>NC_088854.1:16500212-17163962 GCF_963853765.1 Magallana gigas | reverse complement strand
AAAAAGAAACTCTTTAAAGATATTTTGCAACACATGTACGTTATGTTTGTAAAGACTAATAAGCTGTCTTTTTTCTTTAGATTTTTCCCCTTTAAATTTCAATTCATAAGTTAAATATCAAATATATCTTTTCCCTTCGCTAAAAAAGCTATACAATGGTCTTAATATAATTAAGACATTACAATTCATGATTGCCAAACGGCGTTTTGCATCTGATTTTTTAATGTAAAATCTAAAAAAAGGTCTTATGAGTTTGCAGACGATTGATCATTCCAATGATAGCTGAGCTCAGTGTCCTTTCCTTAACTCACTGATGCAAAAACGATGGTCTCTTACAGGAGACATTTATCCCATTCTCAAGAGACGGTCTTTTGCCGATGTGTTGCAACCTCATATTTCATCGTCTACAGTTTTCCCTCTCAATTTTCACTGTCTGTCGCGTCAAATAAGCTTGCTAATCTTCTTTGGCAGAATAATAATCAGATTGGAATGGTGTGGAACAATGAATTTTGTCCTAAAATGTGAGTTATTTACATATTGTTTGGCGATGTCGTCACTTATACATAAACGAAATCCTAGTCTTGTGAACCGGAAGTAAGGTTTCCCAACTGCAAATGCCAGGTCTTTTATAGGGATCAAGCTACATGCAATGTGGCTTCACTGTAAAACAAGAAAAAATCCATCGCCAAAAGATCTCGACTTTCAATTAGAAGGCCTCCAACTTCCGATACAGATTGTTTGCCTTAGATTTTACATTTCTTTAGAGCATCAATATTACATATTGTAGGTGGTGGTTTCTAAATATAGAAACTATTCATTTCATTCTTTTTATATCTACACAGGTATATTGAATAACCTCTTATGTCATTCTTATGACGATAAAAAAATTAAGACTATTCTAAAAGTGGCATTTGAAATCAATAATATTTAGCGCCCCGCCATGATCAGACGTAACCGTTCTTGTGTCGCGGGGGCACCTGCCTAGTTATTAGGTTTTCCTCTTGATTCAATTAGCCAATTTTCGCATTTGTTGTCATTGGTATCCAAAATAGGACCAATATCGACTTCCTGGGGAGTTCGATCTCAGCGCGGATTTGGATACAAATAGATGCTCATAGTTTTTGTGTCACAAAATGTGCTCACTAGTTTGTCATTAATAACTCCAGGCCCTGCAGTCCCCAATTTTCCTCAAGTCAATACACAACCTCAATCTGAATATTGACATCAAAATGTACTTTTCGTTTCTTTTACTTTTCTTTTGAGAATTTGAGCTGAGGACTGAGTTGAGATATGGAAAATGTTAGTGCTGATGAGGCTAGATCATTATTTCATGTTTTGTTCGAGGTTTTATTTTATACAACAATGTTTCCGCATGAACAGTGGCCATCTAAATTTTCTGTAATTTTCCTTGACAATTCAGAGTAATCATTAAAAGATATATTGTGGTATTGTTCATATAAATGTACTACCGGTAACTGTTGTAGAAAGTTTATATGCTGTATATTTTCATTTCCTACGTATAGTTTATGCACGTTTGAATGAATACTAAGTAACTATTTGAAAACAAAGACTTCTCAAAAGTCATCGTTTTTGAAGAAACACAAATTCTGAAATTGTTGTTATGCAGATGTAAATAAGACCAGTATTAAAAGAAATGCATCATCAAGAAAACCAATTGTAACTATTAATAAATAGCCAAACTTCTCTTTGCTAAACGCAAAGCTTATATTTCTTTGTGATTGGGTTTGGCAATGTCTTCCATCGTTTACCCTTAAGGGAATTAAATAGAACGCGTTTGTGTTACGATAATGTGACAAACCGCATCGGGATCGGAAGAAGTAACACAAATTATGTTTTCTTGTTAGTGGAATAATTTGGTTCCAGGTCCCTTAGGGGTATTGACAGCGTCAACAGATTCTTTAACTGATGATACAAGTGCTCGCCTTGGAAAGGTGATTCAAGACTTGTCCATAATTAGTAAACTTGAGCAATTAATTTTGTTTTCAATTCCAAAAAAAATTAAAAAGTAATTTTTCCCATTGGTCACAAAAGAAAAAAAAATGTTAGGTCCATTCTTGTACTAAGATTGGGGGATAACTTCTATATATCATCATTCTCAATTAGTTTGGTTGCAAACTGTTACTGTATTGGTGTTACCTGCAATATGAGCATAGTGTAAAATATATGTGAAGAACAGATATTCACATGAATGTTAATCCTTAGTGTACCAGATTCCTGGTTAACAGATTAAAATGGATATGATTGGCAAACACCCGATCATATAACCAAATGTTGCCAGTTTTGCCTGAAAACACCATGATTACGTACAACCGATACTGCAAATAATATTGTTATTTTCTTATCAAGATTAGATTAAAGGGTATCATGTGGTTATAATTTGATATAGAATTTCTTTGAAAACCTTCATTCTGAGAGGGGGGGGTGAGATATTTTTAATTAATTAACGAGAGCAGACGAATCAGTCACAGGTTATCGTCGGTGCCGTGTGAGGAAAATTGTATCGTTCCATCAAGCAGACGATAGCCTCGTCACCACGCGGCAGACATCACAGTCAGTTACTATTAAAACGGCATTGACATCAGTCCTCAGCCCGATGAAATCTTATGCCAATAAGGCTCTTCCAAGTCCAGAAGAAACGTGCTTGTTCCATCAAATACTGATTGAAGAGCTATTCATTTCTTTTTGTAGAAGACATTTGGAATAGGATTGTCTAACAATAACAGTGTATAGCCCCCCATTCACTGAAAGGGGGAAAAATGAATTTCTCTCTCATGTTACAAAATATTGATAGGCGGCAGAGATTTGATTTAAATTTTGTTCTAAGGATGAAAGTTTTCATTTTGTTAAGGATTATAATAAACTATCTTTTTCTGAATAAATATATAGATAGAAGGCAGACAACTGATTTTAACTTTGTTTCAAAGATGAAGATTTTCATGTTGTTGAAGATTATAATATACTTTATATATTACTTTTTCCCTGCACTTTAAGCACATATTTTTACCCATTTATGATATACGGAACAAGTTTAGATGAAGCATGGATGTTAGATTTTATCAAGCTCATGATCAGACAATAGGTTGCTCATTTCCTCGATCGAAATTTCCATTGCAATAAACAGACAATAGGAATATAATACCCGGAAAGGATCGTATGAAAATGTGAAATGAGCAAAATTTCACATTGCATTGTGTGGAAAATACATGTAGTTTGAATAATTTACTTTGTACATGAATTGACAGATTTAAGTAAACTACATTATTATTATTATTAGGGTGTCAAAATTGTGCGGATAAGAAGGGAATTGGCAACGCTTTCTTAAGCTTAATAATAGTTCATATGTAATTTGTCCAGATTTATCTGTCTAAGCTACCAAAAGGACACGTGACCTTTACTCATAAAATGTAAATGTATTCTTGTAAAATTTCCAAATAATGCCTTGAGGACTACTTTGGTACCAACACGCAAAGGTCTGGCAGGTGATATTGTAGAATAGTGACTTTATATGCTAAAACACCTACAAAACATTGGCCCAGAACTACGTAATGGTGTTATCGTCATCTTCATACGTATTTGCAAAACGAGTTTTGTCAACGTAAATGTATGACGTCATTGATACCCCTTCAAGAGTATTTTAATGAACAACAGGGCTTTTATTGAGTTTAATTATAAAGAGTTTGACAATAGTGCAAACGTATATTGTCGTTATCTTATACAAGTTTGACAATTCATTAATGTACATTCGCAGAACATAACATATTACGTCACAATCAGATTTGATAAATGGAGAAAATCTTTATCGCCGAACTTGAAAGAGAAATGTCAATACGCATAGTATGTTTTCGTGATAATGCATTATAGTAAATAACATGTATTTTTTTTTCAAGTAGATTCATAATGGAATAAGAAACATTTAAAATGAGTAAGGCATGGCAATCATGAACTACTGAGTAGAAAATATATCAAATGAGCGTATGTCAAAAACATGTCTCCTTAAATTAAGCAAATTAGATTAACAACCTGTTATTTACTAGCACTATATCCGTTTGTGCAATGCTCAAACATAGTCTTGACAGTTTTGAAAGTTGAGGTTTGGCGTTACTAGGGACAGAAATCCGACTTTAAAGGTAAAAATTCGGTACCGAACTACAGGTATAGTCCACTGTACTCTAAACCTATGTTAGACTATATACCCTTTGCCAGGTGCAGAATATGCAATCGAAAATTAACCATTTCCATTTCTTCGCTATAGATCAATCTATTCCAAAAAAGAAAAAAGAAAATTAGGTCATTTCCGTCGAGATTATTTCCTTTTGGTATATCTAAGATGGTCTCTTTGAATTGTAAAGATGAAAGTTCAAACTTTGACGTCATGGGTTCAAGGTCTCGCGACAAGCCAAATGAAACGATTGCCATGCATGAAAAATAACAAGTAAGCTTAGTGTATTGCCTTTTTGGATTTTCTTGAACAGTCACTTAGCGATAAAGAGAAATTGAAGTTGCTTTCAGTACAGTATTTCTATCTTCCTCCCACACTTTGCCTGAAGACAAAGGTTTTCCTCAAATATAGGTTACTTTTAAATTATTCATTAAAAGCGTTCCGTTCTGCCATGAAAGTGAAGGATTTTTCAGCTTTGAAATCATATTACATAGGATTAACTTTGGGCGTTGAAAAACTAGGTTGCAAGAACTAAACGCAGTAGAATATCAACGAGAATGATCTTTTTTGTCTCGAGGAATTCAGTAAGTTTTCACCAAGGCAAATTACATATAAAAGAAAAATAACACAAAACGACCAAGTGAAAGTCCTCTTCCAGATATAAACAAACAGAACACATTTGCGAGCAAATATTTATGTTATATATATATATATATATCTAAGCACGATGGTTAAAATGAGCAATAATCACAATAAGAGATGGTAAGGGTTTTAAGGAAATGCTTTACTGTAAATTGATCAATATGTATTGAAGATATAATTCATAGATAATAAGATATCTGAACATTGAATGTTCTATTTTAAATATTACACGATACCGGAATTAAGAATTGGGTTTCTTTTTTTCCCTTAAACAGTTAAGTGATGTAATCTTTAAAAAAAAACTACTTCATTGTCAGCACCATATTCTGTTAAACCTGTCAGCTAAAAAAGGGCTATCAATAATTTACATTCCTATGAGAACACACAATATGTGGAAGAGTTTGCATGCTCAGTGTATTCTACCGCCTACTTCGACATGCATGAACCCATCTCATAGGTATTCCCTAGTGAAACAAAATTCATAGAGTCAATTCGAAACGCTGAATTAATATTATTTCCATTGGGTTTTTTTCTGGTATAATCCGACAAATTTCTACAAATAAGTTATGTTGCCTTTTTATAGTTTTAAATATAACACGTCTAGATAGTTTAAAATGCCAATGTGCAATTGGATGAAAAGTATATGGCTAACATGACATTGTCCCGAGAGAAGAAATAACTGTTGCATACTGTAATTGAGACTTTTTGCTGAGAACCATTTTGACAAGATCTTGGACTTTTGGTTGGACGTAGCTATCTATTTCTTGTGTCCTAGCAGGTTAAAAATGACGCGGTTTCAAGCGAAATATGAACCGATTACGTAGTCTTATATGGACTTCATTATATGATACTTTATCATTACATGCTGATACTTCAACTTTACATGCTGATACTTTAACATTACATGCTGATATTTCATAAAATGATGGTATTTCAGTATGCGGTGGTTCTTAATTAGCTATAAGCACCAGGATCGTGATTCCGTATTACGAGGAAAGTATAGGACTTAAGTCAAGCTTAAATGAATAAATAAGAATAATAAATGAATAGATAAATGAAGCATGTTTGAATTGTTGTGTAAACAATTCAAACATGCTTCATTTATTACTTCCTTTATTTCCTTTCATAAAAATGGATACTTTTCGAACCCAAGTGGTTATTATTAAATACGTATTGCCAAAACTAGAGCTTGTGCCACTCAGGTGAAACTGGATTCTGGAGGGAAGTGGGGCACGGTCGCCTTCATTATATTTGTAAGAACCACTCAATCACGACAATTAAATTAAAAAATTTATACATATCCTACAGGTCTGCATATGTATAACAAACACTTTAATATAATCATATTCATACAAAAAATCAACAAAGATAATCAACTGGAGTATGTTATGAAAGATATTTTTTTATTCAATTCTGTAAAAAATCTCAAAATGTGCACACAAAAAATGTCATGAGCACTCTTTCCTCATGGACGCAATCATATATGTATTCAACTATTCAACATATAATGATAAAGTATCATAAAATGAAGAAGTATCAGCCTGTAATGTTAAAGTATCAGCACGTAATGTTAAAGTAACATCATGTAATGTTAAAGTATCAGCACGTAATGTTAAAGTACCATCATGTAATGTTGAAGTATCAGCACGTAATGTTAAAGTATCATCATGCAATGTTGAAGTATCAGCATGTAATGTTAAAGTACCATCAAGTAATGTTGAAGTATCAGCACGTAATGTTAAAGTACCATCATGCAATGTTGAAGTATCAGCTGTAATGTTAAAGTACCATCATGTAATGTTGAAGTATCAGCATGTAATGTTAAAGTATCATCATATTATGAAGATTATCTACATAAGGCAGTTGAGGCGTTCCATAGTCTTACCTCAAAAGCCAGACAAATCTTGTTGATTTCAAAAAGCAATGGCTGAGTGGCCAGCAATGAAATAGACAGGCCATCATCACATTGCTGTTTGGCTCAACTACCCAAAGTCTAAGCTCTTGTTAAAATGGTTCTAATAAAGAGATAAGATATAAGATTCTCATATGTTTGGAACCTCGAAATTATTTTCGAATGTTCACATTTTCATTTTTCCAGTTGACTGTACTAAGTTCGATTAATGGACAAACCAATTATTCGTGTAAATGTCAACACTCATATTTCAAGAAATTATATAACACGGATATATTGGTAATGCTTTTAATATTGTCGTTACTATGAAAATTGAAAATCACAGAACTTTGACATGTAAACTTTATTTAGTCACTCAAGCCGGAGAAAACCTAGCAGAGATAATCTATCTGATTTTCATGGGGTCATATTTCAAAGAACAGTTGTCGTCTTTGCAAGCACAATGATTTTTGCGGTTTTCATTGGCAGAATGGTTTTCATTTCAGTACATGTAAATGTACTCTTTGAAATATGTATTTCAACATTACATCTCAACAGTGAATTCTTTTTTATCGTTGAAATCATTAATTGAAATCACAAAAAATGACTATCGCATAATACTGTCGATTTTTATCTGATATCACATCAGATTTTTATCTGATATAACAGAATAGGATTTTGAAAAGTGCACTTTTTTGCTTTTACCAAATAACCTTTGATTTTCCAGCAGCTATTAATTTTACTATGGACTTATAATTTATTCATAGCCTGAATAGCTTTGTTAATATAAATGTGATAATTTTTATGATCGAATTTTACCACGCACGCATATGTGATAAAACCTTTGAGATTATTTCAAATAAATGAAATTTTTATGAAGGTCATGCGTCAGTGCATAAGTATTGTTATACTTATTGTTGAAATTGTAAAAGGAAATGGTTTTTATTTCTATTTTTGATTTTAATTCGATTTTTTGCATTTGTCTGTGTGTGTGTGTGTGTGTGTGTTTTAAATAGTTTTTTAGTTTGTTGTAAAAAAATTTTTTATTGTTTTATTAATTTTACAAAATCACACGTTTATACATGTATTGTTGATGTAAGCTGATAAGGTGATGCCGAGATTCACGTTCATATGTTGCTTTCTAGTCATGTATAAATCACCACAGTGACTTTGCTAATTATTGCCGGAAACTGTTGTGTTTGAGACTGAGCAATCAATAAAGGAATACCTATTGATTGAGGACCATAATTATGTATTATTATAAAGCTTTTGCTAGAAAATCTACGTAAATGTTCCAGACCTTTGGTTTTGAACCCTTAAGTAAAATTAAGCTGGGCGACATTTGCTATGATGTTTCCGTTTGATCTGAAGAAAAACATAATAAAGCGTGTCTTTTCAAGAAATGATTTTGAATTCGCTCAACTGATTTTGGAGATATCGCTGCATTTTCAGCCCCCATACTTAAACTACTGTAACGAAACAAAACGCTTAATATGCCCCAAATAATCACAATACATGTGATATGATTAAAACAAAACAAAACCTTAGATTTTTTCATTTTTTTTTTGGTTTGATTTGTTTTGGCGAGGCGACATTGCTTTGTTTCCATAGCAACGAACACAACAGTAATTATAAGTTAGAAAATCTTGACAGAAATCGATGGTAGGCTGAAGGTAATCCAATTTTCTATTTTGTGTCGAGTGGTTTGGACACATCATCTGCTGTCAATGGTTGATTGGTTCTCTCTGGCCATAAGACATCCGAAATGAGTCTTTTACTCTAGATCTCACTTACACCCTTCTCGCGTCGTGTCTTAGTTAAATACAGTTAGTTCTCCTCCGCCATCAATATCTCGTGACAAAACTTCATCGTTGCTTTGATTTGATAATGCCAAAAGAATCGATTTTTTTATGATAAGATTAGTGATGCACCGTGAAAGTCAATTTTTGGCAGGATAAATGTTTAATGAAAATCTAAATGCTTCCCGTTTAGTTTGTTGTAGATTGGATCTTGTTCTTTACACAAAGATCAACCACCGGGATTCACGATTTCTCTCCTCTACATAATGTAATTCAATTACTTCCGAGCACTCTCGATGTTCCAGGAGTTCAAGATTTAGGCGAAATTTCTATTTTCGCATATCTCACTGATCATTCATGTATAAATCCGCCAAAAACCCTACATCAAGAAGCAGTAAAAAGGGTTTACATAAGTCCTCCCTAATGCTTTTTATTTTATATCCGCTGTGGGGATATGACTTAGCTTTTTATGTATACAGCTAAACTCCTAAGCATCGAGAATTACAAGGGACGAGAGTATTTGAAGACTTCAGTGCATTACAGTTGATTTTCGTGGATTAAGATCATTACTATCTGGTCAATAAAAAGATTCTGTTTTCGTACATTTCTTGAGCCAGGCTTATGGGACCTTTTGGAATCAATATCAATTTTGTCATCGGATGTGGCCTGTTGTCTGTATTGTGTACGCTCACGATTTTGCCTCAGAATTTCATTTCCATTAATACTTGATGCAATTTACACTGAATATAAAGTAAATTAAAGTTTATCAATTTTATTTCAATATCAATATAATCGGATGATTGTGTGACATTTTTTGTTTCATTAAAACTGCAAAGAGTGCCAACGAACAAAGAAAGAATGGTTGAGAGCAAACACTATTATTGAACCCTCCGACAATGTTACAGATTGGTTTTAAAGATTTTATTGACGAAAGTATCCTCTCTTTAGAACCTAGACCATTCATAAAACTTTTAAATATTTAACGGAAATTTTTTATCATCAATGGAAAGGCAACCAATATGAGGTGTGTGAGAATGTCTTGTTATTTAGTTTGATTTTCGTCGGAGACACAATTTCAATTGGGCTCTACACTGTATGTATTGTAGATATGTATGATAATGTCTATATCTTATCTCTATCCCTCATATCAGATAGAGATCAAAGCCTCTGGGGAGACTGGATGGTCAAGAAACTGGTCATCAAATCTATCAGAACAATCTAAGATATGATTCGGTTAGCTACATGTATAAACTATTGTTTAGTTAAAAAAATCCATAAATTTCCCTTTTTATTTTGGTATTTTCCTATATTTTTATAAAGAGATCTCCTTTAAAAGGAGATCAATAAATCCCGAGTTCGAATCAAGCAGAGGCTTTTGTTATTACCTACTGAATTGAATTTTTCAAATCTTCATTTTTTCCCCTTGAACTGCATTTTTTTGCTTATTTGACACACCTACAGTTTATTTATCATTATATCTTTCATATAAAATGATTGAGTGTTGATTTAATTTTGTCGGAAAATATGTAGCGCTGAAGATCATTTATTTCTTATCTACTAATCTACAGTGTAATCGGAGCTTGTAGATCTTGGTCTAAGCGGAAGTTATTTGAATTCTGATTATAGAAAAACCTTTTTTTATACTCGTGGTCGACTGATTAAGAGCATCTTGGCACTCACATAATGCTTATGTTTACTTATGGAGATCATGCGCCGCATTATTCAGCCAAGGTATTTTTCAGATATAATAACCAAAATTGGCCTCTTTCATAGAAGTACAAAACAGCCCCAGATAATTGGATATACATGTAATTAAGTGTGGAAGGGGGGTGTTTGATTGGTTTAAAACGTATTAAGTTTGCATTTTTAAAAAAGACAACTTTTTACAATTTCATTCAAAAATTAAATGCTCAAATATCAGGTCATGGATGTTTTGTATAAAGGTCCCTAGTTTAATGTGTTAAACCTTCAGTTAGCCAGGATGTCACACACAAAGTCTCAAGATCTTACAAAAAACCCTATTTTATCGGGTATCAATGATCTATCAAATGATTTTCACAAAAAATCGGTTACATGAATACACTTCTTTTAAACACAGTCAATCCAAAAAAAAAAATAATAATGAAAATTCTTCAATAGAAGCCGACGACCTTTTCAATTCGTGTAAAAAAGTCAGTTTCATTAAGTATTCGGTTATCACTTAGATTTATCGAATAACCTAATTTCATTTGCCTAATCCAATTCATACCATTAAGATAATTCTGTATATAATGAATTCGAAATAATTTCTCTCGACTTGTCAGTAAATCGAAGTCCTGCTAAATCTACAGGAGCTAGACGGGGCGTTTATCTGGCTCTGTGTTTGTATCTTATTGTGAAGCTTTATCGGATTTTTGTTTCTTTTTCATGGTCGTCATATCTGACGTATGTTTTGTGTTCAATCCTAGATTGGACTATTTTGGGATTCTCTGCTGCCTATTTCTGTCATATAATTTAATCGATGTTCCGGACGATTGTTTCATAGACTTAAATGACGTCATATGGAAATCATATGGAAGTTTTTGAGTTTTATTGAAAATTCATTTATCCAACCGTTAGTGTTTTTTAACACAGCAAACGCAATATGTCCAACATATGAAGTCGATAAAAATGTAAAAATTTGCCCATGCGATAAAAGCTCTGTCTATGTCTGTCTATAATTGTAAGAATGTTTTATGTAAAGCTAGGGCTAAAATTTTGTTTAAGGAGGCTGGATGGTCAATAAATTAACTCTCTACAATAGATTTTTTTTAACAAAGAATAATCAGACAACTTATCGCATGTGCAAAATTTACATTATTTTAAGTTATATTTTCATCTATGGATCCCTTAGCCATATAATTTTATTAAGTAAAGAAAAATTCCAAATATTTTTGGTTTAAATTTGAGTATTTTCTTTTATCTTTATACAGGGCTTTTCTTCTTTTTACCAAAGAGATTGATGTAGTTTTAAAGTTTGTCGGCCACCCAGCCCTGTCCATTAGTTTAAAATTTTCATATCATTGTGAAATGATTAAAGAAAGATAACTCGCACAACTCCTTCTGTTTTAACCGCATTCGAGTAAACATAAGAGTTGACCTAAAGAAAATTTTTATAATAAGAAAAGTTTATTCATAAAGAAATATTCTCATAAAAATGTTATCTTACCTTTCGGAATGAACCAACGAAAGATTGGGCCATCGTAATAATCCGAATAATCTGAAGAAAAAAAAGCAAATTTGATTTACCGTACATGTATTTTGAACAAGAGAGGATAACTCCTCCGACATCTTTCATTAACATAACTTGGCACGTAGCATTTCCCGAGTCTTCAAAATCTTTATTCGGTGGGGAGGGTTAGGAACTTGTGTATTTAAATCTGTTTTGATATGGCTCCTTGAAGAAAGATTATTTGGCAATTGCCGTGTTTGTACATGTTTAGGAGAGGAACACGTAAATTGTAAGAACTTGTTTTCAATCCTCTTGTGTAATTACACACTAAAATATTTTTAAATACATGTATTTCGAATCTTGCATGTTAATGGGTGCGTTCAGTGTACTACTGTACAAGTGGTATCGATAGAGAGCTCCCCATAAACACTTAAACACTCGTCTTATACTAATGAACTCTAAACAGTTGTATATTATCTGCAGTTTTACCAATTTCAAACTAATGGTTATGAAAAAAACTTTTAGAGACAATTAAAAAGATTCTACAATTACAAAAAACCCAAGATTAGCATTAGTTCTGTTTATGCAATGTTTTTTCTGTCCTTGCATCAATGATTATTCAATTTCATTTAAAAGTATACGTGTAGAAAAATATTGAAAGTTTTGCAAGTAAGATCAAGGATGAAACTGTATTGTTATACCCCTGTAAAACAGTTACTATATAACTCTATACGAAAAAAAGTCCAGCATTTTGACTGTTGGACTGGAACTGTTAGATTAGAACTGTTAAAATCGACTGTTAAAAAAGACTGTTGACCGATGACGTCACATTCCGGGAAAACGTGTTATTGATTAGAAGGGATATAACAAAACAGTTGTTGACTGTGTCTCGGGCAACAGTTGATCTGTCGGACCGGCTCGCAAACTGTTGCCCGCGGCCTTCGGCCTTGGGCAACAGTTTGCGAGCTGGTCCGACAGATCAACTGTTGCCCTCGACCCCAGTCAACAACTGTATACTGTTGCAATAAGCACGTATTTCCGTTTGAATGACGTCATAGAAAGTGGATTGCTTGCAGAACATTTTCTTATTGGCAAAAACGTTGGTCAAAAACTACATGTATGTCAAAGAAAAAGGAGTGGTACCTATAAATGTAGAAACTATAAAAGAATAAAATTATACCATTTATTACTATCACTAATTATATATAATTAGGAATATATAGCTATGAAGTAAAGGCTTTGAACGTAAGTTTGTTAAATTGTAATTTTTTTTTGTAAATACATTTTTGATGAATAAAAATATTAGAATTTTTTAAATCAGAATTTGTCTAGAAATTATTTCAAGAACAATAACTCTATCGGGCATAATAATCTAAACGTATTGATTGCTAATTAATGATTGTTGTAATGGAATCGCCCTTCTCAATAGAAATATATTTACAATCACCCTTATTTAAATAGTGTAAAGGGGAGATTGTGTGTGTCTTCCCTATTCTGTGTAAATACTTTTTTATGGTAGAAAGGAGCTTCGTGTGTACATCAATGATTAGATCTATAAAAACGAAGCGATAAAAATCCAATATATTTCTCGGTGATGACATCTGTTGGCGCCATAATTATTATCTTTTGCTCGACCAACGCATCGTAAAATATAAAAAAAAAATCTTCATCGAATATTTTGCTGAGTGTATTTCTCTTACAGGACGCAAAATTAATACAAGTAATAAATCACAAAAATCATATCGCGTTTCGAATCTGAAGGACTTTTTTCATAAGCAACCCTGAGAATTCAGACCTAACGATTTTAGCCTCAATTTTTTTTGCTACAAATTACAGAGGAGATCGAAGTTTCCCTGAAACCATTCCGGGTGCGTGCGTTATAAACGCACTTAATTGGAAATCTGGGTATAGAGTTGAAGAGCTGATAAAAAAAACCCCACCAAAATCGATGTTAACGTGTATCTACTTCATGAACAGAATATGTTGACAGTATTGATTGGATTGCCGTGCCTGTACCCAGGAACTGAAAGAATAACATTAGTAACGTTTCACTGTTTTATTACTTTTTCATGCCCTAGAACTTGGGAGAATGTTATCGATTGAAATCAAATCACAATTAACGATGACGTGAAAAAAAAGATAATCCCGCCATGCATATTTTGTCCAGGTAAGATACGTATTGGCATTTTCCATCCTTAACTTCACTTAACGACCAACCTCTCTTCCTTCAAAATCCCAACAACATATAAAATTAGAAATGGAATTTTATTAGATTGTTTGTTTGAACCTTACTTTCTGCTGATTTTACATATGTAACGCCTCTATTGAAAACAACATAGGGACAAGGTGATAACCAATGCTCTTGTGGGTCTATGTTATATGGTTCATTGTCATCCTTTGACCCTGTCTTACTAATGCCTCGCATGAAACCGTCATGATTCTCATTACCAATATCAGCAGCCAGTCCATCCATTATCTCCCCTGTTTTCATCCTAACAACTCGCGGCAAAGCATGCGACTTCTCCCGTTACCTGTAATTAGAGTAGATAATTGAAAGTACCATAGCATAATAATCATAAACATTCTATTATAAAGACGAAATGTGAGAACAAAAGTGAGTTTTGAACAATAGGGGTTTCTTTTTCCGTTTTCTAATGAAAACGAATGTGTAAAAAGAGCAGCGGATGATCGTATACCTAATTATGAGAAATATCGGGGCATAAAATGAAGGGCGCTATGTCGTCAACCTTTGTAGGGTGGTGTGTTGACAGCATGGCAATGGAGTGAAACGTATTCTTGTATGTCAAGAAACAAATATCTCTCCTTGCTTTAAGATACATAATAAGAGTGTAACAAAACTAAATCAACATTTGTTTTTTACATATTTTCCAATAAAATATTCAAACTTTAAAAAGATAATTACATAATTAAGGTTTTGCTGCTGTGAAAGGGGATGCTACATGTATTCAAAGTGAAAGGATACACCAAAGTCTTATTCAATTTAAGGGACACCCTTTTAGTATAATAAGGTGGTCAAATAGGGTCGGGGTGTTCAAATCTAACAAAGCCCGAAGGGCTTTACGATAAAGAACACGCCCGACCGTATTTGATCACTCATAATATTCAAAAAATGACTCATTATTTAATTTGATATGATTTTCAGCATATGTACGATTAAATATAAGAATAGTTATCATATAATGAAATGTATTGAAATATACATTACAAAATCTATTCGTAGTGTTGTCTTTGACTAATACAATGGAGAATGTAAATATAGATTGTTAAAAAATTTCTTCTGAAATATAATTTCATTGTTAAAAAACAGATATACGCTCTGGAAGTTAATACTTGGTGAAAAGAAGTATGCAACAATTATTGAAATGAAATGGAAATATATTTTTACAATTTCATAGCAACACCAAATTGCTTAATTCTAATATGGTTTGTAAACAGATTTACATGTAACTTATTTAAAAATTTAGCTCTTGCAATTGGTGACAACTGCAGCAATTTTGTTACTTTTGGATATTTTAACGCTTTTGATCGGAATCAATTATGATTCAATCGGAATCGGTTCAATCTTTTGAATTAAATATTTTTCTTAAATTTCGCCATTTCTTTTCGATATTTTAATGCTTTTGATCGTAATCAATTCTGATTCAAATGGGATCGGCTCAATATTCTGAATTAAGATTTTTTCTTATTTAGCCATTTCTTCTCGATGTCCTTTTACGATATGGGTGTTATATACTTCTTTTCTCCAAGTAAAATGTTTTCAATCTTTTGAAAACAGTCAACAAAATATTTTTCCTATTTTATTTTACTTTTTGTTAAAAGGAAGGGGAATACGGCGTGTAAAATGCCTTTATTAGGACAAATAAAATATTGAAAATAAAGTATAAAAAAATCTGATAATTCTTTTTTTTTTTAAATCGTTCAAAGCAATGTATATTTAACATAACATCGACTTGTAACAATAACCCTTAAATTAGGTTCAAAACTTGGAATATGTTGAATTAAACTAGTGTATGCGTATCAAAACCTCCTAAGAGGAACAATTTAAGAACTTCAATGTCCTTTGTTTAACAAAGTGGGTTTGTGCTCCATATTTTTTGTCATTGTCTAATTAAGGTCTAATGGAAAACTAACCTATTTCAATTAACAAAAACATAAAGAGATGATCCACTACACAATGAAAATATTATTTTGCTTCCCAACAATTGAACGTTTTAGGAAAATAATGTAAGTCTGTAAATTCGTGGCAAAAATCGCACACAACATTGAAATAACGCACTTGGTTGTGACTGAAATAGCTCAGTAGTTAGAGCACCAGACCCTAGGCAACCTTACGGAACCATATAGGTTTTTTATAGGTTTAGAGGGTTCAATACCACCAAAATTTGAAGCAATTTTTCTCTTAACGTTTGTTAGAATATTCAAAACTGAATATATTTAGAAATTGTGCTTTTGCAAACTCGCATTATAACATCATGATTTGAATGGAAATCAAAGTACTGAAGTACTGTCGGGAGTTGATTTTATTGATTATTATCAATTTTAAAATAAACGATATGCAAGCAATTTTTTATAATATGAATTCTCGAACTTTTCCGACAAGAATTTCGATAAAACCCCATATGAATCATGTTGTGTAATATTTAAAGATAGAATTAATTCCATCAAACTGTATATCAGAAATCGAAATGTTTCTAAAAATTGTACACGTCTGGATCCAAGCAATATTGAACTCTAGTCTCATTCAACCAGACGCTCGGCTGTCTCCGTTAATCTCCGACTACCAAGAGAGACTCTCTGCTTGTCGGAGATTTACGGAGACAGCCGAGCGTCTGGTTGAACGAGAACATATTGAACTCTAGCGTAGGAATACATGCAACTACAAAAAACAATTGAATTGTTCGTACTATATAAAATCTGACTATTTTCAAGGTATTTATAGATACTTTTCTTCTGAAAAACAATGGTACAGCATACAGTACACTGAATTTATCTATTATTTTCAAGATCTACGTCTTGTCAGCGGTGATGATTTGTGCTTAGGTCCAAACACTGTTTCACTTTCGGTTTGCCAGAGTAACTGCATAGGAGAGTTGATTAAACTCAACTCCCAAAAATTAAACTTAAAAGCGTATTTTACGATTAAACCAATCTGCATTTGCTCAATCGTATTCTTCCGGTTTTAAAAGTTTTTCCTGTTTTTATCTTCACATGTTCTAATAAATATTTTTATATTCAGCAAATTCTAAATTTTAAATTTTTCATATCTTTATATCTTAATCAAACGAATTTTTCCATTTTCTATGGAAATATACAAAATAAAATATAAAATAGATAAGAACTCATGTTTGTCTTTAAACAATGAAATTGTAATTAAAACAAGTGCCTTAACGATACATTAGATAAAGTTTTGGTGTATCAATCCACCTTAGTTCATTAAAAATTTATTCAGAGCCCAGTAAAATCAATAAAAATTGTGGATTTATTACATATATTAATTGTGTTGTTATGAATCAACTCACAAATCTAGCGATCGCAGGTCCCTTTCCCAAATATAAATGAATAAATTACATTGAATTCAGTCTTTTTATTTGTAACTTTTAAAATCAAAGGTTGTTTGCTTACGGTTCTTTTTAATCCGATCGTTTAGACTCAACTCAACTACTAAGCAAGTACCATAACAAAATTGTTCTTTGCAAAAAGGATACTTAAAGGTATATGTGGCGTATTTGGAGTAAAATTTTTGACATGAATTTTAGTAAAAATATACATCATGCTTCTTATAATTAGACGTTTTACAGACTCTAACCCCGTAAAACATGTTCTTTCTTTAGTTATTTGTCTCTAAACTTTGCTACACGTCTGATGAATATTAATGTGATCGGCCATTTGTAACGCCACTGCGCATGAGTGCGGGAAAACCTAGTATTGGAAACATGATGGAAGAACAGTTTGTTTACAAATTAAAATCACGTTTTTCATGTCTTAAATTAGATAATTCTTATATCAGATGATACCCGAAGCATTAGTATTCCCTTATTCATTAATTTAGAACGATATAAATTGCTAATTATGTGTAATAAAGTTGAAACACTATTTTAGCATCAACGACACGGTAAAATGAGTGAATACCCCCCCCCCCCCCCCCTCTCCTGAGGGATGCATGTACCTAGAGTGTTTATTAATTCTTTCAAAAATTTCTCTAAACGAAAATCCACTTGTGGTTCATAACTTATAAAGACATGGAACACGTACGAACCTGACTACCAAAACCTCTACAACTTCATGATAAAAACTTATTAAACTTAAGTTTAATTCGGCTTTAATTCCTATTCCATCAATCTACATGGTCTCCGATGACAATCTTCCCTTTGCTCCTATCCTTGTCGGTCTACAGGTCTTTATTTTCTTTCTTGGCCAAGTCTGTCAAGTTTAACGGTATTACGGGTATACCTATCTTTCTCGTCGTCGCCATATTGTTGTTGTGATAGACTGAGCGTGGTATCACGTGGCCGATTTAAGGCGGGGTTTATTCAAATGCTGCATTTATTGTGGACGCGAAAATAATTATAAAAATTAGTTATTAATTTCTATATCTTTTTAACCCGATTGATATGAACTGCGTAATTTATTGTAAAGATATATCTTTATATAACATATTTAAATAAATCAATCAATCAAATATTTCTTAGCATAAAAAAATACGCCACTTATACCTTTAAGGGGGCTGGATGGTCGTGGCCATTTTTTTTAACCATATCAGCCTTCTAAGAAGAAGAGTTTTGTATACAGAGATAGGAAAATATTCAAATTAGAAATATGAAATATTAGGATTTTTTTCTTTACAAAATAATAATCAATGGCTAAAGAAATAATGTCTAAAAATTTTCAGGTAGATCTGATGGTTGAATTGTTGACCACCCAGCTTCGTTAATCTGGTTTTCTCAAGGATCAATTTTTGGGAGAAAATATTTCATATACGTGAATATGAAGTGATCATTTTTTTGGAATGCATGTGCTTTTAGATAAATGGATATGCCTTTGCTATGATATTAAAATTAACCTCTGACATGTTTTTCTCACATCTTTTATGTATGGCTCACAAACATCTATCTACAGCCATTTTATCAATATATTTGAATAGACCAGCTATTGATAACTATCCTGTTATAAAAGATACCAAAAGGAACAACTGGCTAGATTCTTTTTTATATCTGCTGGGAAATTGATGAAATAAAAATAATAGATTCCTATGCGATTTATTTCACTGAGTACCAATAGATGTATAGACTATTTTGCAAACGAGATAAATCTATTACACTCTCACATTGAGGCATTAGTATAATGAAGAATCTTTTTGGACGAGAGGCCTATTTTATGGCCTTCATTCCATAAAGTGGGCAGAATAATTACTATCTTATAAATCCCTAATGTTAAATCTATAACATGGTCCAAATTCCTGTATAGTAATGGGCAGTTCATAATCTTTTCAGGAAGCAAAATGGTCTCTATATTCGTTGCAATTGCTGGTGTTCTTAAGTTATATGCACAAATAGAAATAATTCAGACAATATTGCATCATCCTTTTACATGTACGTATTATTTCATCCTTAGCATATTCTTAGTCGCTGAACCTTAAAAAGAAATTTGCATAACAAAACATATTTATAAAACAAAAAATCTTTTGTATTGAAAACTAAAATGGCATACAATGGTGCTGTCTTTAAGTTCGATTATAATTTATTTTTTAGAACAAAAAAATAAATTTAGAATAAGCGTATGTTAAATGCCATTTCAATCCCTTTTAATTTGAGAAATAAGGAACAAATTTGACAGTTGTTTGATAAAAATGATTTGTTAAAACTTGAGGTCAACTTTAACAAATAACTGAATATTTGAAATTATTTTTAGTAAGGAATACTAAAAAGGATGTAAAATTCAATGAAACCTCGTTAAGTCAGTTGAAAGGCCCGTTACTTTAATTGTGTAATATTTCATTTTGGAATTGTGTGTGCTGCAACACATCTAAAATCTAAACATTTAAAACATGAGCTACAAACACCGTGTATATAATATAATTTGCACTATTTTGCGAATATTCTAATATCGCAAATTTGAAACACGTTGAAATTATGTCATTTATTGTTTTCTCTACAAAACAAACTTTCAAAATTGCAAAATTATAAATTATAAAATAAGTATTTTTTACAGATTGACTTCATTTTCGCAAATTTATACCACGTAGAAAAGTTTATAGATATACAGTGTTCAGGGTCAGCACACGTGGACATTGACCTTATAAACATGAAAGTTCACAAAAAATGGTTTGCAGCCGTTTCCTTGTCATGAAAGTGTTAGACATAAGATGTGAAAGTCACGTGTTTTTTACTATAAGATCACGTGTTGCGGTAGGTACTGGCACGATAGACCCTTCGTTCTCTATGGGTCCTCGGGTGTCAGACATAGACATATACTATATGTTAAACATTGTTGCAACTGCCTGCTGACACCTTTTTAAGGAAAATGTTTTGAATATAATTAAGATATAACTCATGTAACGGCTGATCAACGTAGAGAAATTTGAAACATAAATTGATACATTTTTTAAAAACTTATTATATATTGAATTAAGATGTACTTAACTTTTCCAAACTATAAACTATAACAGGTGTAAACACGACCAATGAAAGCGGAGACCCTAAATTGACTTTAATGTTCAAAAGTACGGTTACATCATTTTCCTGTTAAGTGTTGGTTTTCAAATTAACTTCATGACTTGGTCTATGTTGAGATAACAGGTACTTGAGTGCTGGCATAGGAAGATGATACCATTGTTCGCTTTTAATATTTAATACACTTGACTGCAAATTAAGATATACCACGAAAACTAGAAACCAATTTTCATATAGAAGTGAAAATGAGAGGACTGTACATTTTACAAAGCACTGAATAATTCAGCTTCAGGGGACCCTTACAGGCAACTAAGGACAGCATGTGGTCTTCATTCCTTTCCTAATATTAGATTTAGACCAGCATGGAATGAAATGTAATGATTGGATTGTATAATTTTTATTTTAACAGCATGATATATTATATACTTTGTTATGTTGCAACTGTGATTTTTTCATGGAATCCAGTACAAATATTTATGGACTTTTTCACTTATTGACATTAAAGTCAATGAAAATTAGCTTAAAAATTTACCACGTGACTACCAATTCCTATGCAAACAATATTATCATTTTTCGAATAAAATCTTTATTGAAAGTACACTAATATACTTTCTAAGCGCAATCAAAGTAAACAATAAACTGATGATGGTATTATGAAATCAATGCTGTCTGAGCACTTATTCGCCAGATAGTTAGATAAAAGAGTATAGCGGGTTTTGTGATTTTCTCCTCTACATTTTATTGTTAATATTTACATCTTTTTTTAATAATATCAGGTACATGAAAGTATCTATTTTTTTGGGGGGGGGGGGTGTTCTCTGTCAATTTTTTTTTTGGTTGGCAAGTCCATTGATTTGTGAAAAAGAGAGATTTCATTATTTCATACATGTAATTAGTAAAACTTAGAAAATAGATGAGAATTTACCCAGTGAAGGTAAATTTACTCATATAATTTATAGCTATAGGAACTGGGGAGCTTCATGTATTAAGATAATTTCTTTATTAAGTTTATGATTGTTTCTGACAGCATTTTGCTATACGCATAGTAACCCAAACGATTTAACCTTCATACAACTAGAACTTATGTAAGGTTTGTTGAATGAATGAATTATTTACCTTTTGTGAACATTCAATTTACAATGAACAAGATATTAATCGTTGAATTTAATTTATTTGCATTCATACCGACATGCTTCAATGTCCTTGTAACGAGTATTATCCCCAACACAACTGCTTTTTGACTATTTTTGGGAGTTGATTTTAATCAACTCTCCAATGCAGTTACTCAGTCAAACTGAAAGTGAAACAGTGTTTGGACCTCAGCAAAAATCATTGCTGCTGACAAGACTTAGTTCTTGAAAATAATTGATAAATTCGATGTAATTTATGCTAAAGCATTGTTTTTCAAGGAAACTTATTTATAAATACCTTGAAAATAGTCAGATTTTAAATGGTACGAACAATTTAAATTTTTTTTGTAGTATGTATTCCTACGCCAGAGTTTCAATATAGTCTCGTTCAACTCGACGCTCGCCTGTCTCCGTAAATCCTTATCGGAGATTTACGGTGTCAGCCGAGCGTTTGGTTGAACGAGACTAGAATTCAATATTGCTTGGATCCATACAATTTTCGAGAAATATTTCTATTACTGATACATAGTTTGATTAAATTAATTTTATCTTCAAATATTATTTAACGTGATTCATATGGGTGTTTCTCGACATTCTTGTCGGAAAAAGTCCAAAAGTTCATATAATAAAAATGTGCGTAATTCAAATAAGAAACTACATGTACTTGTCATGCAAAATAACATATCATTGATTTTAAAATAAATAAACATCGACAAAATCAACTCCCGTCAGTTCTTCAGTACTTTGATTCATACGTGTACATTGGATCCGCTCGTGCGTGTTCTTTTACTGACCGTGGTCCAAGTCATAGAAGTTTTCTCCTAACCATGATTTTTTATTTTTCCCAGACAACCAATAAGAAAGCGAATCGTTATTATTTTTAATAGTTATGAAGTAGAATTGACTCGTTGTGTATAGATGCATGTACAAGCATAAACGCAATGAGTAAGATTTCTTTCGAAAAGTTTGAAGGAACCAATCAGAATAAAGCATGAATTATTCATAGGAAAGAGAAAAAATCAGCGAGTTGGCCCACGGTTAGTTAACGTATGGGAGACTTCCCGTGTGTTTCCGACGATGTGCAGGTATCGGCAAAAGTTGTTGTCATACGTCGTAGTGCGACAGCCGCTTAAGTTGTCGATGAATTGTATTGTGTATCATACACATGTGGCAGAAAAAAACTTAAAAAATGTTTTGAACTGATGGAAATAAAACCTGTGCTATCTAGAAAGTCATTTCGCCAGCAAACACGTTACTGGTCTAAACGTTGCAGATGTTATATATATCCTGCCGATTGTAATTAAATTCACACCAGTCAACATACAGAAACACGAACGCGTGTTCCAAAAACGTCAATTCATCAAACTTGTCTAAAAATTATGGGAATAGTATGACGTGAAATATTTCGAGTTTCCTTTCTCATGAAATTGATAAATGATTTAGGGTTCCTTCATTTATGATACATTGAGCTACAAAGTAGAGTATTCATTTTGTTTTACTTTTCGTTTGTTTTAGTATTTCATTCATTAATTTTTATAGCGTCCAGATTTATACACCCTAATTTAAATTCAACAAAGAGACATTTTCTGGACTGAAGCATAACATAGTTTCGTCATTATGACATCATTATAATTGTAACAACTATATATAGTTCGTTGGCACCTCAACAGGCTTCCTCACATGGAATACCCGATCCCCTGCGGCATTAAAATAAAAGAATTACAAACTACATCACAATTCAGCATGTTGTTAATGATGAGATTTGTACTATTAGATACTGTTAATTCTTCTCACCCCGAGAGCCGAGTTGGCCCCTTGGGCCTCACTAGTTATCTTAATTACATCAAGTCGATGAAGTATGTGTCGTTTTTCCAGGAGCCCCATCCTCGATAATCTATGTTCTAATGGTATCGATCTTCTCAGAATTTACTTTAGTTATGATCAGCCAATTAAAAAGTAATCTCGTCAATAACCGAAAGAAAAATGAAGTTGTCACTCTATAAAACTTTCACAAGGCTGCAGATAGTTTGATGTAACTCTGGTACAGAAATATACATTCTGGTCATCCTCGGGAACCGCCAATTATTGATCTTCCAATATAAGATTTATACTGTGTATTTTATTCGGTGTATGAGATTCCCCTTGAAAATTGGGTAGACAGGAAAGTCTAGGAAATCGCTGTGTTATCCATCAAGATCAATACATATATGTATGCAAGTGTGGGCTACCTGGACGAGCACTTTTTAACGATATATATATATATATATCATGGAAGGCTTTGTCACATCACTGATAATGCGTTTAATGCCAAACTATGTGAAAAATAACATCATGAATATATTGAGTGGCAACGGACTCGATCAGCTTTAGTCGCGGCGTTGATGGCATGCCGTTGAACAACATTCTACGTCAGGTTGTAAGTCTGGAGATTAACACGAATTCCCTCTATGTATTGGTAAGTCTGAATGCTCAAAAATTGGGGAAACCATATAGCGCACCTGTGCATTGATTTCCCAGCAATTTGTAACGTCTATTTTTGATGTTTTTGAAATCTGGGGGTCCGTAGTGATTTGTTGGGAGTGTTAGAGTTGGCAATAGTTCAGAGTGTGTCTCAGAGTCAAAATTAGTCAGACAACCTCCTATTGAACCCCATAAACAGATTCGGGTAATGAGGATTCTAGAAAATGGCAGTCGTGGGTGAAAATGACAATAGAACTTATTGAGGGATATTATCTTAGAATACTTATTATGCCATATATATTTAACATGATGATATGGATTTTTTTTACAACGGGCATGTTGAGCATAAACTCAATTTTGTTTTATACCTAAACGTTTGATTCTAAATTATTTTATTCTTAAGTTATCACACATGTGCTAAAAACTACAGTAAGTTGATAAGGTTGCAAAATTCCTCAAGCGTGTCTGATGCCACTAGGAATGGTTTAGTGCCAACACCACAGTACCAAAGTCGGAGGAATCGCATTGATCTTAGATTAACTTCATACCCTTAATTCTAATCCGAAATCGTTAAATTCAGTAAAAGAGAACCAGAACCCACATATTTGGTTGCAAGTTTGTAGATTGGTCAACACCCAGCCTCAAATAGAGAGAACTGGTGTATTGATTTAAACCACGTCTGATGAGAAAATTAAAAAAAATAATCAATTAGTCTTATAATTCGTAGCAATAGAACGGAAAACTAATCTTGTTCTTTTCTTTTCATCTAAAATACTAAGTCTAAAACCACAGAAAATAATGTATGGGTCAACTGTTACATTTTACAATTCACATTTCATATTTGACTTGAAGCTTCTGAAATCTACATTTTCTTCATACTGAAAAATTATTAGTTTTGTAAAAAGTCAAGAAAGTCAACTAGAAATGTTTAAATTAAAAAAAAATCTAGATTTTATTAAAAGATATATAAGTTCAAAGCAATGGTCAACTAACAAGTTTTCTGGAGAAGTTTTTGTTCACTCCACTCCACTAAATTAGAGAACAAAAACAGTAAAGCCTTAATCCAAGATGAGTAGTAAAAATATGTTTTTTGGGAAATATTGTGTAAAATTTGCATGTTAAAGTCAGTTCTCGAATCATATTTATGTAAGAACAATCATGAATGAAACTTTACATGCAAAGAAACCATGTGTTTCGCTTATTAAATCGCGTAAAATACCAAATAACAGTGCGTGATGGGGCAAAAACGTCTAGACCAAAACACAATGTTAAATTAAGACAGAGTACTACGCTACAGAATATGAATTATAAGAGCGAGGGTTCTATCAATATGAATTATATACAAGGATAATTTGTATGCCATTTACAATACAAAGAAAGAAGATTGATGATGATGATAACGATGACGATGCATTTCATGAGAATGATGCAGAGGCAGGGTTAGACTATTTGGTATTTTCAACAGAATTTCAAAAATATTTTACTCTATAGCGCAACCGACTTGGAATTTTTTTTTTAAATTTAGAATATCACAAGTAAAACTACAGGCAAATCTCTGTTTTTGAGCGTCCTAGAATTTTTTTTAATAAAAATGTCCACGGGTTATTTAGTGTTTGCTTTGACATTAATTCAATAGGCTAGTTCAATAGTAGAAAACGGGGAAAAAAGCTGACTTCACTCTAAATCTATCAATATTTTGCCTTGGTGCCCAATTATCGAATTTTGCCCGAGTCTTTTGTGGCAGAGCTATTCCGATGATGCTGGGGTATAGGTTTTTACCTATCATTAACAAAGCGCGTATTTTATCCAGCGGACCTTTAATGAGGCTTGTGTATACCTAGACTCATCAAGGGTGTTTATTCTTATTCAGTCGACGTGTACAAATCAACAATGGTTATCATTAACATGGACAAACAGACAAAATTTGTCGATATTTTCTTTCTTTCGTTAGCGTTTATATAAGTAAATATCTAATAACATTAACTTGCCATGGAGTACGAATTTTTATCATCTGCCAAATGAAAATGCCTCAGTGCTCAACGAACTCACAAGGGTTTCAATAATTTCATTTACTTGTTCCAAAGAGGTTTTCGTGCCACAGTTTTTGAAGATAAATTTGTGTTTTATGAAACGTTTCACCAGTCTGGATGTTGTTAGCGGAAGACCTTTGTCCAGGAAATGACACGTGCTGAAGAGAGGATATAAAGACTTTCGGATCCTTTCGCTGTTTGCCCTCCTTAGGGGTGTCTGTTTGTGGCCTATTATGCATATATCGGCTATGCACAATTTATGAAAATGTATAAATTAAGTTAGGCAGTAAAAGAAACATCATTTGTGACTTTGATGTCCGGCTAATATTGAGTTTGCGTGTGAGAGTTCCCATTTGGTCACCTTTGGATAGTGTTACCGAGAGTTTGGATATGTAATTGAAAACATTCATCAAATAAGGAATTCAGAGGAGTTCTGTTATAAATATTTAACCACTTTATACCGTCCTCAAGAAAGTTGTTTGTCTTTGTTTGGTGTATTGACTACGCTCTATTCATTGCGATCTACATTTTATATGGGACTATACTCACCGATCGTTCCAATGGAATCGTCTCTTAAAAAGTCGATGAATCCTGTTTTGTCATGCAAAAATACAACCTCGACATGATCGACTCTTGAAAGAAGTGAACCTGATATTATTGACATTTATAGAAAATTGATGGAATGACAGTTATAGCATTCATTCGGTGGTTTTATGGGTGGCAAATCAAAATCAGGAGGATCGAAGGGTTCCAAGGCGTCCAAAGGAAGTAAAGGAAGTAAAAGTGGAGCAAAGACCCGCAAACATCACCATCACCACCACAACCACCACCTTAATCATCATGGCGGGCACCACAAAGATCAAAATGCGCATGCGCCACAAGAGGGATCTCTAAATGCGCCTGGTAGTAGCAATGACGATGAAGAGAATACTGAAGGATTCGAATTATTAACTTCTCTGGGAGAATATGTTCTCCCGGAAGGGTAAGAGCTTTAAATGCAGTGTGATTTGGTTTGATTTGAGTTCGGTTTTCTAGTTGGATAAACAAGAAAGCACGGATAGTGTGATGTAAACTCCACTGTAATTTGGGTTACTCGGATTTCCTTTGTTTTCTGTGTTGAAAAACATAAAATTAATTATTCTCTTTGAGAGTTTACTGTTTCCTTTTATGTTTGACGACTTTCTCGACTGATATGGGGAGATCAGCGTCGTTAATATTTACTATCAGCGATTTTATTGATGGTTGGGTGCAAGATAAAAAAGGAACGGGACCTCATTAATCTCTGGTTGTTTCAGATAACTGAGCTGAAGTTGAAAAAAATTGAACTATTACTTTTTTACTTCATTTATTTTATTTTCCATTTATTTTGTTTGAAATTCAGAAAACTGTGTCCCTATATTCGTCATACATATTTTCACCATTCCGTATAACTGTTGCCTTTTGTTGTAGTATAAATCACTGAATTTTCTCCCCTTCCAATTATGTAAGTGAATTTTATATCACATAGATGTTCTTCTCACATATTCATTTTCTCTGGCCTGCTTGATTGTTTGTGGATCTGAGGCTACACTTAGTTGAAGTAAAATGAGAATATACGGCTCAAGAAAAAATAATAACCTAATGTACTCACGATACCATTACTGACCTAGCAGACCAATATCTTATCATTTGCCATAGTCCTGTTATCCTCGTAGTAACTAATATATTTCAATTTTGGATTAATATCTCAAGTTAGAGCAAGCAAACTAACAACTGTTTTAGTTTGCATGGTATAATAACTCACTTCTTGTACTATACTAATAAGATAAATGTCAATGTCTCAAGCACTAACAAATGTCTAATCAACTTCATAACGAAATTTTAAGATTGCATGAACTCTTAATATACTAGTGTATATATATTAAAATCTTATTCATTCATCAAAATTGTTCAAAATTTAGACATCCTGAAGATTCGCTGATATCGGTATAAATTTTCCACTTCATTGCCCGAAACACTTTGAAGTCAGACTTTTAAAAATAATTCTGCTATCCTTATGAATATTTGATCATTGTAATTTCATTCCTGAAATTCGCACTAAGTTATAAAATCAATTTGGATACTATGAGCGAAATTTGAAGAAAGAAAATGAACTTATCTAATTGCTACGATAATTTAAAACAAGCATAAATCACACAAATATGCAGGAGAATTTGTAAAAAATTGACTTTTCATTTTTATTGCTTAAAACCATATAACTTTGTTGAATTGTTGATGGAAGGAGAGGAAAGTAGGATTGCAGGGGAAAACTTTTTTTTTTATAAAAATCCTTCAAAACATTAGTTCATATGATGAAACTGAAAAATTGATGGCCTGAAGTTCAAAGTCTTCACATAAAATTATAAACGGAAATTTGATGTGACTGACTTAAGATATAATATGCATATTTTGCGAATACACATACTTTCATGTGGGGAATACACCTGGAAAAATCTATATTTTAAATATCTGCGTCCCTATGAAGTTCAGATTTCCGGAAATTGATGAATTAATTATTCATCCACCCTTACTTATCTGATTGAAATTATAGATTTTTATTTTATACACTTTAATTGCTTTCCACCAATAAACGTAATTAAATACAACAATCATATGCTCGGCCAATAAAGAGAACAAATTTTACAAACTCTAATTAAACCATCTCTCTAGTATATTAATTATAATCATTAAATTGAAAGCTTTTAGTAAAAATTCACCTTCACGATTGAAGTCGAGATTGTAACTTAATCCTTTTTAGCGTAAGTTTAAAGAATTTGCAATTAGTTACAATAAAAAGAAAAAATCCCGAACCAATCCTATGTTCTTCAAAGCAAATAAAAAATCCAATTCTTTTACCTTTTGGTCTGAACATTTCGTTAAATTGCGTAAACTAAATAACGTGCGCTGCATTTTCTAGCAGATAAGAACAAAAGAGAATTGTTTTCACCCGAATAAAACTGTTGATAATTACAATCTCATTTGCTAAACAGCTAACCAATACCTGGTTGGTGCGTTATCTCGGACTTTCAAGATGAACTGTTGGTAATTGCTTGTTGAACAGCAAAACAAACTAAAGATTGTGATTATTTCTTCAATCTACCCACAACAAGAGTTTGTTCAGTAGCGGAAGATACCTCCTAAGCCCCATATTTTTCTCTTTACCTTTTTGCCGCTGAAAACACAAAATTTTAGGATGCAGCTGCAGAGAAAATGCAAAGGGTACTTGTTTGGAAAAATTGGGTCAAAGAAGCTTATTGCACCAGTTTAAAATTTGGCTTAGAAACACAGCGCTGGCTATTAAACCTTTATTTGTTAACCTTGTCGGATTAATTTTATGACTTGTCCTAAATTTTACATTACTTAACATCTCATAAAAACAGATTAACACTGATAAGGAATAATTGCTTTTCCAAAATAAGATAGCGGGCCTTTGGTTATTTCCTCCCTGTATTTCCCTTTTAGCCTTGGCAAGAATAATTTCCGTCATTTTGCAAAATAATTTTTGTCAAAACCGACCAAATGTACTGATAACGAATGATATTGAAATAAAGTTTCCTCCAGGTATAATCATTCATCTTACTGAAAGTCTAGAAAAAATGGCAAAACAGAGTATGGTGTCATTGACGTATTGCCGGGGATATGCTAGGCTGGGCAAGTCTCTAAACAACAGTGTACATTGGCAATTAGAAAGCATCCCACATTTCCTACAGCAAAACACAGAAGTCAACATATAAATTGATAGCTTATTATAATTTGCTAGCTAGATTTCATCGCTAACGGAAGCTTCAAATCTGATTAGAATAACACAGACTGTTTCGTGGTAACTGTAACATTAAAAGTTAAAAATTACAGAATTGTAAACTTATTACTATAACAATCAGTTTAAAATCAAAGAACTTTAATCTAAATATGACAATTAAGGTTGTTATGTAAGTTTAAAATTATGTGAGATATAACTTTTAATGTAGAATAACTACACAACTGGCTACTTGACGGGGCATTTTGGATATTAAAGTAGGTTGGTAAATCATGACGAAATTGTTAAAAAAAACTTTCATATACTTCTTGTAATTGTCTAACAAATAGAATTTGGCCAAACTATTTTATTTTTTTTTAAAAAGAGCAAAACCGCAGCAATGGTAAAGGGGTTTATGCACTTAAAAATGTTCTGGTAGCTTTGCCGTATACATAGAGATAAATATATACAATATAATTTATACATGTATAAAAGTCGCTGCTGATTTTGAATATAATTCAAATGTCCTAAATTTTTTAATTTGACATCATATTTAACATTTTCTTACGATTTTTGCAGAAAACTGTAATTGACAATCCATTTTCTTCAAGAAATCAGATAAATGTGATAAACGAATGCAAAAAACATCTATTTTATTCATGAACTCTTTGACATACATGTATATACCTGAAACCAATTTTAAACAATAAGCCACAAGAATGGACCGGGTCGGAGAGTGAGGTTTATCACATATACCGACCACCATGCTTCATCGTCAGTTCTAAAAAAGGTGTTTTTATCGACATTTTCTCTTGAAATTGAATACTTTTGATGAGTTCACGATTTACGTATGATTTTAGTCGATCTTATATGATCCTATATGAAATATAAAGACAACATTTTGTGCACACTTCTTTGTCTTTGGTCAAGTTTGATTTTTTCATGCGACTATTCAATATTATGTCCACTCAATGCTCATCCGATGGCGTTTGGAATGCGATTTTATTATAAATTTATGAATTAAATGTTATACAATATTCAGAAAGAGTACACGTACTAGTTTTTTGTGTCTTTCAACCCTCGATGGAATATAAGGCAAAAACTCTGAAAGGGCCTACAGTTTTTGCTTCAACACACCCATTTTATGAAAAACCACTTAACATCTTATAGCAAATTAATGTACTAGTATTCATGGAAAAGAATTACCGTGACAGGGTTACAGAAATACATGTTGATCAGTTAATCAAAAGGTGCCAAAATATTTCACTGATACTACAATACCTGGTCAGTATACTTAGGAGACCGAGGAAAAGATGTTAAACAAACACACAATCCTGTAAGGAGCATACATATGTGACGATCTAAAGTTCGAATTATTTTTGAAATAATTTTAAGGGATAATACATAGTCAATAAATAACCAATCCATCTATATAAAAATGTTAAACACTGATCTCCAGCCAAAAAAAAAGATTTCATAAGTTGTACGTGTATCATCTCTTTTGAAGTTTATAATTAACCATCTGTTTCAATACCAAATTTCAATATCGTTTTTAAACTGATTCAAAACGCGAAGAAACCGGCTGTCTTCTATATATTGACATATACAAAAGAAAAGTATATTGCCAAATAAGTGGAAGCCACCCTTCTGGCACGACTGTCTCTCAACTACTTTTAAAAGGATTGTAGAAGTTCCTTCCTCTCACTCTTTATTGAATTAGAAATTTTTTTAAAGGATTAAAAATCGAAAAAATACTATTTGTCTATTTATGAGAGTATAGTTTATATTGTTTAAGCCTATCCCCGAGGTTAACAGTCAGAATTATTTCAAAAAGAATATAAATAATAAAATTTGTACAGGATTAAACATGAGATGAATTAATGATGACGATGGAATTAAAAAGGAGAAAGAAAGATAACTCGAACTAAATTTATGATTGCTTAATATACCAGAGGCATGAAGTGGACAATATTTATTTTTTTTTTAGTTTTTGACTATATTGATATCAAGTAAAATGTTACTAATAAAACCAACATTTCGTTAGCCGTTTACTTTGTTTAAATAGTTGTATTGAAACAGTGAGTATTTTTCATCGATTACCATTTCGTCAGTCAAAATAACGTTGGTTAAACAAACTAATCATTAATCTTTCCGATACCACCCACCTATGCTATCCTTTGGGCTGACCAATTAATAGTACGATGAAAGAAAGTGAATGCACACACATAATGCCCCCAGAAACACCAATATATAATGATTTATCTAACTGATATTTCGGTAACATTTTTGAGAGAAAAAAAATCAATTTCTTTATCACATTCAAGTGTTAGGTAATTATATGAGACGTTTGATTAAATACTAGTGTCAAGAAAAGTGTTATACTAGGAGACGGACGCGAATCATAACGCTACTAATCTGCAATCATCAACAGTAAAAATGTAATTGAAAAAAAGAGGGATTTATATGTATTTGTGCATGAAATGATGAATAATGCGTGATTAAATCAACACTTTGAGATGTATATAGAAAATTATTTCATATAAATGTATTATGTACACAATCATCCCCGAGTTATGACTTAAACGAAATCAACTTAGAATAAGCAAGCCTCTATAGATCTTACATGTTTTTATGTCCATTGTTTTAATATTTATGAAACATTATTGATATGCATAAAAATATCCTTCACTGGAGAGCATGTTTCATTTATTTATTCTATTATTATTATTATTTTTTGACAACCCAAATGATGACATTAAAACGCATTATTTACGATCTGATAAGATATTAGTATCAATGTATCACAAAAAGCATGTACAGTTCTGTTGATTATTGCAGTACAGTAACAATGTCACCTATCTAGGAATGATTTAGAATCAAATCCAGTTCTTTTGCATGACAGTGAACACGTAGAGTGATTTGACCTATTTTGCAGTGAATTGGGTTGCAGTGTACACGAACTTGTAGTTAGGAGGGATGGATGGTTGCGTCCATTTTTAGAATATGTTTATCTCCTTGAGAAGAAGAAGAGTTATGTATAAAGATACAACGAGTGTTTTAATTCAAACTTCAGTGAATTTTTCTACATTTTTGGTTAATAGCTTCAAAATTAATATTTGTTGTTCACCCATCTTCCTTATACAATTTTTAAAATCTCTCATTACACTATAATTTTCATCAAGCTGGACCTTAAAATGAATTAAAATCATAGCTGTTAAACCAGAGTTTCTTCTCTTTAGGTTAATTATATTTAGGAGTTAAGTTTTTCTTTAAGCAAAGTCCCTTTTATGGAGTTGTCAAATAAGTGGCAATTCTTTGTTTGAAATTGTTGGAAGCACTGCATTAGTGAAATGTGGACAGCATTATTTAGTCTGCTTTCACGGAATATTATATTCCGATAAAAAAATTAATTTTATGCATGGCGGACATCAGTTGAACGTCACCTTTTAAAGGTACTAAATAACCGTTATAAAAGTATAAGTTTCACGACTTTATCCATATAAAAAAAAGCTTGGTATATTCCAAGTAACACTCTTTCGTAAAAAGTCGTATATAAAAAGAATATTTCAAATCAATAAGCATGGAAATCTGCAAGGGACAATTGTTTTCTTGATATAACATTTTAGAGTAAAGAGGTTTTTGGATTGATTGCCTTTGAGATTGGTTTATTGCACTATTCTGTCAAAAGTTCAAACGACATGTTAAATAGTTCCAAGAAGCTATTCCATCTATTTTGAGAGCTACTTTTGTGTGTGGGCGAGACTCTGTTAGTCTGCCGTCTTGGTCAGCGTTCCTTTATACAAAAACCCTTTGTATAAGTCTCACTCCTTTCTTTGTTTAACAGTCATTTATTTGTCTTTCTATTTAGACGCAATGGATATAAATGACTGATATTTGATTTTGGTGTGAGGAATAGGCAAATTAAATTAACTCCCTATTTGTAATTTGCAATTGAACCTTTTGTAGAATGGTTCCAGGCTAGGAGAGAAGAAATTTATTGACGGTTAAAATTGGTGCTATTTACTTGTTTTTCTCCCTAGATATAGAACTAACGTACTTTTAAAGTCTACACGGTATAGAAAACAATTGTAAATATTTCCCGTGTTAATAACCATTATTTATATCAAATATTTATTTTACGTACACTTTAAAGAGTCGCAAAATCACCTCAATTATTTTCAGTGTGTATTTTAATTTGCATATATGATGGAGAAACTCAATCATATCAAGGATGCAGTTTCCCTTTTGTCTTTGTCATAAATAATGATGAAAATAGATCAGTATACTAGTATGTCTGCTTCAGAATAGTCTCAATATTTGAAATGCTTAAGTTTTGTAGATATAAACGAAGTTGTTCTATCCAACTGTGTATTAATTTTGTCAAGTTGATTGTATTTGGGGTTCTTGATTTCTGTTTTTTGTTGGGATTTTTTTTAAATCAGGAGTTTGAAAATGAATTTGAGTTTCAAAATAAATGTTGTTAACATCATGCAGTTTTTTTCTTGGTTGATATAATCTTTCGACATCTACCCAAAGTACCAAATCGATGCTGACCGTGGTGTTTTGTTGAGATAAATAAAAGTTAGCTTTTGTTGTTGCCGAAACTCTGAAAAACTGGCGCCTCAGTCAAATAAATTGTCCATAAAACAAAAAAAGTCCTTGAAACACTGTTATAATTTGTATTCAGTTTGTCTTAAATTGCCATTAGCCGACAAGTGCAAGTTCTCATGATGAAATTCAAATGAAGATAACACAATATTTGTATTGGTCGGTGTCACTTACACCAAGGACTAAGATTGCTCTGTCGTCATAACTCAGTTATGTCATATTACCGTCTCTTTAGTCGATACTTTAGATAGTACTCACTCCAAGATGTACTTAAGAACCCTAAATAGAAATATCATTTGTATATTAAAAAACCAGAACAGCCAAAACATGACAAACGTGTTAGAAATATATTGTAGCAATGTGACAGTAACTTCTTTGGAAGCTATTATGTCAAGCTTACGCTGTAACTAATTGGGTTGAGCCCAAAGTTAGTTATAACTTGGTTATGTGCATGTGAATATGGCATTCTGAATAATTGATAAATACTTAAAATGAAACCAGTATTAGCATAATAGTAGTCAAACAATTCCCTGTGTTAAGTATACTAGAAGTAAAAAAAGTAGCTTAACTCATTCTGTGAATTATTAGCACGGTTACGACATTTTCTGTCTTGTAAGGGTTATGCCATTTGAACAGTCAGTGTCTATATTGCTGGATAACATTAAAGTCAGTTTTAACCTATTACAATAAAAGACAATATTCGAATGCATTGAAAACAACCTAAAGAAAATAAATACCACCACTTCTATTAGAAGCGCAAGGCTGTCTATACACCCACTTTACAACTTAATCAACTGATAAAAAACGATTCCCTATGCAATAGCAATGAATGTCACTTTTAAAATTACATAGCCGGAATAAAACCCCTTTTGCACACTGCGAATGCACTTGGTAAGCTATTAATATGTTTGTTGCATTGAAAATTGAATTTTACACGAGACGCGCGAAATGAAAATTGTTTTTACCACCCAGATTAAATGGCGTGTCGGGAAAAGAACCATGGCGGAGATGGCCGTATCAATTAGACCTGACGTCGACTGATTTCCGATCCCGACTTATGTAAATTTGATCCGAACAAAGTGATTTAAGTGGCAAGCACCATATTATTAAGCAGGGGACACGATTTATTATGGCCGATGTTTATTTATACCAATTTACTCCCATGAATAATTGCACCGAGCGTGGTTTTAGGGGATTAAAACAGTCCTCTCGATGATGTTAACAAAGTTTCTGATTCGGCTGCAGAAACCTTCAGTGGGAACGAAACAAGTCCTTTGGTAGATATGGAAGTTATCCTTTTGATATCGCCTGTTTAGTCACCATGAGCAGATAATTGCTGGGAATGTGTCGGGGGATGGTGATGTCCCGGTCGGTTTCACTGGTCGATATTATTCATACGACAGAACCTGAAAAGTGTCAATTGACAGATGCATGTGATTTGCGACGAAACAATCACTACACAAGATAGCGCCAGATATACAGTAAATAACAAATGTATTTTACACAACATTATCAAGCCTGGTTCTTCTGCAGTAATTGTAGCTCCCAGAACGCCGTAATCAATACTCATTTCCCCAGCGTTCACCTGAAAGCATCTTGTCGTTTTGGCCGCGCGTCTTTGTTGCTACGAGTTTGAAAACTTGGTCCGTTGCGCAGCTTCCCGACGCGAGGTAGTATATTGCCGGAATAACCTACATTGACATCTTTCTGAGAGAAGCAATCAAAATCTATTTCTTTAATTCATGCGATATGAATCAATGGCCGATCGATGTTTTGCACAGATATGCAAACGCGTTTTCATGAAGTAAGACGTATTGATATTTCACTCATTTAAACATTGCGATACTAAACTGAGCTCGCTTCAGATCCGATACATTAACTGGAGTAATCGAATAAACAATTTATTGACTCTTCCTCTATGGTTTTTACCGATCCAGGACCATCAGCATTCAGCAACGAAGTTTCTGAGCGGTTTTTGTTCAATTTCAATAGACATATGGATCTGACATTGTTTAAGCGAATCGTTAAAGTTTGTCCTGGTGAGAATGTGTAAAATATTGATGTGTTTCGGGTATACATCCACAATTTACTAAGATCCATTGTTGCATTCGCCTGGACGTGTACGACCTATTTGGATATAATTGATTAACTTACCAATGTGACACGTGAGAGATCGAGATGCTGCATTAATACAGCTTTAGTGGTTTTTAGTCATTAGTCATATACCTTTTTCCCTTGGTGCCATAGTCGCAATCTTGACTAGTAAAGGTTATTGTTGATAGTCAGTCCAAGTGATCCCGACATATTCAAACATGTTTCCGAGATTTTAAAACATCGATAGTCGAGGAGTTAGTGTGGATGTGATTCCCTACTGTGTACTTTGTTTTATTGGTGGCTAGTTAAATGCGCCAACAAAACCAATATTTTTCATCAGAATCCATTACGGGAGGCAAAACTTGCAAGATTTTGTTGGACAGTTTTGCAGTGATGTGTAAAAAGTGAATTTAAATGGGCTTTTTTCTTAACACAACGAGAAGAAAGTAGATTCTTTGTGACGGTTTTCATCCAGCCGGATGAGAAATCGCACATGAAAAGCCATCCCATCGGGAGTCTTTGTAGCCAAGGAATTAGCATCTTGTAGGAGAAAATCTTCACCAATTTATTGATCATATTTAGGGATTAAACAGAAAATGTCGAAGAAAAGCTTTAGTGGTTGACCCGAGAAATAGTTTGAATCAAACGTCTTTCCATTCCATTTCCTTCGCCATCACGGGCTCTGTACTTATGTTAAGGACTGACTCTCGGGGCTGAATCAGAATGTGCCCGCTCTCTAGTCAGGCTTTTCCTGTTGTTGATACGGGCCAACGATGAAATGCACCTTCTTTGGAAAGAAATCTGTGTCCAAAGAAGATTTATACGTAAAAAAAGAAGAAATGATGTAAGTAAAATTAGCACAACATTACCAAATGATCACATTTATTAAATTGACGGGCTTTGCAAGAGTCTTGATTTCTTAAAGCATCCAACATTGCCTCGCTCTAGCCATTTGTTCATTAACTACAACGTAGTGCTTGTTTGCATATACACTGCACACATGCAACATGTGTCAGTTTAGTGATTTTAGGTGTGCGCAGTTTTCTTGCATTGTTTGTCAGAAATCCCGTTTAAGGTACAATGAGAAGGAGTAATCCTTTAAAAGAGAGACTGGGGGCAATCGTTCTCCGATCTACCAGCAGGTTTGCGAGGGGGGTCTCACCTTATTATACTTTGTTGAATATTGACTTCACACAGAAAATGATGAAGGAAGTAACCTTCACTGTTTTGTGGTTTTCTACAGTTTTATTTGTTCAGGTCTTTGTATTCAAGATGAAACATTGTGTTTGATCAGTTCTATAGGAAGGATACTTGTGGTTTGGCTTTTAGGAATGCAAAATCAAAATGAATATTCAAGGTGAAAACCTGTATTGTGAATGATAAAGAGTCCCACAATTCAAAGTACACAGAATCGAGACCCGTTTAATTAATCAGCGATGATCATTTGTAGAAAAGAAATGAAACTTCATTCGTTCACATGAAATCGTTGTGCCTGCAGGGTAACAGTATCATAAATGACAAATTAATCAGCAGGCATGTTAATTGATTAATGCCGTTGCCGTTGCCCTTCCCTCAATCGCAAATCCGAAAATAGGGAGTTCATAGGTATCGCTTTTCTTTGAAGCAGCAGGTCTCTGAACGTTACACTTGAAAAATCGGGACATTTCCGTGTCCATATCTTCCATTTTAATCACTATCGGAAGGTCGTTGCAGCTACCCACTCGGAAACATTACTCGAGTCAACGTGGAATTTGGTCTGGCTGCCATGTGTAAATGGACCAATCCCGTAACGCCCATACCTGTCTTGAAATATTGATGTCCCTGTACTTTCTGGTGTGTCATTCTAGGCCATACCACGTGACTACCCTTAAACCAGTGCTCCGGATTTTTTCCCTTTTTATCGGAAAGACATGGAAGCTTTCCCGAATAGGATTATGCTGGTTCAAGTATTAATAGCCTTCTGCATGAAAGGCGAGTATAGTACCATTTGGTGAAAGGGTACAAGGGATGCGTGTACTTAATATTCGACTTTTTACAGAACAGTCTAATTGAAGCTGATTTAGCCATCGCTAGCATTGTGCATGTGCGGGTTGGTGAGGAAAAGTGATTTTGTATAATGTGTCACACTCATCCATTAGCTGATTAAGCCTTAATTTACCTAATTATGAGTCTCTCATGATCAGTAGTGACTTTATTTCCAATTCTTTTCTTCAAATACCTAGGCCTGACATACACTAGGTCCCACGTGGGCTTTTTTTGTCCCTTAGTCTATGGGTTATGTTCCCACCTCTTTTTAATCATTTGTTCTTTACTAGAACAAATATTTTCTTTATAAGGTCATCATCCTAATGAACGAATTATAGAAATCAGAAGTATGGATTTTCTCGCAATATCAATAAATAGCAAAGGAGTGTTATGCACCATATGTAAGGAAAACCTGCAGACAGTTTTTTCATTGTTTCATTAGATCAATGAAAAATAACAAAGTCTTAATGTTTCTAAAAAAAATTGGGACTTCTCTTGAGGCCATGTTCTTTATCAGCAATTGATTTTTGACTACAAGGTGTGGTTCTCTAATTTTTACGAAAAGAAAAGCTGCAAGAGAACAAAAACGATGCGCATTCTAATCCGTCTTTATTTTTTCTTATTCAATTATGCCCACATTTCTCAAGGATTGTATCAAGAAGGACCATTTTTTTGCATTTGTAATTGAAGTTAATTTGATATCATTGAATTAACGCTTTGTTCAATGGAGAGTATAGTTAAATCATACCAGATCAACAACTTATCTTAAATTTATCCAGTAAAGTGTGAACTATATTACAACATCAGCAGATCTTAATATTTTGAAGCTTTTTTGGCCAACACAGAAACGGATTCAAAATTCTGTTCTAAATGTTGTAGTCTAATTTTATTTTTTATGACCTTTTGAATTCTTCCTCAAGCCTCTAAAACCCTGACCATTAGAAGGAACTGTGTTGAGAGACGTCCTCTAATAACCCTCAAAGAAGAAAAACGCCACATACAGAGATGCTACGTAGCCCCTTGATGTAGAAAAAATAAACTTTGAAGGGTTAACATAATGTGATTACTTTCGCTGTGTAGAGCTCTCAGTAGTTTCTGACATCAGCTTTCCCGAGCGCTTAATATCTCAGCCGCGATGAATACACTTTTCTCTAAGTGTTTCATAAATATTCCCTCGTGTTCGATAGGGAATCCTTGGATAGGATTTCGCGTGTATTCTAAACGCAATCTTGATTCCTATTTTCCTTTATTGTTTTTAACATCATAGGATTTCCCTTGGCTTCCAATAATAAATTCATAGGGTAGAATGAATTAATTGGCAAATCTCCACTGTAAATTTCAAAACAGTGAAATATCTCCAAACAATATCGGTTTATTTAACTCTAACTTCATGATGAGTCAACATTTCCTGACGTCACATTTCGAGCCTCGTTAGCTCCATTCTTCTATCGTCTTGGTATAACAGGTTATGTTAAAAAATCTATTATCTTATGTTTGTTTTAAATACCCTTTAAACTGAAGTTATAATTTCTTTAGACCCCAGAACGCTTAATTTCTTCGTTAACAGAAATTATTTGGGATTTTACACTGTCTGATATCTGTACCTGTAACTTTTTTTTCTTTTTCAAAAAGGTGCGAAAAAAATATGAAAGAGTTTGAACGTGACTAGCTTCTTGTCAATATTTTTAGAGTATGTTTTTAGAGCAATTAACGCAACCCGAAACCAAAAATATGTGAATATAGGTGCAAGGTGTTAAATATGCATACATCTAAGTGCTAATTAATATTTCCCTCAAACAAGACAAAGTAATTCGTGTTCTAGTCCAATTCCTTTTCATTGTATGGCAGGCCAATTAATCATTCTAAAATTGGACATATTTTATCATCTATAAATAAAATATAACCTTCTAAAATGAAACCTTTGCAATGTCCATGAAACCGTGTGTCAGTTTCTCTCGGGGCAAAATCTTCATTTCGTTGCGAAAATCAATTTCTTTCTTCTTTGGTCGGGTACTGAATATGGATATCTCGTGGCTGAAATATTCATTACTTACACATATGGCATCTAATACATTTTCGTCATCAAACAATTAAGAGGCGTCTGCTAACTGTTTGGGTGATTTATTGAAGTTGTGAATTATTAATGACTTGATACATTTCTTCCATGATTCCCACCAATTAAAACAAGACGCCCGGTAAAATGTACCCGAGTTTCCATGGTTACATGAGCTACAAAGGAATATACTGAGTGTACCTTGATAAACTTTTTTTGTTTAATTTTGAATTTATTTTCACTTTTGTAATATTTTATCATACATAAGGTAGAAAATACCAAATGCACAAATCTTCAGAATAAATGCTATCACGAATTTTTTACTCTAAATTTTCTTGCATATATGTTAAAAGAAGTAAGATGATAGATGTGTTTCTGACCCAATGCAAACCATTGAGATTTTAACCTATAAAATAAATTATAAATCTTCTCGTTCGGTCAAAAATGACATCAGGGTATTTAAAATGTTTAAGTCATTCTATAAGAGGTTTTGATACTGTATGTAAGACTGATTGAAAATTTTAATATGTTTATTATTTTACTCTTTTCTTTCTCGAATTTATGTCATAATTTAGAAGTCTGAATTTCAAGAATGCAGAAATGTTTCTGTTTATACCGTTCAAACTTATTCACACATATAGTCTGTTACATTGTGCATTCCATAAGTGTCGGACTGGTATTTACGTGGACTATGTTGTAGCTCTATCTGGTTTGAGATTTTTAAATTGTTCAACAACCCCATTAGAGTGTTGACACAAAATCAGAATACCGAGCTTTGGTTTGTTTTTCTCCTAAAACTTTCAAAGTGGTCTTTGGATATTTGCCTAAAAAGGGAAAAAAACGGAGTGCATTTTTATAGTAGTGGAAAGATGAAGGAAAGGAATTGATAATCAATATTATACGCTCACCCCATTTTGTTCGAAGAGGTAAAGAAAGAAAAATGAGTAGGGCTTGGAAAAAGAAATAAATTGATTATCACCCTTGCCTGTTCAAACATGCCATCATCTAAATCATTTGCATATTTATGCACATTTCTCATTTTATCACAATCGAAAACGCAATGTCTTATGCTTCATAATAATAAAATCGGTTGGTAATTATTTGGCAAACCTTTCCCCAATGCAAGTCGGGATTTGCCATTTCTCACGTGTAATACGTCTGCCTCAAACTTTTGGAAAAAAAATTCATTTGAGAAAAATCATATTTTTATACTATTGTTAAGTTACAATCCAAATTTTATTTTTTAAGTTCATTTTGAGGTCCATTATCTAATATGCAGACAATGTAACCATTGGTTCATTTATATATGAACAAGTTCTTACTACATAATAACCTCCATAACAGATATGTCTGGAAAAATCTATACAAGTCAGTGAATTAGCGTCAAAAAAGTATTTCTTTCTTAATTTTGAACAGTACTTTAGATATGATTGAATTGAATAAAGAGAATGAAAAGGAATAAATTATGACATTTAAAGATTTTATTTGCAATAGATTAAATATCTTTTATGCCTTATTGCTCGATAACCTTGCTTCTTATCATTTACTATGCATACCTGTAATTATATTGATTCTGAGAAGATTTTACTTTTTAATGTTTTTAAGAAATACTGATCACAACTATTCAAAGATTATCAAATCATAGATTTTCAAAACATTTCATCCTATAATTATCAACACATTATATTGAAATCAATGTCTTTTAAATACTTGTTAATTAAAATGTCATCTAAATGTTGAGTTATTGGAATAAGTTGTTTTGCTTTGTAAGCAAGCGTATGTTGATGAGAAAAGTTATAACCTACAAAGTTATTACCCTCATTTGTTCCCTTTAATGATTCTCTAGATGTAACGCCTGCCATTGTTAATTATTCTTTCAGGTTTGATTTACGCTATGTTATTGGTTATGGTATACTTTTAAGTCCTTGTTGTTGCACCCCCCCCCCCTTCCTTCTTTTTTCTTTCAACCAAATACAAAAGATATTACAAATGATAAACTTTAAGGGTTCTTGGCATACATTTTGATAGATGTGTTATCAATGATATGTTCAAATAAGATTAAAATAACGAAACAAAAACATGCAGTGATAATTTCTGTAAAATCAGTTCCATTAGAAATCCGAAAGTAAGAAATTTGATGTTAAATAACGAAGGTACAAGTATTTTGATTGAAATTATTTTTTTTTTAAATATCAGTATCAACATTATAGGTGTGAAATGTAAACAATAGTTAAGCGGTGATTACTAAATCAAAAGATCAGTGAAACATGAAGTGATTATCAAAAAGTTTTAAAAGCTACAGCAAACAGATTTCTCGAATCCTATTTATTTCTAGAATATATTATAAAAGCCTACTCGAACACACTTGTCTTTGCTCTAAATTGATTTGCAGTCTGTCTGTTAAGTGGTTTTTGATTGGCTAGTGTGAAAGCAGCGACGTCTTGTTTCGGATTTTAGTTAAATTAACACCCGTGAATTCCTGGGTAGAGAAACAAAACCTAAAAACTGTTTAATTATACTTCGTGTAAACCTCCCTTTTGTGTATTTATCCTGTGGGCGCCAAGTATTCAATTTATAAAACTTGACACTACTTTGAAATACTTTAAAACGGAAAAGAGAATCTGCAGTCTGATTAAATTCAAGACGGATTCCATTATAATTCAAGCGATCGATGGCATTTCTAAATTGATTGGCTGATGGTTAACCAAGCTCAGGTCCGATCGATGCCTACCTGGGTTCTGCAACACAATGCACAAATTTACAACAAAAAAACATGTGCTGAAATGGACCTGGTTTGTTCCATTACACATACTCTATGCTAATGGTACACGTCATATATCGATTTCGTTGGGTAATTTTTGTGTAAAATGAGTTGGAATTTGATGAAATAGAAATATCAATACTACAAAGACTCATAGAAAAATCAAACGCGCCATCATTCAGGTTGAAAAATAACATTATGCAAACAATAATGGGGTCCTGATGAGCCATATTGGTGATGTTAAGATTTTAGTACTTTTAAACACATGACTGATTGCTGATTGATTTTAAAGTCACGAGGAAAAGTGACTAATATTTTGGATAATAATCAAAGAATCCTGGAATTTATTAATATTTTGCATAATTGATGTCGGTTTTGTTTAGCATCCATAGGAATTTGTAAGCGTATTATTACTTTTTTCATTAACTGGTAAACAATGTTGAAATTGTATAACATATCATACCGATTGCGTTTGGAAAAATCAGGTCTAGAAAGCGAAAACACTGCAATAAAATTCACTTATCAGACTTATATTACACACTAATTCTTGTCATCACCTTTGTATAGATCTAAAAAGTCTTCCTGATAACTGGCTCTTAACGCTGGCCACGTAATGCTCTTACAAGAGATGTGCCAGTGCTAACACTAACATCTTTTATAAAACACTTAACTACGCAGAATTAACAAAGCTTGATCCACAAGATTCACTCTAAATAAGAATTTCTGTTAAATTTTAGAAATTAAACAACTTTGTTTTACTTGATTTCCAGAGTGAATTGTGCTTAATAACATGAATCTGTCTGAATTCAGTGATTGTTTTTCAACCTGAGAAACCATAAACCGAGTTAACTCTTTTTCATTGCAGGCTTGATAGTGTCCTAGGAAGCTTCGCCACGTACGCCCGGCTCAAAGGCCGGTATGACGACGATTGGATAGATAGACTTAATCATCTATACACCACCATCATCTTCATTATCTTTACAATCGTCGTCAGCACCAAGCAGTATGTCGGAGAACCAATTCATTGCTGGTGCCCAGCAGAATTCATGGAATCGATGGTGGACTATACGAACAATGTCTGTTGGATCCAAAACACGTACTACGTGCACGTGGATGACGACATTCCGAAGACGCAGCTCGCACGAGAGGATCGCCAAATTAAGTATTACCAGTGGGTACCGATGATACTGCTATTCCAAGCTTTACTGTTTAAAGTCCCTTGTATCTTATGGCGCATCTTGACCGCTTCCGCGGGGGTCAATTTGGATAAGATTGTGACGTTGGCGGCAGAGACCCAGTACATATCACCAGAGGATCGAGAAAAGACGATTAAACACATCGTGCGGTACATGGACCGATGGTTAGAGAACGCTAGAGAGTACCGATCAGGGTGTTTTATACGCTTGCGACAAACGATTTCCAAATACTGTTGTATTGTCTGTGGTAAAAGATATGGGAATTATCTGGTGACTATATATATGATCATCAAATTACTGTATATGACAAATGCAATCGGTCAACTGTTTATCCTGAATGAATTTCTGGGTACAAACTACAATGCATACGGTTTGGAGGTGATGCAGCATTTGGCCGAAGGCATCGAAATGGTGGATTCCATCCGATTTCCTCGAGTAACCCTGTGTGATTTTAAAATTCGAAAACTCGCAACCGTGCAACAGTACACCGTCCAGTGTGTGTTGCCTATTAATCTTTTTAATGAAAAGATATTCATTTTCATTTGGTTTTGGCTAGTGTTTGTTGCTGTATTAAGTTCGGCTAATTTCTTAGTATGGTGTTACACTATGATATTCAGACAGCATCGGGTACGCTACTTAAAGAAATTCTTACGCATTAATGATTGCTATAAGTCAGAACTTGACAAAAAGATGGCTGTTAAGTTTGCTGAGCAATATCTGAGACAGGATGGCATATTTGTTCTCAGACTTGTAGGGAAAAATGCCAATGACGTATTAGTTAGCGAAATAATACTTCAACTATGGACACACTATAGAGGCAAACCTTTGTTTAAACATGCCAACCAAATGAGTGATGACAACAGCAATGTCTGACTAACCGCGCATAAACTGCTTAAATTGGTGAAGAGTCAGTATTTGATGTATCCCTGCCAAGATGGTACTCCGAACTGTGACGTCATAAAGATGGACACGTCATCAAACGGGTACCTGCGAAACGAACAGTTTGAGACAGAAGTCTAAGACTTGTTAAGTTTCATAAAAACGTCCATGATTCCTATTGTAGTCTACAATTGTTTCGATAGGTTGATATATATGCAAAATAATATGCATCTGTATTATATTGTAGCAATAATAATTTTTTTTTCAGATAAATTGCAAATGATTTCGCAGTGGATTTCAAGAATTTTTTTTCTTGAAAATGTAGTTTCTTTAGATTTTTTTTCGAAACTGTCAACAATTTTACGTAAAATTTGTTATATTTTTTTTTAAATCATTCGAAAACCACTAATTTCATAACGTCTGGTAGTCTACAGTTTATAATACATGTACATTCAGATTCATCCAGGCGTTAAAATGCCCATTTTCTGGGCAATTTTATTTGAAAGAAGTAATATTCAGAATAATCATTAGAAAAAAAAATTTACATTTAATATTTTGATCTGAAAATGAGTAAACATATCTGTAAAATGTGGCTATATTGCCTTGTCACTGGACGGAAATGTTTGTGGACTAAATTGCCCGTGTTAAGCCAAATATCTGACAAGTTTGCAATGTTCGATCAGCCATCTACTTTATCACTCATTTAACGATTATCTAATGATAACCATTAACGTTGCAGGCAATCTCAAAAAGAGTCCATACTCAATGATCATTTACAAGTCAAAATATCAAAGTAGCCAGGTCTACTAGATATTGCCAAAATTGCCCCACTGCCAATTGATCTCGAATTACTGTCTCAGAAAACCATGTTATAATAAAATCCAAAGGCAGTCATTTTTATGTTTATTTACATTTTTAACACGACCCTTAATGCCTTAGCTTGCTTTTATTGTTCAAGAAACTGTGATTTAGATATTGCCAAGGCATCTTGACATGCAATATATAGAATTCATGACAGGCAGATTTTACAAAACTTTCAATTAAAAAAAAAAATGCAGAAGATAGAAACGTTTTCAATAAAAAATATTAGCATGGATTGATACGAGATTTTAAGCGAGATGAAATGCACAAAGCAGTTTTTGTTAGTCCGGAGTCGTGAAGTCTCCTATCATCTGTCAAAACGGAAAAATTTTATCGTTAGCTGTTATTAACAGATATCTCTGGTTTGTTCATATAAGGTTTGTCATTTCATGATTTGGGTATAAAATCAATTATTGTAATATATTGCTCTGTTGCTGCAAGGCTTTTTGGTACATTATCACAGTGAATGATTTTACTTCCTTGCAGAAATAATCTTTTCGTTTTGTCTTTTTGCAACAAGTCAAATTGTAATTTTGACGACCTGGCAGGTATAGATTGTTATTTTTTGGACTCCTGAGACTAAAGAGTTCACATCCCAGTTACAGTTCACTTGCCTTTGATCCTGTCTTTCTTCAAATTTGAATTCACTCCTCCTCAGGTTTGCACACGTAAGCAGAGAAATCAATATGCTCCTTAGATATTGATTATGTCTTTTCGACTTATTTAGTTTGCCGATCTATGATGATTAAATGGTTAGAATCAATCGATTATTTTTGTTTTATTGTCAATGCATGCTACATTCTAACACAGCCAATGTTTGTATGATATTTTACGTGGGTTTGATACTTGCATATTTATTGACACACTATGAAAAATACATTGTTAGTCTCCCCTTGAAGTCCATAATACTCTAATTCGCTACCGTATAGCATATCTGTTAAAGTCTTTAAGAGACAATCGGCTTCTATATATAAACATCTTCTTTATTACATAGTTCAATGATTCTTCTGAGAAAATCTATAGAAGAAAACAATTTTCTTGGTTTGGGCTTAAAAAATGTCCATGTACTTAGATGTCGGTGTACTCTTTCTGACAGTTGGTAGCTATTGTATAATTTTCAGCCAAGAGTTAAAAAACAGTTGTATCCAGATACAGTATTAAAAACAGTTTAGACTGATTAGAAATGTAGAAATATTTGTTAAGAGTGTATCATTACTTCTCTTTCTTACATGATCTAGAGACTTCATGATGTATTTATCTAAAATTCCCCAAATCCGGGAAAAGATAAATACAGATATACATCTCTTGTATCATCCGGAGGAGTAGTGGTACCAAATGGAAAGTTTATATCTAGTGTTAATCAAATCAACAGATTAATTTATTGGTTTCCAGGTCTTCGGAGACTTTAGCCACACCGATGTCTGGGTTGCAAACTTCCGTTCGTTGCATAATACTGTATGAAATTGTTAAGATTTTAAAAACTTATGTCTTGTTGTACATATGTGGTTGTGAATACACCATACTTGTTGGGAGTGTTTGAACAAGTTTTCGGGTTTTGATCATTATTTAGATAATAGATTAGACAATATATGTATACCCAGAATTAGCTTGTGATGTTGTATAGTTGAGGGCCAATTGTTACAAAGTCCTCAATTGAAATATGAAAATTATGTTTTGTGAAATAAAAAATTTCAATGTAAAAGTGCAATAATGATTAAGTATAAGGCTTCATCAGTTGTCAATTTCATACAAACGATTTCGATTGCTAAGACGTATATTTTCAAAGTAACGAATTTACGATGATTTATTCGAAAAATATGCTTTTTTTTAACAAACATAATTAATTAGTTACCAAATCACGCATAATCAAAGGACATCAACATTTGAAAAAATTGAAATTATTTATTATTATTATTATATTTATTATTTTAAATTTATTTTGTGAAGATTAAAGAATGACTTATCATAAAGAAACAATGATAGATTAATTAAAATTGAAATTTATTGAACAAAACAAAATCATAATTGATGTGGACTTGAATAATTAATAAGTTTCCTCTTTCATATGCATTAACTCGTCATTTCCCAAGTTTTTTCACTCTTTATTTTGAATTGCAATTTCTTTCAATCTATGCAATATTAGCATATTGCATATTCAGCCATGTGACATGAAAGTTTGCGTTATTTTAGTGATTCATAAGAAATTCATAACTTCTCAGATCTTTTTTTATCGTTGATATCATCATGCTATAGAAATTCTTTGCCCAGCTTTATTCTTCTGTTTCATATACTACCATCAGAGCGTTTTCCATGTAAGAACGAGAAAGTCGTTTGTAGCAGAGTGGTTTGCACAACCATTGATTAAATGTGGCATGACTGTTCTCATTTTTTTGTATCTAAAGAAAATCATTGAAATTAAGATGTACGGCTTGCAACTGTTCCCAGGGGCGTAATGAATTGTTTTCTCCGGACAGGCCATTCCGTTCCACTCTCTGAAGCGATGCTATTTATGTTGATATCCCTCAATCACGTGTACTTCGTGACAATAAATTATTTACTGTATGGGGTAAGCTTACCAGTCATTGGGATAGATAGGCCATGTTGAGAACGCAATTTTCCTCTATCACGTAATGCCTAGTCTTAGTTTTTTTAATGAGCAGACATTTGCCTTTCTTTCTGTGTAGCGTTATGACATTCTGTTGATCATGCTGCCTCAGTTCCACCTGATGATATGTGATGCTTTAGATGAACCCATTAAGTTTGACGTGCAATGTTGAATTTTGTGTACATATAGTGCATTGCAAATATCTTTCTTTGAAGTCATTTGTTCCAGTGTTTTTTTTACCATGAATAAACATGACCAAAAGTGGTACTTTGAGTTTATCATTTACTTTACTCTTTCTAAAGTCAATAACTTTGTTCTTGAACGGGAGTTGCCGTATGTTTTTCCATTCAGCAATCTCAACCAATATAACCTGGCCAAATGAACATCTATCTAATGTGAATACAATTACATTTATACAAGAGAAACTTTCAAGTATTATGGCTTAAAGAATCTGCCTTCAAAACGATTATGATTTTTAATTATAGTATTTTTGTCAATTTGTGCCATCTGTGGGTTACTTTATTGTAAGTCGCAAGTTTTCAACAACAAAAAGAGAGAAATAAATTCTTGTGTCTATTCGGCAAGTAATCATACAAAACAAGAACTTGTATTGACAAATTGCGTATTTATCTTGATTATGTCTAGACAGTACAAAATTGAACCTGGATGTGCGTAAATGAGTTACGGGTACTCTGTCATCATTACGTCATTATACGGATATATCTAAATCAGCTCAATTTAAATTCTCCTGAGATCTATTTTCTACGATCATGTGGAATTTAAAAAAAACCTTCAACTTTTTTTCATTTTCGGGAGGAATAAATATTAGGTAATCGTTTAAGAGGAGACTTTCATGATGTTTGTGAAGAAACATTTTTTAATATGATCTAATAACATTATGTTCGTGAATTAAGAACTGCGTTGCGTTAAGACATAACATCTTGCAAAGAGACAACGCTTATACATCGCGTCCGTATAATCGTGTCTGTGGTATAGAAGATGTCTTAACTACAAACAGACTTAAATGAAACCTTCCAACACCAAAGGCCTCTCAATCCTCTATTTTTCTCTTTACAAGGAGTGGCATACGAAATCCAAAACGGATGGACTAAGGATGCTTCTGTAAGAAAAACAACCAAGGTCATCTTGATTCTAATTGCAGTGCATTTTTAAACTCATTACCAAATCTATAGGCTGTGATTTAGAAACGTTTTTGAACATGCACCGATTAAGTTCGTGTAACATTCGCATGTTTAGTTTATATAACGACGTGTTTTGCTTTGATTGAAGTTAAGATGATATAGTTTTCAATTAAGTCTAGACAGATAAGACTAAAGGTAGGTCTGTAACAAGCACACTTCTGTGAAATTCTTTAATCTGTGAAATGCGTAGAAGACAACGCCGTTTGTCGACAAAAAGGGATTTCACAGCAAATCCCCTCTCAACTCGAGCTTGCAATATCATCACGTCATTTATTAAATACCTGGCAGATTTAAAAAAAATTGGTTTACACTTTATCATATTCTATGTTAAGTACGTATATGATTGCAACACTTTTGTTTGGAAACAATTTCAGACTTTGAGGTAATGCATGGATGTTGCCGATAAGGAAGACAACTTCACATATGGTAATCTTGCTTGTTACTGAAGCCATGCCAAAATCCCATAGTATGTAAAAAGTTAAGATTCTTTCCAATGTTTTTCAAGCTATTTTCGATATAAAAGAACGTTGAACCAATCAGCTATAACTGAAACTTAAAAGGCAGACCAAAATTCCAGAAACCTCTTACATCTCTCGCGAAGCGTCTTTTAACGGTTGCTTAGACCGACTCTACGAGGCAGTGCCCCTCTAAATCATGACCAAACAAACCGAGATTGGCCTATAATTGCGTTTTAAGGGCCGCTGACCGTGTGTAGCCCTCATTTTCTCAGACTACCACAGACTTTACACTTAGCCCGTGGTATATATTACTATTACAGTAAATTCTTAGATAGTCTTCTGCATCTTTCCAACTTTGGTGAGCTCCTGTAATTGATTCCGTCCTCACGGACATGCGATCTATTTCTTTCAAAGATACCGTGCTAATTAGGTCTGTTCGGGCCATTTTGCTTCTTCCAAGACTCCCCTCCATCCAATTGAACTAGTTCTCGGTGTAAAGCAAAACTTCCCTCTTGAATACCTAGAGAATAATTAAATTTTGTGGGCTTGGTGCCGTTTTTGTGGTTGCCTGATGATAAATAGAAGGAAAAAATATTTAATCGCTAAATGGCATTCATGTGCATGTTTTTCATTTCTTCCATATGGGCTTAAGCAATGAAAATTAGAAAACTGAAGGCTTATAATGTACTCTATCATTTTTCAGTACCCACAGGAATCAGCCGAGTGCCGTTTACGTAATTTAGTAATTTAAGGTTCATCACGGAATTATTTTCATGGAAATATCATTAGATTACATGGGGAACCTAGGTTTTCTGTCGCAGACAAAAATGTTCAGCCTACTCTTTTTTCCATTTTCAATTATTCTCAAATTTCATAATTTTATCTCTTTTCTATGTGTTGACCCATTTACACATGCGCATTCGATTCTGGGCGAGTTGGGTTCTCGGCAGATAGAGAAATTACATTCTTGGTAACCTTAGTTTCTATCAATAAATGAAAAAATAATTGACAAAACCATTCACTTATTTTATGACATAAACAATGAAGCCACTCAACCTCCTATATGACACGACGTCTCTCCGAGGTATAGTTATAGATCCGGAAAATGAACAGTGCACGGATCAGTTTTCTTTTCAAGTCACATTCAGAATCGATATCTCTTTGGTTCTTAAAGCTACCTTAATGAATGACATTATAACTAGAACTGCTCATCGTCGAGAGCAACTTTGCCTCAAATCAGCCCATCCTATGAAATGAGTTGATGCATCAAACACAGAAAAACAAAGAACATACATAATTCATCAGTGAACGTGTGTGTTATTGTTCTTAGAACAATAATGGAATATTGATGAGCTGGATACTTTAAGGTAACAAATGGAGTGACCTCTCAACTAACGAGCCAAAATCTTGTGAAGCAAATTAAATCTTCTACATTTAAAAAAAAAATGTATGTACAGAAATTCAATGTTATATACAAAACAGTATTCCTTCTACTTTCCTACCTTTATGCAGATCAAGACCCCATGGACCACATTGCACACCTGAGCAACGATTCAAGTAACTGTATAGCTTAGCTACGTATAGGTATAGTAAAAGTTTGATTAAACTCAAACGATGCCATGACAAGCAATTTTTTTACAGATTAAATATCAATTCTGTGTTAGAATTAAATTTTATACAGGGGTCTATGAGCGCCAAATTCACAAAAATGAGCTAAACATAGTATCACATTTGATAAATTAGGTTTATCGACTGGTAACAATAGTTTACGAACCGGAAACTATAGTTAACGGTTCGTTAACTATAGTTTTCATCTGTAAAACTATATTTAACGGTTGTAAACTATAGTTAACTAATGATATTCTAAGTTTATCTATCTGCAAATAAAGTTATCAATAGATTTTGCTGATAAAAGTAAACTATAATTTACATTCGTTAAATATAGTTAAGTGTTTTTAATCGTGAAACTTTATTTATCAGATAAATCATGTTTTGCAATCGCAAATGGTTGTTTTCAGTGTTAATTATATTTTGTCTTACACTTCTGAAACATACGTAGATGATCGCGTTAACAGATGTGAAATATAGATTATCGTCGTAACTGAAGTTTATTGTCCGTTAACTTTAGTTTACAACCGTTAAACCTAGTTTATCGACTGTGAAGCTATGATTAGCTCATTTTTGTTAATTTGGCGTGTCATAGGGGTCTGGTTATGCATAGACACCAATATTCTTTATATTTTATAAATTGATACATCTAGGAGTAAAAAAAACCGAATACACTTTATAATTGGTTGCAATTACAATTGCAACTAGAACTGTCCTAATGGGACTAATACCCCCGCAAGGCTAATTTCCAATGGGACATCTAATTGAATTGAATAATAAAGGTTTGGAACACATACAAAAAAATTCTAGACTTGTAAAAAAAAAATTAGTTAACAAAGAAAAATTAAGATCAAAATTGTCAGAATTTCACTGTAAATACATATCTATAACAGTAATACATTTACAAATGTATGTATCTGATGATATTTTTTTTAATTTAATTGATTTAAAGAAAAACCAACAAAATGACAATAACCCTCCCTTTGCAGTAAATGGAAATACCGGTAGCCAAGCAATGTTCTTCTGTTGATAAAACTTTCAATATCTTTCTAATAAGAGTCTTGACAGATGCAATTAGTTGTTTCAAATTTTCCTCACTTTCTCCTATGGCACAATGGAACTCCATATCAGAAAATTGATCCCATAGGACTATGATTTTCTTTGATGAGCTTGTTAAATTTAGTTAACTCCCAAAACATTCCCATAATTACCATACTAAGTATAAATATGTAAAAAAGAAAATTTAATATTACAAACAATTTTAAAATTGACAAAACACTACAATCATATCAGTAATTTTGAATTTCATTTAAATTAATGCCCAATAGGGTCACTTCATCAATTTACTTTACTAATAAATTTAAACAACAATAAAAATAGTTTAACTTCTTTATTAATAATGATATTATTTATTTCCTTATAATGATAGAAACTTTTGGTTTACATGAAACAGTTTTAAAATAGCCCCAAAACCATCACCCATTTTACAGATTATCAATTTCCCCTAACACATGCTCTATCTGAACCATGGCTCAGATAATGGCTCCCTTGGGACAAATGAATTCAGTCACATTTGTCTTTGATGTTCTTATTAGCTCCTAAGAATTTATCATTGACAAACAAACACTTTGCATTGTCAGTTGATAGAATACTTATAAAAAATAAAAAAAATTATTAATTAAGACATAAAGACAAAAAACCTCCATCTGGATGTATTCATATAAATATATTTTAGAGTGTTTTAATACTATTAATTAATTAATAAAATCTGTAAGGATTACCTCCTTAACTTTTCAACATTAGTGTACAATATATAGAATAAGGAAAATGAAAACTGTCATAAAATCATTATATCTTGTCTGATCTTAAAAAAAATTGCATGTGCACATCTTCAGATGGTGTTCAACATATGTACAAATTTTCAAACTGTTCCATGCAGTATTAAAAAATTCTCTAGGGAGGACAAAGTTGCGTCTACAGACAGGCGGACAGACAGACAGACGGACAGGGTGAAACCAATATACCCCCCTAAACTTCGTTTGCAGGGGTATAATGATAACCGTGGCTAATGATGGAAAAATTGTCTACTGTGGAGCCATATACATGTACATGTAATAAGGTTTTGACCAATAATATAAGCTGTAAAAGATGTAAACTAGGGTTACTATAAAAATTTCACATCACTGTCAACGTCCACACGACATACATAGAATATGGAAATCGACACCCGTTGCCATGGTAACAAAGCCAAGAAATAGAAAAAATGGAACATTAAAAGCAATTCTTTTCTACCATAGTTATTTTATTAAATCGTGGCAAAATTCAAAATTCTTACTTTTTTTTAAAATCCTAAGCAACGGCATGCAATTAATTAGAAATAAACTAGACCTAAACCTACCTCCATCTCCATTTTGTTTTCATAACGTTCCCGAGTGGCATGATGTGGATGGACATGAAAATTCCGTATACATATGTACTAGTTTGCTTCCATATTAACTTGACAAATAAAAAAGCTTCATTTCTTAAGAATAATTTTTCAACATAACAATAAAACTCGGTTATAGCGAAGTCGTAGGGACCAGTAGATTTACTCTCTGTTTTCGTAATTTGTTATATCTGTATAACGATTAAGTAATATTACGTATGTCAAATGCCATATACAAGTCTTCTTCCACAGTTCTATCATTTGTGCTTATTGAGGCAATATTTAGCAATGACGTCTTTGGAAACGCAAAATAATCGTATTGTAAATTGAAGGATTTATGGGGAAATAAATTGATTCAAATATGTCTTTTATAGTGTTGCAGCCGAAGGGCTTTATAATGTATTTTATCACGCCCCACTGTATTTGATCATTTTATAATATTCAAGGAATGACTTCATTTATATAATTTTCAGCAACTGCACGATTAAATAGTCATTGATGAACTTTATTGGACTATACGTTACAAAACCAATTCATAGTGTTAACACAGACAAAGACGTTGGAAAATGTAAATATAACTTATTACAAATTAAGTAATCATGTATACGTAATTTGTAGAAAAAGATGTAAATTTCGTTATATTTCAACTCCATCGTCTCTCATAATCAATTTGCTATATCTGTAAAATTGTTCTAATCGAGTTTGATATACATGTAAACATAAAATTTTACAAAGATTTGTTGGGAATTTTGCCTGGAACTCTACAAAACTTCACTTTATCCAAGATTTCACTATATCTATGTTCGCTCTAAACGAGTTTTACTGTACTTCTATGTAAATAGGCCCTCCATCCCCATCCCCATTGATTCACCATACATGTATCTTGTGGACTATTTTTGATGAAATTTTGTCTGTCCCTCCTTTTGTTTCTCTTTGTAATGCTTTAAACCATGATACCAATACCAACCTGGTATATATTTTCAAACTACTTTTCACTTCCCCCTAACAAATTTTAATGTAATCAGAAATTTTGGGAACTTGAACTTTTAAATTCACTTAAGCCTGCGTATTGTAAAGCCAAAATCAACTAGATGCACTGATTAATCTTGGCAGGTATGGAGCATCTGCTACCAGTGGTATTAAGACAGATGTCATTTCAGGGTCTTCTGTCATCCCCACTCCAAGGTTTCAGTGTTTGTTAATTCTGCAACAGTGTCTATGATTCAGAGCCCGGCAATCTGGATGAGCCCTATCCATCATCACCTATCTGGCAGCCATACAGGTGAAATAATTGCAAATTACTGGCAAAACAAATATAAATCCAGACATTTATTATCACAAGCTCTACATTTATGGTTTCTGTTACATTATAACTTGTCCAATCAATCTCCCTCTCCAAATTCAATGTTTTCACTCAGTGTTTGGACCGTGTCCTTGTCTTTCAGTCATTGTACAATAAATAATGGAAAAGGTAACAGGGTGATCACAAATAAAAATGTCAAATAATTGACCAAGTTTTTACATGTTCTCTCATTGTAGCTTAGAGATGGTTGCAATAGCTTCAGTGATTTTCTCCACTTCAATATTGATTTCATTCATCTGCAATCAAAAACTCTTAATATAAAATCTGTTATATACATGTAAATTGATTCATAAACTGAATGACCACAGATTTCTTTTATATCTATTTCTGACATGTCATTCTTTAATACCTTCTCTGTGTTTTGTGTGCGGACTTTTTCTGGCACTTTTTCCTCATACCCTGGAACAGCAGTGGAATCTTGAAGTTTGGTCAACTGTGCCACTAACTTTTCTTTTTTACCCTCCAACTTCACCTTCTCTTTTTCAAAATCAATCAATCCCTAATAAAAAAAAATCAGAGTTCATAAAATAAAAAGCAGGATTTGATTACCTATTGTTTATCTGCATCCTTTGTGCATAGTATGATTTAATTTTTTTTAATAAAATTCATTCAGTCTCTGCATATACATAACAATTCCATATCAGGTAATTGCATTTCCCAATATCCAAGTTGTAAAACAACTATTGTTACAACCTCATTTAACAAGAACCTTCTAATATATCTTCAAATGGTAGTGCACTTTATTGAATATCAATGTTGCACTGGTAAAACCCAAGTCAAACTGAAAGAACTATGCATTGTTTACCAGTAATAGGGAAATTAAACCTGATATCTAATACTCTGCAGCTGATGAGGCATTTTGCTGTGTCATGGCTGCATGAATCGGCAGAAATGGAGAATGGTCTCCTACCTTCAGCATGAGATAGGTTTGACAGTTGATGGACACACTCTGAATGGCACAGCCCTCTGGTGGTTCCTGGGTGGTGACTACATGGACAGCACTGGAACTGGTGGTGGCCTGTATCAGAGTCTCGTGGGGCCGTACTATATCTGCTGTCTGGTCATCTGCACACTTGATGTACACTGTAAAAAGATTTATCATTACTATACAATATAGTTTATACCATATTATCTGCAAACAAATTAGTCAATACTGCACCACTGTGATAAACCAAAAACAAATCAATCTTTAAAACACATATTTGAAGCCTGTACAAATTACTATATTATTGACCACAAACAAATCGGTCTATACAATGAGACTGTGATAGACGACAAACAAAAAAATCACACAGTACATGTACCAATGCAATACACTTCAAAAAATTAAATCAGTCCAGTTCCACAGCAATACACCACAAACAAATAAGAAAGTCCCATACCACAGCAATACACCACAAACAAATAAGAAAGTCCCATACCACAGCAATACACCACAAACAAATAAGAAAGTCCCATACCACAGCAATACACCACAAACAAAAAATCAGTCCAGTACCACAACAATACACCGCATAAATGTACCAATCAATGAGTAGTGCACTAATGTAAATAACCACATACATGGAACAATCAAAGAGTAGAGTACCACTGTTATACACCACATACATGTACCAATCAAAGAGTTGAGTACCACTGTTATAAACCACATACATGTACCAATCAATGAGTAGAGAACCACTGTTATACACCACATACATGTACCAATCAATGAGTAGAGGACCAGTGTTATACACCACATACATGTACCAATCAATGAGTAAAGCACAACTGTTATACACCACATACATGTACCAATCAAAAAGTAGATCACCACTGTTATACACTACACCACACCACATTTACAAATACTATCGCTTTGGAGCCCAAAATATGGTAAACACTACTGTAATACACCACATACATGTACCAATCAAAGAATAGAGCACCACTTTTTTACACTATGGTGATACACTGCATACATGTACCAATCAATGATTAGGGCCCCACTGTTAAACACCAAATACATGAACCAATCAAAGAGTAGAGCACCACTGTTATACATCAAATACATGTACCAATCAAGGACTAGAGCACCACTGTTTTACACCACATACATGTACCAATCAACGAGTAGAGCACCACTGTTTTACACCACATACATGAGACAATTAATAAGTAAAGCACAACTGTTATAAACCACATACATGTACCAATCAAGAAGTAGAGGACCACTGTTATAAACCACATACATGTACCAATCAATGAGTAGAGCACCACTATTTTACACTATGGTGATACACTGCATACATGTACCAATCAATGAGTAGGGCCCCACTGTTAAACACCAAATACATGAACCAATCAAAGAGTAGAGCACCACTGTTTTACACCACATACATGTACCAATCAATGAGTAGAGCACCACTGTTTTACACCACATACATGTACCAATCAATGAGTAGAGCACCACTGTTATACACCACATACATATACCAATCAATGAGTAAAGCACAACTGTTATAAATCACATACATGTACCAATCAATGAGTAGAGCACCACTGTTATAAACCACATACATGTACCAATCAATGAGTAGAGCACCACTATTATACACCACAGACATGTACCAATCAATGAGTAGAGCACTACTATTATACACCACATACATGTACCAATCAATGAGTAGAGCACCACTGTTATACACCACATACATGTACCAATCAATGAGTAGAGGACCACTGTTATACACCACATACATGTACCAATCAATGAGTAGAGGACCACTGTTATACACCACATACATGTACCAATCAATGAGTAGAGCACCACTGTTTTACAGTACACTGTACATACATGTACCAATCAATGAGTAGAGAACCACTGTTATACACCACATACATGTACCAATCAATGAGTAGAGCACCACTGTTATACACCACATACATGTACCAATCAATGAGTAGAGGACCACTGTTATACACCACATACATGTACCAATCAATGAGTAGAGGACCACTGTTATACACCACATACATGTACCAATCAATGAGTAGAGCACCACTGTTTTACAGTACACTGTACATACATGTACCAATCAATGAGTAGAGCACCACTGTTTTACACCACATACATGTACCAATCAATGAGTAGAGCACCACTGTTATACACCACATACATGTACCAATCAATGAGTAGAGCACCACTATTATACACCACATACATGTACCAATCAATGAGTAGAGGACCACTGTTATACACCACATACATGTACCAATCAATGAGTAAAGCATCATTGTTATACATTACAAACAATTCAATACTAGTAGTACAACACCACTGTAATAAATCACATATACATGTATATTAATCAGTTCAGTGATACACCTTATTTACAATTCTGTTTACATGGTTATATTTGGTCAGCATTATTTGAATTAGTTTCATGAGTTTAATTGACCATCAGAAATTTACAAATAATATTGCAAAATATGGTAAATAATAGATTATTAATAATTTGTGAATATTGAAACCAATTTTCACATCATTTTGCAAGAAACATTTTAAACAAACTTGAAAACTTCTTTTAAATTTTTGAAGTATGAGCTTATCATACATCTACATAAATGCTTTGTTCAGATAACCATCATAATTTAAAATTTTCTGTCTAGATGCCAAGTTGTCATTTGCAATTATCATTTTCAATAAAAAAAAAATTGAAATGCAAGATATTAAAATTTTATCAATAAAAAGTTAAAACTGTGTTCACGCTGAAAAAGTTTTACTTTGCCACAAGTCATTGAACATGTACTCTACAATTGTGTGTAAACATTACAATCCCATTATTCTCCCCAACAGCATTTATTATTAAACATGTACTGTAAACACGAACTATACAAAGACATAAAAACCTTACAGTACTTCTGTAAGTCATTAAACATGTACATCAACCAACAAATATTACAAACACATTATATCATCCTCAACTGTGCAAACATGAATTTGTAATGCAACTTAACATTTTTCAAAAACATTTTTAACTGGGATTTAACTAGCTCTATAATTCCATAATGATAATAGCTGCAGTAAATTCTTCTCATTTATTTATCTTCTAAACCTGTGAAAATTGTGCAGCATTGTTTGATGAATTTTTAAGACAAGACACAATGGGACTATAAGGCAGGTTGTATATAATTTATGTTATTTATCAATGCTACTCAAACATGTGTTAGTGTTTGTTCATTAGTGTCATCCCCTGGCTGTCAGGATTTTTGTCTAGTCAGTTGACATCAATATTAACAGCACAGGCTTTTAGTGATCATGAAAGATACTGTATACAAGTAACGTAATTCAAAGGCTCTGTTTCATGTAGTCTTACACGTTCCACCCATCCAACAATTGCTTTGTATTGTGTATTGTAGATAAATCAACTGTCTAAAATTCATAGTTTTTATTTGCAGACCTGGAGCATGTAGTTGGAGAGAAATAGATCATTCATAAATGTTAAATAATGAAAGAAAGAGTGAGCAAGCTCACATACCCCACCCTTCCCTGTCACTTGACAATGATACACATAATGAATGGCAGGGTATGCATTAAATACATAAAATAATTTGATAATAGCATAACATGTTCATTACTATATTTCACAGGGCCAAATTCTAAGTTTAAAAGGGCTGTAAAAAGGAATTGTAAATACCTGAAAAATGTACATCTGCACAGTGTGTTCTATGTGCCTTCAAAATTTCTCAAAATTCCTTGCAGCAGTTTAAGAGGAATTGAGCTAATGAAAAACAGGACTGACTGACTGATGAACCAGTCAAAAACATTATACCCTAGGCAACTTCATTGCATGGTGCATAATTAAACTGTACTTTTAGTGCTTCACATCCTATTTCATAAGTTTTATCTGTATTTCATAATTTTTTTATGTTTGTTTGGAGAAATGGTTAAGAACATAAATGATATTGACAAATTATTTGAACAAACCACATATTGCATTTCCAAAGGTTTTTAGAAAGACTTTTACCCCCTGCAGGACCTTTTTTCTAATAAATGCCATTTTGCTTCACCTAAGTCAAAGGATAAGGCTCATGAGCATCATATGTGCCTGGAATGAGTGCATGAAAATTCTTTAGTTTAGTTATGAATTGATAGTTCCATTTCCATAATGATATGATGTGGACCTAGGTCAAGCAACTTTTTGTTAGGATATGGATACACATACAAGTTGTGAGCCGCCTTTGATACAGAGATGCTATATCTTAGTTAAAAATTGGACAAAACAATATCTTCATGATAATGAGGTGACCTTGACCTTTGTCAGACTTACAATCTATATATTTTTAAGGTTATAAGTGATTGAAAATGTACAATATGTTACACATATGTGCATAAAAAAGCATTATCTTACCCTCTGCTTTGTCTTTTCCAGTAAGTAAATAGTCAGATCTAGTAGAACGTAGAGACTTCACAATGTTTTGTACAAACTCCACCTCCCCTTCAACTTTTGTATTTCTGAAGGAGTACTGTAACAAAATGTTCATGAATCTAAATCAAATGCACATTAAAATGAATAATTTTATATTTGGAGAACATATAGACAAGCCATGTGTGGATCTAGAGAGGGTCCCCAGAAAATTTGAACTTAGTGAATTCCCTTATCAAATTATTAACATTACTGAAAATAGGCCTTGGAACACCCGTCCCCCCTGCCCCCCCCCCCCCCCCCCCCCCCCCCCCCCACACACACACCACCACCACCCCCTTGAAAAAATTTCTGGATTTGCACATGCAAGCATTGTTGCCTATTAAATGTACTCACATTCTTCGCCTCAGGGTAGGAGGTTACACACAGGCTGGGTGGGCAGCCCTCTGTTTTCCGTGGTAACCGCTGGTAGAGCTCTTCTGTAATGAAGGGCATGAAAGGATGCAGCAGTCTTAAGCCTCCATCAAGACATGTGTACAAAATATTTCTGGTGACTTTCTTGGCTTCTTCATCTGATCCATAGATCACAGGCTTCATGTACTCCTGTAAAATAAATATATTAGACTGTTATCATGTACTCTCAGCAATATTCAAATCTTCCTAAAAAAATTCTTTGCATCCTTATTGTGTATCACCATCATTACTCGTGTCCCAAATATAAACCATTATTATGAGATATTTTGCTCATATAAATGTAGTGTTTTTTTATATGATTTTTTAAGTATGTTTATATATTATTTATATTGATGATGCATATATTGTATAAATTCTAAATGTAATACATGTACCAGTTATTCAAAGAAAATATATAAAATGTGTTTTTAATTAAGAAATTATTCCCAGTGAGTACTCACCAGATACCAGTCACAGAGTTCATACAACCAGAAGTTATAGCATGCTGTAGTGGCTGATTGGAAGTCATAATTCTCAAATCCTGTGTTTGATAATTCTACAGCAAGGCTGAGACGGCTCACGATCCAAACATCCATTTCCTTCTCTTTGCCACTAAACTGTAACAGAATATAACTACATCTGATATTGTTCTTTAAATTTTAGTGCATTAGCACCTGTATGTACTAAATAATCTATAACTGTATGAACAACTTCATACATTTCCCCATTATGGTTTCCCACAAAAATTGAGATTGAGAAAAAACTGATAAAAAACAATGTTAATGTAAGTCCTCACCTGAAAAGAGCTGTCAGGTTTGAAATCCTGACCTAATGCTGTCAATGCAAACTTTGTTGCATTCCAAAGTTTATTGCAAAAAAATCTGTAACCCTGTACTCGAAGCACATCCAGATTTATATCCCGACCTAAACCAAACAAAAAATATACAATGTACTTCAGTAGATTTAACACTTTGAAATAAACTCATCATGCTTTCCAAATTATAAGTAGTTTGTAAGTTTATACCTTGTGAAGTATAAGCCACCAAGGCAAAGCGGAGGGCATCTGTTCCACATTCTGGTATTCCTTGTGGATAATCTGCTTTCTGGGAAATATACAGTTTCTTCGTTATTTGATAATAAATGTAACATTGAATCAAACTTATATCAATTGTAACATGTAAATTTTATCATAAATAAGAAAATTAGAATTTCAATCAATCTGCCTTACATACTACATTTGTATTATTGAACCGAAAGATTAAAAATAATTCCTAAAATCCTTATCTAAAACTGATTTCTAATCTACAGTTGATTTCCTCAAATCCACACCTTTTCTCCAAATTAATTCTATTCTTTAATTGATTTCTCCCATCTCTCAAAAACTGAGTCTCTTATACTCCTTGTCTTACATCTCAAGTTCCTTTTTCTATAGGTGATTTCATTCCTCAATTTCTCATCTACAACTCTATCTGTTTAGTCCTATCCACAACTCTATTTGTTTAGTCCTATATCCACAACTAATTCCTCTCAACTTTAACTATTTGTTTAGTCCTATCTACAACTGAATTATCCAATTTATCTCTCTATTTTAATCTATAAATTTTACCTGTCCTGCCTTGGCTTTTTCAACCTCCTTTCCTTCCAAATTCCCATCCAGTAAACGCTCATGCAATTCCTTCAATCAAAATTTTTTCTTGCATTTATAAAAACATATTTTTAAACCTAAAAATAAAATTAATTTTTTACAATAAGATTATTGCAATTATAAATTTGTACAAATATTTTGACAATTACATCCAAAAATAATTTCCACTGGTATTCTTTAGCAAATGTAATTAAGTATTCATAAATGTCCACCAATCTCATACCTCCAGTGTTATGCCATAGATGACATCCAGGGGGTCTATAACATTACCAAGGGACTTTGACATCTTCCTTCCATGAGCATCTCTGACCATGGCATGTAAGTACACCTACAACACATTACCAATTTCTCTTATTTCACTCCAAACTTTGATGATTGCAGTTTTCTTATTTGAAACCAGGGTTGTATGCTATGTGAAATGAGACTCACCTCTTGGAATGGGAGTTTTCCCATCAGCTGCTGTCCCATCATCACCATCCTGGCCACCCAGAAGAAGAGAATATCATGCCCCGTCTCCAACAGAGTTCCAGGGTAGAAGGCTTCCAACTCTACTGTCTAAAGAGTGTAGGAATAACAAGTGTGAGAATTATGGGAGAGTACCCTAGAAAAAACATTTATTAACCAGGAGATAGTTTTTTTAAATAGGAGAATTTCAAGAACTTGTACATTGTCAGGCCATCCAAATATGGAGAAAGGAAATATGCCAGAGGAAAACCATGTGTCCAGTACATCCTCGTCTGCAACAAAAAGAGAAATATTCATAGGGGTTTTTTTGTGGGTTTTTTTTTTAAATCAACTTTACATCTTAATATGCATGTAAAGCAATGAATAATACAGATCTTCTTCCAAAGGTTTTCTACTGACCTTGTTTTAGAGATATTTTGTCCTTGGGGACGTTGAATCTGGCTGCAGCTTTTTCCCTTGCTTCCTCTTCATCTCTCCCTGACACCCAATACTTGTCATCTGTATCCTAGCAAATAAGGTAAAAACACACAATATTGCAGCCAAACACTGTCAACAATTGTTGATTATACATGCTTGACATAGTGAAATCTATTAGTAAGGGAGATCACTTTAACATTTAAAATGAAAAATACTGCAATCCATCTCCTAGATCTTTCGGCTACAACACAGTATATACAAAATATTGAAATATTCTAGGATGCTTTTTATTCCTTAATACCTGTACATGGTGATTGTACGTACCTCTCCTGATGGTACAGAGGGATCCTCCACTTTCACAAAATAGGCCGGAATTCTGTGTCCCCACCACAGCTGTCGAGATATACACCAATCTCTATAAGGTAACAAATATTATATCAAAATGTGTTACGGTAAATAAGATACAAGAAGAGGTAAAACAAAACAGCTTACCAAGGTTTTTTTTCCTCTTTCAAATTTATGATTTTCATTTTCATGCAGCATCTCTAATCTTATCTTACCTATTGTTTTCCAACCAGTTGTACCATGTTTTCTTGTGCATCTCTGGTATAATTTTGAGTTCTCCATTTCTCACAACCTACAAGAAATATAAGGGTACTTAAAATTTGTCAAATATAAAAATATATAATCCCTTTATTTGCTTTTATTTAGAATGCTTTAAAGGACTATATATGATAAGGGCCTAAAATGGCCCCCTAAAATGAACATCATCATTTTACTATTATTCTTTGTTTTCTTAGTACAGATATGTATGTGATGTGTTTACATAATATTCATTTTGATTCAAGTGCCCACAATTTAGAAATATGACATTGTAAAAACAACCTTTTCCCGCCATTTTTGCATTTTCAGCGTAAAACAGCTTGTTTTCAAGCAGTTTTTCCTTCCGAAAACATAGAGCGCATTCTTGAACAAATAAAATATTTTAATCAGAGATATATCTAGCCAAGACTAATAAGTGACAAAAACTTTTTCCTTGTTCAAGCATGCGCTCTATATTTTCCATTCGTAAATAGATAAGAAAAATGTCAATTTTTGGCTGATTTTGATTGAATTATAGAAATGGCGTCACTTCTGATGTCATATACTGCCAGTGAGTGCAAATAAATCAATATAAATAGATGAAAAATATATTTTATATCAACTCTTCTAAAAAATTAGTTAACATTTTATTGTACCCGAAACACTTAAAAAATGGTGAATTATGGGGGCCAAATTTAACTCTTATCATATATAGTTCTTTCCTTATGTTTATCATTCAGACTTTCGTCGCATGTTTTTAACTCCCTATCCCCAGAAAAAGATTGTGTCTTTCACCTTTACTGCATCTTCAGACATCTTCTCCATCTTCACATACCACTGGGGCTTCAATAAGGGCTCAATGATGTCTTTAGATCGACTGAAATAAAAAGGGACCAAATCATATCATTTAGTTTTTTTCTCCTGTATATGCAATAATCTTTAAGAAAAAAACCAAAAAACTAATCCTTCTTATAGAGTGTTATGATAAATATAACTTTTTTATAAAGCCTATGAGGATTCTGACCTGCAGGTTGGTACCACCATAGGATTGTCCTTTGTTTCTATGTAGAGACCCTTCTGTTTCAGAGCCTGTAGGACAGCCTTTCTGGCCTGGAACCTCTTCATTCCCTGTAGATAAAACAACAATATTGAATCTTAATGACATCAAGTTCATTTATTTTCTTCCAAAGTTATTAAACCACTATCCTACTTATTAAATAATAAATTTTCACTGTTGTTTAATGATCAGTTACAAGAAATTAGTATTCATTCAAATTTGTTTCTTAATAAAACAACTAAAGATTGCTTCTTAATTCATAATGGAAGAATTTGTTGTTCGTATAATGTGTATTTTTATGACTTAAGCTTACAGAAAATTCTCCACAGTCATTTGTAATGTTTCCATTGTCATCAATAATGGTAATAAATGGCAAGTTATGTCTCACACCGACTTCATAATCATTCACATCATGGGCGGGTGTGATTTTTACAGCACCTTAAAATGAAACATTTATTTGTTAATTTACAAACCCTAAGTCACAGCGATCTGTATTTCAAATTACAAGGTTATGTATTAATGAAGAATACAATGTTCATTATCAAACTTCAAACTTCTTCAGATGAAAGAATCATAAATAATCACTTCAACTGTCTGAAATGATGACTTTCTTTACCTGTTCCGAACGCCATGTCCACAAAGCTATCCGCCACAATCGGGAGAACTCTGTCCACCAGTGGGTGTCGCACTGTCTTTCCGTGTAGATGTTTATAACGATCATCGTCTGGATGTACCGCCACAGCTGTGTCTCCCAACATGGTCTCAATACGAGTGGTGGCTACAATGATCTTCTCATCTGCCAATGAAATAATAACACCAATAATCCACTGCTGTTACTGGTATAAAACTACATGTATCTATAAGCAAAACCATGACATCATGACAGCATTCATAATATAAGGTTTAAAGTCAATTTAACTGTAAAATTTCTGCTTATTTTCAAAACAATGGATATTCTGTATGACATGTATGTATATCATTATGTTGTATCCTACATTTTACTGCATTACCTAATCCTTCCACAGGATAAGCGAAGGACACCAGCACTCCAAACTCTACTTTCTCTTTGTAGCCGGGTACAGCAAGCATGGTTTTGCCATTTAATTCTTTCTTCTCCACCTACACGTACAGATATCAATTGGTTTTCATCAGTAACAAAATAAACATTTCTTCAATATTACATCCACCTATTTTGCAATTCCAAGAAAACATCAAGTTACAAGAATAATGATTATGTTTATGATAATTTTGAATACAGTTTGAGATTTTCTTTAAAATGATTATTATGCATATTTACCTCAATATCAGATATGGCAGAATTCAGAGCACACGACCAGTTGACGAGTCGTACACTTCTGTAGATGAATTCATCATCGTGTAATCGGACAAATGATTCAGTTACAGCACGATACAATTTCTACAATGTGATATAAGTCAAAATTTAAAGTTATTCACCATTAATAATAGGTAAATTTTGAAAAATATACTTGATAAATTCAACACTTACTGGGTCCATTGTAAAGCAAGCTCTATCCCAGTCATAAGATCCTCCCAACTTTTTAAGCTGATGATAAATTCTATCTCCTTTTCTGAAACATTGAAAACACACATTCAGAAAATGCATTGTCAAATTTATAACTTGTAATTATTGACAAAAATTGTTTTTAAACCTATTTCTTTGATTGTGAAACAAAAATCTAATTTGAGTCTTGGGTAAATCTAATTAGAGACATAATCCCTGGGTACGATTTTGTTATCACCCAGCATGGACCTACTCATTTTTCCACTTCCACACATGCTCCACAAATGCCTCCCTCCCGAGGTCATGTCTAGACTTTCCCATCTCTCGCTTCAGCTTTTTCTCCACCACGACTTGTGTGGCAATACCAGCGTGGTCACAACCTGGGTTCCACAAAACAACCTTTCCTTTCATTCTCTGCCTGCAAGGTTATACATATTATCAGGAGTTATTTTAGATCTTAAAATTAAATTTTGAACTTCATAGATGGAAAAAATATCTTGAATTATTACTGTATGACAGTGTTACAACTCTGAATCATTGATTAAGTTTTCATATGATTGAGATTGAGATTATATTAGACAGAAAATGTAAACTTTCAGTCATAGCTAGACTCCTGGGCTGCGTTTTACAAAAGAACTCACGACTTACGACCAAATTAATGAATGTTAATTAATCACAAACTAATCAATGTTTTATTCTCATGGCTGTAAAGTATGATTATGGATATTGGAATGGTTGTTTATAATTGGTTTTGTTTAAGTTTTATTCATTAAAGATTATTCCATGAGACTTAAAATATTTCCGACTTTGTCGCAAGATCTTTTGTAAAACGCAGCCCAGATTGTAACAAGTTACTATTTGGTGGTTTTTTGGTTTGTTTGGGTTTTTTTTTTTTTTTTACCATCGAGCAATACAATCCTCCACAGCATTAGTAAGGGCATGACCTAAATGCAGGGACCCAGTCACATTAGGAGGTGGAATAACCATCATAAACTTCTCTTCAGGCTTCAACTTTGTCAGGTCTCTGCCCTGAATATAAACAACAAAATACCATAATCATACATGTACCAAAACTGTGGCCATATTTACATGTGTACACTATAGAAATCCTTAATATAATTTCAAGGCTAAAGATTGACTGGTTCCTATTTCTGGCTGGTACCTTACCCCATACTCTGGTTTGAAGAACCCAGACTGGACCCACCAGTCATACCAAGCTGCCTCCACATACTGGGGACTGTAGGCGTCTGGCATGGAAGCTTTGACATCTGAAACATAAATCAGAAAATTGCTATTTTAGGAAAGAATAAATATGAAATTATGATTTGTCTTATCGGTAATAAAATCCTTCAAACCAAGATTAAATTTCCTGTTACATGTAACTGCTTTTCTGAGTGATAATTATTGTAACATAGACTTAAGGCAAAAATAGATCTACATGTAATATTTAGATTCTCTATAATAAAATACCTGCACACCACATTATTCATGTATTTTTTAGCTTGAAAGCTTTATGATTTATTTATTTTAGCCCTTAAGTAACATCACATTTGCCTTTTTCATGTACAAATTTACAGTGATGTCCTTAATTAAAACATACCCTTCTTTTCTCCAGGCTTTGTAGGAATATCATAAGTCACTTTTACTTTTTCTTTTCCTGTGTCTTTCTTTTTCTGCTTGATTAAAAAAAATACAATGAATTTAAAAAGACAGTTTTTTTTAAAATCAAATTTGTAAAAAATTAATCAGTACCGGTAAATTGATTAAATGTTATTTTATAAATGTACAATATCATATACAATATTCATCATGTATATGGCATATATGGTTACAAAACTCACCTATAAAACTACAAGTAATTTCATTCAAAAAATAAAATAAGATATTTCTTACAACTAAAAGTATATATAACGTACTGCATTGATAACTATAATAATAAAACAAATTACTTGTAGGTAATTTATATTTAAAGTCCAAGCCCTGATTGACTTTGATATGAAGAGCTATAAAAAGAAACTATGAATTAAAAAAATAAAATTGAACTTACTCATTAGAGAGAAATTACCCCTTATCAAAAATGCTTTAATTATATGTAAATAGCATGCAAGGACATTTATTGTGGTTCATTAGAACCTTACTGTCCCGAATTTTTATCTTTGAGGTGAGCTAATCGCAACTTGAAGACTTTTTAAACACAGGCATGTCACATTTATTTAATAGTTTATTTAGTTTGCTTGATATTCATCTCTTCTAATTCATCATGGAGATACCTTAGTCAAATAATGATGCCAGGCTAGCTGTCTTTAATATATTCTCGTTATCAGTGACAGAAAAAAATCAACCAATTTTTTCTTTAAATCCCACCGATACACAATATATTTTTGTCTTCCTTTTAAAATCTTGCGATGGTGTTTAGCTATACAGGAATTCCTGCATGGTTTGGACTGAGAAATCAATAAATCCAATCATAAAAAGACATTGATTATGTAATAGCAAATCATGTGACATAACCATGCAAATGTATACTGTCTGCAAACAGCTTATTATTTAATTTAACACCAACCCGCCGGGCCTATATGCCACTGTATATACCCATGTACAAAATGAAAGTAGCCATAATTATAATTCTTTGGTGATTATGTTGGCATTATTATCTAACTACAATGTATACCTTACACAGAATCAAAAGGATAGAGAACAAACAATTTAACACATTGGAAATAAATCACATCAATCCTGTGAGATCCTATATATATAATTACGTATATGAAAAACATTTTTATTATTAATAATCCAATATCTATCATGAAATTTGAATAATCTGATATGAATTAAATTCGACATTAGATTTTTAAAGTCTTACCAACTGGATTGATATTAATTTATAGCAAACTTATGTCATGTTTAAAATCCTCCATGTGCACCTACGATATTTAAGCCATCAGAACTCTCCTGTGATTTGCATTGATTAATAATTTTTCACAGGCTGGGGATGTAACTGATTGATTTGATATTATAAATAATGATTGCATTAAGATAACATTTTATAATACATATATAATGTAAATTCTTTAGTAAGAAACACCCACGAAAACCATAAAAATCACAATTTTTATTGATTCTATTCTATTGAACATATCAAGCATACGTATCTTCCAGGTTATGAAATTCTACATGTTAATAGTAATTAATGCATGAGAGGTCATCAATAATCATAAATACCATTTGCCTAAACTACATCTATTCACTAGTAGGAAAAAATCCAGATTATCTGTTCTGAAATGCCCCCTCCCATACCGCTTCAGGTTTCAATACAGAACCAAAAATAGAAAGTCTACGGGGATTTTGCATTTCAAACAATATGAAATACATTAAAAAATTATTCTTAGAACTTCTGAATGCAGAAAAGATGTAAACATTTCCCATTTTGAATCTCTTTACGGTGTTTGTTTTTGTTCTGGTTAAACAAATCATGTTTCAATTAAGAAATGTTGAATTTTTTTCCTTATATTAACGATTTGGATTCTACCTCATTAACAGTTGTGTTTATTTCAATTAAAAATCAACTAAAAGTGATGGAAGCAATAACTTGGAACAGACGATAAATAGCACAATCAATTGAACACTCATCTGTTGACCATTTTACTGTCTTTTAAACAACTTGACAGCTGTCAATTTTTCTTACTGGATTAAATGAAATTAAACAATTTGATTATCGTACTAAGTATACCTCTCCCTCCTTTTTCGTCTGTTGTTTCTGAGCTGCTAGTTTCTCTTGCTTGGCTTGAAACTTTGCCAGCTTTTCTTGCTTTGCTTTCTCTTTCTTCAGTTCCTTCTCACTCTTGACACGTGGTAGCGAGTCACCACCCGCCTCCTGGGGTGAGCTGCTATCCCCGGTCTTGTCACTGTCAGCCATTGGGTTGTAATCAAACTCTAGATATGACAGAAAAATTCACATATAATTATGAGGAATCAAATATCATTACATATGATTGCATCAACCACCCCGGCTTTCCCAGATGCCCGAAAGTATTTTTGGAATGTAGAGCCCGATCAAAAATATAATTTTTTTTTTGGCTCGCCAGGATCACCTTGAAAGGACCCCCCCCCCCCCTTTCCTCTGGGACAAAATAATATATTTTCGATATCAGAAATTCCAATTCTGATTTTAAAAAGAGGCATTTTCCAAGCTAATATCAAAAATAGATTTGATACCGAGAAAATCATTTTCTTATATCAAAAATTCGATTTTCTGATACAATAATTTTTTATATTAGAAATTCAAACTGATTTTTCATATCATAAGATATATTTTCTACAAAAAAAATCTTAAAATGGCGAAGAATCTTCTCATTATTAATTGATACTCCTTAATTAACCCCAAGAATTTTTTCTTAAAGGGCATTTGAGGCATTTTCTGAAATTAAAAAAATAATTTTTAGATATAAGTAATTCAAACCGATTTTTTGTGATCTCAAAATATATTTTTATGAAAACAGGAATTCAAATAAAATATGGCAAATGAATGTCACATAACTAATGAATACTCTCTTGATCCAAAATAGAAACGCTGAACAACAGAGCCCGATTTGAGGTCTAAAGGTAGAATTTTTTATTTGAACTTTGTGATTTATCTAATGTAAGAAAGTTATAAGTGTTCTTTATAATTCTGGTGTTATTCATTGAAAGCATTAACTGTTCCCCTGTTTAATGCCATCATTTTCCTTACGATCATCTCAATTCACAGCGAATTGCAGAGAAAGCAGTGCTAATCATTCTACATGCGGACGAACTTGCCTACGAAAGACGAATAGGGCCACATAAAAAAAATATTTTTATCTCGTAATTACGAAAAAAGATCTCGTTATTACGAGTTAACTATCTCGTAATTACGAGAAAAGATCTCGTTATAACGAGAAAAGATCTCGTAATTACGAGTTAATTATCTCGTTATTAAGAATTAATTATCTCGGTATTACGAGTTGATTATCTCGTAATTACGAGAAAAGATCTCGTAATAACGAGAAAAGATATCGTTATAACGAGTTAAGTATCTTGTTATTACGAGAAAAGATCTCGTTATTACGAGTTAATTATCTCGTAATTACGAGAAAAGATCTCGTTATTACGGGTAAAAAGAAAGTGGGCACTTAAGGATGACGTTTACTCAGAAGGAAAAAAAATTCCACTGATGATAATGAAAAACCAACTACTGTGTGTTATAGACCTTATATGGTAGTGTTATTCTTCACTTTCAAATAAATAGGTCAATGACCTACTTTTTGAGTTAATGGCCATTGAATATTTTGTGAAAATTTAAGAAAAATCCATAAAAAATTTACACTATAATTGAGATTTTCTGAATTGTGAAAATAATACAAATTGCTTAACTCTTTGACAAATGAAATACAGTTTATGAATGGTAGTGACATTAAATAGATACAAAGAATTATGTTTTCATTTACAATTTTTTGGGGTATTCTAGTCCGAATTTCCTCTATCAGTTTTCAAATTACTACCCATTTTGATTCAATATAACAAAAAACTGAATGATGATAATGCCAAAACATTTATAGTATTAAACTAAGTATAATAACCTTTTTCTCCTGGCATAAAATTTATATGAGGCCAATGATCAAAATTTTGAGATGTGTCTTTTATCATTTTTAAGCATTTTCAATATTTTTGTAGTGTGTGCCATACGATTATCTAAACGAAAAAGCAAGATAAAACCAACAGAAAATATGCAAAATTATGTTGACTAACAAATAAAATCTTAACTTTAAATATTATAGTACTATCAAAAATATTTCAGTGGAAAACAAAATCTGAAAAATTTAATCCGAATTTCCTCTGCTTTGCTAAATGTCAAACTTTGTCAGAGCCTAATTCCATAATTTAGTAAAAATATCGATTGTTATGTCAATAATAGTTCATTTCATAAATACTTTTTGTATTTAAAACAAATTTTACTCATTAAATTGAACTTTTTAACAATCCGGATTTGAGAACTTAAACCCTGAGTAATATGGAATGCCATAGCTGCCTTAAGGTCAATTTCATGTTATATGAATTGGTATATTTTTTATATGCAATAGTAATATCATTATATGCAGTGCTAACATCATTATATACTATTATTTCACCATTATATTCAGGGGTACAATCTTTATATGAAGAGGTAACATTATTACGTTATGTCGTAAGATCATTATGTGCAGTAGTTTATTCATTATATGCTATGAATAAATCTTTATATGATATGATAAACTCATTTCACACAGAGCTAAACTCATAATGAACTATTGTTCAATCGTTATGTTATATGGTACACTCTTCATGTGCAGTTGCAAAATCCTTTTATGCAGTGCAACTTCTTGACATTAGGTGATAAGTTCATTATATGCAGTACTAACATCATGTTATGGTGTATTAAAACCATTATGTATGGTGGTAAAACCTTTATGTATTGTGGTGAAAGCTTTACATGCAATTGTAAATCCTTTATATGATGTGACAATTTTATAACATGCCGTTGTTGAGTCATTATATTATGAGGTCAGTTCTTTACATGATGTGATCATTTCATTATATTGAGTGGTAACTTCTTTATATGCAGTCGTAACTCTTTATGATGAGGTTGTAAACTGGTTCTCGCTGAAAAGTTTTAATGGGGAGGAGGTCCAGTTTTATTTTTAAAAAGATGCCGCGTTCGTTGTGACGATGCACATTTCCTGGTCAACTTGTCGTTTGTTTTGAAGAGAGAGAGAGAGAGAGAGAGAGAGAGAGAGAGAGAGAAAGAGAGAGAGAGAGAGATACTCTGTTCTTGATACATCGATGTATGATAAATCGAATGAATTTTTAGAAGAGTACGCGTTTAATTTTAAAAGTAAAATAAATTTCAAAAAATGATTGAATTTTGTAGAAATTTAATACCCCCCTCTGCTTCTAGATCCGCGCATACAGTTAGGAAGATCACTTTATGTATCTTGATATTAGCATAGAACAATTTGATTTCTACTTGCTATCGTGTTTTAAATATAAATAATATATGTAATTCTTTGGAGCTTTTTGAATTAATAAATCTAATTCTGTCTCTTCAAAAACGTTTAAATTGAGGAGTTACTTTGCTCTTGATTGTTATGTAAAATAATTTTAATAGCATCCATATAAATCGTGGTGCTTGGAACAAACTTATCCGTATTTTGCTGATTCATACATTATTGCAGGGCTTGCTTTTAACGATGTCGAACAATGTGTATATATATTTTGAAAACGACATATTTTACCAAAAAAAAAAAATACATTAACTTTATCGATTAATGCGTTACTTCCTCGTTCAGCAGCAAATGTTTTAGCTGCAGACCTGTAGCTCTCTGGTTGAAAAAATTCGGATAGACAATTTGTCTATCCGAATTTTTTCAACCAGAGAGCTACAGATCTGCAGCTAAAAATGTTTATAATGTGAACAAAGTCGGTAACGTTGAAAAAATCAGCACACATATAAAATATTACAATGACAAGCGTTTTTAAAACTTATTTATCCCGATATCATTTATTTTCAAAACCATCGGAATAGGGGTATTACCTTTTCAAAACTTATTTTGAAAAATACCAAGCAGTTAGTCTCAGTGATTATTCGGACATCCTGCGTAACCACTCGGCTATACTAGACACGATGAAGTTTGCTAAGATTAAAAACACCGTTTTTTAACTTCGGAGGTTTTTTTTTCGAAGTTTAATCTTTAAAAACATGCCTCTTTGAAACAAAAATCGGATATGCCATGAAACCAGGCACATTTTTCAGTGAAACCATTTTTACAATTTGTTTAATGCATGGGGGTCTTGAACGGGGGGGGGGGGGGGGGTGGGTCGCGGGGAGGACCCCGCCCCAGAAAAATTAAAATTTCTTAAAATTTCCATGAAATTACCAAAAATTTGCCTCGGACCCACCTCCCCCCACCCCTTCGGCATATTTCAGTATTCATCGCACCCCCCCCCCCCCCGAAAATTTTGTATTGATCCGCGTATAAAATGCTCCTATAAAAATGATATGACGATATCTGCAACAGCTTTATGGAAAATAGCACAGGAACTGCAACACCTTCTTTGTAGGATTTTAAATACAAAAATACATGCCCGGTGAGCTTAAATTTTATACAGTGGATGAAACAACCATAAAAAGAGGTTAAGACTAACCAATTTCTATATTATTTCTTGAAAATCAAATTAATTTTAAGAAAAATGAAAAATAATTTTTATTTATGTCTATGAATAAAAATCTGTCTATTCCATTTGCGTTGGAGGCATTAATCAGCGAGGAGTAGCATCTACCTGGTACATTGGAACAAAGGTCTTTCGACTTTGATTTTGAAACGCTTGCTTCATTTTTTGTAATTTCTTTTACTCTTAAATTAAAAGCATAATCTACTAATAATAAATAAGATTGTTCACACAAAATGGGTTCAATGATTGATATTATGATATCGATGTTAAAGGACAGATAATCTCTCTCTCTCTCTCTCTCTCTCTCTCTCTCTCTCTCTCTCTCTCTCTCTCTCTCTCTCTCTCTCTCTTCAAAACAAACGACAAGTTGACCAGGAAATGTGCATCGTCACAACGAACGCGGCATCTTTTTAAAAATAAAACTGGACCTCTTCTCCATTAAAACTTTTCAGCGAGAACCAGTTTACAACCTCATCATAAAGAGTTACGACTGCATATAAAGAAGTTACCACTCAATATAATGAAATGATCACATCATGTAAAGAACTGACCTCATAATATAATGACTCAACAACGGCATATTATAAAATTGTCACATCATATAAAGGATTTACAATTGCATGTAAAGCTTTCACCACAATACATAAAGGTTTTACCACCATATATGGAACGCCATGGCTGCCTTATGTTAGATGATTTTATTATATGCTGTGGGTCTATTATTATATGCTGTGGTTCTATAATTATATGCTGTGGGTCTATAATTATATGCTGTGGGTCTATTATTATATGCTGTGGGTCTATTATTATATGCTGTGGTTCAATAATTATATGCTGTGGGTCTATTATTATATGCTGTGGTTTTATAATTATATGCTGTGGTTCTATAATTATATGCTGTGGTTCTATAATTATATGCTGTGGGTCTATTATTATATGCTGTGGGTTCAATTATATGCTGTGGGTTCATAATTATATGCTGTGGGTCTATTATTATATGCTGTGGGTCTATTATTATATGCTGTGGGTTCATAATTATATGCTGTGGTTTCATTATCATATGCTGTGGTTTCATAATTATATGATGTGGGTTCATTATTATATGCTGTGGTTTCATTATTATATGCTGTGGTTTCATTATTATATGCTGTGGGTTCATAATTATATGCTGTGGTTTCATTATTATATGCTGTGGTTTCATTATTATATGCTGTGGGTTCATAATTATATGCTGTGGGTTCATTATTATATGCTGTGGGTTCATAATTATATGCTGTGGGTTCATAATTATATATGCTGTCGTGTATTCGAAACTAGCTATTCGAATTCGGATTTCTCGTTTTGGAGTTTACATTTACAAGCACTTTCAGCTGACACCAAGGACAATGGTCGTGTGACCTTGACTGAGACCCATATGCTAAAAATTGCTTTTCAGAACTTTGTTGTCACCGGGCGCATAGTGTTTCACAAACACATCTTGTTTCAATTTATCAATATTATACTTTCAGACAAAGCAGAAAATCTGTTTGTGTTTTAAATCTTTTATACAATAAAAAATGATTAAAATACTGAGTATGCAAAATTGATTTCTTGTTTTATTTACTATTATCAACTATAATAATTTAAGCTTTACTATTAATCGTTGATGTTTTAAAAGATTCTTTAAAGGGAGTGTGCTATTAAAAATCAAGTACAAGCTTGAGAATCTATACTGTCATTTGAGAGTACGTTACTGAAAGTCCAAGTAGCTCAAAAAATTCTATGTCTCGGCATCTCTCTTAGCGCAGCCGTACGTGTTTGCTCACGAATTCTATCAGGACACATTTTTATGCGTCCGAATCGTATATTGTTTTTGTCCTGTTTGTCTGTCTGTTGTCAACTTTAACCTTCGCCATAACTTTTGAACCACAGGAGAAAGAGACTTCGTATTTAGTATGCATACTTCACTAATTAGGTGCTTTTAAATGACACCTAGGATAATGAGTTTGTGACCTTAACTGTGACCTATATGCTAAAAAATTGCTTTTTTGAAATTTGTTGCCGCCGGGCGCATAGTGTTTCACAAACGCATCTGATTTTAATTTGATAATTTGTTTGCCCCCCAAATGCACCGTTACTGTATTTCTTTTATGGACCCGCCATCATAAATTTATTAAGAGAGTGAGAAAATTCTGATCTTAAATTCATGTCATTTAATGAATTATGAGTATTTTTTCAAAGGGAAAAAAGCCAAGTTAACCAAAATAAATACAAGATGTGTTTGTGAAAAACTATGTACCCCCAAATCTTCGATGACAGTGGCATAAAATACCGCAAAATTGAATCTGTGTTGGATTTCCGGGCATTGGGCGAGGCTGAATGCACATCTCTACTTCAGTTCCTCAGACAAATAAAAGATAGTGTTTTCAACATTGCGTACATGTATAGAAAAGGTAACGCACTATAAAAATGTGTCCTGATAGAATTCGTGAGCAAACACGTACGGCTGCGCTAAGAGAGATGCCGAGACATAGAATTTTTTGAGCTACTTGGACTTTCAGTAACGTACTCTCAAATGACAGTATAGATTCTCAAGCTTGTACTTGATTTTTAATAGCACACTCCCTTTAAAGAATCTTTTAAAACATCAACGATTAATAGTAAAGCTTAAATTATTATAGTTGATAATAGTAAATAAAACAAGAAATCAATTTTGCATACTCAGTATTTTAATCATTTTTTATTGTATAAAAGATTTAAAACACAAACAGATTTTCTGCTTTGTCTGAAAGTATAATATTGATAAATTGAAACAAGATGTGTTTGTGAAACACTATGCGCCCGGCGACAACAAAGTTCTGAAAAGCAATTTTTAGCATATGGGTCTCAGTCAAAGTCACACGACCATTGTCCTTGGTGTCAGCTGAAAGTGCTTGTAAATGTAAACTCCAAAACGAGAAATCCGAATTCGAATAGCTAGTTTCGAATAAACGACAGCATATATAATTATGAACCCACAGCATATAATTATGAACCCACAGCATATAATAATGAACCCACAGCATATAATTATGAACCCACAGCATATAATAATGAAACCACAGCATATAATAATGAAACCACAGCATATAATTATGAACCCACAGCATATGATAATGAAACCACAGCATATAATAATGAAACCACAGCATATAATAATGAACCCACAGCATATAATTATGAAACCACAGCATATAATAATGAAACCACAGCATATAATTATGAACCCACAGCATATAATAATAGACCCACAGCATATAATAATAGACCCACAGCATATAATTATGAACCCACAGCATATAATTGAACCCACAGCATATAATAATAGACCCACAGCATATAATTATAGAACCACAGCATATAATTATAGAACCACAGCATATAATTATAAAACCACAGCATATAATAATAGACCCACAGCATATAATTATAGAACCACAGCATATAATAATAGACCCACAGCATATAATTATAGAACCACAGCATATAATAATAGAACCACAGCATATAATTATAGAACCACAGCATATAATTATAAAACCACAGCATATAATAATAGACCCACAGCATATAATTATAGAACCACAGCATATAATAATAGACCCACAGCATATAATAATAGACCCACAGCATATTATTATAGACCCACAGCATATAATTATAGAACCACAGCATATAATAATAGACCCACAGCATATAATAAAATCATCTAACATAAGGCAGCCATGGCGTTCCATAACCATACATAATGGTTTTAATACACCATAACATGATGTTAGTACTGCATATAATGAACTTATCACCTAATGTCAAGAAGTTGCACTGCATAAAAGGATTTTGCAACTGCACATGAAGAGTGTACCATATAACATAACGATTGAACAATAGTTCATTATGAGTTTAGCTCTGTATGAAATGAGTTTATCATATCATATAAAGATTTATTCATAGCATATAATGAATAAACTACTGCACATTATGATCTTACGACATAACGTAATAATGTTACCACTTCATATAAAGATTTTACCCCTGAATATAATGGTGAAATAAAAGTATATAATGATGTTAGCACTGCATATCATGATGTTACCACTGCATATAATGAAGTTACCACTGCATATAATGATATTACTATTGCATATGAATGAAATACCAGTTCATATAATATGAAATTGACCTTAAGGCAGCTATTGCGTTCCATAGAGTAAACAACGTCCTTAAGATGTACATTCGGCAGGAATCTGGGCGCACAAGGAAAGTGAAAATTTCATCAATTAATTTTAAACATTTTTAGAATTATAACCGTTATTTGGTTTCTGTTGGATGTGGAATGAGTGGAAAAATATTTGTAATGCAAAAGGTTTTATCATAATATGGGTCTAAATATAGCAACACGATGCAATTTATGCAAAATCCTACTTATTTACAACTGTTTTTAAATGATTTTGTTGTCTCTGGGTCTTCTCTCCACAAATTTGAAACGTGTAAAGATAACACATTTCAACATTAAAAAGGTCGCTTTTTAAAAAAAGATGGAGAGATGACCCAGAGATGACTAATTATGTACTTTTTAAAATTATTTTTTGAAGGATAGAAAACAAAGTCCATTGATATGACAGTGTTGTTCCAAACAGTACTTTACATTGCATATTGACAAGTCTCGCATGGCTCAGTGGTTTCGTACTGGATTAGTGAATACAAACATGCAGTGTTTTGGGTTCAAATCCAACTGGTGGTCTTTTTTAAATGTTTGTTATTATAACATAATGTTGAAATATAATATACCGGTATATTTTAATTTGTCGTTATTGATTTCTAGATCTGCTGTATGAACACTTTTTTCTTTTCTTATTACTAGTTTTTTAGGATATACATGATATAACTTCATTAAAATATGTTTGAATTAACATTTCCAATATAACTAGTTATCGGTTTACCTCTCATTGTCATTTTTGAAAGCTTGTGAGTTTTTTAATAACCGGAATAGCCATGTACTTCGACTCTCAACATAATATATTATTACATAGCCTTTCGAGGTTATAGACATTTAAATCACAATTGATTCGTGTCGAGAATTCCTGCAAATTTACAATCTTGTGCGCTCACTTTCTTTATATAAAATGATGTGTTTCTGAAAAGACCTCCTAGTCGACTGGATCACCCTTTCAGCTTATCTTTTTCTTTCTAGAAACGTTGATTTAATTTCGATTAATTTTTTAATAACAACGATCATTATTTCTTCAATTTCTACATAAAATGATCGGATTTGACATTTTATGTTATATGATTAAGTGGAAAAAAGTTTTCAACTTATATATTATAATCCCACTCCGAAGTAAATACCAGGTAGTCCCACAGTCGTAAAAACACAATTCTGTTAGTTACAGATGACTTTAATGACTATATACTTTCAATCATGGATATATAGGATTTACCCGAATTGTGTTTTATATGTTCATACACAACCTACATGTATATTGAAAATAATTGATTTTGTATATTATCATTTTGAGTCTAAAAGCAAATTACAAGTATCCTTTTTATTAATAAACAGTTCAATGAATCTATTAATAAATTATGGAGGGTAATCGTGTTCAAAAATCCAGACATGTAAACTTGTAAATCCGAATATGCAATCGTGTTGATGTGTGAGCCTGAGCATGAATATGTGTAATTCTGATCGTGTAACCTATAAAACTCGGGCATAAACACGTGTAAGATTTGACTCAGCTCCTTCGCATGATGCACATTTTGCAACTTTATTGTTTACATTAGTTAATTAAACCTTCAACTTTGCACACTTTCAATCCGTAGTTTCTGCGTTTGTAACTTCAGGCTCGGCAATAGCACATCTGACATGATAAAAATTGACAAAGGTAAAGTCTACAAGTTTGTCGAATTTTGACATGACCTTATATGGCAACTGCCTTGCTGCGGGAAAAGGCATGCCGTAACCGCCGGACCGGAATGAACGAAAAATAACTATAATATTCAGCTAAACTGTTGCAATAAGCTTTTAATGAACGACACCCTTTCTATCGAAAACACCGGTATTATTTTTAGAAAAAAAAATTGAGGTATGATTGAAACTGGACCAAACAGGAATATGGAGGGTAATCGTGTTCAAAAATCCAGACATGTAAACTTGTTAATCCGAATATGTAATCGTGTTGATGTGTGAGCCTGAGCATGAATATGTGTAATTCTGATCGTGTAACCTATAAAACTCGGGCATAAACATGTGTAAGATTTGACTCGTTCCTTCGCATGATGCACATTTTGCAACTTTATTGTTTACATTAGTTAATTAAACCTTCAACTTTGCACACTTTCAATCCGTAGTTTCTGCGTTTGTAACTTCAGGTTCGGCAATAGCACATCTGACATGATACAAATTGACAAATGTAAAGTCTACAAGTTTGTCGAATTTTGACATGACCTTATATGGCAACTGCCTTGCTGAGGGAAAAGGCATGCCGTAACCGCCGGACCGGAATGAACGAAAAATAAACATAATATTCAGCTAAACTGTTGCAATAAGCTTTTAATGAACGACACCTTTTCTATCGAAAACACCGGTATTCTTTTTAGAAAAAAAAAATTGAGGTATGATTGAAAGTGGACCAAACAGGAAGAGGTTCATGTAGAAAAAAAATCGTTGCCGATGTGACGAATGCGCTAATTTCCGTAATATAATTCTTATGGTATTATAAAAGGAAATGCCTATTGCCTAATATCTTATATCTCTAAAAAAAAGTTGACATGTAATTTAAACTGGAATATAAGTAAATGCGTACTCTTTTCTAGAAATGAGACGGATCAAGAAATTTCCTAAGGGGGTAAATATATTTAGAGCGGCATGGGGTTCGAAGACCGCCGTGAGGTCCCATGTAACTCCATTGCTTCTGAATTCTAAGAATTTCGAGAGTGAAATTTTAACCGGGTTTCCGATTATTGAAATAGTAAAAATTGCAGACGGGCGAGTGGCTGTCAAAAAGGTACCCTTATTAATTGTACCGATAACTCCTCGAACAGATCATTTATACATATATTTCAGAAGTATGCAAATTGCTAGGATTTTGATTTCTGATAATTTATAAAAATATCAGCTGTTGAACTTAGTCATTTTTGGGCAAAAACATTGCATATAGAGTACCCTATTTTTACTCTTGTTATTTTTCTGAATTAGTTAGAATAAACGAAGGATTTGGTAATTTTTCGCGGAAAAATTTGTTACTTTACGTGTATTTATACTTTTTGTTGTTGTGTAAGTGAAAGATAAATAATAACACAATCTTCAATAATGATAAAAAAAAAACTAGCGCATAATTTTTGTGCGCCGTAAATTGAAGTTTTACTATGGGAGGCACTGTAGCTCAAAGATCGTCCATCTGTATTTTTAAACGGGGAGCTACAGACCTGCAGCTTGTTCACAAGTGGCTGTAAAGCTGTATTATACTAGCTCTCTAGAAAATTTTTATCAGCCAACTTCACAAAGTGAGTCTGTATTGAACCGACATTCAGGACGTCATACTCAATCCCGTAATAATTGCTTAAAATTTTTTTAAAAATGTCAATTTTTACCTTCATGGTAGGCATGTTTTCCTATATATTGCCGACAATGCAAAGAAACAATTCTTAAAATAATTTATACACATTTTAATTTCACGATAACTTTGCAACTCAGCTGACGGACCCCGTGTAATTTTTCGCGTGGGGGGGGGGGGGGGGGGGGTCTTGTCACAACTTTTTGGTAGCGATAAGGATGCATTTGGAGATATTTTCTTAATTCAGCCGAGGCCTATACTTTAACAATTTGTTGCATGTACTCTAATGACAGTGGCGTCGGAAGCAAATTGAAGTTGGGGGGGGGGGGGGGCTAAACTAATCATGAAAAATATTGACAAGAATTCCCATAATCATGAAAATTCTAATCCGTGGGGGAGGGTATACCAATAACTCCAATCTTACCTGTCCAATTTCCCCCCCCCCCCCCAAATCATGAAATTCCTAATCCGTGGTGGTGGTGGTGGGGGGGGGGGAGGACTAGTATACCTACTATGACTCTAATTTTCAATAAACTATTAATAATTCATTCTCTTTAAGGTCTTTTAAGGAACAATTTTGTTTGTTGCGAGGAAAAAGTAGGGGGGGGGGGGGGGGGGTCTTTTATACATTATCTTGATTAAATGTACACCAATCTCATAATTTAATTTTCCGAAAAATTTTAAAATAATACTCTATTAAATGTTGTTATCCAGAGATAATATGATTATAGGCTTACCTAATATTTTTTTTTTATTTATTCCGTCCCTATTCCGGCGATTACGGCATGCCTTTACCTGCAGCTAGCCTTTTTCTATCAGTGACGTCACTGTTTCCATATAAGGTCATGTCAAAATTCGACAAACTTGTAGACTTTACATTTGTCAATTTGTATCATGTCAGATGTGCTATTGCCGAGCCTGAATTACTAATGCAGAAACTACGGATTGAAAGTGTGCAAAGTTGAAGGTTTAATTAACTAATGTAAACAATAAAGTTGCAAAATGTGCATCATGTGAAGGAACTGAGTCAAATCTTACACGTGTTTATGCCCGAGTTTTATAGGTTACACGATCAGAATTACACATATTCATGCTCAGGCTCACACATCAACACGATTGCATATTCGGATTTACAAGTTTACATGTCTGGATTTTTGAACACGATTACCCTCCATACAGGAAGAGGTTCATGTAGAAAAAAAAATCGTTGCCGATGTGACGAATGCGCTAATTTTTGAAATGCGTACTCTTTTCTAGAAATGAGACGGATCAAGAAATTTCTTAAGGGGGTAAATATATTTTGAGCGGCATGGGGTTCGAAGACCGCCGTGAGGTCCCATGTAACTCCATTGCTTCTGAATTCTAAGAATTTTGAGAGTGAATTTTTAACCGGGTTTCCGATTATTGAAATAGTAAAAATTGCAGACGGCCGAGTGGCTGTCAAAAAGGTACCCTTATTGTACCGATAACTCCTCGAACAGTTTTCAAGATAGGAATTAAGTTGTTCTTTTGCAGATCATTTATACATATATATCAGAAGTATGCAAATTGCTAGGATTTTGATTTCTGATAATTTATAAAAATATCAGCTGTTGAACTTAGTCATTTTTGGGCAAAAAACATTGCATATAGAGTACCCCATTTTTACTCTTGTTATTTTTCTGAATTAGTTAGAATAAACGACCTGCAAGGATTTGGTAATTTTTCGCGGAAAAATTTATGTTAATTTACATGTATCTATACTTTTTGTTGTTGTGTAAGTGAAAGATAAATAATAACACAATCTTCAATAATAATAAAAAAAACTAGCGCATATTTTTTGTGCGCCGTAAATTGAAGTTTTACTATGGGAGGCACTGTAGCTCAAAGATCGTCCATCTGTATTTTTAGACAGGGAGCTACAGACCTGCAGCTAGTTCACAAGTGACTGTAAAGCTGTATTATTCTAGCTCTCCAGAACATTTTTATCAGACAACTTCACAAAGTGAGTCAGTATTGAACCGACATTCAGGACGTCATACTCAATCCCGTAATAATTGCTTAAAATAATTTTTAAAAATGTCAATTTTTACCTGCACGATAGGCTTTTTTCCCTATATATTGCCGACAATACAAAGAAACATTTCTTAAAATAATTTATACACATTTTAATTTCACGACAGTTAACCTTATCTTTGGAATTTTTATTCATTTTTTTTAAAGAGGGTGTCGCTTCTTATGTCTCATATTACCGGGTAATCACAATCTCAAAACCAATGTCTTTAAATAGTTTGTTTTTCTTATCGATAACTTTGCAACTCAGCTGACGGACCCCGTGTAATTTTTCGCGTGGGGGGGGGGGGGGTCTTGTCACAACTTTGTGGTAGCGATAAGGATGCATTTGGAGATATTTTCTTATTTCAGCCGAGGCCTATACTTTAACAATTTGTTGCATGTACTCTAATAACAGTGGCGTCGGAAGCAAATTGAAAGGGTGTGTGGGGGGGCTAAACTAATCATGAAAAATATTGACAAGAATTCCCATAATCATGAAAATTCTAATCCGTGGGGGAGGGTATACCAATAACTCCAATCTTACCTGCCCAATCCCCCCCCCCCCCAAATCATGAAATTCCTAATCCGTGGTGGTGGTGGTGGGGGGGGGGTGCTAGTATACCTACTATGACTCTAATTTTCAATATCACTATTAATATTTCATTCTCTTTAAGGTCTTTTAGGGAACAATTTTGTTTGTTGCGAGGAAAAAGTAGGGGGGGGGGGGGGGGTTAATCCTCCCTGTTGCTATGTTCCTAATGGTTAGGTCTAACTTGGCAAAAAAGTGGGGGGGGGGGGCTAAGTCCCCCCCCCCCAAGCCCCCCCCCCCCCCCGGTTCAGACGCCTATGAATAAAAATGCGTATATATCTTTATACACGTGTATTCAAACAAAGTCATTAAATGTAATTTTTTTTCAGTTCTAAGAGGATATCTGAAGCCGATCGAATTCTTAACTCGCATCTTTTATACATTCTCTTGATAAAATGTACACCAATCTCATAATTTAATTTTCCGAAAAATAATACTCTATGAAATTTTGTTATCCAGAGATAATATGATTATAGGCTTACCTAATATTTTTTTTTTATTTATTCCGTCCCTATTCCGGCGATTACGGCATGCCTTTACCTGCAGCTAGCGTTTTTCTATCAGTGACGTCACTGTTTCCATATAAGGTCATGTCAAAATTCGACAAACTTGTAGACTTTATATTTGTCAATTTGTATCATGTCAGATGTTCTATTGCCGAGCCTGAAGTTACAAATGCAGAAACTACGGATTGAAAGTGTGCAAAGTTGAAGGTTTAATTAACTAATGTAAACAATAAAGTTGCAAAATGTGCATCATGCGAAGGAGCTGAGTCAAATCTTACACGTGTTTATGCCCGAGTTTTATAGGTTACACGATCAGAATTACACATATTCATGCTCAGGCTCACACATCAACACGATTGCATATTCGGATTTACAAGTTTACATGTCTGGATTTTTGAACACGATTACCCTCCATAATAAATATGCCTGGCTTCTTCTTCTGAAATTTCTTTAAAACTGTTTGGTCCGATTTTATATCAAATTATATGTGCACGCTTTTAAACGATGCTAAGGATGTGTATAATAATAAACATTGCAGTAGTTCATACACTTAACATGAAGGGAATAGAACAATGAAACACACCATTTTAAATAGATCTTTTCTCGTAATAACGAGATAATTATCTTGTTATAACGAGATCTTTTCTCGTAATTACAAGATAATTAACTCGTAATAACGAGATCTTTTTCGTAATAACGAGATTTTTTCTCGTAATTACGAGATTTTTTCTCGTAATTACGAGATAATTATATCGTAATAACGAGATCTTTTCTCGTAATAGCGAGATGATTCACTCGTAATAACGAGATCTTTTCTCGTAATTTCGAGATAAAAATATTTGTTTATGTGGCCCTATTCGGTTTTCGTACTTGCCAGAATGAAATCTGATTAAAATCATTAGTGTACTATGTTAGTCTTTATATGCACCTACGGGTTTGAAACACAAAGCCTTGCATGACGTTGTGAAGATGCTTTTGAAATGCCTCCTCCATCTTATTATTTTGTATGCTTCAATGCAAAGCTAAATATATATATGGCATGCATTGCAAAATATATTCAGAGTACCCGTATAATACATGTAACGTTGAAAATTTCGTAGAAGTATTCCGGATGACTTCATATGGAAAGAGATGTCAACGTTTGCGTACGTCAGAAATATGTTTTCGATCCAGAAAAATGACAATGACAAATGATAATTTGTCAATGAAGATATCTTGGATATTTCCTTGCCATCGATTTCAATTGTACTTCTTTTTACAGGTGCGTGTAATTTTATTTAAAATCATCCAAATGTAACAGTACACCCAGTGGGCACACAACGTTGTTTCAACGTTGAGAAATGGTTGAAATCAAGTTGCAACGTTGATCAACCATTATTCAACATTGAATCAACGTTGAGGTTTAAACGTTGAAACCCAAACCATAACTCAACGTTGATTCCACGTTGAAGACCCAACTTATTTTCAACGTTGAAGACATCAACCACTTTTCAACGTTGAAGCAACGTTTTAATATATTAATGAAACTGAACACATATTTTCAAATTTAAACCTCTTTATCATTTGTTTAATTTAGGTTTTACTTATATTTTGAAAAGTGGAAGCATTAAATGACGTGTTTTTACAAATATTAAATGTTAATTTGAATACAATTTTATCTTATATATATTCCAATAAAATTAACATTTTATTGTCTTATCCAATTAAAATATCAATTTTCTTTTAAATGAAAATTTAAATTAATATTTCACATTTCATTTTTAGACGGTGGCTGTTCAACAGACTCCGTATATTGTGATTGTCTTGTCCGTGACGTCAAATAATGAGGATTCCTTAAGCACCATCTAGCGGTGGTCGAAATAATGAATAATTATGAGATTCAATGAATAAACATGGTGTGCTTCTTTGTCTCTGTCGTATATCGTTCGCATATTATCAATTAATCTCCCGCGGAGACGTATCTCTCTTTACAGCTGCCCCCTCCCCGCAAGTGATTTGGGAAGTCGGTGTATTTAAAAAAAAAAATATATATATATATATATATATATATATATATATATATATATATATATATATATATATATATATATATATATATATATATATATATCATTAAAACTGGAACCATACTACTGAACTTGAGTTCTCTGCAAATTCAAAATAAATAGCAAAATTAAGTTCATGTGTTTATTGTGTCCATAGGCTTAATGAGAGAGAGAGAGAGAGAGAGAGAGAGAGAGAGAGAGAGAGAGAGAGATTTCTTTTGAGAAAAAAGAAGTATACGAATTAAACTTCACAAACACTGTCACAGTATATCATTCTTTAAATTAAACATCACAAACAGTGTATAATACTTCATTGTTAAGTATGCTTCCTTTCTCTTTACTTAAAATCACACATCACAAACAGTGTAGAATACATGTACTTCATTGTTAGACATATTTTTTTTCTCTTTACTAGAAATCAAAACATCACAAACAGTGTATAATACTTCATTGTTAAGTATGCTTCCTTTCTCTTTCCTTGAAATCAAACATCACAAACAGTGTAAAATACATGTACTTCTTTGTTAGACATACTTTTTTTCTCTTAGCTAGAAATCAAAACATCACAAACAGTGTAGAATACTTTATTGTTAGGCATAATTCAGTTCTCCTCACTTGAAACGAAACGTTTTTCCTTTATCTTGGAAGGAGCACGTGGTGACCTCGCGCGTTGATTTGATTAACAGGGGTAACACGTGGACTTTGACTGAAAATGCATGCTGGATTCAATCACAATGTACTATATTCTTTTGTGGATACTAATTTTATAAATATATAATATTAGTATATATTTTAAATGAATGTACGGAAAATTACGCCTAAAACGCTCTCTCTCTCTCTCTCTCTCTCTCTCTCTCTCTCTCTCTCTCTCTCTCTCTCTCTCTCTCCGATCGTAATACGAGAATATCTGGATCGACGACACTCATTAATGAAGAAACTCCTTTTGCAAGATAGAAAGGGGGGGGGGGGGGGTGTTGTACAGTTAGACAAAGTAGTTTGCAATTTAGAGGTTATCTTTTGTCTTGAGCAGGTGTGGAAACCTCTAAAATATACCGTTTTCAACCTTTCGTTTGCAAATCACTATACACAGGAAATAATATCAACTTAAACTAAATATACACAAGAAAAGAAATGTGTACATAAATAGTTTGCGTTGTATTTTTTGAGTTCGAGTTGTATGCATTTAATAACATGTACAGTAAAATGAGTTTCCAATGTTGTTTTGTGATGCAAAATAATTTCCTCCTTCCTTTTTTGTAAAGATTAAACACATTTAAGTAGTAATATATTAGCAAGCTTATAAGGTTAAGATAAGAGAACAACACAATTTTTTTTAATATTATCTACCTAACTCTGATGTCAACCTGAAAAATATCCTCGCGACCTTAAAATGCCATAATAATAAACCGCTTTGCGATTATCCTAACATGATAAGGGTAAGCGCGCTGTTTTTCCTTAAATAAAAAAAATCATATATTGTCATTAGTATAATTTCCTCCGAAATGATGCCTCCGTCTATCAGTACTTTCAGTATTTTGAATATAAAAAAGATTGTTTTCATACAAGAAATTTGAGATTGAGCTGTGAGCACTGCAAGTGGCTAATTGCATTTTAACTGGGTCAGTGAGAAGGGGATGCGCGGACCTATCACTACTGCAAGCACTGCTGATCAAGGGAGTTATGCAATTTACCAGGCTGCTCTATGTCAGCTTGACCGCTAAAGACGCTATTGGTGAACAAAGTCAGTTCTTAGGTACACCTCGTGCAGTCACTACACATATTTTATGTACAGTAAAATGCCGGGATTTTAGCTTTTGGACGATTAATTTGTGACTATTTTATATTTTACTCTGGAGTATCTTGGGAGTTATTTTTTAAATCAGTCTGCAGAATGCATATGATGAACTGACTATTGTGGATTCTACGTTTTTGTGTTGACATCCTTTGTTTCATGTCATGGAAAACAAGCATGGCTACCATTTGGCGGAATGTACGTGGTTTCTCCTACAGCCTTATTTAAAACATTTTGAAATGCCAAGTTCAACTTTTTAACGAGGACTTAATACACAAGTTGTTTAGCAAAGGATATACTCAAATACTTCTAGGATTTAAATAAAGGTCGACTTTATACATTTGGATTTTTTAAATAAATTGTCAAAACACATAAAACAGCACAACGTATTAAAAGACGATATGTTTATAAACAACTTTTTACATAAATCACTTAATTTTAACTTTTTTTCATTGTCATATCTATATATTTTAAACCAGATTTCAACACATTTTCTACGTTGAATCAACGTTGAATTTTGACGTTGAAACAACGTTACATTTTCAACGTTGCCTCAACTTTCATATGCAACCTTATTTCAACGTTGATTCAACGTTGATACCTGACGTTGAAACAACGTTGTTTCAACGTTGAAATGCCCGCTGGGCAAGAACTTTGGACGGACTATATGTCTTATTTTATATAGTTATATATACATGTGTATAAAAATCGATTCTCTGATATCGGAAAATATATTTTCGATATCCGAAAAAGAGTTTTTGATATTAATAATTTAATTTTGATATAAAAAATTATTTTCTTAGATCTATATCAAGAATTCAATTTTTTTATATCAATTAATCATTTTTTGTTCCTGATATAAAACTCTCAGAGTACTCAGAATTAATGGCGAGTAGTAGCGAAAGATAGATAAATACTAGTATCAAAAAATAGATTTTCTAACAACGGCATTAAAAAATCATCATTTTTTGGTATAAAAAATTCGAATTTCTGATATCAAAAAATGATTTCCGATTTCAACAAATGATTTTCTGATATCGGAATAGAATTCGAATTATTGATATGTAGAATTTATGTTATGATATTAAGAAACACGGTAGTCCGAAATATCTGACGTTTTCTAGTGCGAAATATCTGACGTTTTCCTGGGTTTTTTTTTTTAACGATTTTGATATTTACTTGCCAGGAAACTGGACTGGCAAGTGAATATCAAAATCGTTAAAAAAGCCAGGAAAACGTCAGATATTTCGCACTAGAAACACGGATGCTTGAGGACAGGATCGACCGACACCCCCCCCCCCCCCCCCCAGGTCTTTCCTTATTTTCCAATAAATTATCCTCTTATGATATATTTCTAAACTAATTTCATAATAGAATATATAGGGACCTTACATATTTGTACTCTCTCCGAGAGGCTCTCTCTCTCTCTCTCTCTCTCTCTCTCTCTGAGTTTATCCTTAGTTGTTGACTGCTAAATGTAGTTCAAAATGCATGATTCATTGATGTATATGCTGCTATCGTTCTCTACTACGTACGTGCATAACCTTCTCTGCACATGTGCTACAATATTGATTCCACTGTAATAAAGTGTGAAAACAGACGTGGAGCGAAAACCCTTGTTACCGATTGCCCCGTTACCTATCTCGCGAGATTACACGCGTGCACCGACTGTATTCACTTCCGGTGAATATACTGGGTGATTGTTTGCTTGTAAATATGTTCCAACAACACCCAAAACGGCAGGTTTTCGGACCTATACACATATTTTTAACGGTAAGAGGAAACTACCTTCTCACCAAGTAGTTTTTGCGTGTTCTTTTGAAAAGGAAACACTCATTTTTTATAAAATTGGTTGATCACATATGTTATGATGACATCTATAGGGACAGAAATGGACTAATGCCTACTCATTTTTATTTTGCATATATCATCGTATAACCATGATAACACGTACCTTATGTATGTTTCCTCAATTGTCTAAAACTCTTTACTTAGAATATGTTACCTTGTTCTTGCTTAAATTGTGATATGATGTACATTTTCCATCTATGAACACTAATGAATTATCAACTTCTCTTGCTAATTCTTTTCTAATTCTCTCTTATTTGACAGTCTTTCTAGCTTTACTAGCATCAATCTAAAGCATACTTGAATTTCGTAGTGAGATATTTTAAAATTAATATCACACAACCTTTTGCTTGCATTAAAAATTCTTGCCCCCAGAAACTGTTCAAACTGCCAAAGTAGGAATGATTTGTATATTGACAGTTGTAGGCTTTGGCATTTAAAGAAACATGCATCAATAGAATATGCATTATAAAATGTTTTACGTAGAGACCATTGGGACAAGTGCAGCAAAAGTCATTAGGATTAAAAAATTTAAATACATTGTACATCGACATGATTCTAACAACAGAAAATTCAGTGCGTCAAAGGGAGCAGTAGTTAAATTTTCTCTTCGCTCCAGCAGGCTTTATTGCAAGAGCTTACAGTGCTTGCTGGCTCTGTCCTCGCTAAAAATTACCAGTACAATATGTACCCTCAAAAATTTTTATTCTTGAATACTAGTAAACAATCATTATTTAAAAATCCAAGTACCAGGTAGATATTAAAAAAATGTGATGTTATGTATGTACAGGTAGATAATTGACTCTCTTTGACTCTCTCTCTCTCTCTGTTTTTATTGACTTTCTTTGTTTTGAAAACATTCCACCAATGAGGGTGACCTGATATTAAAATAATATCTGTCAAAAAGTAACAAAAAATAACCGTGATAAATTGTAATTTTTTGATTTTCATGGAATGTCATATTAGCATATGTTGAGAAGAAAATCTCAGTCAGATAAGAGACTTGCTAACACTACATTTACATGACTGACACAATGCCTTAAGGCTATGGAATAAAGGATTTTATGCTTTCAATAAATATATGCTTTATTACAGCTATCAAAAATTCAGTAGAATAGGAGAATGATTAGCACAAGACAGTGAACAAAGAAGGATACCTGGGTTTTTTTTTAAAATGCACCTTGATTGAGTTTATTAACTGTTGTTGCAACACTGGTATCTACCACAATCATTCATTTGAATATTGATCATACAACATGTCAAGTAGGATGTTAATATGTAGCAATCTGATGAATGGATAATAATAATGACTAATGGAATATGTTTGCTTTTCTCCCTAGATTACCTTATTGATAAAAGGATCATTCAGTGAAGTTATAACTCTTAATGGTGCAAACATTGGAAGTGTTATAGGTAAAACAAAATCATTCAATTATCACTTACATCTTACTGAAAATTAAAAGCTGTTGGTTTTTGTTTAATATTAATGAAAGATGAATGTTACCCAGTATTTGAAAATTGATTGTTATAATGATTTTATGAATTTTCTGGTACAAATTTCAGGTTCCAATGAGGTGCTGTTTATTAATTTTTATGCTGATTGGTAAGTATTTCACTTGTTATAATCAGTAGAAGATATTATTTCATGGGTAGACCATCAACTGCTTTCTTCATGGAATACATTTAGATATTATGCGAAATCAATGAATGTGTTGCAGTTAGCAGATCTATTGATGTAAAGCACATTTTGGAAGGCCTTTTACTAGGATGATACATATCACATCATTGTATTGTCAGTTTGATAAATGTATGATAATATTATCTAGGACAATTTAAGTCAGATATATGTATTACATTCAAATTTTTATTGCGTTGCATTGTAACATCTTATAAATGCAAATAAATAGCTTTTACATGGCTTCTATTTATAAATTAAAACCCTTTAATTCTATTTCAGGTGTAGATTTAGTCAAATTTTAACACCTGTATTTGAAGAAGCATCAAATAAAATTAAAGAAGAATTTCCTGTAAGTATAAATATGGTACATATGTGTGTTTTTCAATACAAATCTATGGTTTCATTATACACAATGAATGCTTTGGGTTTATTGACTTTATTCCATTTCAGGCTCCAGGAAAAATTGCGTTTGGAAAAGTTGATTGTGATTCAGAATGTGAGTAGAAAATTACAAACATTTAAAACTGGGATAAACAATTTTTTTTTCATTTGAATAACTTTTTTGATATATTTTATTATTCTCTGTACTGGTAATTTCAATTCAGATCAATATTGCCAATTTGCCAAAGCTTTAAATGTAACAGCTGTGAAGTAACAGTTGCTATACTGACATTTATTGTTGATTTACTGTACAGAGAATATCATGCGTGCATACTGCATTACATTATAACACATTTGAAAAATTTATTGATATTTTAACTATAAATCATCATGATAAACTGATTGCTTTATTAAAAGAAAAGAAAATTTTTATTGCAATATCATACATTCATCTTTTGCAGCTGACATAGCCAGCCAGTACCATATATCAAAATACCCAACTCTAAAGTTGGTTCGTAATGGACAACTCATCAAAAAAGAATACAGGGGACAAAGATCAGTGGATGCTCTGGTTCAGTTCGTCAAAGATCAAGTCAGAGATTCTGTACAACAGCACAATACACTGGAGTCCATGGATGAATTGAATGTATGTACTGCTGTGAATTAATTTCAATTTAGATCAATTAATTATTTAAAGTTTGTTGTGTTGAGAATAAAATATTTGCAGTCATCAGCCAAACTTTTCCAGTTAGAAGCATATGACGCTAGACTTGAGTTTAGCATTTAATGTATCTTAACTTGTATTAAACCTGTATTTGTAGGAAAAGAAGAGACATATTATCGGATATTTTGCGGATGTAAATTCAGATGCTTACAGATTATTTGCTAAAGCAGCAAGTACACTGAGAGAGGACTGTGAATTCCACTCAGCTGTTGGGTAATGATTTGTTTCTTTTTTTATTAAAGGGGGGGGGGGTGTCTCACAGTGTAATTTTGTGTATGTGATCATATTTGTACAGTAATTACATATAATATGTAATATGATTACAGGCCAGTAGCAGAGCCAGAGAGGTCCATGGGAGACAGAGTTGTCTACAGAGCACCACAGGTAAATAGTCACTGCTGCAGCTGATTGGGAGAAATCTCCCATTATGTTGTTGTTGAGAGTAGGTGTGCGTAGAGTGAATCAATTACAAATATTGGCAAAAGTTATAGTTTGGTATCATCTTTTCATGCATCAAATCACTGCTTTTCAATAGCATTACTTTTAGCCACCTGGTAGGTGTATGTGTGCATTCCTCTGGGGATTTTTGGTATACTTCACAGTGAACTGTTTTTTTTTACACAGACTTCGCATCAGGATGTTGCATACATTGGCAGCCTGACAGACTTTGATGGCCTCTTACGCTGGGCTCAGCAGAGTTGTGTCCCCTTGGTCAGAGAGATCACCTTTGATAATGCTGAGGTTAGTGTATAAGCATACTAAAACTGCAGTGTGTATGTTCTGATGGGTTTTATACAGCTTAATGTTATGGAAATTCAGTAGACATAAACATATAATAGAGAGATGTCATATCTCATCTAATGTCATCAAATAAATGTCTGGTCTGTTTTGTCTCCAGGAACTGACAGAGGAAGGGTTGCCATTTTTGATCCTGTTTCATCATCCAGATGACAAAGATATCACCCAGAGGTTCGCCACTGTAGTACAGCAACAGTTGATGTCAGAAAAATGTAAGCTTTGGCACCCTGTCTAATTCAAGTTTCTGTTTAAAAATATCTATGGCAGTCTATTGAAACTGATGTTAGATCAGCTTGCAGACTTGTTTGTGAAGAGATATCTTTTTGTACTGTCTCATATAATGGATTTCCATTGTACTTTTTCATACACTTAACATTTAATCCCATATACATTTAGTGGATATCAAAATTTCTATTCCGAAATGAGTAAAATTGAAATGCTTCATGCATGTATATTTTGTGTAATTTCAGCTTCTGTGAACTTCCTCACTGCAGATGGGTTGAAGTTCAAGCACCCATTGCACCATCTTGGTAAATCTGAGAACGACCTGCCTGTCTTAGCCATTGACAGTTTCCGTCACATGTATTTGTTTCCTCACAATGTTAAAACAGACTTGGAGTAAGTCTCTAATTCAAAGTTTTATAGATTGAGAATGTACCAGTATTTTAAATTATATGTAATTATCATATCATAGATAACTGTTGCGAGGAGAAGAACTCATAAGTTGTTTGTACTTTTTCTAATCCTTTTGTATATGATGTATACAATAAAATATGTTCAATTTAAAAAAATATGTTTGCTCTTTGTTTAGAATTCTGCTTCGAATTCTGCATACAATGTGTCAGACAAATAATTCAATGTATGAATGAAAGAAAAATTTAAGAATTTTTTTCAAACTTCTTTCAGGACACCTGGATTATTATCTCAGTTCATAGCTGACCTACATTCCGGAAAACTGCACAGAGAATTTCATCATGGGCCTGACCCGACAACCACTCCTCCAGCCCCTGGGGTATGTATCAATTACAGCAATGATTTAACATTAAGATAGTTTGAATTACAAATACAAGACCTTAGTCAGGTTTTCTATATAAAACTATACAAATTTTGCACACATTTTCTAACATCATCACAAAATCTTGCATGTTTGGCTTTTTTCGCAATCACTTTTATATCGTAATTTATTGAATATGTAGAAAGTGTATCCCGTATAACTTTCTATATGAAACTATTTCAATCGCAAAAAATGACTGACACAAATTTAAAATGTTCCTCATTTTCTTCATTTTCACAAATTTTGTGGCATGCGAAAAAACCCCAGATATACGGTATTTACATTCATAAGAACATAAATCTTTGAAACAAAAGCTTATTTTTAGTGTAGAAAGTGCCCATAACATTACTCTTGACCTTTTAGTCTGATAATGCTGATCAAAAACCTGAAGAGAAGACGGACCACATCCCCCATGATGTGAACCAGGACAACGCCCCCAAACAGCCCACCTCACCCCCTGAGTCCACCTTCAGAAAACTGGCCCCCTCCCGAAACAGATACACCATCCTGAGGGACGAGTTATGATGACTCTTAGAGACTCATAGAGAACTGAAATTATTTATTTTTTTAAACATGGGGTCAGTTAGGTAAATACTTGGTTATTTTTATAACTAAACAAGTAATTTGTTCACCAAAGGGAATTCAGATAGAGGATCAGAATGGAGACAAGTCTCTGAACATGCAAAGTTAAGCAAACATGTTTGATGTTTATCGGGAACGGGCAAAATAATGAAGTTTTTTTCCTGCTGTATAGTAGCTAATGCTTTTCATGTTTAATTATAAGTCTGAACATATTTTTTTTTTCAAACTTTTATTTCGGAATTCGTATTTACTCTGCTGTAAGCAGATCAAGAAGTTCTGAGAAATATTTTGTTGATTTTTTTTTATACATGTATAACATATGGAATTTTTGTTAACTGTTAAGAGAGTTATATAAGCACCATTGTTTTGAGGTTTCCAGTTTATTGTATCACAAAACAGTTCTGTTTCATGTTAATGCTGGAACTAAATCCAACATTCTATGTCCAGTTAGTTACATGTGTTCTAACATTTACCAGTAGATTTAGAGGTTTTTAAAAATAATGTTTGAATTTATGTACTTTGATTTATCTGATGCTTGGAAGGATGTTGCTTTGATTTTATTTGTGGATATACCGTGTAAATGTTTTTTCATATAATTCTACTTTATCAGTTAAATTCAAATCGGATGTGACTCAAAATGGTGGTTATTTTTAAGTTGTACTAGTAGCTAGTTGTTTAAATCTCAAAATAATGCACAGGTCATCTTCACAATCACAGGAGCTAGCCTGATTTTGACCACAAACTCACTGTATCGTTAACTATTATACCCCCGCTCCGAAGGAGAGGGGGTATACTGTTTTACCCTTGTGTGTCTGTCTGTCCGTCCGTCTGTCCGTCCGTCTGTCTGTCCGTCTGTCTGTCCGTCCGTAACAAAAATTTCTGTCGCATTTATCTCAGCAACTATTTATCGCAGATGCTTGAAATTTTAACACAGTGTTTGTTAAGGCATGCCATATCGTGGGATATATTTTTGTACCAATCGGACGCCAACTTCCTGTTAAATGACGACTTTGCTTATTTTTTAACCAAAATTTTCAAACAAATTTTCGTCAAAGAATTCTCAGCAACTGTTTATCGCAGATGCTTGAAATTTTAACACAGTGTTTGTTAAGGCATGCCATATCGTGGGATATATTTTTGTACCAATTGGACGACAACTTCCTGTTAAATGACGACTTTGTTTATTTTTAGGAAAAATTTTATAACAAATTTTTGTCAAAGAATTCTAAGCAACTGTTTATCGCAGATGCTTGAAATTTTAACACAGTGTTTGTTAAGGCATGCCATATCGTGGGATATATTTTTGTACCAATCGGACGCCAACTTCCTGTTAAATGACGACTTTGCTTATTTTTTAACCAAAATTTTCAAACAAATTTTCGTCAAAGAATTCTCAGCAACTGTTTATCGCAGATGCTTGAAATTTTTACACAGTATTTGTATAGGCATGCCATATCGTGGGATATATTTTTGTACCAATTGGACGACAACTTCCTGTTAAATGACGACTTTGTTTATTTTTAGGAAAAATTTTATAACAAATTTTTGTCAAAGAATTCTCAGCAACTGTTTATCGCAGATGCTTGAAATTTTTACACAGTATTTGTATAGGCATGCTATATAGTGGGATGTATTTTTGTACCAATCGGACGTCAACTTCCTGTTAAATGACGACTTTGCTTATTTTTTAACCAAAATTTTCAAACAAATTTTTGTCAAAGAATTCTCAGCAACTGTTTTTTGCAGATGCTTGAAATTTTTACACAGTATTTTGTATAGGCATGCTATATAGTTGGATGTATTTTTGTACCAATCGGACGTCAACTTCCTGTTTAATGAGTACTTTGTTTATTTTTAGCCAAAATTTTCAAACAAATTTCCATCAAAGGTTTCTCAGCAACTATTTATCGCAGATGCTTGAAATTTAAACACACTATTTGTATAGGCATGCCATATCATGGGATATATTTTTGTATTAATCGGACGTCAACTTCCTGTTAAATGACGACTTTGCTTATATTTTAACCAAAATTTTCAAACAAATTTTCCTCAAAGATTTCTCAGCAGCTATTTATCGCAGATGCTTGAAATTTTTACACAGTGTTTGTTAAGGCATGCCATATCGTTGAATATATTTTTGTATCAATCGGACGTCAACTTCCTGTTAAATGACAACTTTGTTTATTTTTAGCCAAAATTTTCAAACAAATTTCCGTCAAAGATTTCTCAGCATCTATTTATCGCAGATGCTTGAAATTTTTACACACTATTTGTATAGGCATGCCATATTGTGGGATACATTTTTGTACCAATTGGACGTCAACTTCCTGTTAAATGAGTACTTTGTTTATTTTAGCCAAAATTTTCAAACAAATTTTCCTCAAAGATTTCTCAGCAACTGTTTATCGCAGATGCTTGAAATTTTAACACATTATTTGTTTAGGCATGCCATATTGTGGGATATATTTCTGTACCAATCAGATGCCAGCTTTCTGTTAAATGTCGACTTTGCTTATTTTGCATATTCACATCAGAGCGGGGGTATCACTAGTGAGCATTGGCTCACAGATATCTTGTTGATACACATTAAATTTATTTTCAAAATTGGCCAAGCACCTTTGATCATAGTCAGATTTTGTAAGGTACCAATTTACAAGTATCTTGCTTTAATGACTTCCGTTTCTCATTCATGTTCTTCATATTTTGTTTGGGTTCAGAGTTTAAACATTTTGTTAATTGTTATTTGTATAAAAGGCCATATAAACTGTATGATGGTGAATTGTCCAACTTGGATCAACTTTTTAGCTCACCTGAGCTGAAAGCTCAAGTGAGCTATTCTGATCACATTTTGTCCGTCGTCCGTCTGTCCGTCTGTCCGTCTGTCTGTCTGTCCGTCTGTAAACTTTTTACATTTTGAACTTCTTCTCTAAAACTGCTTATCCAATTTCAACCAAATTTGGCACAAAGCATCCTTATGGGAGGGCAAATATAAATTGCAAAAATAAAAGTCCGATCTGTATTCAAAGCGGAGAAAACCTTGAAACTGTAGAAAAAGGGGGGTGCATTTTTAAAAATCTTCTTCTCAAGAACTACCGAGGCAAATTCAACGTAGTTTGGCATAAATTATCCTTATGGGAAGGAAAATATAAATTGCAAAAATTAAGGGGTAATTTTGTTTCAAATCTAAGTTATTACGAAAATAATAATAAAGGAAAGGCGTGTTTCAATCAGTTTAATAGCATCGGGCTCGGCATCCGATTAAATGGGTAGGCAAGACTTGGCCTGGGCAAAACAAAAGATTGGCAGTTATTAATCTGCCAATCTCATTAAAATTTCAGGATATTTGATGGACTAGTATATTTGTATTCGCTGTAGATATTGCTGCAAAATAATGCGTATTTGGAATTGACGATTGCCGATCTGCCCCGGCATTTATTTTGCCACGGCCCGGGTTTGCATACCCATTTTACCCAGACTCGTATTCCATACTTCTAAAACGAGCTTCTTTGTTTAAAGCAGCCATGACATTATACGAAAAAGGGTCGATCTGACTATGATGAATTTGCTTGTTGTGCAACAGTTCGCGTATGAAGGGAAATTTTGAAACATGAAAAATATATTGGTGCCGATTTTGTGAAGTAAATTGAGGCTAAATATTTCAATGCGTTGACAGTTTTCACACATGACGTTGGTGTTAGCTTGTTCTGATTTTCGTTTCGTTTTCATTATTTATGCTTTGTAACCAGGAAACTATCGTCTGTATTTCGTGATTTTTACGTATCAAATCAAACAGAGACTTCGGTAAATCAAACAGTTACGTTAACTGTTTACCTGCGCAAATTAAGCAAAATCTGATGTAGGGGTACTGAAATACAATTCATTCTATCGGTAATTCGGCATTATCTTTTGCGTAATGGTAGATTAATGCAATAGGTTTTGTTGAGATGCTCGACATTTTCTCTAGTTTATTCAGTTTAAATAGAGTTTGATATCGCTTACGGAAATATGTAGGTATATACATGTATATATATAATTCATTATACATGTAGTGCATGTTTCTTGTGTTTAATTGTTTACATTTTCTATTTACTAACCATATTTGAGTGTTAAGCTTCGAATTATAAGCAAGATACAGAGATTTGCTCACAGTTCTATGTTTGTACACAGATCTTAAAAGCTAAAGATTAAAAAAGTAAAAAAAAAAATTGTCAATATTTATTACGAAAATTTTCAAAATCTGTTCTTCCAGAAACCAACTTATTGAATTGTTAACTTAACCTTTTTAGCTCACCTGAGGATGGGGCCACAATGGGGGGGTCGAAGTTTAACAAGTGAATATATAGATTAAATCTTTAGAAATCTTCTTCTCAGAAACTAATCGGCCAGGAAAGCTGAAACTTGTGTGGAAGCATCCTCAGGTAGTGTAGATTCAAAGATGTGAAAAACATGACCCCTGGGGGTAGGGTGGGGCCACAATGGAGGGTCGAAGTTTAACATATGAATATAAAAAGTAAATCTTTAAAAATCTTCTTCTCAGAAACTAATCGGCCAGGAAAGCTGACACTTGTGTGGATGCATTCTTAGGTAGTGAAGATTCAAATTTGTGAAAATCATGACCCCCAGGGGTAGGGTGGGGCCACAATGGGGGATCGACGTTTTACATAGGAATCCACAGTAAATCTTTAAAAATCTTCTTCTCAGAAACTATTCAGCCAGGAAAGCTGACACTTGTGTGGATGCATCCTCAGGTAGTGTAAATTCAAAGATGTGAAAATCATGACCCCCGGGGGTAGGGTGGGGCCACAATGGGGGATCGAATTTTAACATATGATTATATACAGTAAATCTTTAAAAATCTTCTTCTCAGAAACTAATTAGCCAGGAAAGCTAAAACTTGTGTGGAAGCATCCTCAGGTAGTGTTGATTCAAATTTGTGAAAATCATGACCCCTGGGGGTAAGTTTGGGCCACAATGGGAGGTCGATGTTTTACATAGGAATAAACAGAGTTATTCTTTAAAAATCTTCTTCTCAGAAACTAATCAGCCAGGAAAGCTGAAACTTGTGTGAAAGCATCCTCAGGTAGTGTAGATTCAAAGTTGTGAAAATAATGATCCCCAGGGGTAGGGTGGGGCCACAATGGGGGGGGGGGTGTCAAAGTTTAACAAAGGAATATATAGGGCAAATCTTTAAAAACTAATCAGCCAGATGATTCTTTATAATTGTTAAGATTTTGGCCCCAGGACAATTCTTTGGCCTCACGAGAAGGTTCAGAGTTTGATGTACGTTTATATCCCATATATAAAATATTGTTACTGATCTTTTTTAGAACTGCAATACTCAACATATGATATGGCTATAAAATCATCCTGTTAGAAAAAGGACTAATGATTATAAACATAAGAATATCCAGGGGAAAATGGATTTTATTTATACAGGATTTACATGAATTATTGTACATTGTCCAGATAGTTTGTATTATGACTCCATTGAGCTGATTTTATCATACCTATTGTTCCTCAGGTGAGCGATGTGGCCCATGGGCCTCTTGTTATAAAAGACTTGTACATATGTATAATGTAAAACTTGTAACAGCTGTAAGAACTTTTCTTTGTCTGAAACACCCCATATATTTCATTACCAAAACAATTTCTTTGTTGAGCTCATCAGTCCATGTATCTTTAATCATTAACTTTAAGACTGAGTTTAAAAAAGCCAAATGATATACATACGTACCTGTGTGTATAACAAGTTTCAAAGTGTTCATACGTACTAATTATTAAAGGGTTGTACGTGTATTTCTAATCATTTTCTATACATGGAAGAAAAATCAAACTCAAGTTTTAAATGTATTCTCCGAAGAGATGAAACACCCTGCCATCAGTTGTTAAATATATTTAATTTGACATGGTTAATTTTTTTTAATACACATGTATGTGTATCTATTCATTGCAGTGATGTACAATTTAATCTTAATTCATGCACAAATGTGTCTAAATGCAGCGTGAAAGTTATAGGATGTCTTTGGTAATTAAAAGCATTTATAATGGAAAAAATTGGTTGCTCTTTTTTTTTGTACGAATAAAATAGACAAAAGATTATAGTGAAGTTTGAGTCCTGTAGTGAGATCAAGATCTCTTGCTAGAGCTTGTAAGGAAGGTGTAGCTAGATGTGACTATACATTAAGTAGCTCTTTTCCTTGGATGTTAACTAAGCCCTGTCTTCAAGATTACCTTGATCATCTTTGACAAAAAGAGATGTCAACCCATGATCATAGTGTTAAGTCTGTCACCAACCTTTAAAATATCTTGATGCAAATGAATAATCGCAAAGACAGGATGTAAGATAACTGTATACACAATCTTATATGGCCCCCTTTGACTTTGAAGAGGAGGATGTACTCTTTAGAATGATGATAAGTTGCACAATATATATTACCTAACAGATGTATTTGATACCTGTTTGATAAAGTAACATCAAACTTTAGATTGGTCATTACAAGTAAATGATACATTATGATTTTCATGTCAAAAGGTCTAAGGTCACCATTTTAACAGTCAGACCAATACCTTGTTACATGCTGTACATTGAAAGTATACCCATAGTTCATAGATTACACAGAATAACAATGACATATCCTTATGACATCACCCCTATTGAAATTCAGTTCAGAAAATCAGCAAGTTTACTGGTATGCCTATTTTAAGTACCATTACTGCCTGCTTGAAAAATAACATGACATCCCATAATGACTGACAATGAACTCTATATATTGATTTTAACTGTGAAAGGTCACACCAGGTTTGGTTCAAACATATTTTACTGTACTAGTATACTACATTTTAGTTTATACATGTAATATAAAATGGGTTTGAAACCAAGTTCTAGCAACTTACTAGGTCCTCACCAAGTTTATAGCTACATGTACTTCCTTTTCAAAAATTGTTACGGAAATTTCTTGTGATATCTTTGTCTAAAATCATCTCTCATGTACAGGTTGGCCAATGCATGAATTTTAGGTCAAAAGGTGAAGGATTACTGACTACAGAAAAATAAATTAACAATTCGGTCTTATTAAACTTTGAGATGCCAGTGTCATGTAATATTCTGATACCACGAAGTATTGTATCTGGGTTCAAAATATTATGCAATATTCAATTTGCTTGATGGTGAATATCCATAACTAAATATCAAGGGGAAAATGGCATATACCGGTAAATACTTTCCTTCAAGCATATCAGTTGTAAATGATTAGAATGTAACCACATTATTAAATGTTTTGATGCTGATTTGCAGAGATACAGATGACACATGTATACAATATACATCTGTTCATGATTACAAATAAGCAGTTACATAATCTGCATCTTTTAATACAGTATATACCAGTTACTTCTTCTTCATGTTAAATTAATTAAGACAATATGGAGATGGTGACTATCTCAAAGGATCCCGCTTTAATAATGGACAATAAGATAAAAAGAATTTCAGAGAATTTTGCTTTGACCTTGACCTATATATGTAACTTAGAAATTTTCCAGCTGGCATAGAACTTCTAATTCAATCTCATTACCCCTTACATACAGGCATATTTGTTCAATCTGAGCAAGATTGAGCAAACAGGAAATAATCTACGGTCTAAAACTGATTATAAAGAGATCTGCTATAACCTTCACATTGACTTGGTTCAAGGTCACTGCAAGCCATTAACCAAAAAGCTTTGTTTAAGTAAATTACTAGCCAGAGAGCTAAATAAAGATTATATATATGATAAAAAGAATTTTTGTGTGATCCAATATGACATTGACACTTGACCTATAAACATCATTCAAGGTCACAACATATCCTTTGCTCAAAAACACCATGTGGGTGAAGTATGAGCCCGATTGGAACAAAGGGAGGGAAAGTATGCTCCGGATAAGGATTTTTCATATAAATCTGCATTGACCTTCACAATTGACCTTGAAAATTGGTTCAAGGTCACTACACACCCTTTACTCAAAAGCTCTGTTATTTGAAGTATGAGCCAAATAGGGCTAAGTGGAAAGTATATATGCTCTGAGAAAGGATTTTTGCTTCAACCAATATGGCCTTGACCCTTGACCTACAAACTTCATTCAGGTCACTGCTTATCCTTTGACCATAAACACTCTATAAGTGAAGTATGAGCCAGATTGGACTAAACAGAGAGAAGATATGCCCCAGACAAGGTTTTTATATATAATTCTGATATGACCTTAACCTTAGACCTACAAACATTGTTCAAGGTCACTGTACACCCTTTACCAAAACGCACTCTGTGGGAGACGGATGAGCCAGATTGGGCTAGGGAGAGAGAAAATAAATATGCTCTGGACAATCGATTTTGGAAGGACAGACGAACGGAAGGATGGATGGATGCACAAACAGACAGAATGATCACTTTATGGCTGGTGCAGAGCAGGGTCCTAATAAAAAATAATAATACTTCACTATTATTTGATTATTTATTGCATACTTTTGCTCTACTACTCTACTCTTCAAGACATTGTGTATAAAACTATCAAATTTCTCACTTATGAACAAAAAGGTACATGTACAAATGATTTCTCTTTGTGAAAAACAAAATGGCACCTTCAACCTTTCAATGAGATCTGGTGCCTTCCTGAATTGACAAAGCTCTGCATTCAAAAACTCATAACCTCTCACAGTAACAACGTATATGAAACAAGACAATATGCATAAAGAACATGATGAAAGTCAGATGGACATGTAATCAGATCATAACAATATATTCAATAACAAATAACATTGTTTTCAGTTTGCAAATATCATTACAGTCGTAAAAATATGTTCATCAAATTAATGGCAATTTCTAAGCTCTTCACTGGACATGCTGTGACCCCCCATCCCTAAGGTTATGTCACTGCACTGGACATGCTGTGACCCCCCATCCCTAAGGTTTGGTCACTGCTATCTGTTTGAGGTGGCCAGTCTGTGGGTCAGCCGCTGCTCCTGGAGGTGAATCATTTCCTGGTCGATGTTTTCGTGGGAGGGATGAAACAGCTGATGGATGGCCCTCTGAACAGCAGCCTCATATACAGGGTGGGAGGGGAGGACACTAGGATGGCTCTGTAGAGAAATCAACAAATATTGTTATATGAACATGGATATTGAAACGATATAAGGGATATCATTAATATTTAGGAAACATACACACCAAGATTTTCTAGCATAATTTTTGGGGTAAAGATCCAAAAAGTCTGTTTGCGTGCCTACTATTATTGATAAATGCTGGTAAATGTAATAAAATGTTTAGCAAGATCATTAGGCAGCCCAAAATGAATTTTGCTTTTAACACTTCAAAATAACAAACCTACAAGGGAGGGCAATAAATTTAAAACAAATTTTTTTCGAACAAATGATTTTCATTCATCTACATTAATACAAATACAGTGAGTATTCAAACTACATACAGTTTACCTCTTTTATAGTGATATGTGCTGATAAACCCATTGAGTATCTGATTTATAGTCCATAATGTGCTCTAAAGATTTCAAATTTCTACAGATTACAGTATTTAGTATAATCAAACTGGAAAATATCAAATCAAAATAGGGATTTGGTTTTTTTTCAAAACCCAATTTATCTTACACCTGGGTTACTTTAAACATAGAATTAACTTTTGGCAGCCTTAGAAGAGTTTTATGGTACCCATCCCTAAATCCAAGTTGGCAGCTATCAACTTGTAAGGATATTGTTATTTGCAAGGGATTTAAAGCAACTTATTTGATTGCTATTACAGACCAATGAACACTATGCAAAATGTGAATTGAAATGGCTATTTTTACAGGATCAACCCAAATGTCAAAAGGAAGAAAAACAACATTCCCCTTTTTTTGTGCTACCAAGTATTTGTGCATCCTGTGATGAAATCTCTTTGAGATTGTCATATTCCTTCAGTGTATGGGTAGCCCAATACTGGGGCAATAAAAAATAGAAGAAGGAAATTGTTTTTTAACATCAAATGAAAGTTACATACCTCTACACTACAAGGGCTACTGTAGGAAATCTATGGTTTATTCCCCAAAAATGGCAACCAAAGGACATAGCTTTTGTAAAGAGTGGATTCAAATATTTTAAGCGACTTACTTGTAAGGCATGAAACAGGTCAAACATGGAGACTGGTGGATTGGGGGGGACGGGTTGAGACAAGGCCAGCTGGTACACACCCTCCTCTTCCCCTAGTTCAGTAGTGTGCTTCAGGCAGGGTACATGTGACCCATTGCTAGTTATGGTTGTTGCTTCACTGTGGAATAAAAAATATATATATGAATTCAATTTTTATATTTCAGTTCACTCACATGAAAATTATTCATTTGGCAATAACAAAATCAAAAAGGAACACTATGCATTTATAAGAGTGTAATGCATGATTATCTGACCTTTCAGTTCTGCTGTCATGTTTGATGTACGATTGTCTTTGGTAAGGATTCTTGGTAGAGGACCCCATTGCAAATCTCATTTTCTTTTCACGAAGTTTGTATCCATTTCTTTGTGACAATATAAGGCTCAGCAAATTCTTTAAAACATTCTGCAAAAAGAATTAATACCTTGATGCTGATAAATAGGCTGTCACTAACTATATCAATACACTGTACTGGTCAATCTGATTAAAATCAGATCCTCAATTTGCTCCTTATTTTTTAGAATCGCTACTCAACAATTTTATTGTCGCTCATTTCGCTTACTTAACATACCTGTACTTAACAGCTGGTTGCTGACCGGAAGCTAAATTGTGTCTTATCCAAAAATAATATGTCTCACCTCAACGGTCTGCATGACCAGTTTGACAGCTGAGTCTGCCACCTCTTCCAGTCCCACCTCCCAGGCACACACCAGCATTCTCCCGTGGACCATCGTAATGTCCGGCAGTACCATGTCACGGGACGCAAACTCTGGAAATCACCACATGCTTATTGATACCTTTCTTTGACATTCAATAAATGAAAGTTTAATGTGATTTAATGCAAGAATTATTTATAACACCATAAATGAATTTCTTTTGTACTTGCAATTAAAAGAGCAATAAACACCAAAAATAAAATACAAAATTTATTTTTTGCATTTGCGTTCTTGCATTACAGAAAGTCACTCCCACACAATCTGCAATATTCAACATCAATATTCTGCAATCAACTACATTTGAAAACTTCTGAAGTTTTCATTTGACAAGCAGCTTGTCATATATGCTCAAGAGCACATTACCATTAAACCGGTATACTCAATAAGAACCTTATCAAGTACTGATTACCACAACCATACACTTTAAGCTTTCTCGTGCAAAGTTTGAAAGCCAGAATAAATACATATCGAACACAACTTACCTATAAAACCTTAAGCCCCGACCCTATCTCTTATTGGCGTTTCCACAAAAGAAAATAATTTTATTCTAATTCACCGAGTTCAACCGAAATAAATTATATTGACTATAACGTATAAATATTTCATGCACCACGGTAAATATTCATGTACGTACCTGCATCCTCAGCTCCTTTTAATGAGGCTAATGGGAATTTACTTAGTGGATTGGCTACTAGGAACCTCTGGAAAAAAAAGCAGAGTACAATGTACAAATGTACATCTTGGTGTAAACTTTTCGAGCATTCTTTGATGAAGTTGAATTCAGCTTATATCAGTTTTAAATTTGTGTACTGTAAATTCCTTATTTTATGCGAGTACTTAATTACGCGATTCAATGGTTTTCCATCAAATCGCGAGAACATAAAATTGCAAATGCCGAAATATTATCATAGTGTTTACATATGTCCGAAAATTAAAAGCGAGATTTTAAAATTCGCGAGACAGACTTCTTGCGATTTTACGCGAATATTCATTTCTCACGTTTAATAAGGAATTTACAGTATATAGTGTAATTAGGCTATTTTTAGTATAACTATTTTGGTCACTTTAAGAGAGTCCTGGCGGTGCAGTCACATTGCTGAAATTGTCCTACACATTGGCAAATTCCAGAGGTTAGTCTGGTAAACTGGTAGCCAGAAATACCGTAAATCTGCTTGGGCATTTGTTTTCTCCAGCCGTTAAGTTTTTTGTATATTTTGTAAGTTTCAAGGTACCTATATTTATTGGGTAGTGGCTTGCTATTATTTTCATTGAATCAGTGAATATGTCTATATGTTTTAGACTAGGTATTATTGTTTCGGTGAAGTAAGGGTTATATCTATAAGCTCGGTGTGTACCGGTATACAAGCTACTGTAAACCAACTTTTATTTGCGGCGACTTCGTGATTAACTGGGGATTAATTGGTTTGTGATGACTAATTTTCTTGACTAAGCCTTATCCAGACCCGTGTTGTTATAACAACCAAACAACAAGGACTGGTTTCACAGCAAGAAAAATTGAGACAACGAGGCTCTAGTGGACCTCACGAAAAAATTTTGCACACAATAAAAGTCCCTTTTTAGTACATGTATACAAATGTGCATCAGATCACATAAAAAAGTGAACTAATTGTATATGCAATGAAAACCTAAAATATCATTGCACATTGTTCGCATTACAGCAAACAGAGACTGAATACATGTACAAGCTCAACTCCCAAAATCAAAATAAACTTCTACATTTCAGGTGACACAATCAATTAGTTGTGTGAATTATACCCATTAAATATTGGTGATGGTTACTATGGGTAAATGAATGTATATATGATTCTCACCTGGGGTCCTTTGGATGCTTGTGATTTCCTCCTGAGTTTGTTCAGTTTAGACTTGACATGTTTAGCCAGTTCTCCTGGCTTTGAGTTCTTGGAGAGTTCGGATGACTTGCCAGTAATACTGTTTTCTCTGGGCACTGTTAAATGACAGTATGGTATAACATAGAAAGAATTGTCTGGGTTCTTAAATTTGTAACCCGGTAGATTTTACAGCTCATAGCAATAATAAGTCATTTTATGTACTAGTCAAATTCAAAATTTCAAATTCAAAATTAATCTGTGTTACACCTACTTTTATATGTATATATATTTTATGTGCAATCTAACTTTTTTGTCCCAGATTTTATTTGTAAAAATTGCATTTTTCTTGCAATCTTAGCAGTATCTCTGAACACCCTGAACTGCATAATAATGCAAATTATGCAATGTTCTTTGATAGTGGAGTAATGAGCAGTATTAATACATACCCAATGAAGAGCTAAGTGTCTGACATCTGGATATGATTGCCAAAAGGAATTCATTGTGTAGATTAACTGAAATCAAATTCAAAAGATAGTTGATTTGAACATATTTTATTGTATACATATATATAAGATACATATACAAATGGTTTGGACACAAGTTCTGACAACTTTCTAGGTCTTTACCATTAAATAGAAAAATTATACAAAACTTACAACTGTTATTGCATGATATAGAATTATTATTACAATAAATGAAAATAAGTGATAAATACGAAAATAAGAAACATGCACATAAACTATATTAAAAGATAGTTTAACATGTTTTAAAAAATCAAATCATTCAAATATGTTCATAGAAACTTTTATTTCTAAGTTGACTGAAATTTGGAAAATTGCAAAAGCTTTTACAGAGTGAAAACTATTACGCTCGTTTGTTAGATTCAGTATCTGGTATATGGTTATATCAATATAAGTGTATAGATATATACAAAACAGGTTTAAATTAAATCATTCTTTGGGTGGAAATGGTATCCATTTACCTGAACTTTCTGGTATAAGTTTTCTGGCTTCAATGTCAAATTCTTCCTTAGTAATCTAATAAAACAATAGATGCTTTACTTTCTTTTGTCTATAGATATAAGTATGTGTACTTAGAGTTAAACGAAATTGATGGAAAATTAGGGCTTGCTTTACAGTAATACCTTTTGTTTGAACCAAGATTTTAAGTTCTGTAAATACCTACAAAAAAAAGAGAACTTTTCTGATACTAGCAGACATACCTAATTGGTAGAACATGTATTTGTCCTTGCTTTGAAGTCAAATAGACGAATAAAATCAATACATGCATTGAAGAATATAATGTAGACTACCTCAGATAATGCTGATAAAGTAGTTAGCTTAAATTCATTCAAAGAAATCAATATGATATGTAGCTGATCAATTGATGATGGTAAAAGGTTCGTAAATTGGTCTAAAAGACTGAGTAACGTTTGAATTTTGTTAATAAAGAAAATTCCAACAATTTTGTTACACCTGTTTTAAATTATAGGTCATTACTAAAAGGAAGTGTTTAGAACCACATAGAGACCTCATATATTTCTAAGATTAAACTACCAGTAATATACTGGTATATTAATTATTGATAAATATTAATCTCTGTATAATGGTTTCTCTGCTTCATGTTCAAATGTGATACATAAAAATAGATAAGTAATCCTAAAAATTCAATACAAAAAGAAAAATTTGAGGTGGCCCAAATTTGAACCAAGGACTCCTTTAATTCTAATGAGGAGCTCGATTGATTTTGAAATTCAGACAAATACTGTATACAGGGAAATATTCACCCTGTTTTATTTTCGTCTCCCTTTCGCCCTCGATGTCAGTGGGCGAATTTAAGACTTGGCAAATGTCAAGGTCTTGAATTATCTCTCTTTAAACAAACCTATGTATGGGCGAATTCAAGACAGGGTGAAAGTAAAACCATTTGCAAGTGAAGAAGAACGAAAATAACACGGGGCAAAAATAACCCTATATACAGTATTCACAATCAATATGGCCTTATCTACCACAAATCTCACTCCTCAAACGCTTTCAACCCTCAAGACAACACAATCTAGGTTCTATACCCTAGGCAGGACATTCAAGTGTTATTCTATGGGCTTGCAAAAACCATAAATGTAACAGGAGTGGAAAAGTTAGTGACTGGACTTGAAATCAAACATAGTGCCACTGTTAAATTTGTCAGGAGCTCTACAACTGCAGTAAACATGTGGATATCCACAGTCAATATAGCCTCAATTACAACAGTAAAATTCTGCACTGTTTCCTTAATATAGTCATTTACATACTTTCCAAGCATTTTATTTACATAACTAAGATACATTTGTATATTGGGATAAAGTTAAGTGGTAACTAAAATTGGTTGATGGCAAAACAAAAATTCAGAGACAAAATATATACTTGATGTGAATCCTCTAACATAATCACTGTCGCTCAAACATAAAGGATGACAAATTAAACAGGTAAGAGAGCAGAATTGATAAATACATCACACTTTAGATTTAGCTTCAATTTCATAAATAAGCAATTCAACGTGGATAAATATTGAGAGTGTATGATGATAGCTATTATTAAAGGCAAATGGAAACGACTAAGAGTATTAATTGTCAACAAAACATGGAATGTTTACAACATTTCTTCTACTTGTTCCACTTCAAAAGCTATTTTCAAACTTATTGAACATTTGATTGCAACAATCTTTATTTGGCTGTGTATATGTTTAATCACATAAGATATTGAAATAAGTAAACATTACATACAGTTTCATTTTATCGCCTAAACAGTCCTGTAAATTTTTCTTTGCAACATTCAAGTCTATGGAAGCTGCCATTTTGAATGAGCATAAATGCAAGACTTCGAATAGACGGATATTTTAATTCCGGTTCAGATTCCCGGTTAAGCCTTTGGAAATTTTCTCTAATTCTAAAATCAGAATGATCTTCTTATTTCAAAATGTATTTTTTTTTTGGGTAAGTGTATAAAATTGAAACGAAAAAATTGCAACTTGGAAAAAATAACATTTTGCTTTTATTTTTTGCCCTGTCTTTTGTAAAAAAGTTCCGATCATTATTTTTTAGATGGTGAAATTTATATAAAACATTTACTCAATTAATTTTATTTCATAAAAAGAGATATATTCTGAACGGCAATGTCATTCACAAATACATGGATATTGTCAACCATGCACGAACAATGTCAGAGGATAATCTATTTTAATAATAAATAAGATAGCTAGCTTAAAATAATTAATGTATGACTATTGGAGATTAATAAGTGATCTTGATGAAGCAAAAGAAGCAAATTCTAAATGTTGAAAGAACTGCGTAGTTATTACAAAATTGTCTATTTTACAAATTTAAGCAGCTGTGGTAGCTTTTTATTTACATTTATTTTTCAGTAAATTCGTACAAACACATCCCTTTCACGACTTTCAATTCTACGCAATTTGATATCGTAAAAAAAGCATAACGAAAAAAACCCAAACAAACAAAATGAAAAAAAAAACCCACAAATCAAACAAACAAAAATCAAAAATAGTATACAATTAAATCAGTTGTGAACAGATAGATCGTGCAGAATAATATAAATGATGATAAAATTTGTGTTTTAAAATTTAATGATGAGTTACTTATAAGTGCATTACATAATATGACAATTCATCATGTTAAGTTTCTTGTGTAATAGGGTTTTTGTGGGGTTTTTTTTGTTTTTTTTTTTGGTTTTTTAAAATCATCATTATAACTATTATCTTTTAGGCAATGGTGAGTTTCTTAAAGAACATGATTAACTGCTAACAGATTACACGTTCATTTTTAATATAGAACAAAAAATTGTAAAATTTTCAGATTTATTACATGTTAAAAAAAATTATTTCATGTACATGATTGATATATTTTAAAAAATTATACAGTATATATAGTTATCCCCTTATTTTTGATAGTATTTAGGCAATCAAATCCATGATATTTTCAATCATTTCTGAAGTTATTCTTATCTTATATAAAGGCAATGGTTTCAGGGAATATATGCAAGTTTCACAACTTTTTGGATTTGAAAGCTTAAAAGATCTGTAAAATAAACCAAAAAAAACACATTCTAATTATTTTTTGTAAATTTTGTAAGGACTAACGTCCATTTCATCAAGTAATTCCGACATGTATGTATATACAAATAAAACAATTTTCGTAAAAAAACAAAAAGCATCAGCAGTTCAAGTGCTCGGGTTCGAAATCCCCTGGATTAACGTGGCGGCTGTTCTGTCAATTTTACTTACTCCTTATAAATATTGCATTTAAGCTCGATTTGGCTGCTCTGTTGGCTTAAGATATAATTTTGAGATTTAAAAATTCACTAATAATTGTTATACATTTTTTATTGGTATAACAGTCATATAATTTGACAAATTTCAATGTATATAAAATCTGTACACGTCACAGGATTTTTCAACTTTTGGTTCACACTTTACATTTTTACATTTCCGGTTTCTCATGGGGGTACGTGGCCTGTGAGAGCAGAACACACATTACCAAGATTAAATACCGACAATGGCACAAAGAAATGAACTTATCGATAAAGCGGAGGATATAGCAGACCAGGTATTGTATTTTATGCTATTGTTTACTCCATTTGTTTCTAAACCAACAAAAATAAACTGTAGAACATGTATACAGGTTATCATATGTGATGAAATTAACATCTGTAACTGATCCTTATGTCATATGTAACGGTGTTGATTTCGTATGAGTGACATGAAACAGGAACAGTGAAATTCAGTAAAGATTTTGTTTATCAAATATTATTCTGAGAAGGTAATATACATAGTGATACTAGTCTCAGTTAGGTAATGTGAAAACATCATAATTTGCTAAGTATAAGGCAATTACTGTGCAATTTAAACGAATTATGTACAGTAATATTAAAATCCACTGTAAAGTACTTATATCATAAACAAATTTTTAAAATAAGTAAACAACAAGACAGAAATCCAACAAATTGAAAATTACTCGCTTGACAAATATCAACAAAAGTATGAGCAGATTTATTTGCATATAAAGGTCAATTAATGAATAAATTAAAAACACCATTCTTCATGTTTCTCATAGGTTCTTCGAAAAAGCAAGCATGTTCTGCCACATGTAGCTAGATTCTGTCTGATCAGCACCTTTTTGGAAGATGGACTCCGAATGTGGAATCAGTGGGGGGAGCAGCGAGACTATATGAACCACACCTGGGGGTGTGGCTATTTCCTTGCCACCCTGTTTGTAATTGTCAATCTGATTGGTCAGTTAGGAGGCTGTGTGATGGTTCTTAGCAGATTTAAAGTTACCATTGCATGTGGAGTTTTGGTTGGAATCATAGTTTTACAAGTAAGTACGCTTAGCAATTTTAAAGACTCTTCAAATAGTCTTATCATGTACTTCAATATTCTTATCATGTACTTTAATATGGTTGAGCACTTTATCTAAAACAAATTCTTTTGTGTAAATTGAGTTAAAAAATTTGTATGTACAGGCTCATTATCAAACAAGGGAAATGTGAACAAACAGATGTTCAAATAATGAACTGAACAGATGCTGTTCAGTGTTGACAGCAAAAGTCATAAATATTTTTGACCTCAAGTCATACACACCATGATGGACATTATGGGAGTAATATTTCATATTTCTTCAACAGAATGTTGTACGAAATTGATGACGTGTACAATTTTAATTTTCAGACAGTTGCATACAGCATTTTATGGGATGTGAAGTTTCTCTTAAGGTAAAAGTCACTTGATTTATACTGTACAATGTTTTAAAGACATCCAACTTGAATCTACCAGGAATATCAAATTCAATGTTTTATGCTAACGTAAAATTTCTCTGCAAAATTCATCAAGATCTGTTCCCATAAAAAAAGGCTGCAAGAAGTTAGGGTAGTTATTCGTTAAGAAATGAATGAGAAGTACATGCAACATAGAGAATAATTTTGTAAAAATATGTTTTGTCTGTGAATATGACACTGCATTTAGTTTCTTTGTAAAATTTTAAATGATGGAGAACCCTAACTTTCGATGTAGAATCAATAAATTTTGTAGGGGACCAATTTTCATGGATGGTCAATTTATCCCAGGTTCATGAGGATGTAAAGTTTTTAAATTACTTGTAATTTATGAGTTACAAATTGATACTAAAAATTCGAAATTCGTTGATGATGTAAATTCATTGGTAAAAACCCCCACAAAATCATAGAAAATTGAGCAAGCAACCACAAATTCTAATGGGTCAACAGTTATTTAATGATATAACCAATATTGAATTATAGGTAGATATTGCATGAGCTATATAAGTTTCCACCTGTTATTCCAAAAATCTTTTGACTGTTATGCATAATACTGGTGTATAATTTCTATAATGATATTGTATGAATATCTTGATCTTAACACTAGACCTTTTCCACAGAAATTTGGCATTAGCTGGTGGCGTGTTGCTGCTTTTGGCAGAGGATAGAGCAGAAGGGAAGAGTTTATTTGCCGGACTTCCCTCCCTTGGAGAGAACAACCCCAAACAGTACATGCAGTTGAGCGGCCGAATTCTTCTGGTTTTGATGTTTCTGACCCTGCTTAGATTTGAAATGGACTTTTTCCAGATGGTCCAGAATTTGGTGGGCACAGCACTTATTATTCTTATCGCCATTGGATACAAAACAAAGTTATCAGCATTAGTACTTGTCGTTTGGTTATCCCTTCTCAATGTGTACTTCAACGCTTTCTGGAGTATCCCAGCATACAAGCCGATGAGAGATTTCCTGAAGTATGACTTTTTCCAGACCCTTTCTGTCATTGGTGGGTTGTTGCTTGTTGTAGCTTATGGACCCGGTGGTGTTAGTATGGATGAACACAAAAAGAAATGGTAGTCTAGATTTGTTAAATTTTAGGTATATATATTTTGAACTTGGAGTAGAAAATTGGCTCTACGGCAAATATTTTCCGTATGCATGTACGATTTCTATTGTTCAGAAGGAAGAAAGCTACCCATGTACACATGTATTACAACTGCATTGTATGTTTCATTGTTTGTAATGTGTTATTTATGTGGTTTGGTTTTGTTGAATGATACTTGATAATGCAGGTTGGGTATTGGTTAAATGAATTCATTATTAAAAAATTTCAATTAATTATTAGATATGTATCTTTAAGTTTTAATGTGTCAAAAATGAACTGAGGGGTATTTCTATCCATATGTATATATATATATATAGAAAACATATACAGTGTATATGTTTTTTGTTAGAGCATGTATATTTTATCAAATTATTTCTTGATTATCTTTTGACTTAAATTGTTGATATCTTATGATTTTACAATCTAAAAATATATATTTCTCAATTTCCCAATTGCTAGAGTTTTCGTATACCATGAAATATATGTTTAATTATTGAATAGTAGAGACTATACTAGTCATTAAAACTTGGGGAAAAACTAAGCTACAGTATAATAAAGAATTGCCAGTACATGTATCTAACTTGTATATAAAGGTTGTTATTGATTTTTCATATGTTTATCAGATATATAAATTGATTAGTAAACTGTTTAACAGAATTTATTGCCAAAGATGAGCAGGGATACAAGTAGTAGTTAATGGTGCTTATAGATGTTAAAATGCACTGAAAGTTTAAGAATCATTTTTTGTTTTTCACATTTTTAACAGTGAAATAAGAATGAAATGCACCAACATGCACAGTCATGAACATTTGTACAATTTCTGATTTTCTGCTGAGCAGTAGCATGACTGTGTGTAACATTATACTATTACTCGTGTAAATATAGAATTTAATTGTAATGCAGACATACAATACATGTATATGTATTTGTTTAAATGAACACATGACAGCTTTCTAGAATTTTAGAGACTTAAAGCCGGGAATAATCTGAATACCGAGATGCTTCGCGGTGGTTATAGATTCAAATCTTCAAAAAATGCAGTAACTAGTACAAGCAGTAAAACATGACTAAACATTCAAATGTGAAATTAGAAGTGATGACAAAATTGATTCCACACAAAAAGAAGCTCAAAAACAAATCTACTATGTTGATATTTATTATTTCCGCTGTCCAGAATTTTTGTCTTGCATGAGGACAGTATATGTGCATGTGTAGCATACTACATGTATATGCTACATGTATATTGAATGTGCTAATTATTGTATCTTCCATTAGCGATGACCCTCTTTTGTTAAGCTTTATCATTAGTAGATGCCCGTGAATATGGTAGAGAAGTATGCTAGTGTAAATGTTGTCTTGTTTTACATTGTCATAAACTGCCACAGAAAACATCAATAAAAACAAGTCTGTTTTACCCATTTTTTTCTGTTATTAGTTTAGCATTTATATATAAGAGTACTTGTAGATATTAAAGAGTTTTGTGTTTAATATCTTCCTAACCTGTTACAAGGCAAAAAAAATGTTTGCAATGAATTATCTTAGCATGACTTACCTGGTATGCAATCCCTTTGTTCACTTGAACAAACTTTCCTCATGGAATACGTGGACTTTATCTACCTAACAAGTTTAAAATGTTTGAATATGGACTGGTTAGCTCAGTAGAAGTGATTTTAGAAAACCCATAGCCTTGGTTTTGTTACCATAGTTAAACACAAGTCTCTATACTAATACATTGTACATGTATTTTTGTTCCATTTGCAAGCTGCTCGATAATGGCTGCAGACCTGAAGCTCTAAAGGAAATTCGGTCCGTCGGCCTGAATTTTATGTAAAGCTATATTATTGCAGCTAGCTCAACATGCAGTTGAGAAACAGGCGTAAGAATCACATTTTATTCAATGTTTCTGAATATGCGTTTGAAAGCCCTCTGTTATTGTTGGAATTGATGATCTGTAAACAAATCCACAGCTATACTGGAAAATATTCAACTCCATTGGCAGTGAAGATTCTGTATGATTCCATGATCATTGCCATTATGTGGGGTAACATTGTGATATCAGGAAAATCATGGTCTCATGGAAACAGTAATCAGTCATGGAGTATGATATATTTAAGAAGAATGTGTGGGAAATTTGATATGATGAAACAAAATCAATCTGTCAAGTCTGCATTAGAAAATTTATTTAAAAATCAGAATGTGTAAATAGGGCTTCAGGTTTTATGTGCAGAAAGGCCTTGTGCATGTATTGCCACTTGACAAATGAACATATTGGATACAGGCATACAATGTATATCTTTCTTTTAAAAAGAAACCTCATGTTTCAATCTGAGTTTCTAGCTTTCATTTAGGAAATTGAACATTTGTCCCAGTCATTTGAAATGAACTCTCTAAGAGTTTTCATCCACAATAATGCAGAAATAGCCAAATATACTAGCATTTCACAGTCCCTGTTTCATTTTCTTGATGTCAGAGAGTGCTAAGGTACGACATGTACATTTAGTTCTAATAAGGTTTGAAACAAATCTTAATGGAATAATTAATTTATGGACTACACTTTGTATCGATATCTTTACTGATAGTGAATTGATGATGAATTATAAGCATCACTCTTTCATAGTATATTTGCATACATGTACAACATTATTATTGCAAGGAACATATAACAAATCAAAATGCAATTTCATTCATGTGTATGCAATACATGTATTAGAATAAATGTCAAAATATTAACATGAAAAGGACATGTATAACATCAACTTCATAAATTAATATTAAAACAATCTTTACAAATTTCAAAAAAGTCACTGGAGTACAGTCTAACAAGTCTATGTAAATTACGTAGAGAACCGTTTTGGCAGTGGATTTACAATCATACTCTCAATACATTCAAACACGGTATGAGGATCTTGATCAGCGTTTACGTGTTGGCCTTCGGTATAGTAATCGGCAAGTTCTTCTACATAAGCAGAATATTCTGCTAGTCTTCGGCGGACTGCGTCCTCGCTGTCCTTGGGGTGCTTCTGAAGCCTCTCTTTGATTTCTTGAGTCCGTGGGGGGTTGTATAGCATGTGATATCGCTCGCCTGTGATTGGATCAGTGGCTCGTAATGTTAACCGCTCAATCACAGAATCATTTGGAACGTCCAAGAAGAAGATTCTGCAAAAATTGTGATGTTAGTGTAAATTTGTAAATAAACCCGAAAATTTTTCACTGAATGATTTATTTATGATTTCAAATAGAGCAGCCAAAATAGGCCTTAAAATAATGAAATGACAAGAGACTGATATAATGATAAAGATTTAGACATATGTCTGTAGAGGAGCCAGTATTACCTGTTGGGGACAAAGCCATCTTTAGCGAGGGCCTCCGCTTGTTCTCTGGTACGTGGGTAGCCATGGAGGACCCACCCTCTACTGACACAGTCCAACTGAGCCAGGCGCTCCCTCATAATGTCCAGGATAATGTTGTCAGGCACTGACCAGGAAAATAAATCAAAGGTTATTGCAAAACAAAGTTTGAGTTTATTGGTAGTCTGATAAATATTAAATGTATCAGTGCCATTAAGTTATCCCCCCTTCACCTTTTATTGAAGCCTAATGTATTACAGAGTTTGATGGGAAATTTTTTCACCAAAATGGAAATGAAATCCTGATTGTAAATGTATCTCTTAAACTATAGATAATTAAAATGCTTTTATAAAAAAAAGTGTTATTGTTTTCTTATTATTACAATATTGGAATGAATAAATTAAGAGGGGAGAATAATTAATTGCATATACAGAACAATAGCTTGATCAGGAATTATGGTATTTATATTGCCTATCACTGAGTCACTTCTAAATTGGAAATAGAGGAAAGAGCTGATTGGATATGTATAATTAAGATTTATATTTCATTTAAAGCTGCATGAGAGAAACACTTTCCAATGCAGGCCGGGTCATATGAGGCGCCGTTTTAATATTTTTGAGGTATTTTCTGATATCAAAAAATAAATATTTGATATCAATAATTCGAATTTTTGATATCAAAAAATAATTCTTGATATCAAAAATTAATTCTTGATATCAAAAAATCTATTTTGTGATATCAGAAAATCATTTTTTGATATCACAAATTCGAATTCTTGATATCAAAAAATGATTTTCTGATATCACAAAATAGATTTTTTGATATCAAGAATTAAAGTTAATTTTTTGATATCAAAAAATTGAATTCTTGATATCACAAAATCATTTTTTGATATCAAAAAATCGAATTCTTGATATCACAAAATCATTTTTTGATATCAAAAAATCATTTACATTTTCTGATATCACAAAATCTATTTTTTGATATCAGAAAATAAGACTTACATAAAATTACTATCAACTTAATGAATGCTCCCTGTAATGCAACTTTTGTAATTTGTAAGAAAATGTGTTTCAAGACTGTAGATGTCTCTTAAGAATGATAATGAATGCCTTATTTTAAACCTGGTTTCATTCTGGCAAGTTTTGCCACATATACAATGATCAACACTGCTTTCTTTGCGATTTGCTGTGAATATTGAAAAATGATGGCCTCGCATAATATAAAGAGTTATACAGGCGTCCAGTTAGCGCTTTTAATACATAAGACCAGAATTATCAAGAACACTTATTAAATTTTACATTAAAATAAATAAAAGACAACAAATATTTAAATGCAAATCTGGCTCTGTAGTTCGGCAATTTAATTTTGGGTCAAGGGAGTATTCATTAAATAGGTGAAATTTATTCGCCATTTTCTTTGAATTTCTGATATCAGAAAATATAATTCTTGATATCAAATAATCAGTTTCAATTTCTGATATCAAAAAATCATTTTCTGATATCAAAAAATCGAATTTCTGATATCAGAAAATGATTTTTTGATATCAGAAAATCGATTTTTTGATATCAGAAAATGGATCGTATTTTCTGATATCAAGAATTCGAATTTCTGATATCAAAAAATCATTTCCTGATATCAGAAATTCGAATTCTTGATATCAAAAAATCATTTTCTGATATCAGAAAATACCTCAAAAATATTAAAACGGCGCCCCATAGGGTCAAGCAAGGAAAATGTAATAGATTTAATTATAGAAAAAGCTGAAAGAGAGTTTAAAGATTCAAAGGTTTTCAAATAAAATAATACACAAGTTTTAAATTAACACTCTGTTCACAAGAAGAAGATGACAAACAAAATAAACAAAGTTCACTCCCTTTAAACACAATCACTGCGGGTAAATAAAATGCTAGGGAAACTCTAGAGTCTAAATCTACCTTACAACTGCAATTGAATATGTGGGTTTGCAGATTTTTGCATGTTTATAAATACATATACATATATGTACATTTATACTGTTAGAATATGTGCAATTAATCTCTAAATATGATTAATTTGATTATAAATATAATTGTGAATTAAACTTGCATGCATTTTAATAAATTTATACATTATTTGGCATTTCTTTTCTAATCTCTTCTAATAAAATAATTAATTCTAAAATAGTGTCTAATATTTTTGATTTCAACTAAACATGTTGACCAAGGCATTTTTTTTTTGCCTTTGGTTTAATGGTCTTTTCTTTCTAAAAAATTGTCAGAACATGTGATTCTCATGCACAATTGTTACAATCTTTTGTGAGGTTTAAGACTGTAGAATACAATATTTTGTATATAAAATGTATGTTCTCTGAAACAGTCCGCTAGGTTAGAGGGGTTACTGAGTATAGAGTTACTGATGTTGATGTCATCTAAGAAAGCGGAACTCACTCAGGAGTTGCCTTGTCTAATTACTTACATTTAACCACCTGTTCATTTCCAAACACGCCTTTGAAAAACACATTTGTGCATAGTAATAAAAAAAAAATGTGAGAATATAAGGTTCATGAATTAACTGATGGAATAAATGATATGGTTGGGAGCATGAAATTCTTCAGACAACAGAGTATCGATCTACAACACTGTTACAAAATTTGACTTATAAGCTATATTTATAGCAATCTCAATTTGCTATCATCGAATATTCTACATGAATATCAGTATTTATTACTGTACATTGGGGTATTCACTATTGAAGGTTTTAGATTAAACATCAAACATTAACACTTTTAGTCAAGTCAACACAGAACATGTATTACTAAAGTCAGGAGATAACAGTATTATAATATGATATGTACATGGGTATACCTACAAAGCTAGATATCATGCTGAACAACATTTAGCTATACACAACATTTGGATCCATATGGGCTACATGGGATGGCATTAAATTCATGTAAATAAAAACATGATTAATACAGAGGTATGTTTATGCCTAACTGATTCAGAAACCTTACCCATCATAGATTTCTCAATGTAAGCCTTGGCAGCTTGTCCTGCCTTTGTTTCATCAGCGATGGATTGTTTTACTAACGAACCAGAGGAGACTGTAACAAAGTAAAACAACGCATTGAAAATCAGTTTACAAGTATATAGTCTGTGATTTTTCTAAGGTTGCTGAAGGTTTCGACCAATCAATAAACTGATTAGAACTGGATCATGTAGATTTCAGTCCTGTCAGTTTCTATAGAGCTATGTAAATAAAATCAATTTCAGTAAGAAATAGGGGGAATCATATTTAGTGGGTGTAAATATATATTTGAATATATAAAAACTTTAAAATTATTATTGCTGTCTTGATTTTTCAAAACTGGGAGCAATTGCGTTTACGCAGTTTTTAATGCAACTGAAGGTTGCTTGTATTCATGACGAAAAACCTTCACAAACGTTCACTGTTTCCAGTAATCTGTACACTTTTGGGAAAATCTTGCACATTCATTCTTCTACAATAATACACAGTATATAAATATGGACTCCATACCGTTGACAATGTTGTACTTGTTAGCCAGAAGAGCGGCCTGTACACCTTTCCCTGAGCCTGTGGGTCCCAGAAGTACAATCCTGGGGGTATGGGGAGCATTGGACCTGGGCTGGCCACACAGATAGGAGTACACTATGGAAAAGGATGAAAATGTGAAATAAAAAATCTACTGGGATAGTCAACAATACATCTTATAAAATACTGACTAAAATTCTTCTCAATTTTGTTTATTAATATTACCTTGTGAGAAAACATCTGCCTTTGGCTGATCAGCATTGACCTTCTTGATGACCTTTCTATAGCACTCTTCAATTTCGTCAATATGTCTGTGGTATTCAATCAGTTTGTTGACCATGTCTTCCTCCGTGTAACCTGGAGTCTCCTCCAGACGCGTCTGGATCTCAGCATTTGGAGGCCAGTCAAAAGTTGTGTGGTAAATGTCTGAAAAGAATGTGGATTTTACAGTCTAAAATCATACTGTTTTTATATTCCATCAATTTGCATCAATTACCCAAAAAATTTCTGTGCATGTACATTCACTTCCACTTTGTTTACAAGCACCCAAGTTGCATGAATTAAGTCCAATTAGTCAAATATTAAACTGTGTATACTATAGGTGTATGCTCTTAAGCCATTATCTGCTGTAAAATTATGAAAAGACTCTGACATAAGGAAAAGATGTTTTTCAAATTTTAAGTGCAATGCATATGCATTGATCCAATATGTGAAAAGAATAGCTTCTAATTGATACTCACCTCCAGTTTTCGGATCCACCCTTCTTCCTTGTGCCCTTTCAATAAGAACTGTGTCTGGTGCATCAAGTATAACTAGAAACAAAATATGTTTTCATTAATACCAATAATATATGCATTTACAGTTCTCATATAATCATACCAGATTGACATTTGACAAAATTTTCAGCAGATATTTAAATATTGGTAATTCAAACTTGATTTGATCATTGCAAAAACATTCTCCCTACCACAATGTTTTGGGTGGATTCCCACTGACTGTAATGCAAGTGCTTGTTCTCTGGTCTGGGGGAACCCCTCCAACACATATCCTTTTTTAACACAGTCCATCAACTTCAGTCTCTCTGTCAAGATTTGCACCCATATTTCTGTTGGCACAGTCTGCAATACACACCATACATGTCTAGGTGAACATATCAGAAATTTATATCCATATAAACAATACTGTGAATAAATCATATTTTCGGAATCTGTACAATTAAATAATAAAATCTTATACATTGTATTGATTTTTCTTATATAGATAATTAAAACATGAAATTTATGTACAGGCCTGTATATGTACGGAATTTATACTATATATAAGCACATATTATAGAAAAGAATTTTTGTGCAATTTCTATGAAAATGCGTGCATGTATTACGTATACAAAACTATTGAAGTATCTATTTCTACAGTACCTCTTTTTTCTTGATTAGGTCCATGACTTTCATCTTGATGTCAGTCTCTGACTCCTGAATAAGGTTCTCTGTGGTCAGGTGGGCAGTGCGCAGCTTGTTGGCACACAGTTTACTGATGCTCTTCTTCCCTGAGGCCGGGGGTCCCAGGATAATAACCTGCGGTACTGGAGAGAAAAAGCATCCAATGTACTTTTAAATCATTTGCAGAAACACAATTCAATACTTATATTATAGCACATCATCCATACAGCTGCATGAATGTAGCAGTGACAATTTATCAGGGAGTTTTCTCCTGCTTTATATAATTAGCATCTTCTCCACCCTATACTTGTACATGAACCTGACTTCCATTGTTATATGTTTATTGACAAATATAGCATTCCACTAAATGGAATTAATTTAAAAGCACATATGCAAATACATTTGTGTTTGTTATTGAAATATACAGTACTTACCATCGTCATTTTCTTTTTTCAGCTGTTCCACAAGAAATGCCAAAGGGTCGCTTGGTTTGCTTACAATTAATTGCTCCATCAACCTCTATAAATCAATCATACTTTGAGTTTTAATAAACGTGTACATGTTCAACATTTGTGTAAAAGTTTAAGTCACTTTTCATTATTATATGATTAAATACACTGCTTTCAAGAAGGCAGTGCATATACAAGTATACATGTAATGATTAGTCACTTTATTATTATATACATACTTATATGAAGCTATAGTGAAAAACTGCACCAAAATTATATTACATTAATTTTAAGATTTATGATGTATATATATAATACATACAATATATACTGTAAAACAAAACAATAGATGGACTATTTGCATTTAGCTCATAACATTTGTACACAATAAATACTGGTACGATGATTTGTGTGACATAATAAAACACTTACAACACGTTAGGTGCGTGGTCGGTGCTTGTTTGATTTGTGTGCACGTCGTTTTTACAGATTTTAGTTGTGACAGAGAATGTGACCTACAGACCTTGTACATATCGAAAATTCCATGTTCCTCGGCGTATGTACTGAATTCCGGGGGAATTAGAAGCGGCCTTTTAGTTTGGTCCATTTTTCAATGCAACGGTTCCTTCTTCAAGTTCTTGGTGTTGACAGCGTTGCTATGCCAGTGAATACCGAACCCGATTGAATTATTTTTCTGTTCGCACTAATACATTTACAGTTCTTTTCCTAGTAATATTATTGAATATAATAGAATGGCAAATAATGTATACGCCAGTAAACTACTAAGCATTTATTGCTAATTGGTTTACTAACGTGTGAGCTAACATCAGAGACATAAATAACAGTATCTCTGGCTAACACAATTTGTTCATCAATGTGTGACAATTTTGAATGCATCAGGCCAAGTAGTAGTAGATAATTTCAACTTGCAGTTGCAAAAATTACTTTATGTTTCAAAATAACGGGTTTTAAACCTTTAACAATGTTGGACATTTTTCTTAATGATGGGTTGGTATCTCCCGTAAGATTTACGTCATATGTCAGTTGTAGTTCTGTGCGGAAAGTATTATACTCGAATTTAAATTGCCGATTACACAGTATTTACGCTTTTATAAAATTTTTATACCATGATTGTTTGCTGATTCTCTAATAAATAATTTTTGGGTCGTTTTTTTTAGGGGGCTTGTTGTTGCGTTAAGCCCCTCCTCCTTCCTCCAACACAAAACAAACACGTTTTAAATTATACAGCGATGTACAATACAATAATTAATCATCGGTAACAGTAAAATAACCACACTTATAAATTAAAAAATGCGTCCAAGCTTCGGGATGTATTAAATAATTGATCTCTGTGGGTGATCAATATACCCCCCCCCCCCCACACACTATTTGGGTTTGAAAAAAAGCCACTGCGCCCTAATCCAGTCCTTGGCTTTTGTTTGCAATTCCTTTTATTTTGCCTATACCATTACATTCTTGTGAAACGCAAATCTTTTGATTTTCGTTTGTACTTCCATTCATTCATTGAGATTGAGGTTTTTATAGTTTTACTTTTCAAAAAAAATTTAAAACATTTTCGTCAAATTTTGTAAAGGACTATATATGATAAGGGCCTAAAATGGCCCCCAAAAATGAACATCATCATTTTCCTATCATTCTTTGTTTTCTTAGTACAGATATGTATGTGATGTGTTTACATAATATTCATTTTGGTTCAAGTGCCCACAATTTAGAAATATGACATTGTAAAGACAACCTTTTCCCGCCATTTTGGCATTTTTAGCGTAAAACAGCTTGTTTTCAAGCAGTTTTTCCTTCCGAAAACATAGAGCGCATTCTTGAACAAATAAAATATTTTAATCAGAGATGTATCTAGCCAAGACTAATAAGTGACAAAAATATTTTCCTTGTTCAAGCATGCGCTCTATATTTCCCATTCGTAAATAGATAAGAAAAATGTCAATTTTTGGCTGATTTTGATTGAATTATAGAAATGGCGTCATTTCTGACGTCATATACTACCAGTGAGTGCAAATAAATCAAATAAAAAGATGAAAAATATTTTTTATATCAACTCTTCTAAAAAATTAGTTAACATTTTATTGTACCCGAAACACTTCAAATCAAAGTACTGAAAGTACTGTTAGACGGTGGCGTCGTTTGAAAGTGGCATATTACATGTAACAATGAGTGATGTATGATAATTATTTTTGTAGAAAACCGCGGCCAGTATCGCATTCATGTACTAATACTTAACGCTTACTCGCACAACTAGTCGTGAGTTTCCTACATGGATAACTCTGTGGAAATCGTAGCTGTGATCTCACTCTACACTTTACAAATGCTGTGTCTCTTGGTCGTCATCTTTTGGGAAAGACCCAAAGATTTATCACAGTAGTCTTTGTCGTATAGAAGTTTGTATCTATATTTTGTATCAATATGTTTGTATATATATCAGTTGACATTAAAACCCCGTTTGAATGGTTGCCACCACATATTGAATGAATAAATCAAATCCAAAGCGATTTCATCACAGTACGCCCAAATATTTGATTGTTTGAAGAAGGGGAATTTTGGTTTTTTCCTTTTTGACCTTTGGGTTGACCCCGCAAATGGGAACAACTTTTGAAAAGTGTGGATTGGACTATTGTGCTTTAAATATATTGTGGATTTCTCAAAGTAACGAGAACAAATAAAGCTTTGGTATGATAAAATACTTATTTTTACTAACTATTTGGGCATACATATAGTATGTTAATTGTCCCTCTCGACAGCATTTTCCCTCATTTTTTTCACGGGGAAAAAGTTGCAGTGTTGTGGATCATCACATTTGCTTTTTTTCCCCTCATAGTCAGTTAATACATTAAGGTGTAAAGAAAATGGAATGGGTTTACAAGAACCTGTCTGATAAAACTGGTATTGCTTTTGGAGTGCACGTCATCATGAAACAGAAGAGTAAATCAATATTTTATCTTCGACTTTAGGGGATTATTTCCATTTGCTCACAACGAAAGTGAATGAAAATTTTAAAAAATATCATACAGCATTCGGTCGCGGCAGTTTCATTAATCAACGTTTTAAACATTTGTTCTATTGTATTTAGCTAGAGATTTATTCAAACCATTTGAATGAATTCGGGAAAGTCACATGTATATTTTATCGCTTCTCAGTACACTTTAACACGCATAAATTACTTGCTACATTAAACTTTTCTAGTCAACTTACAACAAATATTGATTAATTATACAAAATAAGTTTTTAAAAACAACAAACAAACAAAATTCAAGCTGAACGCACGTTTTTCTGACCGTACAGCTGTGTATATAAAGAAGATGGGGAGGGGGGGGGGGGTAAGATGGCGCAACTGCCCTTTTGGTTTAGTTGTAAAATACAATTTCAAATTTAGCATTTTTTCAATTAAATATATTTGATATGTTATTATACAAGTTTACAAAATGGTAATTTCTAACTATATTCAGTTTGAAATATTTCAAAAAGATAAGAAAAAAATAATAAATTTTTAAGTTTTGGTGGTATCGAACCCAAGTTCTATAAAGTTTCCTAATGGCTGGTGCTCTAACCACTGAGCCATTTCATTCACAACAAAGTGCGTTGTTTAAATGCTATTTGAGACAATGACCACGAATTTTCGGACTTGTATTATATTTCTAAAACTTTCAATTGTTGAGCTACAAAATGACATTTTTGAACTGTAGTGGGTCATCTCTCCACATTTTTGTTGAGTCCAATCGGTTTATTAAATTTCATTAAACCACATTTAGACTGTAAAAAAAAAAATATTGAGCTCAGACCCACTCTATGAAAGAAAATGAATTGAAGTTAATCTGATCTATCTAATCAGTCCTCATATGGTCATTTTACACGCCTTATTCGCCGGGTTCGCAAATCCCGGCAATATTTTCGGAAAGCTTTATTTCTGTAGCTCAGCAGAATTCTACAGTCATCTATGAAGCACATTTTTTTGCCTTCATGTTTCATTATTTATCGCAAATATAGCATGAATGTATACGCTACGGCCGATGTAGCATTGTGTTAAGTGATGACACTTTCTAACCGGTGTGTATTTCAATTGCGAGTCGCAACAAACTGGCGCATTTATATAGGCCGCCTATTTGTAAATGCATGTTGACAAAATGATGCTAACACTTGGAAACAAATGTCGAAGAAAGTTCATAATAGAGTTGTACTCGCGAATTAAGAATCATTTGAGAACAAACGGGGCGATGTTTACGTACATATGTAAATAATGTTATCTGTTAGTGAAAAAATGCCCCCAAACCAAAGAAAAGATGCTCTCTTACATTACCGTTCATTATGTACCATAAATGTATATGGAATATCGCATGTTTTTTCTCACAAAAAAGCTAGCGTTTGCTGCAAATTAGAGATACATGAGCTGACACGCCGTGAAATCCATTAGACGTTTTACAGCATATGTAAAAAAAAAAATCTGAACTAAAAATCTTTGAAACATCGTAAAATGTAGTTTATAAACATTTAAAATGGCGACTCGATTTGCACGTGAATTTTACAATCCGACGTCGATTAGCGTGTTTGAGAGAAAGTCAGCAGCAAGTAAAGCGTCAACATCTGCAGTAAATATTGTCTGATGAATATTGAGGTGCCTGTAATAAAATTTATGTTTCTACAGACTGAGTGAGGTACAAAATAAGGTACATTGTAAATCACAGGTCAGTCGAAAATTTAACACATTTGTATCGTAAATTTAAAGTTTTTGTGTGTTTGAAAACACATGCACACTTGTAGAAGAAACTGTGCCATTGATCGGTTGAAGTTCAATAAAATGTAATTTATGTAATATTCATTGTCAGTATCTGTTGTGAATTCTTTGGAATAAGCTACAACAACAAAAAATATACTGCTCAACTAAAACTAATGCGTTGAAAATGGCTGAATTTATCGATGAAGCATAATTGCTGAAATATGAAATGGCAAACCAGTTTAAATAGTGTGTTTCTGACAATTATTTATATCATAAAAAACAAGAAGCAATTATTGTGAGATCTCTTGACCAATTATCGCAGTGATATAGTTTATATGCAGTCCTGATACAGAGTTAAACGTCAAAACTGGCAGTTTGAGCCTTATATTATTAATACCGCGTAAGCAGATAGGGTAACGGCTCATTTAAAATAAAACACAATTTCATACATTATTTAAATGTATGTACAAAATAATTAGCAGCTATAATGCTTAAAATATCTGATAAGATTAAAATGAGTTCTCATACTGAAATCGACACGTAGATAACAAACTGGCGCATTTATATAGGCCGCCTATTTGTAAATGCATGTTGACAAAATGATGCTAACACTTGGAAACAAATGTCGAAGAAAGTTCATAATAGAGTTGTACTCGCGAATTAAGAATCATTTGAGAACAAACGGGGCGATGTTTACGTACATATGTAAATAATGTTATCTGTTAGTGAAAAAATGCCCCCAAACCAAAGAAAAGATGCTCTCTTACATTACCGTTCATTATGTACCATAAATGTATATGGAATATCGCATGTTTTTTCTCACAAAAAAGCTAGCGTTTGCTGCAAATTAGAGATACATGAGCTGACACGCCGTGAAATCCATTAGACGTTTTACAGCATATGTAAAAAAAAAAATCTGAACTAAAAATCTTTGAAACATCGTAAAATGTAGTTTATAAACATTTAAAATGGCGACTCGATTTGCACGTGAATTTTACAATCCGACGTCGATTAGCGTGTTTGAGAGAAAGTCAGCAGCAAGTAAAGCGTCAACATCTGCAGTAAATATTGTCTGATGAATATTGAGGTGCCTGTAATAAAATTTATGTTTCTACAGACTGAGTGAGGTACAAAATAAGGTACATTGTAAATCACAGGTCAGTCGAAAATTTAACACATTTGTATCGTAAATTTAAAGTTTTTGTGTGTTTGAAAACACATGCACACTTGTAGAAGAAACTGTGCCATTGATCGGTTGAAGTTCAATAAAATGTAATTTATGTAATATTCATTGTCAGTATCTGTTGTGAATTCTTTGGAATAAGCTACAACAAAAAATATACTGCTCAACTAAAACTAATGCGTTGAAAATGGCTGAATTTATCGATGAAGCATAATTGCTGAAATATGAAATGGCAAACCAGTTTAAATAGTGTGTTTCTGACAATTATTTATATCATAAAAAACAAGAAGCAATTATTGTGAGATCTCTTGACCAATTATCGCAGTGATATAGTTTATATGCAGTCCTGATACAGAGTTAAACGTCAAAACTGGCAGTTTGAGCCTTATATTATTAATACCGCGTAAGCAGATAGGGTAACGGCTCATTTAAAATAAAACACAATTTCATACATTATTTAAATGTATGTACAAAATAATTAGCAGCTATAATGCTTAAAATATCTGATAAGATTAAAATGAGTTCTCATACTGAAATCGACACGTAGATAAAACACTGCATACATGTACCTAACAGAGTTATCGTTCGTTATCCGCTAGGGTCCCCGTGAGAAATACCCTTCCGGTCAGGACCGTAGCAATAGACAGTGGCTATAAATAGCCACCGTCTAAAAATGGCGAATTATGGGGGCCAAATTTAACTCTTATCATATATAGTTCTTTTGAAACTTTTAAAATGGTTAAAGTTTTTAGTTATAATGTACCTCTATCCTTGATAGGTATCCCATACCATCTTAATGATAATTACATTGTCAATATACTGGTACATTTTCTTTATGCTTTATTCCATCTGAACTCTAGTATTCAGAATAGTTGTTGATTACCAAATATTAACACAACTTATTGAATTTACAATATCAACAACGAGACACCACAACTCTTGATCTTGTTTTTATATGCATTTACTTTTTTCTAATAAATTTACAAAAAGTTTCTATTCTAATCGTCTAATAGGTCTAAAAAAAAATAAATACTACAAAGTTCAGAGGACAGAAAAAAAGGAGGAAAAGTGGGTCCACAAACGTGGAAGGAGGTATGACAAAGTGAAAGGATTTCCGAAGTTTTAACGTAACATAAATTCCAAATATAAAATACAATAGCACTTTCGTGTCAGAAAAAAACAAATATAAAACAGATAAAAATATCTCAAAAAGTGTATTAAAAAGTACAACACAAAACTACAAGTAATTAGTTTACTTTTACATGTCTTGTCTTTTAATTGAACACAATTCAAGGAATATCTTCCTCATCAACTCATAAGTACAATCTATTTGAAACACACTCCCATCTCTTGTTTACTATGTTATCCATACTAGTCATACTTCATCTAAAAATACAATCACTACATCCCATTCCATGTAATGTAAAATCCAATAAAATATATCACTGAGAATACAATGGTGGTTAAAAATATCACTGAGTATTGAAATGCTCTGAATAAACATAGTAGCTAAACATTAAGAAACAAATGTTTACATACTGCTATATGGATAAAAACCTACAAATAGTACTGCAAGTCATCTGGACTAATAACTTACTATTTATTTGACTAGCTATGTTTGTTACATAGTTCCTGTACACACAAGAGAATCTGTACTCCCAAAATAATGAATCTAGGTCATTAAAATAACGTAACAAGCAATATTCTGCAATCAACAAATACATAAAAATTTTACAGCTACAGAACAGCTACTGAACACAAAGATTTATTTGATAGTACACTGACAGTGTATAATATCTTTAAAAGGCCATGACATCAAAGTTCTTACAAACTCAACTCAGACTTGAGTCTCCATTACAAATTCACATCAGATTAACTGTTTCGGATTAGAGATGAAGCACTACTATTCAGTCGGTAGCCATTCACGGCTATGACTTCATATGATGACCGCGGACCCCGAGCAGTCACTGAGGCTGTAGTAGTCTGTGGTCGACGTCCCCCGAACGTTGTGTACCTTCTGTTCCAGCAGGGACTTCCATGTGTACTTCAACTCTGTTGTTGGGGCCCGGAAAAGCATCTTGTGGGTAATGGGTATTCCTTGAGGGGTTGTGTTGGAGGCATGGTGAATGACAAGTTCTGTGGCTGAAAGATAAATAAGATTATTTACATAAGCTATATCCAAGCCTTACAATGTCATTTGAACCTAAAGTACAAATTTTTACTATTCTAGTCACAAGTACCACTATACATAAAGTAGAGCTTTTTGTTACTGATATTCTATTTTGTATGTACACTAAGGGAGACAATACATACTGTGATTTCTCTGTCCATCCACCTGTGTGATGTGCTTCAGGTACACAGGTTCATACATCACATGTAACTGGTCACTTCTGTCCTGTTCTGTTTGGACCAGGATGTCAGAGAACAGCAGTACAAACAGCTGTAAAGAGAGGGAAAACAATCAGCAACGTTTTCTATGCACACCAATTCACTACTTTTTACAACTCATATCAGTGGAATACTGAGTAACACTTTACTGGTAATTTTCATATAAATTTTAAGAGAATTCTCACCTTCTTCCAAGTTGTTCCTTCCCATCTGAACATGTCCCCAGCATAGATCAGATGTCTGTCCTCAGTACAAAGCTGGAACTTCTGAAAAGGTACAAAAGACTTCTTCATTAAAGACTACCTATCAAAAATCATTATATCTCATGGTGCTGCTACTCTCATACACACTGATTCGTATAGTTTTGGTAATTACTAGTTTCAATAAAGTTTTGTGCCCTATCAAACTGTATAAGAAAATCTTAAAATCAGGTTTATCTTACCAACACTTTAGATGAGAACACCAGCCTATCCTGTATTCTGGCTACTTCTGAGTCGATGGACCGCACTGTATTCATGGAACAGGACGGGGCCAGGACGCCTTTCCCTGACACAGAGCCCGCCTCTGTCTTGGAGTGACCAGTGCTCCCTGTTGAGGAGGCCAGGGAGGAGATACTGGGAACTCTGTCCACGCAGCTGTAGTTTGAGATGTTCCCCACACACTCATTTAAACCTGTAACAGTAAATTAAACAGTTATTAAAAAATTTATAAGCACAGGGTATCTGATCATAATTAAAGACATGCAACAGCTTTGACTGAATTAATGAGAGGAACATGCATTTCCATGACTGCAAACACTTTGTACATTATGTGAAAATTTTGCTTAAAAACAGTTAAAACATCCATTAATTCATCCCATATTCAATGAATGGTCCTTACTTTCTACAACTTGTTTGAGGCCTCTGAAGTCACCCTCTTCATTCGAGGTGTTCATGAAGATATCTTGTAGTACTTGGTAAAGTTCTCGAATGTGATGAACTGGTCTGGTTAAAAATGTGCTGATGGAGGGTTGCTGAGGCTCCAAAGGGGGTTCCTGTAAATAATTATAAAATTTCAATCAATGTTTTATTAATCATTTATATTTAGTTAAGGTAAGTTTGTCTATATATTTTGAAGATCTTATAAATAACTTACCCGAACAAATTTGACAAATTCTGTTGATCTTCGTAGATCAGATAGGAGGTCATTGGCCTCTCCCAATCCTTTTGAATACAAGTCATAGGCCTGGGAAAGCATATGTACCTACAAGAAACAGTTAAAAATTAAGTAAACTATCAATGGTGAAAAAGTTCTTAAAATATTTTCATGGTTTTTAACTGGTGAAAATATTATGCTTGGGAATTATTGGAGATAATTACCTTTGATTGATAGATCATTCCAATGGAGAAGTTGTGTCCTCCTTCACTGGATGTAAAAGATCCTTCAGTGTCCGAACAGAAGGAGGGCATGTTGTCATTGATCTGCTTGAGATGGTACTCAGAAATGGTAACCAACTGCAAATAATGAAAAAGATCTGATTAAACTTTGTGTAACAATTAATGTGCTTGCATTCCCCATCAAGTTATGTCTTTAAAGCATTTTTATGATAACTGGTAATGACTAAAATACATGTAGCAAAAGAATTTCAAAACTACCTTTTCAATGTTTTGGAAGAGTGTAAAATGTTGTCTTGGGTTTAAAATGCAATGACGAAGTGGTCTGGAGTAGCGCTGCATTCCAGCATGCATGACATCAATGAAATCCATCTCTATGCTCATCAACCTGTGGATGGCTTCTTGTTTCCTCTTGTCAGGAGTTGGCACAGTCTTTAAGAAAAAAATCAGTGTTATTAAATTTATCAAATTATCAGCAAGTTTTGTATGTACAAGTTATCAACCAGTATTGCAAGGATAAATTATCATATATGTCATTCTGTGATTAAACAAGCACCTGGTGTCCATTCAAGAAGAGAGGGAGTGGGGTGCTGGTGATGAGATGGCTGGGCAGGGAGAAGATGCCCTCATCCACGGATCCGTCAGTCCTGTGACTGTCATCAGAAAGCTCTCCCGAGTTGTTGTCATCCTGGCCTCGCCTCAGCTCCATCTGTTCTATGGAGGAGTTGGGAGGGAGCACCTGCTGCCATGATGCGGAGTCCAGGATCTCGTAAGCCTTGGAACGCTGGATGTCAATTGTCAAGGTTGGACCAGCACTCCTACAACACAAAGCAAAGACATATAAATAAAAACCTCAACTCTCAATTAAGCCAACTGGAGGAAAATACACTTTATATGTCTTAGTTTCTAAAAATTTAGACATTTGACTTACTTGACTAGCTTGGCTACACTTGCTGACTGGGATCGTGACACGTTCTGATTGTTGACTCTGATGATACAGTCTCCTGGACAAAGCCCAGCATGGTCTGCAGGGGACCCTGAAAAATAATCATAAAACGTAAGAATTTGACTTGTCTTTAAGATATTTCTTTATCTTAACAAAACAAAGCAAGTCTTTAGTATCTGTTGTTGTTGTTTATAAAAAGCATACCTCTATCAACTCGGCCAACTTTGACAGGACAGCTCTCTACCACAGAGAATCCATAACCATGCTCTCCCCTGTGTACTGTCACTGTGAGCGACTCCATTCCCCAAATGTCCTTGTTAATGGGGGGCACATTTTCTCTCTGATCTGCAATAAAAGAAGGATAATGAATATTTTAATTAACCTATGTTTTCATCACTTATTTTCTTCCGCATTATTATGTGTATCGGTAGTTGTATTAAAGGCAGGTTCTTGCAATAAATAGTCCATGTCATCAACAAGTATCAAATAAGATACAATCTTTTGCTACAATATTTTTACAGTCTTTTACTACAATGTATATCTTGCTGATTTAAACTTTTTGGTTCTATCTTATCAGTAATATCCCAGTAACTCTTAACTACAAATGCTTTTCAAATAAAATCCCTCATGACAGAATAAATATAAACTTAAATCTGGTTTCCTGTTAAACATTATTGAACAATAAAAGGAAGAGTAAAGAAGAGACTTACTTCTGACTTGCAGTTTGGGTTGGTTTTTACTGGACAACTTCAAGTGCTTCTTACGACCTACTTCCTCGGTCAGCAGATAGTACCATCCATCTGTGTCCTTCCTGGGGTTAATCAGGTGACGAATGCCAAAAGAGGTACATCCCAAAAACTCACTGGAATTAAATAACATCTTATGTACTGTTGTCCAACTTGGGTCCTATCATTTACAGTAATGAATTTGATCTGGTCTGATCAAGTCCAAGCTACATGCCAGAATGATTGAATTACCAACAACAGGGAATTTGTAATTTGCTTTTTTCCTCAAAATATAGAAATATCTTAACTATCTTAAGTAGAAGAAGCCCCCCACTTAATGATAGGTAATTATCAAATCAAGAACATAACACTATTGTTAGGTCAACCTGTAGATCACAAATCAATCAGTAATGGAAACCCCACTGAGTTAAAGTCTGGTTCTACTATCAGTAAACAAACAACTATTTTAATGGGTAATTAGTTTGACTATAAACATCAAATTATTGTCTTTATTACATAATGAAAATATTTACTACTAGAGTAATACAACTACTGAATTCAAATACTTTTACTTTATTTACTTAAAAGATTAATCAAATATAATAAAATAAAAAAATATATCAACAGAAGATATATTAAAAAAAAAATGAATAAAAATATGTTTATCATACTGATTTTAAAAATATATATATTTTCATCAAATGAAAAATATCAATTTTTACCTGTTTCCAGATTCTTTGTTCCAAACAGAAATTAGCAGCCGTTTGTTGTTGTCTTCTTCTAGAAGCTCACTGCGGAAACATACATCCATATTTATATTCTCATTTATCAACATCCTGTATTTTCAAACTTATCAATATTGATAATTCATGCATTCCAATAAAGAAATATAGTTTAACTTGTAGAGACAAGTCTTGATATCCTAACACATGCTGGGGATGAAACAATAAGACTTGACAGTGAGAACAGTGGGAGAAATCTGGGATTTATTGGTTGACAATAGCAGATTACAGCAGGGGGACTGCTAATAATTCAGGGGAGTGACAGATAAGAGACTACCATCCCAGGAAACATGGAGAGATCCTTTAATCTTTTGTCTAGACCTGCTTAATTAAGGGAGTTTCCTGCATTCTTAGCAATGATCCTATTTTTCCTAAGAATTTATTTTTTTATTATATTGGCCTGCAGAAGTTTTGTTAATTTAGTTTCCACAGCTCCTGGTCAAGGATGCACAGTGGTTGCTATACACAGATGACACCTTCACAATAGTTGTCAGGAAAATTCTTGCAAATAGCAATTACACAATGACACTATGCAAGGGGAGGAGTGATATTATCTGAACAGTATCTTGACATGTCAGATAGAGGGGCACTTGCCACATGTTAGTTGGAACATATCTCCAGATCACATGTCTAAAAGGGCCCCCAAGGCATGAAAGATGCAGTCTAATTAACAAACCACCAAACAATTTCCAAATGAACAATGCTTGTTAGGCAAGACTGATCAAGTTATGGGAAAACAAAATTAAAAGTCACAAACTGAGAGTTTTGATTTAATAAGTGTCAAAAATTAATATTTTAAATGTTTTATTCAAATGTCAATTTAAGAGTGTTAGGTTTTAAAAACTAATTAATTAGAAGACTAAAAGGAATTACATTACTAACACTCCAATGTATTAAGTGAGATTTTAATTTGATAGTAAAAAAAATTCTCATATACACACATAAAATTGTGTACTCACAAGGAGAATTTCTCATCAAAAAGTGGGTTATTGGATCCATTCACAACTTCTGTTCTGCATCTTGATTTTCTTGTTTCATCCGGCACTAGTGACATCTGGAGAAAAAAAACAACACAACATTAAATCACTAATTTCAAAATAAGTTGTCTATATCTAGAAAGGAATTTATAAAATACATGTAAAACTAAACACATTAAAAATTTTTTTATTTGTAGTTCAAAATGAAAAGAGAGCTACTAACTGACAAATGAAACAACTTTTAATTAATAAATATGAAAAACCTAAAGTAGATTCATCGAAATGCACTGAATTTAATTTTTATTTTTATAGTAAATATTTACCTTTACAATTGCATTACATAATGGTGAGAACTTTGAAGTTAGGTGTCTGGCTTGAATAACTAAAAAGAGACAAGATTTTAAATATTAGTTACTGTAATTCACATAATAATTCAAAATTTCAAAATAGGTGAATAGAAAAGAAGTTCAATATAACATTCTTACCATGAACTGTCAGTAATCCAAAATTCATATAAGCTGACAATCTTATTTGACCTGAAAGAGAACAAGAAATATTTATGATTCAGTCTGAAATAGCCTATTTTTCAACTCAAAATAGTAATATATATTTTTTTTTCCTTAAGGAAAATTCATTTTTAGATTTATACCTCTGGTACCCATTATTTTCCGTTCGTAATTCCCACCAGAATCTAAGTGTTGAAACACCATGGTGAACAATTCAATATTCAATTCACAACAGTTTGTAAGGACACACAGATGTATTAAATTATTCCCAAATCCAATAAACCTCCACTTGAACACAAGAAATATGACAAATTCACATGCTACAGACAAAACCAGTCTGGTTGGTAATTTTGACACTATATCTAAAGGCACCCAGGAAAACAAGGCTGTGATTGGCTGATTGTGGTCAATTTGGTGGTTAGACTCAATGTCTACAGAAGCAGGTGTGAAAGTTTACCTGGGTAACTGAATGGCTTCTAAGCAGACAGGGAACCCAAGCTGTGAAAAGTACAGTTTACTCTCCACACCATATTCCAAATTCATAGACCACTGAATAGAAGCTTATTTGGACTGAACAAACAAAACTATATTGTAAAATATATCCAGGTCTAATCCTGATAAATATTCAAAAGTTGCAAAAACTTATAACTGATAGGAGACTGTCACTCATTTCTGATATATCATTACCTCTTGCTGTGCTGAGAAAAATCTTTCACTTTAATGTACCCAAGACCTTCAACATTACTTATTCCAAATGACCTGTTACATTTTATGTAAATAATGTAATGCTTTCTAACATTGATCAAAGGAGCAGGAGTAAAGAAGTTCATTATATAATGGACTATAATCTAAGAATAATGCACATACATTATATAAGAAATAACACATTAGGTTACAAACTAAACACTCAATATTACACAACCCTTGACTTTGAAGATGTTTGCTCATAGTCAATGATCTTCTAAGCTACTATCCCTTAGGACAAGAAATTTGATACTCATTAAACATTCAACACTACAAATACCCACTCATCAGAAACACCATTCAAATCAAGAAAGGGAAACAATAGATCTTATATATCATTTTTTTTCAGACTTCTTAAAAAGTATATTAAAAACGAAACATATTTAATCTTTTTTCAAAATATCATTACTTCAAAAGCCGAACTGCAAATCATGAAAGCACATCTAACACCTGCTTATCTTTCTTTGCATTCAAGAAATTGAGAACCAGCATAGAATTTTTTTTATTGCTTGTGACAAAACAATTTTCCACCAAGATGATCACCTAATACTGACGGTGGACAATAAAAGGGTGTACTTCAAGATGACATACATCATATCAGATTAATGTTCACGGTCTGAAGCAGCAGGTGTAGAGCGGGGGTGACCAATAAGATACAGGTAGAAATCTGTCACATTGCTGTGTATCACCTGCTGAAAGCACGCCTCACCACGTGCCAAATTAATTTTAAAATTTCAAATGACAAGTTTAACTCTATAATTTGTCATTCCCAAGTGAAGACACTTGATATTCAGAATACCATTAAGCTAATTCAATACTGTCCCGATTCAGGTTTAATGAAGTCTCTTCAAATCAATACAACCCCAAAAGGCAATACTAGTATCAAATTTTCAATGTCATAGTTCTTACAATTAGATTTGATTAATCTTGAAGATGGAAAAATGAATTTCCATAATATCTGTTGCTGGATTATTTAAACATAAACAACAATTAAGGACCAATATATTTCTTACCCAGTACTTGTCCTAGTGGATCCATCAACATCCTCTTTAAACTGCTGTATTTTTATCAGCACGTGTATATTGGTTACACTGGAACCACAGGGGGTCAGAACCACTCACCATGCGGCCAATTACACAGAAAATCTTTGGACATAAACACAGGACCTTTTCACATTAATCTTTAGCAGCATGTGGAGCGCATCAACCCCAAACTGACTGAACCACTTACAGAAGGGCGAGAGTCTCCCATAGAGGGTGTCCTATGAGACCATCAATCCCCTATTCATCTGATTAAAACTTTCTTTTGTGGGAAAACAATTTTGCCTAACTAAAATGATTAATTAGGGAATTCAGTAAATCATGTGGCTCCAATAACAAGCCCATGAAAACCAACCGTAATTAACTAAGGAAAATATTCACTAAATTTCATTCTGTCTTTGGGTCATACACATTGTTTTCTTTAGATTACACTTGCTGGTATTTAAAGTCAACTCAATTTCTTATCCCTAAATAGATGATCTCTAATTATACAGGATCATGATTAAAAACTTCTAAAAATCTGCAAATTTTCTATTGCCTGTGAAACCAATTACAAGTAGTTGCAACCAAAAAAATTCAAACTTTCAAAGTTTGGACTACTATGTTTAGACTACATTAAGTGGTAGCCCTGTCGCAGACATCTTACAGATAACTGATTTCTATTGATCTATACAGCTATGGTATCTCCAGATATGAGAGCAAGTGATTCTCCAAACAATGACCTAACACAGGCCTTATCTAGAAGCACCTCAATCTGGGTAAGGGAGGAAATAAACCTGTGGTGATCTAGTCATTAGATGACATCACAATGGATCCTCCTACCCATGGACAATACCCTCCCTGTGAGAGCCTGGCAATAAACAGCCATGTGTCAATCAGAATGGTCATTACAAAGTTAAAGTTCCTTACAACCACCTTGGAAATTATCACACTGCTGGTGATGATGAAGTATCCATAAAAACGACATTAAAAGGTCATTCAAATTTAGGCAGGCCCTATCAATGGGGACAGTATTATGATGCCATGCCATTGCTAACTGATAAAAAAGAAAACTGAAACCATTTTTTGAAAGAAAATTCAAAACCAAGGGCACAAGCTACTAAAGGTCATTCATAAACTACTTCAAAAATGAATCTTCCTTTTCTGTCTTCAGAATTTGTATTTCAAACAGCCAAACATCAGAGAAAGGGGCGTCAGAATGCAACACGAATTAGACATACCTGTGGATTCAATCCACTTGTAAATGGAGGCATTCTTCATTTACCATTCTTTTCAAGTATGAACTGATACAAAGTCAAAAGGATCAGACACAAGTTCTAAGACTTAAATAATCTTCTCCTTATACAAAAGAATAGTAGAAATATACTGACCTTCATTCTGTAGGACTTTGAGAGGTCGGGTTTTCTTGTCTTCAGAGGACATGACTGATGGAGGGGGAGCATGGTAACCCTTCAGTGGGGGGTTGGGATGATGAAGACCATCTGGTAGCACATTGCTGGACACTTTCAATCTCTTACATGGGCTCAAGATTTCTTCATAGATATGTTCCATTGCAGCAGTGTTAGCACGTTTTAAAAGATACTCTGGAAACAAAATTAATAGAGAACGTATAATACACTTTACACATTCAGTGTAATAGTAATAAAGTACTTTAAATGTGAAATTCAATGCTGCAGCAGTATTAAGCATACAGTACCAGTGCATTATGTACTTTTAGACCACATTTCAGTGTTGTTGTTTGACTTAGTTTAGCGAGTACATGCATGACTATTAGCACCTCCTCAATCACTTTAATAACTTCTTACACAGATACATGCCTCACAGTGTAAATTGGAACATAAAACTGAGATTGAAACATGTTCCCCTCTAACATGTGTTATGTCTAACTGGTAAGAGTCAAAAACATGCAAAATCTAGTTCTTTGTTTTTTTATGATCCTGTACAAAGAGTATTAAGGGGCCATAAATTTGTTCATAACAGTTTACTTATGCAAAATACACTATAAATACACTAAAAGTAAAATATTGTCAACCAAATTTAATTGTTGCTTTACATGTAACATACAGAATACACAGATAGTTAGGCATTGTAGCAATCATAACCTTACCAACCCACTTTATCGTATAAATAAAAAATATTACCGTAGATAAATGAACATACACCCACACTATATATACCAGTGCACACAAATAATTAAAAACAAAACTGAACAAACTCTTGACACTCACTTGAATAAAAATATGGGTCATCCTCAGCCTCACTATGAGGTGGTATGTCAAATTTTTCATATAAGTTGCTCATATCAACTTTTCAAACACTTAATTTAAGTCCAAGAGATATATTAGATAAACTTGTTCATTCCCAACACACAGGATAAAACTAAGGAAATGTCATAAACACAATTCAAGATTCCATTTCCTTCTCTGTAATCTAAATGTCCAGTGAAAATGAAGATAATCCTTTGAGCTTTCTACCACTTCCTTCCACTTACACTCTGGACATAATGATTTCTAGAAACAATGCACTCATGCAATGATATTGTCAAATAAAACAGTCTTGCTGCTTCACTGGATTTTTAGAGTTAAGAAATAACTTGATGACATTTTATGACCACAGGTTAAACACTCTAACAATATTTGTACTAATGGCATTAGGAGATAAGCATCATGAGATTTGATTTTTTAAATATTTGCTTAAAGTTTTAACTTCTGTTCATTAATGTTTTATTATAGAATTAACAGAAGTACATAATCTCTTACCCTAATCTTATTTACATTTAGAATATCCAACTACAGAAGTTTTATTCATATAATTTATCCCATTCAATAAGATTAAAATATATAACTTTAGCATTTATAGTTTCAGGCTATTTTGTTTATCTTTTAAATCTGGTCTGTCATTTGTAAAAACTGCAAAAGTATCCAACAGTAATTAGTACAGGAACATGTAGCTACCAGTGTTATGTGTCAGGGGGACAAGACAGGTGTAAAGATAATCCCTGTATATTTCTCTGGAAGGCAAACCTTAAACATGTTAAACTACTGACAGCAGTAGGCATCAAAACTTAGAACGTTCATATTTGAGCTCTATGTCATCAAGCTAACGTGCACTTGTTTGATATTTAGATGAAGGCTTTACTTCTACAGAATGAATTAAAATAGAGTCTATAGAAAGCTGTGATCACACAACGCCAAACAAAATACAACATCACTACTCGAATAAATAAGCTACATTACGATACAGTGATGATATTTAGCATGCACTTTGAGTGAACAAGAAATCAAGCTCGATAACATAATATATATCTTTTTTTTATCCGATTTACAAAATAAACAAACCCCATTGCGTACCCCACGGCTAACATCTGCCACTTCTCTCGCGAAACAAAAGACGATTTAGTCTGCAAGATTTATATGAAATAGATATGCTTTTACATACTTATTGCAATTACTTACCAAAATGAACAGTTTACACATGCTGCCAAGGTAATATCACACAATAAAAGCTGAAGTCGACTTTAAAAACGGGTTTGTTTATGTTCTTTTCATCCTCTTCTGTGTTGAATCTCGTGCCTTTCCGTGACGTATATGAAAGCGCCACCTATCGGAATAGGCTATTAATACGGAGGATAAATCTAGACAACGTTCGATGAAATAAAAATTATTAGACAAACGGCAGATTTTTTACACTCTCCCATAAGAAATCCGTTTTTACATAATAGGTCCGTAGACATTTATAAAACAAATTATATTAAAAAAACCCGAATCGATTAATGAAGTAACTAACGATTTTTTTTAATTTCTTTATATTTATTTATTTTTATTTATTTCGTACTTTTGAAGTAACTTTTTTTCTTTATCTTATTTGAATTTACACAATTCGGAAAAACACAACAATCATGTCCATTTAATTAAGCCAAATTAGGCAGACCCCCATGAAGCCCCCCCCCCCCAAAAAAAACAAAAAAACAAAAACAAAATAATAAAGTAAAGGAAAAAAAACAGAAGGAAAGAAGAAAGTCGATTAAACAATAATTGAAGCCAACACCACTGAAAATGAATAACAAAACAAATAACAAAACTAAAATAAATCGATGAACAAAATGAAAAAATGATTAAATGATGTAAATAAATAAAATACAAGACAACTCGTTCAAAACAATGAAAATTAAAATAATATAAAAACTATAACACACCATTTTTGTAAAAGACATTGTTGTTAGCTTGGTCGCTATATATTTATTCAGTATTGTTTGTTACAAGTTATAATTCACTACCAAGACTGGGCCAAGAGAAATAGATTATCCAAAAAAAGTTCAAGAATAAAACCATGAAATTCGATGAATGAGATTCTACTTCATATGAACTATACTTAACAAAAATTAATTTTTCTTTGCAACTGAATACTTTCAATAAATCTGGGCTCTTTTTCTAAACATCTTCATCGTTTTATAAGCATCCCATTAAAAGCTTTGCATCTTACTGAGCTCTAGTTTGTTGGATAAGTATAAAAAAAAAATTAGAGGAAGATACTATATCGCGATTGTTTTTAATTTTCGTATCTTTATTTTGTTTTATAAACAGACCAAATAAAACATTAAAAACTGACACAAAGCAAATGAAGTTTTTAAAATGGACAACACCAACTTCCAACATGGCTAAGATCAAATGTTTGTCCATTAATATTTATTGTACTTCCGCTGGTACCAGAACTGAGCGTTTTGCTAAGTGACGTCATATAATGAAGTAGTTCCGATGGAGACATGGTCGATAGACGGCGCTCCTCTCGCTGATAAATTTGGTCTAGGGACTCTTTGTTGGTTACATTAAGATATTCTGCATATCCTAAGAACTGCATCAAGTACTCTTTCGTTTCATTTCTCAAATATTCTTGGGCTATGACTTCAAAATCTATGGGTGGTTTTAGGTCCCTTTTCTCCCGTCGACTATCTTTTTCAGAATCTTCGTCAACATCGTTTATGACATTATTGGTGAATTTGGCAAACCATTCCCGCAGAAAACTCTTAACTTCTCCTGAAAAACATGAAGAATTTAATGCTGTCACAATAATATGAAATTTCATAGACAGCCAACTGTCAGCTGCATTCCAGGTTCTGCCTGCTTTCTACCAGCTAGCTGCTTAATAGAACCATTTTAACAAGAGCTTGGACTTTAGGTCAAACGACAATGTGACGTAGGTCTGTCTGTTTCATTGTAGGCCACTCAGCCATGGCTCTTTGAAATATACAGGATTTGTCTGGCTGAAGACTATTTGATTTCAATGAGCTTTCACTGAGTGGGAAGCAATGAAATAGACAGGCATACGTCACATTGCTGTTTGACACAACTACCTAAAGTCCAAGCTCCTGTTATAATGGTTCTACTAGTATTGCTTAATGCTAACTGCTTACCGCGCTCTTGCTTCTGCGAGTATGCATGTGCAAAGGCGATATAAGCAGTGATATTGTGCATTCAAAACGCTATTGAAGTTATTGTGATGTACCGAAGATATTTCAGCCTTCTTGGCATATTTTATTTTTGAGCTGCCTGTTACGGAACATTTCAAAATAAGCGTTTAGTGAAAATGTTTTCACTATATAGAATGCAACGACATGCAGAAAAAATGAAACTGTTTATTGATGAGCAAAAAACCAAGGAGAATAGAGGTTGATTCGGTTATTATCTATACATAACTTAGAATGATGTTTGGATAACACTATACCGTTTATTTGAGTAAAGAAACGGATGTGGATTAGAAATATCTATTGAATATTTTGTTTCACTTTCATACGGGTTAGGACCCGAAAATGGATGCTCCAGGAATGTTCAGTAAACACAACAGTGTTGTCCAGCTCAAAAAATGTAACCTTTCCCAAAATATATTAAATATTTAAGTATGACATCTTTTTAGTCATATTTGCCCGCGTGCAGAACAAATCAAAAGGCAATGCGGTAATCTGTAAACAATAACAAAAAGCAGTTGACACCGACATTTGACTGTCGTACATGCATATGAAATTCAATGTCAGTGTTAAATACGGGGGACTATTTGAAAAATAAATGTTGATTAATTCGGGTACTAATTATTACAATGTTTTCTATATAACCTTTATTTTCTTTCCAAATCGAAGGCACTTGATGATAAAATAGTATCATTATATCACTTAATCACATTTTCACTAGAAATTAAGAATGATAAAAACGAACAGAAATCGTTTAACTTTTTATATAACATACGCAGTTTAATTAATCTCTTGAATAGCTGTAACTATAACTTTTCGGAAGAATCTTTTTAGAAGAAATTAATGTTCTCTCCGGACAGCTATACAGTTCTCCAATATTACCTACAAACAACACCTTATTCACAATATGATCTGTATAGGATCGGCCAAGTTCTGCAACTGATAAGCCAGGTAGTATGAACGCAATAACGAAATATCCATAATTAATATACGGCATATATTACAAGCGTACTATGTAAACAGAATCATGTAAAAAAAGACTCGATTAAAAATAAGAATTTCAGAAATTATAAAGATTGTTGTGTATATCAATACTTTAGGGCATGTAAGATTAAAACGAATCATAAAACCAATAAAACAATGTTACCAAAGGAGCTGAAGACCGACTCCTGCAGTCGCAGCCTTTGATCGGTGGGGCTGGCACCACTAGTGGTCAGCGACAGAGTGAGGGCCACCAGGAACGAGAGCCACGCACGATTCATGATCGTTGTTTGTTTTGGGTTTCTCTGTGTCATTCGGTAGCACTGACATTGATAACCCGTATCTCGGTTGATATAATACTAAGTATACTTCATTGTATATATGTGGGTATATAGGACAGTGTTAAAACTATTATGATATAGAGTTTTATCGAACACTGTACTTATTTACATACACATTTATAAATAAACAACAATTAACAACTAAATTGTCGGGAATTAAGAAATCTATAACGCTTAACAATACATATAATGTGTATACATATTCTTAAAGGGGTATGTTCACGATTTTGGTCAAATTCTATTTATCTCTTTTTATTATTTACAATGCTTTAGGAATGCATATCTATAAATGATCTATAAATGATCAAATAAGATTTGAGACTCAGTCGTAGAGGTATTTAAGCGAGATACAAAGCTCATAAATCTTTGTCATGTAAACAAGGGTCGTGTCCTGTTTTGGTTTACGTAGGTTCAATATACCAGTAAAAAATCTTTTTCAAGCTGATAGGTCTATCTTCCCATTCGTTTAAGCATCAAAAAATATTCTAACGTTTAGGGCAGGCAGTTATTTTAGGTCTAAAACTGGAATGTTCACTTCAACATTCTTTGTTTACGTAGCCAATAATTGTAAGCTATGTGACTCGCTTATAACTCAACGTATGACACTCAAATATTGGTTGCCTATTAAAAATGCTCTTCTAAAGCATTGTAAACATTAAATAATTTTTGACCAAAATCGTGGCCATGCCCCTTTAAACGTAACTTGGATGTTAAAGGGGCATGGTCACGATTTTGGTCAAAAATTATTTTTTCGATTTTAATTTTTACAATGCTTCAGAAAGACAATTTTAAAAGGCAACAGAATTTTGAGTGTCATTTGTTGAGTTATAAGCGAGTTACAGGGCTTGAAATTCTTCGCTGTGTATACAAAGCGTTTGTTTAAATTTTGAACGTTGAAGTAAGAATTCTAGTTTTAAACCTAAAACGAATGTTTTAAATGTTAAGAACTGTTTATCTATGATTAAAATAAATAATAGGATGAACAAATAAGCTGGAAAAAAGATTTTTTACTGGTATATTGAACCTATGTAAACAAAAACAGGGCACGAGCCTTGTTTACATGACAAAGAATTGTGAGCCCTCTATCTTGCTTATATAACTCTACGAATGACTCTCAATTTTATTTGATCATTAGAAATGCATTTCACAAGCATTGTAAATAATAAAAACATAAAAATAGAATTTGACCAAAATCGTGACCATGACCTTTTAAGAATATATATATATATATATATATATATATATATATATATATATATATATATATATACACACACACACACACACACACCCACACACACACACACACACACACACACACACACCCACACACACACACACACACACACACACACACTCACTTGGCTCAGTTAAAAATAGATCTATTAAAATATGAAAATTTCAACAACAACAAATTACCGTTGCAGTTATTGACCAATCTGTATTACCACAAAGATAATTCAAACCTTTATATACAGTGATCTCAAAATCAATTTCAATTAAATTGACAGAATGCAAAAATTAAGCACGTTTTGCTTGGCCCTAATTGGTCAAGAGTTCACGGAAGGTCGAAGTTAAGGATCACGAACCTGTCGACATTTTTAGCCGGTCTATGTATTTATAAATCCGTGAGATGAATGATCCGGTGTAGGATTTATCCTAATCTAGCTATAGTTTAGGATTTTATCCCGGAAACTGGCATATAATTTCCCAGCACGGAATTTTCATTTCTCCAAAGCCGGTACACCCATTAACAGTCATTTTACATGACGTATGAAGAATCAATGAACACATCCTCCCTTATGCGAAAGACTCATGGTGAAATCGGAACATGAAATGTTCACAGAATTTAAAACAAAAGAAATATTACTTCACATAATGTATGTGTACTCCGTTATCAAATCCTATACTCACGTGATTAAATTCGTTATATAAGTTATTTTATTTTTTGAAGTTATTCAATGACATATAAAGTTAGCATGAAAATATCAAATTTGGTTCTGTTAGTTCTATATACAATAATAATTTTCCTATAAAGGAAATAAACTACTATAGTCTACTTACTAGTACTTCGCAAGATTGTCAATTGATTATATGGTGTTTTTTTTTCTGCTCTCTTTGGTTTGAAAATAGGAAAAAAGTTACACTGGTCAATGTGGGTCATTTAAATCATAATATCATAATGACATAGTTGAGCCCCCCCCCCCCCACCCTCAATATCTTACCATTGACCATTTCATCAGATGAAATCAGCATCTACCCCTTGGCTACATCTGTTAAATATTTGAATAATCAAAAATTCCTTAATTTGTGCCCAATCTACATTCATCCACTAAAATGACAAAATTCCAGTTTTTTATTTTAAAATGCGCCCTCTATCGCACAACAAACAACAATCAACAACCAAAAATAATTTAAGGTTTATAAGAAAAGAATTTCTGAATGGATTAAAGCTGGTAGATTTTCCCTAATATGAATCATGCATTTTCGTTCCTGTGTATTTCTCCAGGTATAAAGAGGGCAATCTTACAATGTTTGACATATTATATTTGATTCAATTCTTTTTTACGTACAGGTATGTGTATTTATTAAGAAAATCAGCAAAAACGGTAACCTTGGACAGACTATAATAATAATACTGCTAAGTCTAGTTTTACGCCCTTTATTGTAAAACCGATATATGTGAATATAATTTTTGTATTCTATTAAATTGATACATATATACTAATAATTATTTCAAGAGGTCGTTTTCTCTATAGTTGATGTGACGTGATGTTCAGCTAATCGCACTCACCATTGACATATTTCTGGTATATTTTATGTATTTCATAGTCTCTTTATACCATTGTAAAGTGGTTTTGAGACTGAAATAGAACCATTTTAACAAGACCTTGGACTTTCAGTAGGACGTAGCTACCTATTTCTTGCGTCAAAACAAGTTTAAAATGACGGTTTCAACGAAATATGCACCGATTGCGTAGTCTTATCTCAAAAGCCAGACAAATCTTGTTGATTTCAGAGAACCATGGCTGAGTGGCTGACAAAAAAAAAAACAGACAGGCCTACGTCACATTGCTGTTTAACACAACTACCCAAAGTCCAAGCTCTTGTTAAAATGGTTCTAAATGAATCTGAATCTGAATATGGTACTACTGGAGTTGCAAAGCGTTGAGTTTCATATCAATTTAAATTTTCAACCATTGAATACATTAACTCGTAATTTACGGAGCCTTGAGGTTTGAATACACGTTTTGATTACCACACTAGCTGCAGGTCTGTAGCTCCCGGTCTGAAAAAATTCGGATGGACGACCTGGGAGCTACAGTGCCTCCCATAGTAAAAAACTGCAATTTACGGCGCACAAAAAATTGCGCTAGTTTTGGACTGATTAACCTTATTTTCACACAAATTCTGTGAAAACAATTAGTACCATTAAATTCTTCAGTCAATTTACTACTGATATTGTTACTTTATTTGCGTCAGACTTTCTTTGAAACATGCTAACCGACCTCGGAAATAAAGTATATTAATTCACGTCGAGATCGAGAGTCGCCATTTTTTACATGTAAACAAACTGCACCACTTCGCTTTACAGGGCTGGTGATCGTGTCTAAAAGAATATCAGGGGCAAGTAAAGTGACGATATCTGTAGTAAATTGTCCGACGAATTTTTTGGAATCAAATATTTGTACAGAATATGTTCGGAAATGATATTAATCAGTCCAAAACTAGCGCAATTTTTTGTGCGCCGTAAATTGCAGTTTTTTACTATGGGAGGCACTGTAGCTCCCAGGTCGTCCATCCGAATTTTTTCAGACCGGGAGCTACAGACCTGCAGCTATTACCACACAAGCTTTGGTGAGACCCGAGATTTATTTTTTTTCACGTTTCCATTCCATATATATCAAATATGTTAAAAACAGTTGTCAGTGGAAATCATTCCTACCCAATACATGTATATTTGTACTGCTCAAGTCGAGATGTGTTGAACATGCCTGGCAGTTATATGGCCCTGGTTATCCCCACCTTTTCTTCTAATCTTATAATTGGTCAAATACCTTAACAATGATTGAAACCGTCATCCCTACAGCATGTACAATGTACATGCATATATTTGTTGCTCATTTCCGGCTGCATTGACTATTATGACGGGCAAGTTTACATAAAGGCGTGTTTTTATTCAATCGAGGAGGGGGGGGGGGTCTTTAACAAAAGAAAAAAAAACCCAGCAACGACCCACCGTAAAGTGTATCTCAGGTAACTGGCCTCGTGTATTTTTTCCAAACCAAATGCAAAAGTTCTTTTTTGCTTAATTTATCCAAGCTTTTATTGTTAATTTGCATATCTAGCTTTGGGAACATACTCAGGTGAGCAGAAAGGCCCATGAGTCATTATTTTGGATGTGACAATTTATTGACGTATAAAGCGATTACCTGATTTTTCGCATCACTTTGCCAATTTTATTCTAATCTACACGACTTTAATTTTTGAATCACCGTGACCTTGAAATTGTATATTACAACTATTATTATAGACACAACACGACTGATGGCGAACTTTCTTCTCAAAGACTCGGATAATTATGATTTTATTAGATTTTAGACCTACTTCTATGTGTACAATCAATGTCAACTGAATCAGGTGATGCTGCAATTATGACCATACGTCATAAAGATCGGTTTTATATTCTAAAAATAACTTAAAATTCGACATTCTGGCAATGAAATTTGACTATAATATCTGGATCACGAATTTTTGTTGCCGTTTCATTTTGCAATACAAGAAAGTTTTATGAAAGATGAATTCCAGATATAAAAAAGCCGTCACATATATAATTCATCATTTAATTTGCTAGTGTCCATAACGATAAAAACAGTTTAATATGTTTATATTTTTATTAAACATCTGAAAATGACACTTTATCAAACAAAATATAAACCACCACTCTCTTAAAGCATTTCTAGTATTCTTTTCGAAGTTTCAGTGTATACAGATGCAAAAAAAAATAGAGTTACTTTTTTCTCTTTTTAATAAACAAAGAGATAAAATAAATCTCTACACCACTCTATTCTGTCTATGGACGTCCTCAGCCAAATCGCAGACTGGGCATTCTGACCTGGGGGCTCTTTGTTGGCCTCATCTTGATTCTCAGCAAAGCGGCTACCTTGTCCACCAAGGAATCTCCATAACGAAATGAGTCGGGGACTCTCTTAACTAAAAAAAAAAAAATAAATATGAATATGAACAATAATTATTTTTTAAGTGGATTTTATTTTTGGACACTACTACAATAGGGATTTCAAAGCTCAATAAATAATTTCGCCTGATTAACCTTATAAAACATGGAAGCTATAAACTTGCAGAGACTGAATGGCCATCAATTTCTAAACCATCAGATCTACCTCAAAAATTAAATTCGATATTGTTGGACCTACGGTTAATGTATTACATTTGAATGTTCAGCGTTCTTGGAGTGGAGCAGTTTCAGCTAAAGTACGCCGCTTACAGTGCTTAAATATTGCCTTGCATTCATGTATACGAATAGGTACTTTCAGATTTTTATAACTCAAATCCACGCTTACTTTATTGCCATACATCGTGCACCTAAAAGTGATAAACATATACAGAAAAAACCCTTCATAGTTTAGCCTAGATTTTAAAATAACTTTATTTCTTTATATATAGCCCTTTGTTTCATGAAGATTAATACATGCATACAGTAATCTAAAAATGCGCACGACCATCAACCCCTGAGCTCTTAATGTTCAATAAGTTATGCAAATATTTTAATAACTATTCCTATCATATTCAAAGTAAGAACTTAAACGTTTACAGTTAGCAATATTTCATGCATAAATTTACCAAAAGCAAGATTCTAAAATGCTGGAATACAACACACCGGTAATGTTGTATTCGAAGACGCCGAATTGATTCAAAATTTTCAGAACTGGAATCATATATTTTAGCCTCACAACTTATACGATATACCACATGCCATCGACTGCATATATTTATGCTACATTAGATATACATGTACCATTTTTGCGGCATTGTGCGTAAATTCATTATTTGAATTTAGAAAAATTCTCGTATCATTGAGCAATATTCATAACATATTTTTATATTCACGTATAACAATCTATGTTAAAGAAGGATTCAAGGAAAGTAAACGTTGACTTGCTTTCAGTTTTTATAACGCAAATAAACATACCTAAACTGTTGAGCACCTCGGATGAAGAATCATTTGGTAGTTCTCGAAATCGTAGCTTCTTTAAAATAAGCTTCTTCAGGTCTGAAAATATAATATAACACAAAAATTAGAATTAATCACGAGCAATATGGCAACAACTTACTTGTTTAATATTTAAATTACCTTTTGCTATCTCCCATTATCAATTTCATCTATTTAATAAACAGCGAATTCAATATACAAAAAACTGCAATTATATTTTCAAAAATTGTTCAAGATTGACGCTTTTTTTTAACTTTGTAAAACTGAATAAAGTTTACGTTCCAAATAAATAAACATAACACTTTGACAATAATCGTTAAAGATGTAGCTCCAAATCAAAAACAAAACACAACACAATTCTATACAGTATATCAAGTCTGTCGGCAAATGGTAATTTCATATATGGGGAATTTAATAGTATAACCTTTTAAAAGTCCTGAAAAAGTACAAATTCAAAACTGATTTCCTTCTATGCTGGTAGTGTATTTGTATCAATGAAAGTCATCAGTTTCAACACTTTTCCTGATGAAAATGTAAGAACACACACACACAGAAACAATAACTATAATAACCTAACTATCCCCTACTTATTAGGTAAACAAAATTCTCGAAGCGATTTTTAACAGTACACGTACTTTTGTGGGAGCTTTGATGCTAAGTGAGTAAGTTTTCATTAAGATTTTTTCCACTACGATTTACAATATCATTTTCGGAATAATTCAGCCAGAAACCATAATTGGACAGATTTTGAACATGCTGAAAAGACCATTAAGCTTTGTATATATAGACAGAACGAATTAAGATTGGAGTAATATTAAACATTAGTTCCCACCTTCTTCCCTTGTTCTCTGGTCCAAGACGGAATCATCATCGACATCCCTCAAATAATCGTCTTTGGTTTCCTCTGCTAGAATGTTTTCTAGTGCAGTTAGTCCGTTTGTATTTTGACACAGGATTGCTATTGCCCAGAGGGCGACCACGAAAACACGCAGCATGGCGGCGCTACAAGCGAAACAGTAATCGTATATACCTATTAGTGTAGGAAATGGCGTAACTGATGTTTAAATGCAATTAATCTAACATATAAAATTAGTTATAAGAATTAATATCATCAGATTTATTTAATATAGATCGATTTATGGGGTAACTTTCTCAGTATGTCATAATTTAGTTCTGCACAGTTTGAAACGCTGCTACCATATGAGTTTAGCATCCGAAATAATATCATATTTCTTTCATGATTTTTATGAAAAATACATGCTTTAAAAGGCATATTTATGAAAATGATAAATTTAAAAATTCTGATAAAAAAAAGGTTGCCTAATATTAGTAAATATATGAATTTCTTCTAAAAATTAACATAAATTTTGCTAGAAGTAGTTAAAACAGTCTAGATTATTATTTTATCATAACCATAAAATGAAACATTTCAAGTTTAACATGTACATTTCTTGCATCACCATGATGCAATTTTTGTCAAGTTTAAGAAAAAAAATATGATAAACTTACCTGGAAATATTCATCTTAATTCTAGTCGAATTTCAAATTCAAAATGGACAGGTCTATCCGGGAAGAATAGTTTTATAGACGCTCAGCCAATCAGATAGCAGTGGGAGTTAGTTTGTCAAGAAGAAGATGACGTGTTGGAGAGATGTGTCTTGTGTCCGACAAATAGGAAATTTACAGATTATAATATTGTAAAAACGAATACAACAAAAGATTATCGGAACATCGTCAGACAGCTAACACGCTCGCTTGTTTCCGCCAGCAACCATTAGTGTTGGTGCGAAATTCGACCTCGCAGCTTCTATTCAAATGGTGCGCTGAATCTGTGAAGGAAGTACTGTAAATTGCTAATTACCAATGAGCATTAGTTGTCCAGTCTTTCACGACTTTTTGACAGCAATTAACAGAGTGGATTCATACCGCAATATGTTATTTTTTTCGACGATTCTTTTCTGATTTTCGTGGGCGCTGGAAAATGTGACACGCGCAATCTCCTCCGTGAACCAGGGTCATTAATTATGAAGATGGTCCATATTGAATTTCAGTTTATCTTGCGCATCTTAATGACGACCTTTAGTTCAAATGTTTGGGTTTTAATCAGAAAGTAAACAAACGTTTCGGATTGTCATACAATGCAATAGAGTATAAATATGAAGAATTTAAGCATATTGCTTTGTTGAGTCAAAAAATGGAAATTGGACTCAAACAATTCCACAATGAAACCGTTAATGGCGCCTTTCTCGTTACAATTAAAAGAACGTAGAATTGCGCCACTAGTCATTAGGGGTAATAGGTAGGTGAGTCGACAAGCCTTGCACTTCTAGATTTTACAAATGGTTTTTCTACGCAAATTTACGTAAATAAGTTATTGGTATGAGAATGCATTCCCTTTGTTGAATGAGAATTCGTGAGAGATCTACAGTCAGTAGAAAATAATAGTATTACAGTCAACAGATATATGAAGTATAAACATGATCATTCTCAAGTTCAAAGAGAACTTCTAAAACAATGAAGTCATGATAAGAATGGGTTTATCATGTCAACTATAATATCAAATGAACAGCTTGGTCACTCAAAGGGACCTGATTATATATGTAACTTTCTGATTTTTATTTCCAATTATGTCGATCTTACCTGTTTTAAGTCTGTTTTATTGATTTTTGTTTGGGTTTTGTAAGCCTTTTGCTTTTTGCATTTACTTACGAAATATAATATAAAGTGTTTGTTTGATCTTTTTCAGTTCTCATAATCTAGTCTTCTAGCACTTCTTCTATTGTCGCCCTAGGACAAACCTATATAACTTGGAATTATGTAAACCTTTCAGGTTACCCTTTTGGGAGTTGATTTTTTCTCTCTCAGTCCTTTAGTCTACACCTGGAAGGTATATCAAACAGATTTGATGTCGTCGTTCCCAAGGTACCCGATAACAACTATATAATTTAGTATTTGATAAATTGCTTCATTGACTAATTAATAGTATCACAATCATTTGGGAAAGGAAAATAAGACTAAATCAACTAATCAACTAAGACTAGATAATGTCCTTTCCGATATATTTCATTTTATCAAATAAAATATACAACACGACTATTTCATTTTATCAAATAAAATATGCAACATGACTACGTCATGTTGTATATTTTATTTGATAAAATGAAATATATCGGAAAGGACAATAAGAGTACTAAACCAACGGGATACGTTTTGTATTTTCAATATACATGTACTGAGTATATATACAAACTCATCTGACCCAGTTTACAAATTCAACGTTTTCCATTTTTAGTCGGATATTATAAATGAAGATGAACAAGCTCAACTGTACAGATGAAAATGTTTGGCACATTGAATATTAGTTAGAATAGAACTAGTTTATTTGCTATGACATTATGAATTATAAATGACAACAAATGATAAATATGCATATTGGTAAAAGCAACTAATGATAAATGTGCTCTTAAAATGCATGCTACATAGTAGTGCATTAGATAGGTTTATTTATACAAACGATATTGCATTATACAGTTTTAAACGAAGAAACACAATCTAAATTGCAAACATCCTAAAATATATAATCGAATTATTTGTTATCCTCAGAAATTGAGCAACAAAATGTTTTACACGCATTTTATCTGCTTCGCGAAGATTATGAGGAAACATAAGTTACATCGCTTTGAACATTGAAGGTTTGGAACAGAAATAATTGTTTATATATATATATATATATATATATATATATATATATATATATATATATATATATATATATATATATATATATATATATATATATATATATATATATATATATATATATATATATATATATATATATCTGAGCAAGGGACATATAAGGATAAAATGGTATACTCGTCTTCAAATTCAATTCTTCAAAATCTACAAATGCATCCAACATTGACAATTGCTCTATCACTAACTCGTAGAATGATAGTGTATACTTGACAGGAAACATGTTATCGAGAATGTCAGGTTAGCGAGAAGGAAATAGTCTATAAGAATTTGTACAATAAATATTTTGATGAAGTTTCTTAATCCGTTAGCTTTAGGTGACGTCACAGTAATTTTTGTACATGCCTTCATTTTTAAGTTAACGATTAAACTTGGGTCCACAACGAAGACAAAATTGTATAACTATTCAAGGTTTCAAGTTATACTGTTTTATACCAATCAAATTTCAACATGTGTATTGGAAGTGCGTGAAAACGTCCAATTTCAATAATTCATAACACAATCTGTTAAAGCAGCAGTCGTGGAATTCGGATCAGTGATCGCTTCAAACACCAAGGAAGAACTCAATCTGTGAAGTGCGGTATTACTGCAATGACAGCCATCGTGCATGGGGGATGTATATTATAAGGCTAGCATCCGCGGGATTAGGACCAGCATATTAAGTAGCGATCAGTTTTTAGCTTTCAAGACCTGTGTCTCTTGGTAGTCAATGCGAGATGACAACTCATACATGCCTCCAACATGATGTTTCAGAGATCGGATGCATTGCTAATAAATCACAGGTTTATAGGAGGAATATACAAAAAGTTTTTTGATAAAAATCAGTTCATATGCATGGTTTAAAATTGTAAAAATTTCACAGAGAATGCACGCCACAGTCAAATTCTTTGTAAACTTAACTGAGATACAATAATTCTAATAATTTTTGTGGATTTGCTAAATTTGTATTTTGGCAAAATAGGGGATAAGGACAGAATTTCATAAATCAAGTGCAATTCGAGAGAAAATTTTCTGATATAATCATATATTCAATGCAACTTGTTATACTAGTACCTTGATAAGTTCTACCAACATCATTATATAAGAACCCATAGCTACATGTATAACCTTGATAAATCAAATTGAATGGATGTTTATATCTTATAAGACCGCGGAATATTAATTGGCAAGATTGGAAATTGGAAGTATACAGCGTACGTCAATTTCACTTGCATTTGAAATGGGCGGGAACGAATTGACACGGACGTCTGAGAAAACATCGGATTGAAACTGTACATGTAGTTATGTAGGAAATGTATTTTGAATCCAACTCGGCATTTCTAACTTGCTATATACATGTCAGCAAAGTGATTGAAAATAAAAATTATTCCACCAAATAAGTATATAATCAGCAAATATAATACGCAAGGCAAGGCATTGTCCGATGACTTCAGAGAATCAGTCGTCACAAGTCTGAAATCAAGTGGGGCCATACTGGCCATAGTTGAAACGGGGTTTATTCACAGAGAACAATCAAAGTTCCCATTTATAAGATTAAAATTATATCCAATAATAGAATATATAAAATGTTTCATATAAGAAGTCATCGGACAATGCTTTGACCTTCGATCGTATAATATCTCCAAATTGGTATATTTTCACATTTGCTGATTATTTACTTACTGATGAAATAAAATGTTTTTCAACCGCTTTTCTGATACTAATTAAAATGTTTTTCGATCGCTTTAAATTATTTAGCAAGTTAGAAATGCTGAGGTGGATTGAAAATACATTTCCTATAACTACAGTATCGATGCTATGTTTTCTCAGACGTCCGTGTCAATTTGTTCCCGCCCATTTCAAATGTTTTGTCTGTAACAAGTGAAAATGACGTAAGCTGTATATTTCCAATCTTGCCAGTTAATGTTCCGCGGTCTTATCGGGGCGGCCAGTTTATTTTTATTATGATAGAGCAGAAGAGTTTATAAAGATTCAAGCAGAGGCGGCATACAGGTTCTTTGCAATGTCCTTTATATTAATTGGCCTGTTGATATATAATTCACCAAACTTTTTTGGTAGAATTGTTCGTAAACTTACTGAATAATAAATGCTGTGCCATTTTCGAATAATATTCTCGCATATCAAATATTCAATTAGTAAATGACAGTGATGTATGATGCCATTTATTTAAAAAAAACATTTTTCATTTTCATCTTCATCAATTTAACATTTTCCTTGAAATGGTGTAAATGAAATGAAGTTCAGTCGATCTCAAAGCACTCTCTTGAGGCTCAAGCCTTCGCTTGCTTGAATTTGTACCTTAAGGATATGGACTTTGGCAAATGCCTGCATGAGAGAGAGAGAGAGAGAGAGAGAGAGAGAGAGAGAGAGATTTTTTACTTTTTAAAAAAGTTGAGTAAAAAATCCACATAAGCTTAGCGCAATCAACCCCTCCTATAACCACCTGCCGTATTTTGATACCCTTTAACTGATATTATACATTACGGAGAGTACAGATGTATTGATTATTTCTTGAAACTCAAAACCATTAATTTTAACTTTTGTTGTTGTTAAGAAGTACTGATCGACTTTAATTCATGGCACGTTTTGACGTAATTTATAAAGAAAAAAAAAAACAAGCGGTGGTGTTATACCTTTGAAACTGCGATCCTGTCAGAGATACATGCAAGCTTCCTTTTACGTCAGTATTTATTATGATTGCTGATACTTTTCAAAGATGAATTCAAACAATTGTAAACTTTATAACCATTGTTGTGGTGTGACATCGCGTGCGGTACCTGTTTTTTTTTTCTTTTCTTTTCTTTTTTTTTCTTTTTCTTTTTCTTTTTTTTTTGACACAAGAAAGTTCCATTTACATGTACGTTCACTAATAACCGTTTGAATTTGCTCGTAACTTTTTTTTATTTTATTCACAATCTATGCATGTACAAGTTTGTATTTCTTCCATTAATTTCTTTTACATAATATAAAAAAAATGAAACTTATCAGGTAAACTATATATTTGAGATGATCTGCGAGCTCTCTTTTATATCATTTTCTTTTCGCATGCCCAATGAATGGGAGGAGTAGATGTCAATATGTCTAAAACATTTAGTTATGAGTATTCAAACGCTTATTCGTTTTTGTGGATATCAAAATATATCGAATCTGTGAATATAAATAAAAACTTTTGCTATGTATATCACAGAATATAATGATATCATCCAAGGTTAGTAATATCCCTTTTTTGATCCAGTATAATCTACAAACACGTTCGATTGCATTGTTTATTAAAAATTAATATTTCAAATATATTTAATATATTTTAAATTTATTTTGCAATAATACTTATTGAAATTTTTTTTTGATTCGTCCGAACTTTCCTAAGAGATTGGTTTTAATACAAGATATTTAAGGGTTTGGTTTTTTTTTTAAGCCATTTTATCCAGGAATACCACCCTTCGTTTACAAAATGACACGGAACACACACAAGTCAGACTGAATTTATGGATAGCTTATTTAAAATCTTTTCAATGATATAATCATATATCCCTTTTATCTTGATCGCACTTGTTCAATATGATAATCAAGAAGTTGTTTTTAATTTATGTCAATGATGTTGCACAAAATATGTTGTCCTTTTTTAGATTATACGCAGATGATAATTCTATCCAGTATGCGAATAAAAACTTAAGAAATTTAGAAAATGTGTTAAATCATGACCTTAGAATATTATAGGAAAATGGGACAATGATTGGTTACTTAAATTTAATCCTAATAAAACCAAAGTTGTATTTTTTAGCAAATCAAAACGTAATGTAACCCAAGAACTGTTTTTTCAAGATTGTCAGTTAGATATTGTTTCTTGTCATAAACATCTAGGCCTAACGCTCTCTGATGATTTGAAGTGGTCTCTGTACATCAATGATATAGTGAACATCGCTTGTAAAAAAAAAAAAAATAGGACTACTTAAGAAACTTAAATTTACTTTAGCCAGAGACAAACTATCAAAATTATATATAACTTTTGTAAGGCCAATATTAGAATATGCTTCTGTTGTATGGGATGGTTGTTCTTCCGCAGAAATTGAAAAGTTAGAAAAAGTACAACTACACGCTGCAAGAATTGTCACGGGACTTCCAATTTTGGCCTCAAGGAATTCATTGTACTTCGAAACGAGTTGGGACTCTCTATCTAAAAGAAGGGAAATAGCTAAGCTAACGATTATGTACAAAATTCATTACAATCTTGTACCACAATATCTTGGTGATATTGCTAACATTTAAAGGAAAGACAATTCTCGCTACAATACTCGTTATGAAGACAATTATATACCTCCTAGAGTTAAGTATGATACATATAAAATATCATTTATTCCAGATGCTATAGGCAAATGGAATTCACTAAATTCGGATATTGAAACATCAACATCCATCCGCCAGTTTCAAAGAAGCATCTCTAAAAATAGCAGTGATTCAAAAGTTCCTAAATATTTTCTTCATGGTAAAAGAGTAGCTAACATTATTCATACAAAATTAAGACACAATTGTTTACTAAATTATGATTTACACAGAAGAAATATTGTTGATTCTCCAAATTGCATATGTGGAAAGAAAGAAGATGTATATCATTTTTTATTTGTTTGCCGAAACTATTTTCTAATGCAAGGAATACCTTATTTAATGAACTATTCCAAATACAAAATTTAGGTATTATAGATTCGCATACTTTACTATGGGGTAATGGCAACCTAGATTATAAAACTAATGTTAGAATTTTCGCAGCTGTGCAGAACTTTATAATCAATTCTCGCAGATTTTTATAAGTAAACTATATTGTTCTTTACCATTTTTTCAATAAATGTGTATATACTTGTACCATGTTTTATGACAATTGCAAATTACTTGTAATTGGGTGAGAACCTAGTAAGTTGCAAGAACTTGTGTTCGAACCCTTTGTATTTTATATATACAATAAAATATGTTCAAACCAGAAATTTCTTAACCCGGAAAATAATTCTTTCAGTTCTCATTTCATTTTCTCTGTTATTGTTGACATTGTTGTTCCGGTGACTTGTTTTGCCTTGACTTTGGAGTGTAAATAATGAAATTCTCATTATTCTGTGTATATTTCTGCTCTACATAAACGTTAACAATGTCACCGGTATACTTACAATGATGAGGAATTTGCAGTTATTTAAGATTTTTGTTTATCAAACATAAGGATGTCGCTATGCGAAGTCACGGAACTACGTGGTGAATAACAAGTCGTCAATGTCCTTTTAGGTATTTATATTTGTAATAAAGATAAAATGAATTCTAAATCTCTTTTGGTAATTCTTGGTTGAAATTCTTTGATGAAGTGATATATACATATATCATAAATTGAATGCATTATAGTCATCAATATTATAATTATAAACAGTGAAGATGATATAAAAATTTACCATAAGTAACACTGATTGAGATAATGTAGGGCTATATTTTGAATTACATTTTATCCAGAGACATAAAATAATGTTACTTATGTCTCAGATTTTATCTAAATTTTGAAATTTATATGATTGTATTTTAAAAGTAATGGTCATGTGTTAAGAAGAAATTTGTGATTACACTGTATCATATTGCTAAGTGTCACATATTAATTTTGTAAATTCAAGAGATTCAGTTATATTATTACAGGTGAAAAAAATTATAGGGCACAATGTCATATGCAAATTGGAAAATACCACCAATTCCCAAACTGAAGGTAATATGGCCATCTAGAATAACAACATTAAGTGTAACCCTGGGAATGGCCATAATGGGGATGTTGACATTTTACTTCCGTTATCAAAGAAAGATGAAGAAGAAAGAATTAAAAGCACGTTCAGAACAATCATCCAGAAGAAACAACTTACAATTGCCAAATGGAGGTTTGTATTCAAACACTATCGAAGTATATGTTTGGTGACTTTTACTTGCACAACTTTTTTAAAATGTGTGCTTAAAAAATTATTTTTGCTGAAATTTTAGATATTCATGGACAACCTGTTGGTAGATACACAGAGAGTCCATCATCTCTTTTGAATTCCTTGAAACAGAAATCTTTATCAGGGTCTGTTTCAAGTTTTGGTGGGGTCTCCTCAGCCTCTACAATTACTCATCAACTTATGGACACAAGTCACATGTCACCTACCCAGCTGTGCAAGCTAGGTAACTTTGTGCACTTAAATAACATTATCTCTTGAAAAGTTGTAAAAATTATTCTTTTGCAAATGATACTTCCTTAAAAATTATTTTAAAAACCTTTTTTTGCAGGCTATGAAACTCTACAACAAGCTGTGATATACTGGGAAGATGGTTTAATGAAGTTGTCTTTCAATGAGGATAGATCAAAACCAGCAATACTGGTCAGTTAACTGATAAAAATTCAAGATATGAAACACTCTCAAAAGATTTTTTATTAATATTTGAAATATTTAACTTATCATTCAAGTTATCTAAAACAAAAAATAATATTAGTTTAAAGACTGCGATTGGAATGTGTTTATCAAATTATTTCTTCAGGACCCCGAGACGGCAGAACTGCAGCACCAGATGGACCAACTTCTAGATGCAGCATACAGAATGATTGACACTTATGAAAGACAGGCAGAGAGACAGGCTGACCATATAGCCCTGGAATCTGCCATGGCTGCCTTCACTGAGACTGATCTTCAGTCCGAGAGAACTCGGAGCTTTGACGCTGGCTCCCTGAGTGACCAGGATTCCTTTGTCTCCGCTACTGATGTAGGCATAGTTCGCTTTATTTATGGAATATAAAATCCGCATTTACCATTATAATTAAAGAAGTATTCAATTTTATCTGAGCAAATGTATAGAAATGATTTAACAGCAGGGGATACACTTATATAATTCTCTTTTAGAAAATTTACACACATTTTATTGGTACATTTACATGTGATTGTTAGCTATTATGATTTTAATATGTATTACTATGTGCTATAAACTGTTTAATACCTTTGTATTCTCTGAGATTCTTGACCACCCAATGTAAAAATTATCACCTTAATACTAAAATAATGTTGCTCCTCATGCAAGCTTTGATAAGACATACAGAGAAATATTTGCTTAGTCTTTTCTTTCTTCATTTCAGATGGCTAACTTATCAGATTTAGATACCCATAGAGAAATGTTTCAGCATCTTCCTCTGTATGAAGCAGGCCTCTTAGAATTAAAACATGGCCATGTACCTTGCAGAACACTAAGGTTGTATTTCAATCTGTATGACTATCAGCTGTAGTAAATATTTTTCGAACACATAATATTTTTTTTCTATTCTTATACATTTATTGACAAAATAATTATATAAAAGCTTTGTAGAAATGAATCCATAAATACATGTACATCCAACAAACAGCTTTTGTATATATGATTTATACTTTGAAATGCTTATTAAGTAAATAATAAGCTTTTATTTTCAGGACTGAGATGACTCAATGTATTTCTGATACAGAATTCTTGGCAAAATTGCATTGTATACGGCTAGCTTTTAATGTACGTACTATTACCATTTTATATTGCAATTGATTTAACTGTGTAGTGTAGTTAATGAATGTTTAAAGTCCACTGAACATTGACAATTATATTTAAGAACCATTTTAACAAAACCTTGGACTATTGGTAGAATGTAATTATCCGTTTCTTGCATTAAAACAAATTAAAAAATGCTCTGGTTTCAAGTGAAATTTGCACAGATTGCGCAGTCATAGCTAAAAAGCCAGACAAATCTTGTCGACTTCAAAGAGCCATGGCCAGCAATAAATTAGACAGGCCTACGTCACATTGCTGTTTGATACAACTACGCAAAGTCTGCAGAGCTGTAAAAATGATTCTATGTATTATTGTAGGTAATATTTCAACAACCAAGTCAAAGAGACTACTTTAAAACCATGGGTAAACAGCTGATTGGTGATCTAATGATCAGAGCTGATAGGGTAAGAGTAAGCATCATAGTACACTGGTTTCAAAGAGTTTAAAAATCTTAAAACATGTGTACCTGTTTATATGTTTGAACTAATACATAAAAGGTCAAAATGGTCTCTACATTTTGAAATGATATTTCATTTGCTTGATCAAAAAATGTTTATGTACCTCCCTATATAAAGGCTTAATTTTGGTTTTGTGTGATGTCATTGACATTTCATTACAATTCCACAACACAATTGTTAAATATTTTATATGATATGGTGAATGATAAGCAGAAGCAAGTTTCCATAAAAAAATCTAAGTAATAATAAGTAAATCAACATGCAAGTAATGATAAGTAAATAATATTTTTTTATGTTTTATCAAGGATCCAGAGGAATTCTACACAACATACAATGCAATGCTGGATTTTGTTGAAATTGAAGACAGCTGGCATAAAATTGAAGAGGAACTTAAGGGTCGTGGAGTAAGTACCGGTAGCTTCCGTTCTAATGAGTAAATTGTTCTTCTATCACTTCTATCAAATACATGTTTTTTCCCCCATATTTTGGATACAGTAATTCAATCAGGCACCAGATATTGATTTATTATACATGTAAACATAATTTGACAATAACATAAGCATGACTTTGTCATAGGTTTGTTCATTTCAACCATGTTTTACTTTAGAAAAAAAATAGTTTTTCTAAGAATTAGAAATTTTTTTTTTACAAAAAAGTTAGCATTTTGAAGAATTTTTGCACTGTGTAAGGGTTACTTGCTACACACCTATGTACATCACCTTTTCCAGGTAAAATGTATGACATTTTATGATATCGTGCTGGACTTTATATTAATGGACGCTTTTGATGATTTGGAAAACCCACCCTCCTCAGTCATAGCAGTCATCCAAAACAGATGGCTATCTAATAGCTTTAAAGAAACTGTGAGTATTCATGCCTTTTCATCTCAAGAGGGCTAAAATGAATGGTCAATGTGAATAAGTTTGACGATGAATGTATTGTCCAATTTTTGACCACCCAGCCTCCTTTAAATGTATTTTACATTTTGATTGACAGGCTCTTTCCACAGCTGTTTGGTCTGTTCTAAAGGCCAAGAGACGCATGTTGAAGGTGAGTGAGGCATCACGTTAGCAGTAAACATTCGATTTTATGAATAGAATAAAAAACTTTTAAAATCATAAGAGAACTTTTTTTTATGATTGACTGAATATTTAGTTTTCAGATGGCTTTATCGCCAAGTTCTATGCTATTTCTGAGCACACAAGTCCAGTATTAGCCTGGGGATTCATGGGACCAGAATCACAGCTTAAACAATTGTGTCTGCTCTTCAAGGCGAGTTGTTTTAAATATATATACACCCCTATCCTCGAAAAAAATTAGGGCAATTCCTTCCTGCACTTTTTTGTTTGTTAAAACATCCATCTCTTATTTTAATTTAAACAATGCTCATTTGATTTTTTATTATTTATCTCCAGGAGTGTAATACTTAATTTAGAATTTACGCTGATTAATAAAACAAAAAATAATTTCTGATTTACCTTTACATTACACATATTAAATGACAAAAATAATTTATCTACTGAAAAAGATAATAATTCTTGCGATATTCTTTATTCTTAACAGGAATCGGTGTTGAAATTTCTCAGAGACATGTTTAGTTTTGAATATGTACGATACACAACCGTCGAAGAATTAGCAGACGATGTTGCTAAATTGTTACGCAACAGAATCGAGGAAGCGGCAGAAAAAATATCTCCGGAAAAATTAGAGATTTAAAACAAAGTAGATAGGACCACTAGAGCGTTAATTATATTTTTATCAGTTTTAATTTATATGTTTATAGTGACCATACTTAATTGGGTTTTTTTTTTTAATTTTCCAATCATGGAAGATGAACATACTGTGTGTCTTGACTTGAGCATTACATGTAGGTGTGATTGTACATTAAATTCTGATTTGTGTAATTTTATACCATTATTTCATTTTAACTTGCTTATTGATATATTTTAACATGGCAACAATGCTCACGTTTCGTTACGTTTCTTTAATAAAATCAAAGATTTTAGCTAGAAGTGTGTTGTTATTAATCATAAATTATTAAATTAAATGCAAGATCTTTCGTATTTGTAGCTCAATGCAATAATAGAAAATAAAGAAAATGTATTGTTATTTCTACACAACATTGCAATCCATTTGAATATGTAAGCGCTTGCATTAAACTTGTTAAAGGAAAATCACAATTTTCAGAGCAAACAACGCAATTAGATGTTGGATCCCCTCTTCCACACACATTCATTCTTTTCGAATTTATTATATCTAAATTTTTGTTTTTAACATAAAGAACAGCTTTAATCTGTCAGGTGTTGTTGGAGGGTGCTTCCTCGATTATAACCCTGGAAGCCTTTCTGGCACCATTGGAATTGCCGTTGGAATTAGCCCCGTAGTGAATGGTGCCGGAGTCGGGGGTAGGGGAATCGCTGGCCCTGAGTGTAGAATGGATAGTTATTACACATGACACCTATTGAGTAACTTAACCAATTCTCGATATTTGTTCGGGAATTGCAAGATTTTGGGATAATGATTAAATGAGTTAAGTCCGCATGGGCATACCTTCGACAGAGAAAAATGATGATGAGGACCAGTACAAGGGTCACCGCCAGACTGGCTGCCACAATCCCCCCAGCAATGGCTCCATCATTGGTCGGATCCGTCATTGCACGCTCGGTGACCACTGCCACGCCTACATAAAATAACGTTTCTATCATTCCCTTTTAAGAGGAGTGCCTAGATTTGAGATTAAATCTAAGATTTGAGAGTAAGGAGAGTTTGCGACGGCGGGTTATCAAACCTGGTCACGCCGTTACCAAAATCACACAACTCTGTTCTCAACTCAAATCCTCTAAAAAAAAATGCATATATCTGAGGTCGATACTCAAGATTTGAATTTAAGTATTGAATTGAAAAGAGGTGACGGCGGGTCTAGATTTTTTTAATCTAGCCCCGACAATTCCAAGACAAATCTTACAAAGAGATGAAACGTTCCAAGTTCCCTGACACAGAACTTCGGCGGTCTGCGTTGTATAGCCCGGGTTACACGTAAATGTACATTTGTTTCCAAAGTAGGGAGCACAGTCGGGACTCAGTCGACCATTTGGAATATCCTCTGGACATTTAATTACTAAAATAGCGAAAGGAGACTTATTAGAATAATGGGTATCAGATAATTTGCGTTTTTTATTTAAATTCGTACAATGTCGGTCCATCTTTCACACTTTTTAAATTGTCTTAAATAAGGAACCATTTTCTTTTCTTTAAAAAAAAATATATTCTGTTGTGTTCATGCAGAGTGAATTCTACTATTTACCCCCGTCACATGTTTTTCTGTCCGATAGTAGTTTCACTCCGTCAGGACATGCGCACTTGCGACTGTTGGCAGTAGGTAGACAAAAAGTGCTGCAACCACCATTAGCTTTCGAACAAACATCATTTACTAAAATAGAAAAAATGTATTGTCAGTCAGCAGTGATACTCTTTGTATGGTGAATAACACGGCCATACAATACAATTAAAAGGCCAGTTGAACGACTTTACATGAACTGTTTTTTCGTACCCGGTATATCCTTGACGCCATAGACTTGCAGCGAATGAAGCTTCCCAAAGTTCGCTGTATAGTTCATCCACGCGATCTCGCTCGCATTTGAAATTGAGGCCTTTGTTATTTTTCTAAAGAAATACATGTACAAAATTAGATTTTAAAAGATTTTCAAATTTGAGCTGTACATAAAATTGACCATGTAAGGACTTACTGGTCATCAAGGGCCGTGAAATAGAAATAGTCTCCACTGATGTCAAACAGCATAAACTTCTTTGTGTTGTCGTTTAACAGGACTCCTCGGTTCTCTCCGTTCAGATCGCAGTAGTTTATTGTTCGTAACTCGCCATCCGTCCAATATAACAGTTCATCTGAAATTGATGTTCATTGTGCATATACATATTTTTTAAACATCGACTTACGTTATGATATAAAAACGAAGGCTTTAAGGCTTAATATATGTGATATGAGCGTTAAACGTAACAGAATTGAACTTTGGGTATCATACATTTACTTGTTTATTGTCTATCTAACTTCTGTATAGATACGGAATTTAAAATTTTGTAAAAAAAACCCAAAAAAAACAAAAACAAAAAAAAAAACACCAAACAAACAAACAAACAAACACCCCCCCCCCCAAAAAAAAACAAACTACTTTTATAATCCAACGTCAGGCTGTTTGGTTGTAAGATGTCCTTAAATATCAGATTGCTCATCGCCGAGCCATCCATATAGGAACGGCCGATATAGGAGGCAGAGTACACGAGGTCCGACCAAAACAAAAACCTGAAACATGCAATGGAGAAAAGCCAGCCTGTAATAATGTACTAGAAAATCCACTTGTTCTCAGTTGTATTTTTTAAAACCTAGGCGTGATTTGCATGACGAAGGTAGGATACAGACTTAGAGTTTTAGGTAAGTAATGCTAAACTTAAGAGATGTAATGCTAAACTTAAGAGATGTAATGCTAAACTTAAGAGATGTAACTTTGTTTTAGAATCAGCACCCTATAGTTATGTTGTAGATTTGATGCTAGTACCTTTACAATGTCAATAACCAAAACTGATCAATACGATTATCTTTTCTTTGGATATAAAGTCATGTTATAGATCCATGTTCACGAGTGAATGTTGTCGACGGAATTAATTTTCGTTGGGTTTATAACTAATACGGATTTATAGCTATGTTGTAGATGACATAAAGTACATTTTCTTTGGATATATAGCTATGTTGTAGATGACAATAAGTACATTTTCTTTGGATTTATAGCTATGTTGTAGATTACATTATGTACTTTCTTTGGATTTATAGCTTTATTGTAATAAAATACAATTTCTGTGTTGTAGATGTAATTAATTACCCTTTCTTTGGATATATAGCTATATTGTAGACAGACGTTAGTCCGGGAACCACCGTTTTCCTATCCTTGGTTTCCATATTCAGTATTCCTATGTAGGACTTGCTACTTACAGCAGAGTAGATCAGATGTCCAGTGGTTGGATCAACAACCAAGGCCTGTGGTTCGAATGAACCTGTTCCAAAGTACAAATGTATTATCGCAAGATCAATTATCTGAATCTATCTGACTATTTTGTAAGCTATCAGTTTGTCTATTCATTGCAACAAAATTAACCAACATTGAAATTACAATTTTTAGGACACTTTTAATTAGAAGATTACTATCATACTGAGCATGATCTCGGTTAAAAATTGATTGAGCAAACACCCACTTAGCAATGAACAGATAGCCTCATATCTTGATTTGATAACGTCATGAATTGTTATGCCTAGCATTTCCCAGAATTTTCCTGCTTTAGGTACCTGTGTTAGTCAGAGAAACAGAACTGTGTCCTGACAATGATAATTGTCTGATCTCGCGGTACATCGCATCTGAGTAGATCAGATTACGGTGGAGGGGGTGGAATATGGCGTTAACTGGATGCATTGTTTCGTTGACATCAATTGCCACTACTTCAGCATCGGTCATTGACACTTGGAAAATGGCGGCGTGTGTAAAATCAACAGTCAACACAAACTCGTGTTTTAATGGAGCTAAATGTTCAAACGAATGAATAAATTGTAATGCATTCTATAGACAAGGTTTGTACTGCTTTTGCAGCAAAAGGTATGCAGAAAAAGAGAGTACTTACAAGATATACACGCTTTCTTGTCACTCTTTAACTTAAATCCTAAGCGACATTGGCATGTTCGGGTACCCTCTGCTTTAGGAATGCAGATATGCTCACAATCACCATTTCGAACACGACAAAGGTCTGGGTTAAAAAGATATTAAGGAACATAAAGTTTCATAACAATATATATTATCACGTTGTTACATTGTTAAACCGACTCAATTTCTTCTTTACAAGATGTCTACCAGGCCCAGTGTTTTATGGTTTTACCTTTTGTTGCTGGTTGTTCAGATCTATCGTAAACAATAACATGTCCAAATCCCGGAGAGTCTAAATGTTGGTGTAGACTGTTAGATTCCGTGTCTATTACCAGAGCTTCGTTGTTGTTTTTCAATATCATGATGAATCCCTATAAATTGAATTAATATTTTTACTTCATTTTTGTTTTATCTTATGAACATTTCCATTTCAATAGACAAAATACCCTGGTTTTACATAAAATGGAGAAATGGAGTTCTACTTTATATTTTGTAAATGACTTGATATTGCTGGAAGGAAATGATTGTATCTCGGAGGTTTCCATGTCCAAAGAAGAAACACCATCCACATCACTCCAAAATAACCTACCGACAAAAAAACCCAAACTTTTTATAAAAGGACATTGTTTTTGTTCAAATTGAGAGAGAGAGAGAGAGAGAGAGAGAGAGAGAGAGAGAGAGAGAGAGAGAGAGAGAGAGAGAGAGAGAGAGAGTACCTATTATCTGTGGTAGTATATAAGAGTTGTGTTGGATATTTCAGGTGCTGACTGTCGACCACGACCCACCGCTTCGTGCCGTCCGAGGACCCCGCCTCTATCTTGTAGGTCCCCACGCCACCGCTCAGCCAGTACAGGGTTCTGTTCATAATTCAGTGATGTAACAACAAATCGACAGCAATAACAAAAATCTTCATACATAGTTAATAAACATGTATACATGGTTATAAAATTTGATAAGCCTTATGTCATCTTCGTTGCAGAATACAAATTACTTTTGTTTCAGAAATAAAAGAAAACATATTTACATGTACATGTATATGTTTTTGCAAAACAGATATGAAGGCGTGTGTCAAATGCATTACTGGTAGAAAAGTTTTTATTAATCAAACCTTTACCTGTTATGGGGATTAATTGTGAGAGAGAATGGATTGTCAACATTTTGGAATAAAGGCATCTCCATCGGAAACCTTTCGTTGATAAATATGATTAACCCCGACGTTCTTTCTGCCCAGTAGACATCACTGGCCAACCAGTCTACGCAAATACCTGAAAACAGTTTGTATGTAAACCACAAAAATTGTGTTTTTCACAAAAAATCAGATCACTATTGGAAAACATAGAATATTAGGTTTTATAACAAGGAATAATGGATTTACGTGATAAAATACAAAAGACAAGGAGAATGGACTTTGGCTAATTGGCATTGATACTCACCCGAAACACCAGAAATTGAAAAGAATTCTGTTTTTTGACCGGTTCGTACGTCCAGTATCATTAGTTTTTTGCTGTCAGTGTCCTCGAAATAGATCTTATCTTGACGACTATCAACCGCAACGTTAGATATGGATCTCTCCCAGTGCAGAATACAATTCAGCGCTATTGGCATCCCAGTTAGAGATAGAATATCCACAAAACATATTGATGACGTGTTTGACAGCAAAAGAGATTTTTGAGGTAAAACATTATTTCCTAAAAATAAAGAAATGATTATTTTCTAAATATTTTGTCCGAATTTTTTTAACATTAGTGTAGGAGAAGGTAGTTATGTTATAAAGATAATTGTGTGTGTCAACAATTCGGCCTTTGAAAACGTGTACTATCTAAAATTATTACAAGGCTATTTAAACAGGGTCTGATTTATGACGTCATATTTACGTGTACAGTTGCGTCCGTTGACATCCAATATGAATCCATCTGGACAATAACATTTGGCGATGCTTTCTCTAGTAATTATACACAAATACTCGCAGTACTGTTCTTCACATGGCTCTAGAACCGAAAAATAGATATTTTATAAACTTTTTTTTAATACACATTGCAACATTTCTGTAGAAGAATACGCTGACAAGTCATTATATACCAGCGTGGTATCCATATCAACATCATAATTCAAGCATGTTTAAGAAATTGATTACAAGTTTCAGATTCCATTATGATAGTCACTGGTTCAATTAACTCATGTAAAATAATTTATGTCAAGATGCATGTACATTTATATAATGTTGGTAGAATGTATCTCACGTGTTATGTTTTCGAGTGTCATGGCTGGGATAAATTTGAGGGTCTTGGGAATCTTGTATTCGTATTTGCCGTCTTTGAGCCACTGAAACAGGTGCTGCCATTTTGTCTGTCCGGTTTCCTTGTCAATGCACTCAACAAGGTAAGCAGCTTGTATAGCAACACAAATAAGGTCCTGAAAATACATAATACTGGTATTTTTATTTGAATTTTATAAAGGTATTACGGTATAATTTTTTCATCACTGACTATTAAACAATTTTTTTTACCTAATATGTATTGAATACCTAATATTTTCTGATTTCTGAGATAAAATATTCTTTGCGTTACTTTAAGCTTTTGATTATGGCATCTGATGTAACATATTCAACTGTATTGTATACCTTGTGCAAAGTAAGACCACTCATTAACATAAGCAAAGAGTCGGATCGCTTTAATACTCTTCTATCTGTTCCATCATATGTGCATGTTTCCAGAGTTTCTCTTCCGATATCCAACCAATAGACCCGTTTCTCTACATCACTGATGGTGATATCACTGACCAATAGGAGGCTGTGTACCAACAGCGTTTGATCACTGCCTGAGAGGGATGACCTAAAGATGGCAAATCGTCCACTGTGTCCCGCAGACCAAAACAAATATCTGTAGAATTTTTGCAAGAAATGAGGCTGAGTAAGGGAAATGCGAAGAATAAAAAAAAAACAACCGACCATTCTTCCCCCAAAAACAATTCTTCCTCAAAGCAAAGCAGACTTTGCACAGATTTTCGATTGAAAAAAATTTGGAGCAATGATTTTTTAACATTAACATCCATAATTTTTTTTCATGAGCAAAAATGAAATCTAGAGTACTCATCATACATACTAAAATACATTTACATAACAACCGAATGGCTTTGAGGTTAGAGTGTATGAGACATCTTTGGGTAAGAATTTTTACTTAGGTGGATAAAAGTGGAATAATATTTAGTTTTTGGACATGCTTAAAAATTTAATAGCATTTTATAAATTGACGTTAATACGAAATCCTTTTTTTTTTTTGCCTGCTTTTTTCAAAGCAATTTTTTAAAAATCTTAATATGGTAACACGCGTCAATAAAATTACAAAGGCTTGTAATGACATTTGGTCTATAACCGCATATTTTCGATAAACATATTTTCAATCAGCTTTTGAGAAACTTGATTTTTTGATCAAATAATTTTATCAAACTTAAGGTTTTTTTATTTTGACAAAATGATTATGAATTGGGGGAGTCTTATTCAACATTTCGTACGCCATCTTGATTATATATCCATGACAACTAAAGGCATTTAATATTCCTATTACTAGCAATAAAACAATTCGATGATATTATTGTGGTCACATAACTGTCTAATGAACAACTCGCCAGGTTTTCCCGATCACTCACCCATTTAATGGGTCAACAGCAATGGCTTTTGGTGATATCAGTCCTTCGATCAGCGTTTTCCTGCCCGAGCGACCAACGGCGTAGAGAGGTTGTACAATGATCCATCGGAATGATGGGTCTATGTAATAGAGGTTCTTTGATACCCAGTCTATGGCTATTTTTGAAGATGAAGAAGAAAACGTATCAATCACGTTACTTGTAAGTTCATCAGGCTTGATGCTGTGGGAGATGTTTTCCGTTCTGAATAAATTGGATAGAATATCTGTCATATATAGGGTCCTTTCCAGGGGATCGTAAAGCAACTCTTTGATGTTCGTTGCATTTGAAAAAGCAAGAGGTACTGGGTCATCTTTTGAAGAATGGGTTAAAGAGTTGGTTTTAAAGAACACAAGATGGCCGTTATCTGATCTATCTGGTGCCAGCGAAACGATGAGAGCATCTTCACACTCAACTGAAAGGCAATGCATTCCATGATAGAACATATACTAGTAATGTATACACATATTTCCTTACGTTTCTTGTGTCTTATTTGCAACATAAAAAACGTTTTTGTAAGTTTTGTTTCTCTGTTCCTCGATCCTCGGCTCAAGATAGTGTTATTTCAAGTTTTTTGTGCGATATATATAGCTATAGATTGAAATCTAAAGAAAATCGAAAAATATCCAGGCGTTTTCAAAAGATATAACATGTTGGTCCTCCCGAATTGTAATAGAAAATATATGAAAATGTAGAATTTGAATGTAAAATGTAATCTGAAATGTAGAAATTGGTAAAATTCCCATGAATCGAAGTATTTTCGTCACACAGTCAGGAGACTGGATGGTCAACACACTACCCATCAGATCTTCTATAAAATTTTGATATGATTTTTTAGTTATTAACTATAGTTTAGTCAAGAAAATTGCAAATATTTTAACGTCAAGGTTTGAATACCCCCCCCCCCCCTATCTTGATATGGAGGGAGATTGTTACGGTCTGAAATTGCCACGACCACCTAGCGCTCCTAAGCATATATTTGTTCTCCGTGGTACCACCAAACCTGAATGGTTTTTTTTTACCAGTGTGTAATATAAAACGGTACATGTTTTTACACGTCTAACATTAAATAAAACCAGTAATAATTTCCAAATATGTCAGAACATTGCTGAGGATCGGATACCTCATCATCCTCACAATGTCAGGGGTCCCGAGTCCTCACGTGGCCGTGGCACCGCCACGAGTGGACTCAGGACCCCTGACATTGTAAGGATGATACCTTATATAAAACAAGAAATTACAAACAGCGTCAGACTTGCTCTACAAGGCAAATTGTTTTACGAATTCTATATAGGTTTTTAAGTGAAATTAGTTTGGTTTTATTATAAATGAAATTCGTATCAAGTGAATATTTCAATAGAGACACCTACTGGATTTTATATGTAACACAATGAAAAATACACAAACAATTTGCACAATTATGTAAAAATATGGTATGGTTAACTAATCTATGACTTCCCCAAAGAACCCAACAATTTGCAATATATGTGATAATACCAATGATAATACATAAAAAGAATAATTGCGTTAATGTTAATATATTAATCTTGAACATGATGATATTAGCATGCACGTCTAACGTGTAGAGATTGCAAGATTTGCAAGGCAATATAATAATGATAAATAAAGAAAATCTTACCATGTGTCAATGAAAAGAGAAAAAGGAAGTTGACAAACATGTCTACATAAGAATATATAAACACACAATGTATGTATGACAAACGAATAACTCTCTCCGTCGGCAGCTGACCACCGGAATCTGAGATAGCATCAGATCTAGGTAATTGTTTCTTTGACTCAATCTTAATGGTTTGATGCTGATAATGTCAATTTTCGCTAAAAGCAAGACATAAAATTTACTGTTACCTGAATATTTGAGAACTTCATTTAACTTGGACAATCGATGAAAGTTTTATTGAGATCAGTGAAGTGGAACTTTTGATTGCGTGAAAAATACTAGTAACCTATTGATTTACATATATGTAGGATATAATGATACAAGGGCACTTTTATTTTAAACAATTGTTTCCGAACTACAATTGAGTTAATCATATAAATTCTGTAGATACATTTAACAGTATTTAGAATAAAAAACAATCGTTATACAATTTGTCTTGCGTTATTTTATCTTATAGAGAGTGAATTTATACTGATGTATCTAGTTTAATAGATTTCTCTTTTTCTCCTATTTAACCTTTTTTTATCAATCACACAAAATTGTTAAGAAGAAGAAAAAAAAGAATACAGGTCGGAATAAACTGTTATGTTTTATTAAAGTAGATGAAGTAGAGATCGCTTATGACGAAAACAAGTCCTGGGAAAATAAATAATCCTAGAGCTGGTTGATAGCACCAACTCCTTAAATCTGTTCAAATTGAAATACGGCCTCCAATCTAACGATAGCAGGGAAAATCTGTCACTTTATTCTGTTTTTTCTCTCACAGTGAAAATGGGGATACCAAAGACATGGTGGCCAAAAGGTAATGAAATTAAATTTTATCTCTTTCTAAAGGATTTTTCAATCGATATATTAATTCTTAAAATGTTTCAGTTCAAAGAAAATAGCATTAAAAAATTCACCGATTTATCTGTCATATTTATTTAATGGTTTACCCACAGTACTCGAATTTCACCCCCCCCCCCCTTTTTTTTATATTGTTCAATATTTATAAGTAATTTTGATATATGTTTATCCTATTCGCATGACGCTGTTTGAAAGGTTATAATGGAGATGTATTAAAAAATACCGTTTGATCTGATTGGCGATTACAATAATCTAAAGCAGCAAAAAAATAATAACGTAATATTTGCTTCATATTTTACGAATTACTTCGAATGCCATTGAAAAATGTAAATTTGGGATATTTTATTTGCTTCGAAATTTTATCTCTACATTAACGTTTGTCCATGCAGGCTTCTTGTCCATGTTGATGCTGCTAATGGCGGGAACGTCCACGGGACTTCTGGTGGACACAACAGACATGTGTGACATTCTGAGAGTCATAGACTGCAACCACCATTACCACTCCAATGGCGACGAAACGGTGTGTTGTACGGACGGGAAAACATACAAAAACAAGTACGGTTTTTATTTTAAAAAAAAATAAATAGTTCCAATCAATTGACGAGTACATTTTATGTACCAAAGCTCAGAAAATTAAAACAAAAAGACTGTTTAGAAAAGCTCAAAAAGTCCTAAAACTCTCTAAACCACACTATTTATTAAAAAAAAACCAGCAAATTGAAAATAACTTATGTATAGTAGGAGAATGGACTTGAACAAAAGAGACCCAAGTTCTTTCTTAAGAGCATTATCTATTTGCTCGTTCGGGCCATGTCTTCCAGTAGAAAAAGGTCGAAATATTGCGGCCTCGTTTTTTATCAGAAAATGAAAGCGTAAATTAAAATCTAAGATAGTTCTAATTCTGTGACACTCCAGCTACAAAATTTTTAAATCCCTCCCCACTCGGTAACTGTACTGGGTACCTTCTGTTTTATGATGCCCCAGCCTGAGATCAAGTGTTCTAGAGAAGGGCTGAGATTGATTTAGGAGGGGTCACTGTCAGCATATATACTTTTACTAGTACATTGTATTATCTTATGTATTAACTATCTGTGACCTTAACCCCCAATAACCCAGTTCACTGCGTGAAACCTCGATATTTGAACTGTTTGTAGAAAAGAACAGGTTTTTCCTTATTTGGTACACTTCTTTTAATTGCAATAAGTATATTAACATAGTAATTTTAGGTACACAACATAGAGATTATTTGCCACAATGAAAGTGCGTGTGTACATACGTCACAAATAACAAAACGGTTATCATATAATGGCATTGAGATTGACTTTAGACAATTTATGTCCGATTGAAAAAAAGAATTAGCACATGCACTGACGTCAGACTTTTGAACTTCTGCACAGCGAGTAAGTGTTGACACGGAGCCCTGTCTTTGCTCTCACATCACTGTTGCACACTGACTGATATAGGTCGAAAGAACTATCGGTATATATGATGGCCCCAATAATTCGCCATTTTTTAAGTGTTTCCGGTACAATAAAATGTTAACTAATTTTTTAGAAGAGTTGATATAAAATATATTTTTCATCTATTTATTTGATTTATTTGCACTCACTGGCAGTATATGACGTCAGAAGTGACGCCATTTCTATAATTCAATCAAAATCGGCCAAAAATTGACATTTTTCTTATATATTTACGAATGGGAAATATAGAGCGCATGCTTGAACAAGAAATTTTTTTTGTCACTTATTAGTCTTGGCTAGATACATTTCTGATTAAAATATTTAATTTGTTCAAGAATGCGCTCTATGTTTTCGGAAGGAAAAACTGCTTGAAAACAAGCTGTTTTACGCTAAAAATGCAAAAATGGCGGGAAAAGTTTGTCGTTACAATGTCATCTAAATTGTGGGCACTTGAACCAAAATGAATATTATGTAAACACATCACATACATATCTGTATTAAGAAAACAAAGAATGATAGTAAATGATGATGTTCATTTTAGGGGGCCATTTTAAGCCCATATCATATATAGTCCTTAAACAAACGTAAAATGAAGATTTAAAAATTAAAGTGAAACGTTCAATGTTGTTTTATACCAGATGTAACGGTTGCGACACTTAATCAAATAACACGTTTTCAAACGCATCATTTGTTCTTTCTGCCAACCATTACGTATATCGCATGAAACAACAAAGTTACATTTTATTTTTTTAATGGATACAATAGTTGGGTGTAATATCATGCGGTATACTTAGTGTAAGCGGGGTGCAGTAGGTTGAAAAAGATTAGTATGCTAGTATATCTCAATATCGTATGTAGATCGATATAAAATAAGGTTACGGGTACACAGTATATGGTTTTACACAAATAACACGTGTACACATTTCAGGTGCTGGTACGTGCAGGCCAAATGTGATAACATACGACTAGAACCCATGCACGCCGGCGCTTGCACAGAGGAGGATAAGAACCCCCGTAGCAACATGACCAGTACCAATTTCACCACGGACATTCCCGAGGCCGCACAGACCATTGACAACTTTACTCTGACCCAGGAGTTCTGTGCCGACCCTCGACCCTGCCCGTCAGATCTCAACCCTATCTGTGGAAACAACCGGATATTCTACGTCAACTTGTAAGTTTGTTGTTATATTTTTGTATGAATATCATTGCCAAACAATGAAAAGCAGTTCTAGCGCTTTGCGATTAAAGTGTTAGATTTTGCTTGTTAATCTATCTAATGTTTTAATTACTAATCCTACGTTTTAATGCAAATGCAATTGCCCTTTATAATTTGATGAACAAAAGCAATTATGACCACAGGCAGTTGATGCAAAATACATTGTCCGAAAATTACACTAAATTGTAATCTTTTATTTTCCATTGACAGATGCGATTTTAATAAAGCCAAATGTAAAGTACCAGACTTGGAGAAGATTGGATTGAGCGACTGTAAAAGCACCGGCGTCACTCGGGCTTTTATTGAAAAATTCAAACGCAGGCGCAATCGTACAAAAGGAAGTGGAAAGTAGTTACTTGTTACTTAGATTATTATCGCCGCTTATCTGATTATTTTTTAGTTTACATGAATGTGGGTGTCCCTGAGGGGAAAAATACATAGTGATGTTGAAGTACCATGTATCATTTCATGGTTTGAGCGAATAAACTGAATTGAAAGTAAGTCACACAACTATAGTAATGACTAAACTTCACATAAGGGGATGTATTTAATTTCTTAAAATATTTATTTCATCAAGGACGAATATGTTAGTCGGACGTCCCTATTATATGAAATGACGATTAATGTTGTGATGATGTATGTAAATATTTCTTGAATTGTGTACTCGCTGTAAACTCATTCCACGTTCTCTTACAAATTCAAATAAACGCTGTTAACTGTGATTGCTTTGAAATTTACTTTTCAAATAAAATTGGTCGATGATTTAAGTATATAATCTCTGAAGAATTTCATTTGTTTGTTTTTTATTTGTTTGTTTTTCCTTGACTGCATGCGCATTGTGAGTTTTCATAGGGGTTTACTTAAAATGTCCCAAGTGTCTATATGGTGAAAAATCTACCTAGCAAAGGTATGACACATATATGTAGTTTACTTTCCTGTTTTAAATGGTTTACATGGAATCGTCTTTAATCTGGAATGAAGATATATTTATCTACCTGGAGGGGTCACGTTCGCTGGTCTTACATATCATGTTTGACGTAGTCAGCTGCCCCCGAAGTTAATAGTCACCATGCCAATTGTTATTATTCCAAGGAGTTAGTAGTCAACAGAATGTTTTTTACTCAGTTTTTAAAGACATTTTTCGTTTTACAAGGTAAGAGTTTGATTTTGAATGAAAGGAGAAAAATAATCCTTACGTTAATACATATACTTACTAACCCTGTATATTTCCCTCAATGTACTACATGTAAATTAATAAATAAGATAAAATTTTAACAAGAAATAACAGTTTAAGAGTGATTAACGCCAGAAGATTAATAAATAACAGCTATTCAAAACTTCACGAGCGCAACAAGCATCAAATGTTTCATATATGTACTAGGATAATAAAATCCTCGTACACAAGCACGTGACATCCACTATCGAATTCAAAAAATAACACGCACTTTAGTTTGTATTATTAATACACCTTCCCTTTCATATGCAATCATGTTAATAATTATAGTCTGGTGTATTATTCCGTAATTCTATTTCACGAATATCTATCAAAATAGTAACTGATATACATCATGCGATTGAACCAGATGCTACACATACCTACACATTTTGTTGACGTTTGCTTTGTTTTAAACATACATGTAAAGGTAACGTACTAAAAGTTTGCAAAAAGTTCTCGCATCTCACAAAAAATTCGCCTTTTATATATATATAATATATATATATATATATATATATATGATGTAGCAGTGTGAACTTTTTCGACAGCTACACTGCTTGCCCAGGATTTCCCAATCACATGGGAGGTCCTGTCCTCTCTCTGTAACCAGGTCCTGATGCTGCGGTGTAATGACGGGTACGTTGCCGACGGAGACGAGAGATTGTGTGGATCAGACGGGGAGACCTACCTTAACTTGTAGGTATACCGAGGTACAACTATATATCATCATTGAATGTCTGTATAGCGAGATAGAATAATCTTTTTTAGGCTTAAGGTATTTTGATATCGATATCCTGAATCGATATTACGGATATCTGTACTAGAAATTACATTATTGAATTAGGTACCAGACATGGAAACCTACATAAACTTGTAGGTATACCGAGGTACAACTATATATATATATATATATATATATATATATATATATATATATATATATATATATATATATATATATATATATATATATATATATATATATATATATATATATATCATCATTAAATGTCTTTATAGCGAGATAGAATAATCTTTTTTAGGCTTAAGGTACATTGATATCAATATCCTGATTCGATATTAAGGATATCTGTACTATGTGTGACAATAGTGAATTAGGTACCGGACAGGGAGACCCACCTTAACATGTAAATATACAGAAGTACTACTATAAAACATCGTTTGTATATACACCAAAGATTTGTTCATATGACCCTTGATATCCATACAAAGCACTGTGTACCAGGTGTAACATTATTGAATGGGGTACCGGTGCTTTTTTCTCCTTTTTGTATTACCATAGTTAAACAATGTAGGTATATTATATATACAGCAAAACAGATTTATCGGTGTTGTTAATCTTTATAGAAGTCCAAATTCCTTTAGTACGAGGAATAACTCTCACAAGAATAAATTGCTCGGTGTGTTCCCGTTTTGCACACATTTGATAATTGGGTATAGAACAATAGGTGTTAATTGTGTTGTGATAGCAATTATAGTCAGACTCTGCTTTCAGTCAAAGATTTTACCTGGATTTTTACTTGTGTTTTATCATTCATTCATCAGCGCCATGAAACAAGAAGAATATAGATATTTTGTTGTGTTTTAGACTAATAACTATCACAATTTGTTTTTTCATTTGATAAAATAAAGATCAACATAAAATGTTTAGTCTTAAATTTCCGCTCACTGATAAGAAAAATAAGGATTAGATGATTTGACTTTTACATTTTTGCCCATTTACTTTAAATATAAACTCGATGAATTGAGGAAAAATTGCTGGTCCCGGGCCAATTGGAAGCTGATTCAGTGGATAATTATATGATAAAGGGGAAAACTACACGGCCAGTCATATGGGGTAGTCCGTGTCTCTTTTTACAACTTACATTGTAGATGCAAATATGTAAATCGCATGTTTATAATTGGTTGTTTGGTATCAACAGAAAGATTATTATGAAAAGAAACAGACCTTTATCACAAAATATTTCAATCTTCGAAGTAGCAGCCTTGACAGTAGATCTTATGATCGACATCACCGCTTTTGTATATTGCTGGTCACTTTTCTGGATTTTCAAATCAGAAGCTCAATAAATTCCGACAAAAATAATAATTTAAATATTGATTCGATATACCTCAAACTGAAGAAGGTTGAAAATGTATGAATTAGGTCTACATTTGATAGGTTTTGTGAAAAAATATTTTCAGTTTTTTAAGCATATAAAATTGCCTACTTATCATCATATCGTCATACATTAATTTGTCTAATAGTATTCTCTTCGATTATTCAAGCCACAGCATAAATGAGAAATAATTAGCAGCGTTTTCACTAGACACATTTCCTCCATTTATGTAAGCAAAAGCAATAAATAAATACTAATATATGATATTTTCTCTTCAAACTTGTAGCGTGTAAATGTACTTCCTAAAGGCAGGAAGTTAAACAAAAGCACTACATACACAACATTTTTGCAATAATCTTTTTTGTTTAAAGAAATTACTGAAATTGTTGATGACCAAATCGATGTTTAAAATTAAATTCCAGAACATGGATGTCAATTATAATGTAAATGTGCTTCTATGCAAGTTATATTGTAACATAAAATAAATGTAAATATCAATTGCGAGTAGATATGTTTTATTTATTTCATTGTCAATTGCCCTTGCTGGAACTGTGATATAGACTATAGCAATTAAGCAATTATGACACCTGGTCAAACTCCCGTTTCGCACACATTTTTTCGATACCTAATTTTCAAATGTGTGCAAAACGGGAACAAACAAAATTGCTCACTTCATTTTAAATAAAGTTTTTCATTGGAAATACCGGTATATATCCATCACTTTGTAAATTTCGAATTTACAGGGTGGATATAAATGCAAAATTTACATCATGACATCATGACATTACCTGTCAACCTCTGCTGATAAATGTCATTTTTTTTTCTAATTTTTTCACCCTCAAATATATACAATAGTCATCACATTAGCATAGTCTTATATAATACTAGTGTATAAAATTTTTGCATCTTATGATGGGTTTTCCTCAAATTACAATCAATGGCAAATCGACAGATAGTATACATGAACATTTAATCGAAAGGGATGGTTTACACATATATATCTTTATTTCATCTAAACTACTCTTACGATCTCTTGAAAACTGTAAAAATGCATGAGTCATGCAAATATTTTACAGTTGTTTCTATGCCCAGGGCCGATGTCGGAAGCCGGACATTACGATGGAATACTTTGGGCCCTGTTTAAATTCGTCCACGGTGGAACTGCCTGACCCCGTGTCCTCTACCTCTCCCCCGCGTACCACCACACAAGACATCATCGTCCAAGTCTTCTGTTCTCAGGCCACCATTGATACGTGCCCTATAACTTTGGACCCTCTGTGTGGCACAGATGGCAAGTTCTACAGAAATGAGTACGTATCACAAAATACAACTATTTTCCATATATACTACTGGTGCGTCGTGTTTTAGAAGGAGAAAAGAAAATCACTTTAACCGCTGAGCTATGACGATATACATCTGAATCGATTGATACAAACAGTTTAACAAACCATTTTAATCGCCATCTTGTGACGAAGTGTCTCAAAAAGTATAAGTCTCGGTGTAGTGAAGTACCTTAAAGAAGTCAAACTAAGAGAGGCGTTTCCAAAGAACTATAGATGCGGTTATTTTTTTTAACTTTATACATCCAAGAGACATTGGTTAACAATTTTTGTAGCAAAATATATAGGTGCTTTTAAACAACTATATACGTTTATGGACTTATTACTCAAGTCTGCATATAAATGCAACTATATATATAGTTTATCAAAACTTCTCCGTTTCAGATGTTTTTTCGCAATTGAGAAATGTACGCAGACAGCATTACAAACACAGGAATTGGAGAAATGTAGCTCAGAGAAAGTGGATACAACGCCTATTTCAAATATATTTGGAAAATGAAAATAAACAATTCAATTAATACATAACAACCATATTATTGAAAAGACTTAAAACTCATTGAGACACATTCTTTCATCTAAAAAATGATTATTATGCAAAACCTGTACATGTATTTCAAATCATAAAGATTAGTTTGAATCCCGTCTTTTTCATTTTATCTGGATGAAAGTTACACTTTAATAATATGGTCAAAAATTTGTCGGCGAAGTATGAGCCAGAATGAGTAAAGGAAATATACGCTCCAGAGAAGTGATGTCGAACAAACGGACAGACAGACAGACTGATAGCTTTAGGGCACCACAGACCGATAGCTATAGGGCGCCACAAACCGATTGCTATAGGGCGCCACAGACCGATAGCTATAGGGCGCCACAGTGTGGGGTCGTAATCAGGCTATTACTACAGAAATTATAACAACAGTAAATTAACGTACACTGTCAAACCAAAATTAAAGCCCCTTCACTTTGAAAGAAATGAAAATGATGCAGCGTGTCTGTAATACTTACTGCGACTAGATTTCATCGATGGTAAATATATCTTGTACATGGAAAGGTTTCTTGTTTTGTTTTCTTAGATTGGTTTAATGTTTTCCCCATTACATCTTGTTTCCCCTTCATTTAGTATAAAACAGTCACTACGTAGTGAATTTTTTTTAACAATATTTCTTAACAAAGAAACCCTGTACAAGGTCACCGCACGCCCTTAACCATGTTAACCAATATGCATTCATTATTTAGAGAGAGGGCTAATATAGGCTGTACCTGCTTCCCAATCCCATTCAATATACATGTATTTTATTGAATAAATTATTGTTTAAATAATAAAATTGAACTCTATCTCTCACCAGAGGGCGTATTACGATTTGCTCCAACAAAATAAAGCTTGCGAAACGCGCTCTGCTGTGATTGCCATTAAGCCGAAGACATCTCTGGACAAATGGTTTCTGAGAAGATTTTTCAAAAATGCCATCAATAATTCCAAAGTATCTAACCTTGAAAGATACTGTTGTCCTTCATTGTAACAAACTTGAATCCCCTAACCTAAGGATGCTTTGACCTAAATTTGTTAATTTAAAAACTGGCCAAGTGGTTCGGGAGTGTGAACAGTTTATGATAATGACAACATTCAACTTTTGATCAGGAAAGCCAAAAGCTCAGGTGAGCACAAGATGGGCTAAGGAGGAAGAAAACATGCTCTCCAACAAGAGGCACATGGGGCAACATCGCTCACCTGAGCAACAATGACTTTATATGGGCGTTCAAATGATATTGTACCATATGGCCCCTCGGTAGAATAACAAAAAATATATATTGTAAAGCATTCGAATTTTACACTTATATTTTCATACACGTAATCTTTGACACTGTACCGTTATGGAATACGATTTTGACCGAAAATAAGAAAATCCTATGCAAAATATAAAACTAAACATTTGGTAGGGGCACACTATTAACTTGTAATTCCCTATATTTTCGTTCTGCCCCCTCCTTCCCCCACTTTATAAAGCGGATCAAAATATTTGAGAGCATATAGGTACATTTCCTTCCTCAACTTCTTACTAGTTATTGTATTTAAATTTATATATATTATAATTAATAGTTATTGTATTAGAAGAATAAAACTGAGCTTTCAGCCCAGGTGAGCTAAAAAGGATTTTACCCAGATATCTGATGACTGGTCAAGAAGCAACAGTGAGGATTAAGTAAGACTAAACTACGGGTTCTGGACAAGTCAATGATTAACTGACTTGTTTCTTAAATGTCTTTCTTACCCATGTCTATGAAGAAAAATAATTAACAGCCTCCATGATGCAAGAAGCATTAAAACTGGTACTTAAGTAGGGTCTTAAAGAGTGAAAAAGAACTCATTTTTAGCCTGACAGTTTATTTTCCTGTTCACAGAAAGCACAGTAAATAGTTTATCGGTTGGACTTGGCAACACGTTCCAATTCATCCTTCTTCTTGATAGCATGGGAGTTTGAAGATCCCTAAAAAGCAAAGAAAATATTAAAATCTTTTCATAGTTAATTTTTAATATCCCAATACATAATACATGTATAATATCCCAATATTGATAAAAATAGCTGAATCCAAAATGAAAATTTCTCTCTTTTCTAATTTTGTCTTAACACATAATTGTACTTAAAGAGAAGTAACTTGTAATTTTGATTTGCCCCGTTTAAATTTGCCCACTTTCAATGAAGGTGAATGGGGTAAAATAAAATGGTTTATACTAAATTTTTTTGTATAAAATCTGAATTCTAAATGTTGCCATGTTCTGGCTACTGAAAGTCATGATTTAAACAAATTGGTTATTTAAGAAAGCATTTCTATGCATCTTTGAGTTTAAAAATCAAAGTTTACAAAGCACTGTTTAATATGGATGCTTGCACTGAATAACACACACAACATTGAAGTTCTTCTGCAGAAGAGTTGTGAGGTCCCCCCCCCCCCCATTAGTCCAGGCATCAGTATTCAACCTATCTACATCATAAAAAGAATCTTTCTTTTCACTATTAGAAACTTTTTTCACAAGAGCTTGAACTTTGGGCAGTATTTCGCATACTCCGATTTGATGAAGACAGGGGTCTACTCATGGTTTGTCCTGTCATTGGCTAATACAATAACATCGAAGCAATGACACTTGTCATACTTTATCCAGGAATGTATATTACATTGAAACAGCGTCAATTTCACACAACAGAGCAGGCCTTGGTTAAAAACCTTTCTGTTTTTTATGGTAATGAGACCTCTTGGTGAATTAGAAGAGATGAGGTTAATATTTGACAGCTTGTCTTGGTAAGCAAAACATCCCAACGAAAATCCAAGCTCTTGTTAAAATGGTTCTAAAATAACTCCATTTTCTAGTGCAGTAACTTCCAAAAGACTTTTAAACAAATCTTTTCAGCAGATTTGTTAAAATCATGTTTTTCCACTATAGGCATGCCCTATTAATTGAAACAAACTTTATTCCAAATTTAATTGGTATCAGAGAAAATCAGAAAAGATCATATTCTAAACAACAACCAAAAAATTTTAATCAAAATGGCCACTTGCACATTAAGCTCAAATGAGCTAAAAATAAGTCGCTATACCTTGGCAGCATTGATCAGCTCATCAGCCAAACACTCAGCAATAGTCTTGATATTCCTGAAGGAGGCTTCACGTGCCCCGGTACACAGGAGCCAGATGGCCTGGTTGACACGCCTCAGTGGAGAGACGTCCACAGCCTGACGCCTGACGGTACCAGCACGACCAATACGAGTGGAGTCCTCACGGGGGCCACTGTTGATGATGGCATTCACCAAAACTTGGAGAGGGTTCTAAAAAGATTAAATATCTTATCATTAGTTGGAATTCAAAGTAAGAACAATGTACAAGATCAACAAAATTTTCCCCTCATAATCTGCAATTTTTCCTTACATATTCGTTATACAGATATGTGTTATACAGTACCCTTTACTTTATTTTTGTGTTGTGTGATCCTAACCTATTGTTTATCAATCCTATCATAATGTGTATCAATCCTATCATAATGTGTATCAATCCTATCATACTGTGTATCGATCCTATTACATTGTGTCTGTATCCTGTTGTATTGTGTTAATCTTACCATAATGAGCATGAACCCTATCCTACCATTTATCTTGTTAAAAAATAATGTTGCAGACACTGTATGTCAACTTTTCATAGAATTTTACTTGAAACAGAAAAAATTTCAAAACTATGCACATTAAACAGTAAAACACTTCTTTTATGTGGCAATTTTGACTGATTTGAATGTCTTAGTAAATTCTTATTCAAATTATCTATCCATCTTAAATACTTCAGAATTCAATAATTTAGAAATAATTCATTTCTTAAAGTTGATTTTTTGTTTCCAATTTTCTCAGATTTCAATGATATACAACATTCAGCTACTAGTATAAAAAGAGTTAAAAGTGATATCGTTCCAAAAAGAGTTTGAAATGGCCAATGTTTTTCTCAACAGGAATGAATGTTCTAAAACATAACATCAAAATCACTATTTTAAAGCATTTGACAATCGAACTTTTTTGCCTGATTCTATACACTTAATTTGATGTTTGATTGAAATAAGTTAAATAACAATATCACTTTGTTTTCCAAAGATAACATATAAACCTTTTCTGTTCAAAGTTTAAATAACTACATCAAAATTATTTACCTCTCCTGTGAGCAAGTGAATGATTTCAAAGGCATGTTTCACAATGCGGGTTGTTAAGAGTTTCTTTCCATTGTTCCTTCCATGCATCATAAGTGAACATGTCAGGCGTTCAACAATTGGGCACTGTGATTTTCTAAATCTCTTTACTTGGTATCTGCCTGAGGAGTGTGGCAAATATTTTGCATACTTCTCTTTGACAGCAATGTAATCCTGCAAAATTGCAAAAGTTATGAACATTTTTTATTTTTCCCAGGCCAATTGAATTTTACATGCAAGAATTAAATATATACATGCTTTTTTAGATCTTTTAAACAAGCATTTCAAGTAAAAGGTTTCATAAGCTGCATATCAGTAGCTCTATGGGAAATTTGGGTCGACATTTGACGACTTCAAGAAATTTTGTAATTTACCACATAGGGTGATTTTACCATGCATCGGACACCTTTGGATTTTTCCCTTTGTTCATGCATCGAATATCATCCAAATATAAATAAAACTTGTTTTAAAAGTTACAGGTTTTATCCTTGCTTAATTATTGGAGAAAATATTGTGAAATTGTTAAAAATGTAGAAAATAAAGCAAATTATTGAAGTGTTGACCTATTTCACCATGGATCGGAAATATCTACCAAACTTCTGACAGGTATACAGTAGAAGCAAATAGCAACATTTTCTGGTTTTAATGCAAAAATTCAAAGGTTCAGGAAAATAAATCTATTCAATTGCTATTCAAATTTCTTTTAATATAAATCCTCAAATCTACATATAGAAATTAAGATTAGTGCTTCTTGAGTATTTATCATGAGGGGTTCTTTATCATGCCAGCTCCTACAGGAACTTTGGACTAAAAAGGCTGTTTCTGTAAAACTCTTTGAACTGGTCTGAGGAAAATGTTAGTATCAATTATTTTTTAAATCTTTATTTTACTTCATATTTAAAGTATATCACAAGGAATGGGCACATAATCTCCTTATTATTAGAAGAAATCATGCACTGAAAACTGTCAGATGCATGATTAATTTGTGTCCAATCCATGGTGAAATGAACGTATGGAGCAAAAATTACCTTGACATCAATTGTTCAATTAAATTTCTTGGACTTGTTTTAATCAAATTTTGTTTCAAAACCTATACTCTGTCTCGAGTTTTTGCTTCCACCACTTTTTGCTTGATATTTCAATAATAGTAAATACCTTTGTGCTTAAACTACGTTCATCCACTAATATGAAAAATGTCCAGATTATCTGTTTTTAAACACCTCCTCTACCGCTTCAGGTTTCAATACACATCCAAAAATTGAAAGTCTACGGAGATTTTGCATTGCATCAGCCATTAATAAGCCCAGATGATAATGTTAAAAAATTGAGAGATGTATTCCGAGTGTATTCCGAATGGAGAAAAGATGTAAACATTTCCCATTACAAATCTTCGTAAGAAAATTGTTTTCGTTCCTGTGAAATTTTTTGAGTGAATAGGGATAATTGTTCAATGAAGATATCTTGGATATATTCCCTTTTATCGATTTCAATTGTATTTCTTTCACAGGTATGTGTATTTTTATTAAAAATCATCAAAAATTGATGGAAGCAATAACTTGAGACAGACTATTCTTTCTAATTATTTTACACAGGGAGTGCATTTTCACTAATTCACAATCAAATGCACAACATTCAAATAATGCTTTAGTGTAAAATCTTTGTAACTAAATTATCAATGATGGCGTATTTGACGTCATTTTACAATGCCTATATTGCTATTTTTTTCACAATGTGACTGTCAAATTCTTAATAATGATAAAGTTCATTAGTTCATATTCAGGAATATACGAAACAAAACACGAGCGCATGCACATTTATTTGTATATTTATAACCAAAGTTGTCCGATCCAAGGTATGTGTCCGATGCATGATTAAATCACCCTATATTTAAATTTTTATATTTTGAATTGATTAACTTTGTTTTCTAACATTTCCATGCAAAACTTTGATACCATACTATGGACTTTTTACCAATATCAAACAGAGATTAACTACAGACGTTGACCAAACTGTAGAAAGATTCAAACAAAATTTCTGTCACACCGAGGTACTGTAGACGTACTTTTTTCCACGGGGTCATAATTCCGCGGAATCACAATATCAGTTTAATCCGCGGGTAAAAATTTACGCGGATTCTTTGAATGAAAAAAAAAATCATTTAAATACTATAACTATTATTAAATTTAGTTCTGAGCGATTTTCATTACCGAGAATTTGTCCAACTTTGGACTCAAATTGTAAGAACTGTTCACAGTGAACAGTAATTATCGGTTGTACACTGGTCGGTAGTCATTAGTTAGCCGTCAAGATGTTACGACGCTGGCTAAAATCGTCTTGTGAAACACCACATGATGAATATTTACCCAACCCATGTCTAACACCTGAAAAATCTGTGGAAATTTCAGCAGCAAATGGGGCTGTGATACAAGCAGTGTCCAAATCCCTTAAGAGAAAACGAGGCGAATACAATCATTATTCCGCGGAGCAGAGATATAAAATGGCAAAGTACGCTGTGGAAAATGGGATAATGAAAGCTTCTAAACATTTTAGTAAAGTGTTGGGAAAGCCAGTAAATGAGAGTAGCATCAGAACAATGAAAAAATCTTACATTTTGAAAAAAGTTACGACAGAATCGGATGAATTTCAGGACGGACTCCCGTGCGACAAACGCGGAAGACCAACTTTGTTGGGCACGTTTGAGGAAGATGTAATCGACTACATAAAAAATCTTCGACTTTCAGGAGGTATTGTCAATAGACCAATTGTTATCGCTGCTGCTCGTGGTATTATTATGGCTAAAAATCGTCAACATCTGGTTGAATTCGGCGGATCTATTGATTTAAACAATTCCTGGGCTCAATCATTTCTCCGACGGTTAAATTTTGTCCAACGCAAGGGTACGAAAGCTGCAAGAAAATTACCCGAAAATTTTCCAGCACAAAAAGAATTGTTTTTGTCAAAAATTGAAGAAATCGTTACAGAAAACCGTATTCCCGATGACCTGATCATCAATTTCGATCAGACAAATGTTTACATTGTGCCTGTAGGTGATTACACATTAGAGGAAAAAGGATCAAAACAGGTGCCTATTATTGGACTTGAAGATAAAAGACAGATAACAGTCCTCCTTGGATGTACCATGTCGGGCTACTTACTCCCCCCTCAAGTTATCTACGCAGGCGGAACGAATCAGGTTCACCCGAAATTTCCATTCCCCGATGATTGGCATATTACCCATACGGCAAATCACTGGTCCAACTCAGAGAGCATGTGTGATTATGTTGAAAAAATTATAGTACCGTATATTGAAAACGTGAGAGAAAAATTGCCATTGTGTCGCTCTAATGTACCTGCTTTGTGCATATTTGACGTTTTCAAAGCACATCAAGTAAACGAGTTCAAAGATCAGCTGACTCGCAACAACGTCAGGATGCGCTATGTTCCCGCTAGCTGCACATCAGAGTTACAACCGTTAGATCTTGCTGGAAATGACGAATTCAAAAAATGCATAAAAAATCAGTTTTCTGAGTGGTACGCGGATCAAATTCAAAAAGAACTGAAAAGGGGAAAAACAATGCAGTCTTTAAACGTAGATCTACGATTGTCAACATTGAAACCCATTCATGCGGGGTGGCTGGTCAAGGCACATCAGACAGTTAGAAGCGAAACCATTCAGCAAGGGTGGGAAAAAACGGGAATTCTCCCGCGATTGAAAAAGTGAACATATTCTGAATATGTTGTCATGTGTCCATGTAATTTTACAGGTTTTTAAAACTGGTTTCAATGAACTGTTTCTTTTTTATCTGTTTATATGCATGTCGTATTTTTAAAGCCAAATAAATATTTTAATCTTTATTAACTGTCAATTTATGGGTTCACATGTCGTTTAAATTATGAGTTGATCAGTCTTATCAATTAAAAGTCAGAGCACAAAGGGATCTAAAAATTGCAGTAAAAGCACGGGTCTTAGCGTGTAGTTAATTGGGTCATTGAAAGACAGACCCGCTTGGGGCTATTATAGGCTGTCGTCTGTCGTCTGACATGTGCCGTTATCTCAAGCTGGGTTTACAGAAAATTCAAATCTTTAGGAGATTAAATTATTTATTATGTGAATTCTCAATACAAATTTGTTTGACAGTTTGCATAGATAAAAACGATATACATTGGGTACACGTATATGCAAGTGTTATATAATGTAGGAACTTCCGATTATCCTTATTCATGTAATGCAATTTCAAAATTTCATTCCAAAATGCACTTTAAGTACACTGGGAAAAAATTCCGCGGAAAATTTGTGCCCGCGTTCATAGCGTAAATTAATACCACGCGGACAAAAGTACGTCTACAGTATGTTTTTACCCATCAAGACTTACAGTTAAACTGATGTCGCTGACTTGGACATCATCTGATGACCATTTGCCAAAGAGCTTGATTTCTGGCAATTCTACTGCCGGAGCAGGCTCATCCCAGTTCTCAGTCATAGTGCCTACAAATAAACCTTGATTCAGTAATGTTTATACCAAAGCCAATCCTATTCTAAAAACAGGTAAATTTCAGTCAACATAACGTGTATTTTGAAATGGGGGGGGGGGGGGGTTCTGTGAATCTTTCTCATGCTTCTTCTTAGGCAATTAAATTTTTGTAAATAATAATCACAAAAATGTTTAATTTCATCTTAACTACTTAATTTGAGTAATTCATGACAAATTAATCCGTTTTCGATAACTTTTTATTAACGTTGCTTGTGTACTTCATACCGTTAACGTGCCGGAAGTCAAAAGAAAGCACATGGGGTCTACATTTCCGGTAATGGTTCACCGTGGATTCTAAATGCCAAAATCTAGCTCGAATAGTCGATCCGGTAAAAAATATATACATATTCGATAAGCTGCTGTCTGTCTGTACCCTGTTATGTGTATAACTAAAAATAAAATGATGGAATAAATTTGAGATTTGTTTGGCATACCAGTAAAAAATTGTTTTTTTTAATCTTATCGGTACTCAATTTTTATTCAGTTGTCAAGTGTAAAAAAAACTGAGGAAAAAATAAAATAAAACGCAAGCTATCACATATCCTGGTAAAAATGAACGATTTTTTAAAGGTTGATAAATAGCTGCTAAACCGACACACGATTAATCGTAATGAGAGCGACATTTGATATAACAAACGATCTGCGTGTTTGATAAAACAATTCCATAAAAAATCGAAAATTTAAATGAAGGAGAAATGATTTAATATAGAGAGTAAATGTATTCCTTTGGTGGTGAGCTATATAATGTGTAGCGGGATATCAAATGTCGGTGTTTCCCGGCGGTATACGTGCAAGCTTCGTTGTTTATCGAGAAACAAGTACCGTACCTGGCTGTATATTTTTATATGTACAAAAATCTGAAATTTAATGGGACCTCGTTTGTAACCATATGACGGTGGTCAGTTGTTCAAGGACCAGAGAGGGAAATAAAAGCATAGACGGAGGAATTCGGCATGCGTTGTTATTTAAATTCATGCTAAACATGATAAATTCTAGTCTTGTTTTGTAAAGTGACAATTTCGGAGCTATATTTAATGTAACTTGTTATGTCATTCCTTTAAAATTTCTATAACCAAAGACGATCATAAACGGGAAATATCCGGGTTAATGTTAAAGTGGGGCTTGTAGGATTCATTTACGGTTGGGAGATGTTTCAGAACATATGTACTGAAATTGTGAAGAAGTTTAATTTCAATTTTTTTAAAGACAGAGGGAAAATTTATAGAACAATGGAAAGGGCGAAGCTCAGTCATATCTCTCTCTCTCTCTCTCTCTCTCTCTCTCTCTCTCTCTCTCTCTCTCCCTTTCTCTCCCTCTCTCTCTCTCTCTCGTTGTAGATTTTATCAGTTAAATCACTTACAAAAACATACGAAATGACAAACTGTCAGAGAAATGATATTCATAATATATGTACACTGTAACTGATATTTTCCTTCCCCGCCTTGGAATCGAGTGCAAAATAACAGTCATACTCCTTCTCCATAAAAGAAATGTTTTCTTTGTACTAAAAAGTCACCCGTATTTGACGTCTGTTAATAAAAATAAAATTCAAGATTGAATTACGCTTTAAAACTTGAAACGTTTATATATAATTGTATAAAATTGGTCACAATCCAAGATTCAAATGCATCATCATAGAAGAAAAGGAAATTTTTACGCTGTAATGTTGTGAATCAAACAAAGCGAAGACGGAAGTTTTGCTAAAAAGAAATTGTACACAATGTGATGTGTTAATAGACAATATTATTTATGAAAAGAATACACGAATTACGGAATATCAAGATAGAAATACTGCGTAATTAACTTTTTTCTGAGTAACAAATACATGCATATCAATTTTTTTTTATAGCATTCTAGAATTAAAATTGACTCTGAATTAAACTAAATTGAAAAATATTGAATTGGAATTCCAGTATAAACTTTTCAAATCTAAACCTGACACCTTGTAAAATCCTTAATGTTATTAAATAAATCATAAGCGCATGTACAGCACTTGTCTAGACCAAGCTACACAACACCCAGCCTACAAATATAGATTTAAGGGGCATGATCACGACTTTGCTCTCTATTTTTCTGTTTTTATTATTTACAGTGCTTTAGGAATGTATTTCTAATGATTAAATGGAATTTGAGAGTCAGTAATAGAGTTATAAGCAAGAAACACTTACAGGGCTCAAAATTCTTTGTCATGTAAACAAGGCTCGTGCCCTGTTTTTGTTTACATAGATGTAAGTTCAATATACCAGTAAAATATGTTTTTCAAGCTGATTTGTCTATCTATTTATTTATTTTAAGCATAAATAAACAGTTCCTTACGTTTAACACATTCATTTTAGGTCTAAAACTGGAATTTTTACTTCAACATTCAAAATGTAAACAAAAGCTTTGTTTACATAGCAAAGAATTGTAAGCTCTGTAACTTGCTTATAACTAAACAAATGACACTCAAATTTTGGTTGCCTATTAAAAATGACTTACTGAATGATTGTAAACATTAAAATCGGAAAATAAATTTTGATTAAAATCGTGATCATGCCCCTTTCAAACTATTTTCTGTCAACATTTCCAAGTGTCTCATTTTTTTCCTCAAAAAAGCTATTGGAGCCTCTAAAGTGGAAGAAAAACCCACACGTGTGAATGGATGGATGGTGCATTAGTGCAGGGACCTCTTCTCTGCTGTGAAGGTTAGCCTTCAAAAGGGGCTTAAGAAGACAGATATGAGCAGTAAAGATTAATACTCGTTGATATGGTGTCCGGATAGGGCCATTTGCGTTAGCGCGACATCGCGTTCAGATAAACGAGACATCGCGCTAACACACAACACGCCGTCTCGCTAACGCAACTTTGCACAACACGCCGTCGCGCTAACACACAGCACGCCGTCGCGCTAACACATAATACATTATCGCGCTAACACACAACACGCCGTCGCGCTAACACAACTTTGCACAACACGCCGTCGCGCCAACGCAACTTTGCAAGTTTCACAGTCTAGTAGGAAGTCGTGTCCGGAAATATTAGACTGCGCATGCTGAAATTTGTAGGCCTATAAATTATTAATAAATCTACCAATTGATAAATTTACCTTAAATATTTGATGTAATTAATTAATTCAGCAATGATATATCTATAACTTGTACATGTCACAAATTCATATTAGGTGCTCTGTATATTACCAAAGCAAAGAAATTTTAAAATGTAAAATTACAGGTATATAACATGTCACACTGGCGTCGGGAGCAAATTGAAAGTGGGGGCTAGACTGATCCTCAGAAATATTGAGAGAAAAAAACCTAATTCCCAAAATCATGAAAATCCTAATCCGTGGGAGGGTGGGGGGTTATGCCTTTTACTCAAACTTCTAAATCTTTCAAACGTACATTACGGAACAATTATGTTTCCTGCGAAAAAAAGTGTGTGTGGGGGGGGGGGGGGGGGGGGGGCTGTACCCTCTATTCTGCTATGTTCCTAATGGTTAGGTATAACTTAGCCCCGGTTGCGACGCCTATGTGTCATGAATATATTATTGTTGATTTAATGAATTTTATTAAATATTTAAGGTAAATGTATCAATTGGTAGATTTTATAATAATTCATATCCTTATACAGTGACACACTAGTAACTATATTTTTATTCATATGCATTGATGATAAATGAAAATAATATATATATTTCAAAGTACATTTTATTTATTTTTCATCCATGCTTGCGTGCATGCCTACATATTTAAGCATGCGCAGTCTGATATTTCCGGACACGACTTCCTACTAAACTGTGAAACTTGCAAAGTTGTGTTAGCGCGATGGCGTGTTGTGCAAAGTTGTGTTAGCGCGACGGCGTGTTGTGTGTTAGCGCGACGGCGTGTTGTGTGTTAGCGCGACGGCGTGTTATGCAAAGTTGTGTTAGCGCGACGGCGTGTTGTGTGTTAGCGCGACGGCGTGTTGTGCAAAGTTGCGTTAGCGCGACGGCGTGTTGTGTGTTAGCGCGACGACGTGTTGTGTGTTAGCGCGACGGCGTGTTATGCAAAGTTGTGTTAGCGCGACGGCGTGTTGTGTGTTAGCGCGACGGCGTGTTGTGCAAAGTTGCGTTAGCGCGACGGCGTGTTGTGTGTTAGCGCGACGGCGTGTTGTGCAAAGTTGCGTTAGCGCGACGGCGTGTTGTGCAAAGTTGCGTTAGCGCGACGGCGTGTTGTGTGTTAGCGCGATGTCTCGTTTATCTGAACGCGATGTCGCGCTAACGCAAATGGCCCTATCAGGACACCATACGTTGATAATCTCTTGACAAAAGATAAAAGAAAACTCTAAAGACGAAAACAAACAACTCGTGAACAAATTAGTTTGAACGCTTTTAAACAAGTTACACAACTGTAAACAAGAGGGATTTACAAAAGAATACCTTTATTCTTTGTTTGGCTCATATTTGGAAAGATACTTGATCTCTAAAACAAATTTTATGATAAACCAAGGAGAAAAACAGAGAATAACAGATAAATTATAGACTAAGGAAATGTGTTCAAGGGATCTGAATGCTCCGTCTAATGTTACATTTGTAAACACAATATGAAACGAATGAACATGTACTACGTACTGCAGGTACATGTATATTGCATCTTCGAATTGATCTTAATCAACTGTAAAAGATGAAGATAAGAATGAATTTTTTGAAGTATTTTTTCTCTCCAGTTTGTAACAGAAAATAAAAATTGGTGAACAGACATTGGACAGTTTATATGAAAATAATGAAAATTCGGAAATAAGGAAAATTCTTTATTTTTAGATAAATTAAGGTCATAGGGAGATTAAGGTAAAAAAAAATAATGAAATTGGTCGACTGTTTTCTTTGTATGAGATTCTAAGAAGATCATTAGAATAAGCAAGACGCAGAAACTGAGCTAGGGTGCATGAAAACAGGGGCGGAATAAGGACCTACATATTCTATATAGCGCGGTCATACATGGCTGGACATAAGTACATTTCACAGGAAGAAAATTCCACGGTTCAACAACCACAACTACATATATTTCCTTGTATTGTACATTAGAAAGAATCTGTTGAGTTCGTTTAGAGACGCGAGTTGAACTCTACGATTTCCATCCATAGTTTTTTTTTCTCCCCTACAGTCTTGAACACTAGAAAATAATTGTAGATGTATTTCTTTATTCCTGCATTATGCTTTTTTAAAAGACAATAAATAAGAAATTTTCTTATTTTTACGATCACGAACAATCACATCTTTGTTACATTGTTTTCTTTGCACCAAAACAATTGCAGTGGTGTGAGGTGAGTTTGAAATAAAGAATGAACCAATGATTTGCAGCAGTTACTATTTTTGTTTTCGTGACCGAAGCGGGCATAAGATAATTCCTAAGTTACGAATCAAATTAATGACAACGATTCATGTCTTTATTTTTTACAGTATGCCTGTTTTACCGCGCCACAGTATCAATATCAATTCATTGCTGAAATAAACTTTCCATACATTAATTCAATTCAAACAGTACAAACATATATTTATATGCAAGTAACAAATGCACTTTATACTAAAAGTAATATTATCAATATCATATTTTATATATTGAATTTGATATGAAGCAGAACAAACTCGTGAACGTATATCCTATCTATAGTTCTTTAATTTTCCAAAGAGTTATATACATGTAATACCCCATAGCATTTTCATGGCGGCATAACGCTAAAATGATAAAAAGAAATCGGTTGATTGTGTGGTGTACATTCTTATCCTATATAATAACGTCTTTTAAAAAATATGTACACACATATGAATATTTAAATTTCATGATTTATCAGAATGATAAATCTAGCGCAAGTTTTTTTCATAAAATATCATGATAAGGGATGAATTGCTGGTGAATGATATATTTTTCCGATTTTGGAGGTTATGAGCCGTGTTAAGTGACTTAAAAGTAATTACAAACCTTAATGAAGTTGTTTTTTTAAATTTTAGTTTCCATGAGACAATGGTCCTGCGTATCTGACGCTTTCTCTAAAAAATGATGGAGGGATTATTGTACGTGTTCGTTGGGTGAAGGGGGGGGGGGTTGCATGGGTTGAGTGGGGGTGAAGTGGACAATAAGAATAACATTAGTAGATCCTCAGTAAAAAGGGTTACTCCTCCTTTTCGTGTAAAATAACTAAATAGTGTTGTGATAAAAGAAACATGTTCGCGTTATGAAAACACTTTTCTACCACGACTCTACATAGCATAGGCTGGTGAGATGTCGGCAATAAACCTATTTCTTTTTTTGGGTAATATTAAAATCCCTTCAGGCTTATGTCAACATTTCCAACCATTTCGTGAAAAGGAGCAATTACCTCAATGCTTTGTATAGAAAAGCTTTAAAGGCATCACCGTTGCGACCGATCTGAACGTAAAAGAATTTAAAGTTTGGTCCACGAGTCCATTGTATGACCGTGTAATGAATCAAAGTAGGTTTTATTAAATAAGTACATGTATATGCTTCCTTCTTGTATCTATTGATTTTTCCAATGTGTTCCTTTCACAAATCAAAGTGCCGTGTGTGTTAAATTCATATAGAGAAGTATTTTTTATCGAATTTTTACAACATATGACCACTTGCAAAATAAAATGGAGTGGAAAACTCTGAAGCCTTATTTATAGTTTTATATAAACACGAGTATTCTCTCTCCAGCTGTTGGTAAACGTGGGTATACAGTCTGTAAGTGAGTCTTTTGACATTTTTTACCTAGACCATACAGTACCCGGTGATTGACCTTTTAAATTTATTCCGATATATTTAAAAACATAAAATCGACCATCTTTTCATTTGACTGGAACCTTTAATGCAAAGTTTAAAGTATGTAAATATAGATGTATTTTCCTTGATTTTATATACCCATATTTGCCCTAAGACAAACTGTGTTCGATTTCTAAAGATAAAGAGTAACACTTAAAAACATTTTTTAAGCATATCTTACGAGTTAAAAGTAACAAAGATCTTTCGGCACGATAATTCAAGCGCAAGTGTATATTTTGATCATCACCTATTGCCCTGAAGCGTTTGCATTTCGTACTGTTATGCAAGACAAACGCTCTCAAAACTAAACAAAAGGACCTTTTTACCACAATTTGCAAATACCATTATAGATCAGGTCCACGGTCCAATGCGGATGCATTCACCCGGCATAACGCCAATAACCCTGTATTTGTGTTGACTCTGTGATTCAATTAGACCGTGTATCAATAGCTGAGTCGGTGCGTATGCTAGGAAAGATCACATTTACCTAAATACCTGGCGAGGATGGTTTTACTATGGGGGACCTTAGGAGGGGTCTGTATGTTGCTGGTCCAAATCAGCACAGCACAAAATACAGGTAGGATAACACTGTCCTTTTCTATTATTTCGCTTATGCACATGAACAAACCCCTGTCCACAAGGCCAATCTGAAATATATTACGCGTGTGTCAATCTATATGGTTGGGGAGGGGGCAATAATTAGTTAATTCGGCAAATGATCGATTTTTCAAAACTATTGACAGCAAGGCTATCGTTGTCTGTATATGATGTTGCGCCAACATGGAGATTCGTTGCTATCGGGTGGTAAGACGCATATATACTCGTAGGAACCCCACTGGTCTTACACAACCAGCCATTGTTATTTTTGTCTTTATCTGAATGGGCAAGTAATTGCGCTCAAATATAACACCTTTAATTAAACACTCCAAACTAGTTCAACTGTAAGATGTCGAGTAACAGTAGGTTTGAGATCCCTTAAAAGATGGCACCCCCGTTTACATAATTTATTGATAGTATCTTTATCAAGTTACTAACCCATATAAAACATTTTTTAAACATTGTTTTAAAATGCTGTGCGAGATTTGTTTTGATACAAGTACCTTAAGAAAACCCTTCTAAGTAGAGCAGATCAATATTTTAACCGTTGCTTATTCTTGGCTTTGGGCTCAGTTCAAGACAAAATATATCGATTGATGTATTGAGTTTACTCAAAGACGATCATATCGCTATTTGTAAGCTTGCTGACTTCATCAAGGTTTGTAGGTTAGAGAAACCCGACAGTGAACTCTCAAAGTAAATATTGTAATGAAATTTGAATGCATTGTCCCGGGTTGTTTACAAAACCACATTACATGTACATGCACTGAAAACAACAAACAACAAGATAAACAACAATAATCATAGCACAAACATTTACTATATAACAACAAAAACAATTGGTTTTAATAGAGTTCTGAGTTTATCCAACAAAACATTTATTGCATGCTGTGTCATTTTACATAACATACATATAAACAACCCCTATTTTTCGATTACATTCACTGTGCGTTGACTGGTTAGGAAACATTGCAACTCGATTCGGATGAATTTGATATTTAAATAAAAAAAAACCCAGCTATATCCTTTTAAAGTAGATGCATTTTTTTTAAAATCAATTTCATACGTTGAATTTTTTTATAACAATATAACGCCACAAACAGGTTGTTGTAACTATGTATGTACATATATGTCGGCGTATGAATCGCCATTCCTGATTCTATTTTAAAGTTTGTCTCCTCATGCCCTTCCAGCTGCTTGTCAATACAGATTTATTCATTGTCTTGTGCTGGTTCGTGATTATTATTGTTGAAAGGTAGAATTTAAATGCACATGTATATCGATCCACTTCAAGGAATGTTGTAAACATTTCAATTTTGTAACCAGAAACTGTGCACGGCTGTTCTGTATCTTGTTATAAGTGAATGTCTGTTACCAGTGCAATGGGATCCACAAAACACACTCCATTTCCTTAACATATTGCCTTTCCAGTTGGTCAATATAATCGCATATCGAACACGTTGAAATGTTTCTTTCTTTTTAATATGAGATTCGTTCAAGCATGTTGAATACATGTATTGAAGTAGAGTTTGCATAATTGATTTAAAATATGACTGAATAATTATTTTAAAAATATATATTTTTGGTTTATTTAACATGTATATGTTATTTTTGCTGTCACAATATTGTATAAAAAATATGCGCATTTTACCCCAGAAAACAATATTTTTTTTTGAGGGGGGGGGGGGTGGGGGAATATATTAAATAATTTCCGGTACTTTTAGTCACATTTTGAAAGAGATCTTCCCCTTACCACGCATCACAAGATACTTTTGAATGGATCAGTCGCTTACCAAAATGAATAATATATAGCAATTATATATATATAGCCACAACAAACTGCGTAATAAGTAAAGTGGCCTTGGCTCCAGTTTTGCAATGGGGTTATATTTGAGACTGAACTGCGGAGTTCGTGTGGAAACGTCTTTATTTGGGTGGCGAGGACTGGGTTTAAATCCACTGTCCCAATTCTCCTTATTTCTGTATTCTTCTCGGTCACATTAAAGCATTCAAATACGTCATAAGGGAGATATTATAAACATAATGTAAACATTATATATATATATATATATATATATATATATATATATATATATATATATATATATATATATATATATATATATATATATATATATGAGAGACACAGTTCGTCAATTTCACAATTGACGTATAAAATTTAACCTCACATGCTTTTAGATCTACTACTATAATGTAATAATACAGTTATTAATACTTTTAACTCTTTGCTAGAAATTGACATGTATATTATCTTTCGAATTACATAATATCTTTATCTGATACCTGAGAATCATTATTTTATATAACCCCCCCCCCCCCCCCCCCCAATTTTCATCACCCCGAAACACCATCACATCAGCTTTTAGATTTAGAATTTGTGTTACATTTTACCCAAGATAATTTTCATGTGTCCATGTTTTACACAAAATCCATTGAAACTCCGTGCAGTACTTTTAAAAAACTGTGAAGTCAATCTGGTTTGGTGGTTGGGTGGTGGTTGGGTGGTGCAAGGTTTAGAATTCACCCGCTTTCTGCTGATTGTATTGTTTTGTATTTGTAGAGCGTGTGTGTGTATATGTGTGTGTGTGTGTGTATATATATATATATATATATATATATATATATATATATATATATATATATATATATATATATATATATATATATATATATATATATATATATATATATATTTTGTGTGTGTGTGTGTATGTTATTATTTATGAATTCCATGCTCTGTTCAATTTTGTCTGTGATACAGTATATTTTACAAATAACACATAATAGCATAGTCTGGCAGAGAACTCTAACGAAACAGTTTTGTTTCATGTACATATTTTTATACATATATGTGGATAAGTATGTTGGGAAATTACCATCTCTAAATTGGCACAGCGTCAGTTAGATTTTTATATTTTGGCACCAAACTGACATTGTCCGTTTTCGTGCTTATAGTAAGTGGGTACCACCACCCCCACACCCCCTCGCCTCCCATACGCCCTAAAATTCAGGTTCTTATTGCATAGCACATTTCATAAAAGTAATAATTATGTATACCTTTTTGAATTTACATTTGCGCACACAAATATCATTTCGATCTAGAGCGCAAGTCATTTTAAGCTGCAGTTGTGCGGAAGATCAGATTCTAAGCAAAGAAATGGAACAAGGTAAAAAATGAAGGTGACAACGCCTGGACTCAATAATTTGTAGGTATCCTCTGCCAGTAACACATGGGATAAACACTTAAATTACTCGTGTGACAGTGTATAAGTGGCGGTAATGATAGAAGATTATGGCTTACATGTACCTCTCGCATCTTTATTCAATGAGGCAAACATGTTCTGTTTAAAGATATCCAAACAGATATATTTACATTCTACTGTGTTTTCCCATTAAACTCTGTGATCTTCAAATGCCTCTAAATGCAACAAGTAGTCAAAGGTCAAATTGATGAGTTTTATTATGACGTCACAAAACGTTGAACGCTGTAAACTGCAACGTCACAAGCGAAAATCAAAGTTCACGCTTGTGGCTGTTACTGTGGCTCTTCCATTAATATTAACTTACCCTTAGGATAAGATAGGAATTTTAAGGTATGAATCACATTTGCAGACAAGGCAAGAAGTTAAGAAATGTAAATATAAGCATTAAATCATGATTTTTTGAAGTATACACTCTCATAACTGCAGCGGTGTGTGCATACAAATTTTCATAACGCGCTAACGCGCGTTTCTCAATTTGTATGCACACACCGCTGCAGTTATGAGAGTGTATACTTCAAAAAATCATGATTCAATGCTATATTATCTTAATGAAGTAATTGAAATGTATCCTAGTTAATTTGATTTTATATAAGAAAAAATCTTTGTTTGATTTGTTTTTGTAATTATTCCTTTTCGGTTATAAACTTTATCTATCGAAACTACATGACAACTTGATTTGTATCATTTTGCATCTTTATTTTTTATGCATATATCATACAAAAATTACATGCAGTTTATGGTCGATAAAAGATATCTTAATGGCATAAAATACAATGTCTACAAAAGATGCTCGTACATTTAAGCAAACACGAGTTGCCGGTGTAACGAAGAATATTGACCCGGGTTGAAAATTGACCCGGGGGTCATTTTTCAACATTGAATATTGACCCGGGGGGTCAATTTTCAACGTTGAAAATTGAGACCAAAATCATGAAATTTATACCCGGGGTCATTTTTCAACGGTATGAGAAAGATTTTTCTAAACTCTGATGACATCGACCCGTTGAAAATTGATCCTGTTGAGAATTGACCCAAACCTCAGAGTTTTGATCTGAACTGGAGCTTACTCTACACGGTTTAAATGTACAGTAATGCACATATTTGAAAGTTTCAGTTTTAAAATGTACAAACTGTCCGATACATATGCGGACGTGGCTAATTTCGTTTAGGCTGATATGTCCAATTAAACATTTAGTTTTTAGATTGAAAATATGATATCCATTTATTATTACAATACTATGTATAAAAGCTAAGAAGATGGCCGTTTGCTTCGGAATGGAGCAGGCAAGTAGGACTAGAATACTTTTTGTCATAGATGACATGGTTTTCATTCCCTCATGTGACAAAAATTTAAAGTTTAAACTTGTCACAATCTCTGATAAATATATCTAACAAACATATTGCCCGTTATCGTCACTTTTAAGGCAATTCAACAGAGCTCTATTCGACAGGCACCTGTATATTTTTCTAATAATTGAAAATATATAACCTCTATACTGCTTTATTGGGTAAAGGGTATATATATATTTATATCAAGACAAAAGGATATAATGTCAGATACATATGCTTAATTTGAAGAAGTCAGAATATTTCACTGACAAAATAATAAATGATTGGTTGTCATATTTTTATCCTTTTTCATATATACCTGGGTTTTTTTTTATACGTATATATATAGCATATACATATTTACACATGTTTTTAATTTTTTACGACTTAAAAATAATTTTTCATAAACTTGTCTGATTAACTTTATTGAAGCACCATCCAATTTTCTGCATATACAGTCATAGTTCTTCTTAAAAATGCAATTTGTTTCTATTATTTTGAGTTTTCAATTCTATTATTTACCTGTAAATTAGAAACACAGGCAACTGACGTAATATATTTTCTCAAAATTAAAAACATATATCCTCTACAGCAAAAATGTTATCAATTTAAAAAAAAAGTAGGTTTGCATCTAAATATACAGTCGGAGGATTGTTGATCTAATTATATTAATGGTATATACATGAAAAGGTATGCAAAAAGCATACAACTGATAGATATGTTGTTTGGAGCAACTGTATCAAGGAAAAATCCGAATTTCTTAAACATGTACAAATTGAAGTAACCAGGACAGTTACAGAGATCAGAGTTAATTCTTCTAAAATAATTTTATATAGTGAGCTTAATTTGGAAACCTTGCAATCTCGAAGGGATAACCATAAACTAATTATATTCTACAAGAATATAAATGGTTTAGCACCACAAGATATGTTAGATTGAATTCAATCATATTTTCTTACTGAACATGCATATAATCATAGATCGAATTAGCTTTTTTACTATCTACCACTATATACTTATTACAATAGTTTTGCTCCGTCTACATGTAAATTATGGAATAATCTTCATGCACAAAAGAAAATTTCATCAACTTTATCTTTCTTTTAAGTCGAAACTTAAAAAACAAAATATACCTAGAGCTTACAAACCTTTCAGTTAAGACAATAAGAAATATTATTTTACGTCAATTTCGGAATAAAGCTAGTAAAGCTTACTTATTTAAGGATTTTTTTTATCTGATGTGAGTCGATGTTTATACTGTGGGTCTGAATCTGAAGGAAATGTGATTTCCCCCTGGATATCCAAGATACACTCAACAAAGAGACGAACTTTTTAAACAACTTTTTGACATTAGTGTACCATTTTATATGAACTATATACTTTATGGTAGTTCTGATTTTTCATATAGATAAAATTGTATAATTCTTTCCCATGTTTATACTTATATAGATCTCCAAGGCGTTTTTGATTCTCTTAAGATACACTGTCTAAACCTATTTAAGTATTATACCTGTATATTTACTTAACATACAGTTCATTTTTATTTACTGTTCTTTTCAAATGGGCTGGATCATGAACATCTCATTCTTATGTTTGTATCTCTGCAGGTATAAATGAAGGTGATATGTTTGTTAATATAGGTGTGAGTGAACATGTCTACCAACAATATGTCATACAATCATATATGATAAATATTCAGATAATTATTTAATATTCAAGTACCTCATGTCTTATATACACATAATATTCACATTTAACACGTTTAAATTAAATTAATAATGTAGGTGGCTGTGATAGGAAGGTCAATCATCTACTCCAACGCTGCTGTATGATCTTCTACTACTTATTTCTATTCAAAAAATGCAATTTACCAATTTATTGACGAAAACAATTACTGTTAGTAAATTTATGATAAATTTTTGTGATCAAAGCAATTTAGAAACTTTAAAGCAGAATTCTATTGTCATCCTGTACAAAAATTAGGTTGCTAACTTGCTACAGATTCCATGAAGCAGAATTGTTAATGCCTAGAAAAATTAACGATTTGATGATATTTAGTTACATCAAAAGTTATTCTAACGGAACAAATAAAACACCAAAAATCGGCTTTCAAGATATAGTTACTGCAGCATTGTTCATGAAAGAATACAATCATGTTAGCATATCATCATTTTGTAAACTGTTATTGGCTGGATGGGTGTGAATGCAAAATTCAGATAGTCACAGTTTTAACAAACTGAGTGGGTGCAAACACAAAAATCTCAATATGACATACTGTAATTTTTTTAATTTACACCCACTCAGACAATTTACAATGAACAATATCAAAGTTTCAATTTACTGGGTGAACGTAAAACCAAAATTAAATAATATGTCATTGACGTATTGTAATTTTTAAAAATTATTTAAATTTGTACACTTCTCCAGCAAATTTAAAAAAAGTGTTTTACTGAATTGAATATTTTAACGTGTAACCATGTATACTAATATTATTAAAAAACATATATTTCTTTAAAAATATATAGATATCACACACACCAATTATACGCAAGAAGTTTATTATGAATAAAAAAGTTATTACATGTACATATTTAAAAGGATACTATGTAAATTCAAAAAATAATTATTTAAGTCTCATTTTAATCCCCCCCCCCCCCCCCGTTGAAAAATGTAAACATGTAAATCTAAAGAATAAATATATAAAAATTGATAATTTTTAATTAAATAAACTCAAGTTATAATATTGATTCGTTAATTTGTGCTTCTTTGCTGTTGAATTTTGAACCGGTTTCATGATCAAAATTCCACGATGCGGGTCAATTTTCAACGGATTAGGGTCTTTATTCAACACCTTTGGTCTCAATATTCAACGTGGAAAAATGACCCCCGGGTCAATTTTCAACCCGGGTCAAAATTCTTCGTTACACCGGCATCAGATATAGAAGTGTTATCGACAGATTACGATCTAACTCTTCTGTATTATTTGATATATGTAGATGATAACAGACTATTATAATTGTCACGAGTAACATGAATCGCCATCATACCTGTTCCCCACCTGGCATCTCTTTTCAAAGACATGCATTGATAAAGCACGGCTTAAAATAGTAAAATATTGAAATGAATGCCGATATTTCCGTATTTAATGATCATATTAGATATCAAACTCCTTAAAAACCTACACATATAAAACATGTGCCAGTTACGTTATGTAATAAAATGTGAAAATGCATGTACATGTACTGTCATTGGGGAATCTCATAGGTCTGCTTTCAGTAAACAAATAAAGCAAAATGGGTATATCTTCAAAGAATAATACATTGAAATGCATTAATAACTTTTGAGAGAGAGAGAGAGAGAGAGAGAGAGAGAGAGAGAGAGAGAGAGAGAGAGAGAGAGAGAGTAATGTTACGCACACCACTATAATACAGCAATTGTCCAAATTGGCATTCTTTCGTCAAAAGATCTTTAAGTCAAAATATGATCAGCTTGCACAGGGCGTCGTGTCGTCTCATTTAATTAATTGAATTAGGGAAATTCATTTGAAATGAGCACAAAGGCCTTGCCTTGTAAATTCTTTATATAAACGCATTTTTCCCGTGTATAAAAAAAATCTTAGCAGATTGTTTTTCCCCGAAAACTAAAGCTCCTGCCTTAAATTGCAAAAACAGCTAAATAGTTGCGAAACACTGTCTAGAACAGTTTACATTTACATTGTCCAGTGGCTTTGCCTGTGATAACACTACGTATCGATTTCGTACTATAAAACACATAACAAATAGAGGCACCTGCGGGGCTTGCTGATTTATATTTCAATATTTAATCGTACGATGGTTTAAAATTATATAAATATATGTAATAAGGAATCATTCTTTGAATATTATGAGGTGATAATTTCGGTCGGGGCGTGATCAAATCTATCATGAAGCCCTTCGGGCTTTATTGGATTTGATCCCGCCCTGACCAAAATTATCACCTCATAATACTCAAAGAATGATTCCCTATTCCTTATATAATACCTCTTATTCATCATGCCAAATATGGTTCATTTGTGTGTGGTTTGCACTGATTTTTTATTTTACTCTTTTATAAACTTAGTCAAAAGTACCCGAGTTTGATGATATCCAAATGGTATCTTCCTTCAATGGAACTTATGATATTGTATTGTATAGTTTATTTTCATTTAAAATTTCAATAGAAATACAAGCTTTCTTATAGATTGAAATCGTATAGAAAATAATGGTTACATTTTATTATAATCATGTGTAACTACAAGGCATATCATTTTCAGAAAGTCAATAGTTAGAACACTTTTTATAACATCTTCCTCGGCGCATGCGTTCAAGTGAAAATAAGTCAGTCTCGACCAAATATAATGAGGAAGATAAGATATAAGAAATATATCAAAAAATAGATTATTTATTCCACAAACAAAAAACTCCAAAACTTGTGGACTCAAACAAACTCAAATATCAAATAGATTCCGTTACAGTTTAGGTTATTTGAGCATAACAATGTGAAATACAGACCGTAAACATGCTTTAAAAATAGTCTGGCTGTGTCACGACTTAGATCATATTTAACATACGTGATCTTCAGCATGAAGTTTCAAATTTGTTTAAAAAAGATACCATCCTCTGAATGAGTCATATATATATATATATATATATATATATATATATATATATATATATATATATATATATATATATATATATATATATATATCTCCTTTTTCTGATGCTTTCATTTATGAATGCTAGAAGTAACGTTAAATGTGGATTTTTCAAGTGCAGATTTCACATGTATGTTACAAAACAAGACGCAGTAACCGAATTTAGAGTATAGTAAGATTAATCAGCCACGAAATCAAAAGAACGAATTTAAATTTCTATATTAAGTGCAAGAGTGAGGACCATAGCCGTTATTTCATCTTCAAAAAGTTGATTAAATATTTTGCAAAATACTTTTTACATAAATTGGCCGTTCCAATGTTTTAAGGAGTTTTTTTAGCGAATAAACAAAAGAAATGGCTTATTTATGTGTAAAAAGTATCAATTACTTGATAACAGAATAAACGTTGACTAAACATAAACATATATTTGAATTATTTTCATTGTAACTTATTAAACTTTATATCTTAATTTTAAAGCTTCCAAAGTAAAAGTTAGAACCCGGATTCATTAAGAAGTGGGCGATGGTATTGTATATACGAACGCCTACTAGTATATCCTGACACAGGTCATTAGGGTTTTTGATTCTTTCTTCTGTTTTTAGATAAATTCTCAAAATCATTATTTCAAAACACGGATCTAGGAGACTTAATGCTATATAGGTTATATTTATGAAGTATCTGAGTCAATGACCTCAATCACCAAGAATTCAGATAAATAATAATATTATTACCACAAGATCTGGGTTGAATGTTTGATAACTTTCAATTCATCAAAATAAGTAAACTCTACATTTTGTAACCTTTTGTGCTCTGTTTAAAGTAGATTTATTTTATTTGGACTTGTTGATTCTAAGATTATAATTGTAAACCCTCATTAAAATTTACTACACGGTGTGTCGATTTTTTTCTATTATAAAAAACCTCAACCTTTTCCTCCGATGCTTACAGAATACAGGACCTTTTTATCATCAAAATTACAACCGGTAGAAAGCCAAGTGACGAATACTCTCATTAACAGGGTTCAAAAGTGTCTTAAAATATGTAGATTCGAACCTAGCTACTTAAAATTTTTAATTCAGTTCTCTTGTGCTCAATAAGGTGGTTATGGCATAACATACGTTTTTAGAATACATGGTAATTAAATGTTAAAGATTGATATATTTTCTATATACCGAATTATACCAAAGATATTTGTTGTAGAATATAACTTGAATATAACAATCCAGACAATACACAAGGTATATATATTTTGATTTGATTTTATATTTTATTTTGAATTGACTTCTTTTTTTTTATTTGATAGGTCTCATTGTGTCAGACTTGCCCAATTCTTTTTTCAATGGCGGAGGAATAACCACATTTGAAGGATATGCAAACCAGTTCTCGGAAGACGAAGCTTCCTATAAAATGCATGTTGCAGGATTTTACCCATATGATTTTGACATCATGAGCATGCAGTGGGATGGCAATAGCACCCTTTACATCATGGATGGTTTATCAAAATCCATATTAAAAATGGAAGCTTTTGATATATGGATGAACCATACCGAGTTCGGATACATATATATGGTTCACAGGGGTCTTTCTTACACCATATCCAGCAGAATTGCCTATGATCACCTGACTGGCAATATGTACTGGACAGATGCCTTGTACAACTGGATTGCCGTGCAACCAGTCCATGCTAACGATCAGTCCAACTATAAAATACTGATCAGTGACCAGCTGTCAACGCCCGGTGCTATAGCAGTGGATCCAAATAACGAGTAAGAGCCAATAGCTCGAATGCTTTGTAGTGTTTAAGAAAATAATTCAGCGATTATTGAAAAATTGAATAAAAAAGTAGCAATTTGTCTGAAAACAAAAATACAAATAGTGGCTGTGTATAAAGTGTTGATCATCATACGCTACTGGCCATTGATAAAGTGGCATAAAGTCGATATAAAAAGCCGTTTCCTATGATTGAATATTGTAATGAATTATTTAAAGTGAAAATAGTCAAACAGCGTGCACAAGTCAGAATGTCAAAGGATGTTCCCCAGTAATCAATATAATGTATCTCACATCAGATTACATGTTGTATTGTCTGTTGCTCATCTCCAAGCTACTAGTTCTGAAGCAAATATCTTCTGTAACTGACCCGTTAATGATTCTATTACAAAAATAAATATTCTCAATTTTTTTTTTAAAAATACAACATAGCCAAATAAACTTGCCTTATATATATTGTCTTCATTTCTTTCAGCCGTTTGTTTTGGTCAAACCATGGAGATTCCGTGTTCATTGAGAGATCAGATTTATCTGGAAAGAAGAGAAAAATAATAGTGAAAAATTTACTCTGGGTTCCAGATATAAAATGTGATCCGGATCCCAGCAAACAGATGATTTACTGGGCAGACAATTACAGAAACACCCTGGAGATGAGTGACTATGACGGAATGAATAGGAAGGTTGTCTACCGCTCACCCAACATTTACCTGCAAGTCTCAAACATCGCAGTATACAAGGTAAGATTATCTGATTCTAACGTTATAAAGCTCAGTAGTTTTGGTATCTATAATTAGTTTATCACAATTCAACTTTGTATAGTTTTATTCGTCCAAAGATTATTTTGTCCCATTTTAATCATTAATCAAACTTAACACATTTACCGAATAAAAAATATTTTTCGTGATGAATTTAGCTCCTTAGTGGAGTGCATAAATAATTTTGATAAGGAAAATATTTCTCATATACATGTATCAATGTTCATTTTTTTTCAAACCGAATTAGTATCTCATTTGGTAAATATTCGATGAAAATAAGAAATTTTAGTAGAATTTGTCATCTTGAGATGATCCAGACGACTGTTTCTTTATAAATCTTTGTAGGAAAACAAAGATCCGGTTAAAATGATTAAAAAATAATAATAAGTTATTATATTGTGTTTAATAAGAAAACAAAACCCAAGTTACTCCACCCTCATGAACGGTCAAAATAAAAGCCATATAAACAGTTGCGAAACATCTTTATATTCTTTATTCAATTTGTTAATTTTTGGCATTTTCATCCGTATGAATCAATGTAAATAAATTAAGAATCCACAAAGATACCACAAAATATGAAGTTAACCTAACGATACGGTATCGTTGAGGTATAGAATATATAAATAGTGCCTGTTTGGGAGGGTAACAGTTGAAATTGACACCCGAGGAAACCATTGTCAACCGACGCGAAGCAGAGGTTGACAATGGTTTTCGAGGGGTGTCAATTTCAACTGTTATCCTCCCAAACAGGCACTATTTATTTTATTATGCTGAATGTCTTGATTTTTGAGATTTTTCTACTGCTTTTATTATAGCATTGAATGATTCATTTTTGACGTCGTCGTGTCAATAACTGCCGTCATGTGGGCAGACAAATTGAATAACGCGCGTTAGCGCGTTATGATAATTTGTCTGCTCACCTGACGGCAGTTGCTGACACGACGACGTCAAAAATAAATCATTTAATGCTTATATTTACATTCCATTACTGAAAAATTTAATTATTTACTTAAACAAATTGATATAAAGTGCAGATCACGGAGGGAGTGAATTAGTAACAGCAAGAACAGCTGTTTCTTAAAACCGGTTTAAACTGGTTTTCACATAGACTGTTGAGATGAGATCGACGAGCATGAAAATATAATCCATGAAAAAAGCTCTTGAAATGTTGCTTTTAACAAACTTTTTTCTTGAATAATTATAAAACACGGTGTTTTGACAATATTCATGAAATACATTTTTTAACCGACAACATAGAATCACTGTTTGAGAATTACTTATGTAAATTACTCGTCAATTCATACGCAGTGATTAGGTGTTGCATTTAGAGGCATTTAAACTGAATTTAATGGAAAAACGCATTAGAATGTAAATATATAGAAATGACGTGAATACCACGGCGAACCGTACGCGCATAATTTACACGCATGTTACAATTCGTTTTATTATACTTTCATATTAAATACTTTTACGTCATTTCTATATAAAAGCAGTAAAAACTTCTCTAAAATTAAGACATTCAGTATAATAAAATAAATAGTGCCTGTTTGGGAGGATAACAGTTGAAATCGACACCCCTCGAAAACCATTGTCAACCTCCGCTTCGCGTCGGTTGACAATGTTTTTCTCGGGGTGTCAATTTCAATTGTTATACCCCTGTAAAACAGTTACAATATAACTCTATACGAAAAAAAGTCCAGCATTTTGACTATTGGACTGGAACTGTTGGATTGGAACTGTTAAAATCGACTGTTCAAAAAGACTGTTGACCGGTGACGTCACATTCCGCGAAAACGTGTTATTGATTAGAAGGGGTATAACAAAACAGTTGTTGACTGGGGTCGAGGGCAACAGTTGATCTGTCGGACCGGCTCGCAAACTGTTGCCCAAGGCCGAGGGCAACAGTTGATCTGTCGGACCGGCTTGCAAACTGTTGCCCAAGGCCGAAGGCCGCGGGCAACAGTTTGCGAGCCGGTCCGACAGATCAACTGTTGCCCTAGACCCCAGTCAACAACTGCATATTATCAACTGCTTCTAAACCAATCAGATTTCAGTATTTAACATGAAAGTATAATAGTAGATTGTTCGTTGTGGTATAATGAGGCTCACTTTGGTGAAAAACCTTTTTAAAACTTAACCTTTTTAAAACTTAACTTAAACCAAACTTAAATCTAAAAAAGAATATGTCACCGAAAATGACTTCTTTGAAAAAGATACACAAACCTCCCTGTTTCAGGACGTTCTGTGTGGCAGCGATTACGACGAGAAGTTTGTGTTCTGTGTGGGAATCGGCACCGGCCAAGAGTCATGGCGACATGAATTCAGTTTCGAAGATCCATGGGGAATGACTCTTTTGGATAGCAAAGTTACAACCATCTCAAGTATGATTAAGTCTGAACTGGTCATCAGTTCTTCGGAAAAGTCTGTAAACTCAAGAAATCTTTGAACCGTGCCATTTTTTGATATGTTTTTAAAATAACTCGGGTATCAAGTCTGTTCTTTTGAAGTTTGTTTTTTATAGGCATTAATGGTGTCCACTGCTCAGTAATGTGCGATGCCTCCTGAATACTAGTATCCACGAGTTATTTGTTTACATTAAAGATTTTTTTATGTTGGAACTTTTTGGCTTTATGAAATAAGTTAACACCATTGGTAAAGGTTCAGTGATGTCCTGTAGACTATCACAGTTCATATATGTGTGTGAAGAAAATGTACGACGCTTATAATTGCAATACAAATGTTAAAAAACAATTCACCATATTTCATATATAGCCTAGTTCATTACAACCACGCTGGAAAAAAATTGCGTAATTGTTTTAATCTAACATATAATTTCAGAAAAACCTACCGGATTTTTATATGTCCTATAGGAAACTATTTACTCCCAGGAATTATTATTTTCCAAATTGATAATGAATTTTAAAGGTTAATTTCTTGCCTGGGAAGTAAGACACACTAAAAATCAAAAGTGTTTGCTACTAGAAACTCTCAATAAAATAAAAATTGTTGTAATATGAAAAACAGACCGTAGCTTCAAAAGAACAGTCCATATTCTTTATTTATCATTTCCTTTTTTCTATTTATTCTATTCCGTATGTTCTTTATTTTTTTTCAGATCCTTGTAAAGATAATGGTTGCGAGCACATTTGTACTAATTCTGAAGACGGCGCTGTATGTCACTGCAAAGAGGGTTACACCCTTAACGAAGACAAAAAAACATGCAATGGTAATTGTATTTTATGTGGTGTGTCATGAAACGATATCCTCTAATGTATCAACTAACATGGTATATAATGCATTGTTTAAAGTGCACCGAAAAGTATACTTGTGTCATCTTCAGAATACTTATGTAATATATCATGCTATTTGAATTTGTCTAGCCTCCCATTCTGCACATGGCCGCGGGATAATATTGTCCAGTGGGAACAATCTCTGCACCGTAGACATCCGGGTTATTACTGGAGTACGACCAAACGCCACTTGTCTCCTAGCCTGGACATCAAACATCACGCACATCGCGGTGGCAGCTAATGACTCCAAAGTTATATTTGCCGCAGGGGACGAACTAATATTGTATGACCTAGTAACTAAGCAAAATACATCTTTGGTCTCAACAGGAAAAGTATCTGGTAATATTAAAAGTTATACTTTCTGATATGATATCGATTAGCAAAATGAGTAAAAGAGATATAAAAATGTTTATATTTTTCTGATCCCAAAGTCACTGCGTTTTATGACATCGGAGACAAACCGAAAGATCTTTTTAAACAACTCATAGGCCTGTGAACTTTCTATTACAACAATTAACCTTCTGGTACATCTAATTAACAATAAACTTATCATACAAGAGTTCTTGAAAATGATGGTGCAGTAAATTATGTAATATAGAGCATATACGATAAAATGCAATTGAAAGTCTAGATGTAATCTAAAATGTCTTTAAATATTCAATTAAATATTATACTATACCATGGAACTAGGGATATAGTGAAAAACCTTAACATTATTTAAAAAAGAAATCAACTAAATTTATACAATATAAAGTCAAAGCTTAGATTTAACCTGGCTGTTTACACGATTAAAATTGTTTTAGATTCAAAGTTAAAACGTATGAAATCTACACATACCAAGGCACCATTTTTTAAAATCTTTAAAGCAATAAACCTTTTCAGTACTTTGATTATTCTTAGTATTCTTACTCGAATGACATAAATTTATGACCCTTTGATTCATTTGGCTTCATAGGTTTGGTGTACTCTTGGATCGGGGGAGATGTATTTTGGTCAGAGTCGGACACTGGTAAAATAAAACTCCTTTCACTGGATAGCGCTACTAAAACCGATTACACAATTTACTCTAACCTGAACAACCCCCGGGATTTAGCCATCGACCCACACAACGAGTGAGTAAATTATTGTTAATTGTTAGATTAGGATATTCGCCAAAAATCTACAGAATATGTAACAAAAATTCGGTTAAAACTACATTAACAATATGTAATAAAAAAGAAGCATGTTACATTCAAACTGTTTGGACGAAAACATAAACAAATTGTAAAGTTTATTATAGAATGGAAGTGTGCACTATTCTTATACTTCTGATATTAGCTATAAAAAAAACAATATTGATCAAAAGGACGACGAGGTATTTTTTCGTTGGCTGTTGAATTTCTATATTTTGCTCTTATTTATCTCTAAGCATGTACATGTATACAACATACGCATGACAGTATACAATTAAAACGAAACAAGAAAATGCACAGTTCCAATATGCATTGTGGAACTCTTTTTTTTTTTCATTTTTCTTTTATTATTATTTGACTGTGTGATGTAACTTTTCATCTTTTCAGAAAGCTGTTTTGGATTAATACATCACCACAAAGTGGTGCTTTACAAATTGAGACTGGAAGCTTTACAGGGAGTGACAAGAAAATATTCCAAAGCCAACTGTTCATTAACCCTTCCGGACTCTTCTTTGATGGTGGTCTCAAACTGTAAGTAAAGGTAGTTTTTGAGTACTTTTGAGTACTAGTGGGTAAAGCAGACAATTTGACTTCCTGGGTAAAAAATATACTCATACTGGGCTTCTCTGGACTTAAATTGTATGTTGGCTTTTTAATTGTTGGCATTGTCTTTGTCGTTATAAACTTTGAAATCACATTTTGACTTCTTCTCCAGAACAACTCGAGAATAGGGCTAGGCCATAATATGGCCTAGCCCTAAATAGGAATAAGTAGAGAAGTATCTTTGAATCCGTCTTAGACTGAAATTTATGTGGAAACATTCTCTAGTAGTGTAGATTCAAGTTAATTCAAAACAATTGATCTCCGGGAATAGGACACGGCTACATTGGGAATTTTTATATAAGAATAACTAGAGAAAAAAATCTTCTCAAATTTAAACTGAAGCAACAAAAGAGTCTTGTTGTTTAAGAAATTTGAAAATCTTTTAAAACAAGATATACTCTCCTACTTTATCAAGATATTTCGTACATGAATATGACACCATAGAGCTGATTTGATTAGATGCTCAGATGAGCAATGTGGTTCTTGGGCCCCTTGTTGATGATTTAGAATTAAATGTATTTTGCACGGCCTTCGCTTCACAATGTAAAGAATTTTGTTTTTCGTTAGAGAGCTGCAATAGCATCAGTATGTGTAATAAACAATGAAAAATAAAGGTTCAGTGGTTTACTGCTATACGAACAGGTTAAAAAGGTTTTTGTACCGTAATAAGATATTTTTAAGGCTTATTGTTCATTTAGATGTAAACGCACCAGTCTGAAAATATTCTCTCAGTATCGATTTAAATTAAAAAATGTCAACAATTAATCATTGATAACACTTTGTTGATTAACCTAGACAAAGAATTAACATAATAAAATTTGCAATATCCGAATTCTTTTTAATAATTTGCACAGAAAACCTAAACTATTCGAGTATGGAATAATTTTTTGTGATATTTATGGCATGCCAGTGTAAAACTTGGTGTTCATGTAAAACACATTTTAATTCATTATGATCCTACTTCTTGTCTTAGATAAATCTCTGTAAAGTTACAATTTTCATAATACAACATTCAAATATCAGATGTGATTTGATTTCATTTTAGTTCGATGTTATTTGCATGACCATGATTATTATTATTTTTTTTTTTTTGCCAACAGACTTTTTTGGATCAGTCAGCAAAAGTTAACGTATTTCAGCAAGAGTGCTAACTTTCACCTAAATACCGATCATTTATTAAATACAGATACAAAGTTATTGATATACAAAGTAAGTATGCTGTAAATTGTGCAATTTAATTTATTTGATTACAAAGACATATCTTCTTCTGACTTTCAGTTTGCAGGTCAACAACATTTTATCATATAAAATTAACATTACTGACTCATAACTATTAACAAGTTTTAACAGAAGGACGAATCTAAACTGTCTTGCAAACAGAATTTACTTGCATGTGTGTTCATGTTGTGCAGTTTGATTTGAATGTTATCAAGCATTTACATCAAGACACATTCAAAGAGAATCTTTTAATGAGTATTTATCTCTGGTAACAGAATTGTGAAACTTCTTTAGAACATTTTTGGGTTTTATACAGTATTTTATTTTCATTTAAAGTATCACAACTGAATAGGTATTATCTTCGTTAGCAATTAACGTTTTAATTCTGACATTCTTTGTATTGTAGGATTACTCGATCAGCACGAAGGGAGATAATCAGTTAACAGTATACAGTTTATATGATGAAAATGACAAACATCAATATACCGTTGATAAGATTTCTGACATCACCGCCTTTGCTTTATTTGACCCGGATATTCAGCCAAAAGAGAACAGTAAGAATTTCTTTTTAGATCAAAGGATTTTCAAATTTTTATATTGGATATACATGTATACGTCTAAATTAAAAAAAAAGTCTAAAAAAAACATGAAAAAAATAATCTTTTGATACAGTTACGTACGTTTTCGCTCCTATCAATATTTATTGGTATGATATACATTAAAATATATTATATATATGATATGTGTTGGTATGAAAACAAAACTATAGTAGCATAAAGTTATCATACCGAATTTTATTAGCATCCTTAATATTAAAACTTCTTGTGTTTTTCTTTAAAAGTATCAAATAATCTATGCATAAACACATGTATATGATACAGACTATAGCAATTGAATAATTATCTTACCTTGACATGTTCCCGTTATGCACACATTTTTTCTTTTCCAACATTTCAAATGTGTGCAAAATGGGAACAAATTAAACCCCTTAATGAGACTGTTTCGAAAATATGTCTGCCATTTTATTCAGTGTGTGAAGATTCCGTCTAATGAGTTGTCTTATTATGATGTTTTCATTAACAGACAAATGTGATATAGACAATGGAGGTTGTGAACAGATATGTATACCCGACGGTACCCAAGGAGTCTGCGAGTGCGGACTGGGATATGTTTTGGAAAGGGATGCACACAACTGCACCACAGGTGAGTGATAGAAAGAAAACTTTCTTATCATTTTCTAACATTAATAATATTGATATTAAAATGAGTTCTCTCTCTCTCTCTCTCTCTTTCTCTCTCTCTCTCTCTCTCTCTCTCTCTCTCTCTCTCTCTCTCTCTCTCTCTCTCTCTCTCTCTCTCTCTCTTTCTCTCATATGTTCAATGAGTTTTGTTTTTTTTCTCTTCAGTCGCACAGTCAGATATGTTTGCGCTTGCGGTCGACTTCAACCATGGACTGATTTACCAAATATCAATGAATGACAACCCGAAGGATAAGAAAGTGTCGGCGGTGGATATCCCCCAGCCGGCGGACCCGCTGGCCACCGCCTACATCCCGTCGACCCAGAGTGTTATCTGGGCAGACTACATGGATGACCACATCCTGAACACAACCTTGAACACCAACATTACAGAGATTCTGTACAGTCCAGGTATGTCTTGTATTCTGTACAGTCCAGGTATGTCTAGTATTGTGTACAGTCCAGGTATGTCTAGTATTGTGTACAGTCCGGGTATGTCTAGTATTGTGTACAGTCCAGGTATGTCTAGTATTGTGTACAGTCCAGGTATGTCTAGTATTGTGTACAGTCCAGGTATGTCTAGTATTGTGTACAGTCCAGGTATGTCTAGTATTGTGTACAGTCCAGGTATGTCTAGTATTGTGTACAGTCCGGGTATGTCTAGTATTGTTTACAGTCCAGGTATGTCTTGTATTCTGTACAGTCCAGGTATGTCTAGTATTGTGTACAGTCCAGGTTTGTCTAATATTGTGTACAGTCCAGGTATGTCTAGTATTGTGTACAGTCCGGGTATGTCTAGTATTGTGTACAGTCCAGGTATGTCTAGTATTGTGTACAGTCCGGGTATGTCTAGTATTGTGTACAGTCCAGGTTTGTCTAGTATTGTGTACAGTCCAGGTATGTCTTGTATTGTGTACAGTCCAGGTATGTCTAGTATTCTGTACAGTCCAGGTATGTCTAGTATTGTGTACAGTCCAGGTTTGTCTAGTATTGTGTACAGTCCAGGTATGTCTAGTATTGTGTACAGTCCAGGTATGTCTTGTATTCTGTACAGTCCAGGTTTGTCTAGTATTCTGTACAGTCCAGGTATGTCTAGTATTGTGTACAGCCCAGGTTTGTCTAGTATTGTGTACAGTCCAGGTTTGTCTAGTATTCTGTACAATCCTGGTATGTCTAGTATTTGGAAGGGGGGTTTTTTTTGGGGGGGGGAATAAATTTTCGAAAGAAGTGTAGCCAAAAATACGATTACTAGTATTTATTATTTCCAGTTCAATTATCAGTAATGGTTTTATTGAAAGAAAAGTTTATCAGCATTATCATCTTCATAGCCAGTACATAGGAATACAATGTTTTACAAGATATACTTATTGTAAGTTAATTACGAATATAATGTTTCACAAGATATATTTATTGTAAGTTAACAGGAATATAACGTTTTACAATATATACTTATTGTAAGTTGATAAGAATATAATGTTTTACAAGATATACTTATTGTAAGTTAATAGGAATATAATGTTTTACGAGATATACTTATTGTAAGAAAATAGGAATGCAACGTTTTACAAGATATACTTATTGTAAGTTTATAGGAATATAATGTTTTACAAGATATACTTATTGTAAGTTAATACTAAATTTACGTACCTTCTTGATATAAAAAAATGGCTCTTTGTATTTATTTGACAGCACGTTGCACAGACTAATTTTACATTCTTATGTACAGAAGTGCCTGTAATTAAAAAAACAGAAATCTTCATTTGACACAGCATAAGGGTACATGAATGTCTATACATTTTTATATTTCCAGTAAATTACATTGTGGCTAGCATCGCTGTCGATTATTCCACGGGAAACATATACTACACCGGTCTTCCTTACTCATACTATATCCAATACTCAATGATTGGAGTGATCCATTACAATTCACATCAACATAAAACCCTGATGGATAACATCCAGTATGCCTACAGTGTGGCTCTACATCCACCCAAAGGGTAACCTTTATCTTAATTTTGTCCAAAAAAATCTTAATATTATCCAATACTAGATTTTCTGGCACACATAAGATATTGAATGAAAGCACCCAAACATGTTTGAACGTTAATTTTATTTTCACACATATATAAAAACAAACTCTTGAATGGTGAACGATGTTAACTGTTAACCCCCTTTCGTTTGACAGGTATATGTTCTGGATAGACGGTGCCGGAATGGTGGGAAGGGCGAATATGGACGGAACTGACCCCCTGTTTCTGGTCGCTTATGGGATGACGTCAGCATTAGCAATCGCCGTTGATTACAAAAGTAAAATTAGTTCGAAATACATAGCACACCCAATAAACATAAATAAGCTGAACCTAGTTTCACAGTTGATGAAGCATAATTAATGATTCGTTAACTATCATAATAGTTGTATCTGTAAAACCATATTTAACGGTTGTAAACTATAGTTTACAAATGCTAATCTAAGTTTATCTGTAAATAAAATTTAGCAATAGATTTTGCTGATAAATATGGATTCACATATGTAAACTAAAAGTTATATTCGTTAACTATAGGTAAGAGTTGTAAATCATGGTTTCACAAATGGTGAAACTATAATTTTCAGATAAACTATGTTTTGCAATCCCAAATGATTGTTGGCTTCTTTTTTCAACGTATGATATACTACAGTATTTTCAGTGATTATTTATTTCCATTTTTCAGGTGACAAGGTGTACTACATCGATGGTGAGAGAATTGACTACATGAATCTGGATGGAGGAAACAGACAGACTCTTCATATGAACCAGGTGGCTGGGTTATCACACCTAGGGGTCGCCGGAGAATATGTCTACTGCACAGCCGCTTATAAACAGTAAGCCGTCCGTTTCCACCGAAGTTTTCACTTTAATCCCTGGAAAATTGACTTGTTTTTAAATGTTCATAGTAAGATTACCCCCAAAATACCTCAGACCCCCTCCACCTGGATTTTTTTTAATCCGCGTATGAATTGTTTCGGAGTTACTATGTTTCAATCGTAACGTTATCTCGCATATATCTGATCGCTGGCGATAATGAACGGCTATAAAAAGAATATTAAAGGTTGTGTATAATTCCGAGATATTTGAAATAACCAAATTAGTCACACCTGTCTCAAATGTTAACGCAAACAAATTAATTAAAAGTCATTAAATAAATGGTCTTATATTTATTAAATTGATAAAGGGTAAAGTGTACTGGAGGATAGAACTTGAAAATTAATTGTATGATAAAGTGTAACATGTATTTGTAATTCATTAGGAAAAAGTCACTAGGTATCAGAAATTTCAAGCAGGTATACAAGTTTATGTTGAAAAAAAAATCCCCAGCTCTTTCATATAATATTTGGTGAGATTCTTTGAACGCACTGTTTCCAGGGAGATTTTAAAGATACACAAAACGACCGGACTCCTGGTCACTGAATGGATGTCTCCCGTCACGGAGTTGGGGCGACTGGAGACCATCACCTTGTACGACAAAAGTGTAGCTCTTCCAGGTAAAATCCTCCCACCTTTTTCTTAACTATTGTTCTTTTTTTTTTATTGATTGCCTTTTAGCTGCATAATGTCACCATTGTGCTCTGCTAAAAACTAAAAAAAGAAAGAACTTAAACACTTTTTGATGTGAAAGATTTTTTTTTCCAAATCCATTTTATTTGATGTTTTTTTTTAATTCCAATCTATTTTATCATAAGAATATACCATTAACCGTTTTTATCTTGTTATGCAAATACATGTAGTGTATTTTCTTCTAAGTTACACCTTGCATTCTAATATTTGCACGGTGCCAAAGATGCTATTCTTTACATATTCTTTACATATTATGTTACATATTCTTGACATATTATGTTACACGCGAAAATTCAGATGTCATCGTAAAATGTCAATCCTTTGGTTAGCTCATTCAACCGAACAAATTGCTTGTTTGAAAAAAAAAACCCAACTACAACAACCCCATTCCCTTTTTAACCAACACAATTGTTTTTAAAAAATTAAAAATAATATAAAGACATTCATGTGTTATTTACTTATTCTCTATAGTTCATCAAAAGTGCTCCGTTAACAACGGGCTCTGTAGCACGTTCTGTTTCCCCCGCCCCAACAACCAGCGCTCCTGTGGATGCCCAGAGGGTGTGTCCCTTATGGCGGACCAGAGGACATGTAGCGGAGGTAACTCTTGTGTTACTGCTGTATAAATCTCTTTCCTTAGACTTAATCACAAGAAAATCCGACTTATATAATATCAAATTTTGATAAAGTTTATTATTAGTTAATTTTTTTTCAACAAATTAGTTAAAAGATAGGTATGGTACAGAAGTGCCTTTTTATGAGTGTTGATATATATATATATATATATATATATATATATATATATATATATATATATATATATATATATATATATATATATATATTTCTAGTACCAAAGTGCTCAATGGCAATCAAACACGGCAAGTTGTCGGACCTGTGCAGTGGATATGTCAACAGTACATGTGACTATGAATGCTATTCTGGATATCTGAAAACACTTACTGGAAAACTCACGTGCAACGATCATCTCAACTGGGTACAGCAGACGTCGGTGGACGTAAATATGTTATGTAAGTAGGATGCGAATTTTAGGATTAACTTTCTTTTGACTCTCCATTTTTAAATCGTCAATGATAAAAAAAATCTAAATTGACATAGAAATCGTAAAAAGTCACGATATGTTTTTAGGTATTAATGAACAAATTAAGTTATTTATTGACACGTATTTATTAATTAATTGCTCTCATGAATTGTACGATCTCCGTGTACATATATAATGAATGGGTAGCATATAGATTGATTCTCGGACATAGATAATTTGCACTTGTGGTTGTTGTTGTTGTTGTTTTGTTGTGTGAAAATAAAACATTGAAAAACAAAACTCCAAACCCACTAGAATTTAATTCAATTTATTCCATTCCATATTTCACATTAAATTAATCTAACATTTTCAAAAAAAAAAATCCTTAATACGCACCTCTTCTCACTTTCTTGTATCAAAAACTAACCGAGCACTTCCTCTGTTTTATTTTTAAGAATTTTTAAAAACTTCCAAATTTTATTATTTAGAATTTTTGTGTTTTTAAGATTAATGACTCAAAGCTTTTTCTTTTGTTAAAACAATATAATAAAATAACGATAACAATTGTACTTATATGTCATTAACCAAAATTATAGATTAAGTACTCTTTTCGGAGATGGAAAACAGGATACATGTATTAGCATAAATGATAAATAAAATTAATGCCAACTCTCAAATATGCAAAAAGTTCAAATGAGAAGCCAATGCCTATAGTAAGAATAGTAAAGAAGTAATAAAATAAAAAAGTATCCATGAATAACATTGGTGTTCATTAAAACATATTTATAACTATTAGCCATCATAGAGATTTGAGGGAAACATCCAATTTTTTTTCTTTAAGAAATTTTATAACCTATGGCATATCTATGTCATCAAATTAATTAATAAAACACGTCAGCTGGTTTGTTTTAATAAGTAATAATAAATTCAAAATTTAAAAAAAAAAAACAATTTTGTTAAAATGATGATATCTTTATGTAAAAGTCAACTTATTTGATAAAGATATGATATAAATTTGAAAAAATCCTCATTTACTACAATAGATGTTTTATTCGTTGTCAAGTTGAAACAAGGTTCAAGCCATATGTTTAAAATTTAATCGACAAGTACTTTAAATATCCACAGACTATAATAGATCTTCAAAGATTTTATTTTCTTAAAATTAACAATCATAAGAACCCATTTTCTAACTTTAGAAAGTTGCGACTTTCCTATAAATCTTTGTTTCGTCTAAAAAAAAAATTAGCACATTTTTCATACTTTATTATTTAAAGACACTTTCCTTCTACTAAAATCCTGTTATTTTTCAGTATCCTTTTTTTCTAGCGCAAAATCTCAATGAACAATTCGATATTGTCCCCTAAATATTTTTCTTATTATACATGTATAGGCAAAGAGCAAATAACAACGACTCCATCCCCTCCACCCACAACAACAACAAAAACAACAACAACAACAACAAAAGTACCACCACCGACAGCAACTACTACTACAACAACAACAAGTATGTTTGGTGATAATGATTGACAACACAAATGAGTTTTATTTTGTTGTGGGGTTTTTTGGCGTGTGCATTCATTATATTGTTTGGGTCGATGCCGCAATTTTTAATCGACCTGCGAATGAAGAATATAAAGTCTTCAATAATAAAAAAAAATTCGCATGAAAACGGTTAAAATGTTTTGTAGTTCAGTAAAGTAAAACGAACGGACATCGAAAAAGACTAGATTATAAATGACAGACATGAATAATTTAATATTCTAAGTTTTTTGCCAGTAAAAAAACCCACGCAGATGTTATACACTCTATATATATTTGCCTCCAAATTCGAAAGCATAAAGACCAAATCAACGACAGTCCAATGATTTTTCTAATTTATATTTCAAGGTACACCATCGCCGAACGTTAATCCCCTGCACCGAAAGGCTGAACCTCAGCAAAGTGACGGCTCCATTAGTTCCGGGACGTTTGCTGCAACCATTATTGTTATCATCATTGTTTTCATCGTAATCATCGTTATTCTTGTCTATGTTATGTATAAAAGGTAAGAATCATTGCCCTGTATGCGTATAGAATAGGTCGACACTCTCCAATTTTCTCACTCCAAAAAGTCATACGATGACTCTCTTTTTTCTCCTTTAATAGTTATCACATTCGAACTATTTTTGAGTACATGTTTATCCTAAACTAAATGATAGTAAATATATGTAATTATTAGAGCTAACGATTTCGTTTACATTTTTAGGAGAATTGTAACAAATATGTTCAGCCATGCAAAGTTTGTGAATTCTCCCAATGTCCCGGATGAGAGCGGCCCGGTGGATGACCGCTACACGTCCATTACGGACATCAACCAGCCCACTGCTTCCGCCAATGCGGCTGGGATGGAAAATCCGCTGTATGAAGTCAGAAATAAAACTGCTGTGCCAGATAACAAGGACAACACGCTGCCAGAGCAGGAATTCAGATCGGTTGATATGACAGCATATAAATATTAACTCATCAATTCAGATCAAATACCACATAGCTCTAGGGAGTCTAAAGGTTTGGGACTCAACCATTAAAGAAAATAGGTTCGTAACTAAGTATCTTAATAAACTGAGGTACATGTATATGGATTTGTACAAATATATGTTTTATACCCTTTATACCAATAATTATTTTGACTTTTAAATTCAACTTACCTGTATGATAATATTGTTTAACTTCTTTTTTACTTCTCAAACGAATGAGACCTTTGGTCTATATGATGATGATGTTGAAGATGATGATAACGCTCTCTTTCTGAAGGTTTTAATGAGCGGAAATCCACATACATGTCTTTATTTTATGTTCATCTTTTTTGTTATAATTAGTTATAACTATGTACTTTGGTTATATAGGAGCATATTGTTTGTAGCAAAAGGTAAATACCTTTATCCTAAGACCTTGGCTGATTTTTCAGTGTTTTTGTCATTGTTATACCGGTATCATCTCTTTTTTAACCGCCTTTATAGCTAGTATATTTAACAATGTGATCAACTATTATGTACGATGGACTTTTCGATATAGTACATACTGCTGCTTTGGTGCTATATAACAGTTGATAATTTCATCGAGTATAGTTATTCCATTCTAGTTATGAGATATAAACACATTTAGTACCAACAGTAATATTGGTTGGTTAGCATTATATAGGACATCAAAATGTGATATAATCTACTTTGTTTAGCGAAAATGTTTATACTGTTATGTTTTTGATGATTTTATTATTGTATTCAGACTTATGCATAATATCTTCATGAAACGCGTTGAATTATTTTTTTAAACAATGAAATATTGAAATCCAAACGTTCAGCTGTGTTGTATGTGTATTCCTGAATGACCATATTCATGGTATGGCGTATTCTGATTTGTATCGAGATTATTTGAAACCCAATTGATAATTTCATCTCATAGTTTTACAAGGGTACATAACATTGTTCATGAACACCGCATGTTCAATATATTTTTAATGAAGGATTCCTTTCCATCTTCTGGAACTTTGAAACCCAATTGATAATTTCATCTCATAGTTTTACAAGGGTACATAACATTGTTCATGAACACCACATGTTCAATATATTTTTAACGAAGGATTCCTTTCCATCTTCTGGAACCTTAATGTTGTGATCGGTGTAAATTGAAGAACTGAATGGTTTTTATTGACAAAGTGTTCTATACGATTTTAGATATATACCGTTTTTACAAGAATCGTTTATCATTAACGTTTTTCCATCGTTTCAAACTAAATCAAACTTTTAACTTATGACGAAGATAGAAAAAATCAATATTCAATTACTTGTAATATTTTAATTGTCTTCGTAAACTTTCATTTGTTCTTGAGGCATCGATTCTCATTGTAAGTGTTATTAAAAAAACACACAAAAATAAAAAATAAAAATTGTTTAATCTCGCAGATAAAAAGAAAACATGAAAAATATGTATACTGGCAAATAAATAATAAGTATTGAAACATCACAGGGACGGACTAGGCGCGCCCGGGCACGTGTGTGGCGCGATACATTTCCCGTTGTGAAGGACCCGCTTTCCCGGACAGATACATGCTGGCTGACACTTGTCTCGACAATAGCCCGTCTTCTTGGGTTCGTCGCATGTCTTGGAACAACGCCTGGTGCAGCGTCTGTAGATAGCCCCTCTTGGACACTGACCTAGAGTATGGACATAATGAGTTCTCCAAATGATCATCCCATTTTAAAAACCATTGATTAAATAGTACATGTATTTTTGTTTTAGGAGGGCCATTTTGATCTTCTTAAGAAGAATAGCTCTGTATAAAGACATAGGAAAGTATTCAAACTTTTAAGCTAAAATATATGAATAATTTTCTTATCTAAATATGAATAAGCTCAAAATTAATGGCTAAAATTTGAAGTAGAAGTAATGGCTGATTTGAGGACCAAGCAGCCTCGTGATTTATCTTGTTGCAAGCGAACATGATAAGGTATTGATGATTTAGAGATTTGTGAAATGAAATTACTCTATGTTAAGGTTGTTATTTTAAAACAACTCCAAATTTTTACTCCTATCACAACACAACAACAAACAAATTTTCTAAAATTCCAACGTTAAAGTCTGGAGAACATTGGTCTTTTTGGTCAAACTTACTTGGACAGAGGATGTGCTTCTCCCACCGGATGCTGACGTTCTCCCGAGAGCAAGCTTGTGCGTAGGCCTTAAAAGATTCACAGGCGCACATTTTGTTTCTAGGACAATCGCACATATCCGATATACAAGAACTGCAAAAGAAAATGTTTTACAACTTTTTGGAAATTCGCTCACTGCTTCACGACATACCAAATTGGTAATTGTTAAATTATTCTTCTTACCTGTAATATGTCCTCACGTCTACCCGTCGACGACATTTAGAAAACACACTCCCAAGAAGAAAACTACAAGCAGCAATCGCCCGTTTTCTTCTCCTCTTGTCTCCATCACAGAGGGAAGAGTGTTCCGACTCGTTGTGACTAAGAACACAAGCGGCCTTGCTGCCCACTCGCCAGGTGTTGCCGAATTCCTCACTGTCGGTGTAGAGTTTGTGGTCCCTGCCCTGGAGGTCGTCGGAACCAAACCCGTTATAGTTACCACAGAGACCCGCCATCCGACGTTTGTACTGACTAGAGACTGTCAGCTCCACATAGCTGTCGCCATCCCAGACGATTTGCAGTCCAAACTCTGCTTTGAATATCACTGAATTCCCTTCTCGATGAACGGAGAAAGTTGGATTCTTATTCTTGTAAGGCAATTTTATTCTCTTTCTGTTAACCTTAACTGTGAGTTTCTGATGAAGTCCTATTTTGGTTTTTCCTATGAATATTGTTAACATACGTGTCCACGTGAACCATGGCGACGAACGCGCGTCATTGCGTACAGTTACTGAAAACTTTTTGCTCACTTCGTCCTCTGCTAATAAATATTTACAAGCTCCCTGAAAATTGTAAATCCTGCCGTCAAAAGTCCTATAATGAGGATCTCCAAAAACTGTACATATTCCACTAGCTGAAAACGAGAATATATTTCTTAAAAAACCTTTGTCCTTTGTATTTGTGAAATACTTCCAAATCATGAATGCATAATTATGTATTGCATTAAAACGAAAAATTCCCAATATAGACTGACCTTCAACACACCGGGGACAGCATTCACCGTCAATATATTTCAGTACATATCCCTGGAATTAAAGTTTTACATTTTATTCATGTTAGAATGTCCTGTCTCATTGAACCTTTTGGGGTTTTTTAACATCAATTCTATACGTTTGATTCAAAAATTTTACAATTTGCGGACAGAGCAAATATACAGCAAGAACTGTAGACTTGACCTACCGCCGGACACCAGCTGGATACTTTGCATTGTTGGACCCTACACCGGGTCGTTCCGTCGTCACAGGAACACCTGGTACACAGGTTAGGTTGCCACACTTCAGAGTCCTGTAACACAACCAAAAGGTGTACGGTAAATACAAGGAAAGCGCCCATTTACCGAACAATCACAAATGGGGATGATGGGATTATAAATTCCAACACACAATCTATGTAAATATACAACTTGCTTTTCTATGTTCTATTTAGTATTTTGTTTAAAACAATAATAATAATGAATAGTAAAATCAAAGCATATATAGCTTGCATATTGCTGAGAGTTTGCTACAAAGAAAATACTAGTAGTGTATATATCTTACCTGATAAGTTGTGCCCTCGTAGATACACACATCCTTCTGTGGACACACGCGACAACAAGAGTCTTCACTTTTGACTGTCATATTATAGCTACACGTGATAGGTGGACAGGTTTCTCGGTCACAGACAATGGTCCCTGACTGAAATGGATATAATAGAATTCATAGAAACTATTTTGAATTATCTTTCTTAACATAGCAATGAAATACACCGATCTTGAGGCATAAATTTCAATTCATAATTTCTTTTTTGTTTTAACCCTTTTTCATTCGGGACTTTTACTAATTTTTAGCGAAATGATTTTTATACAATAACTCAATGTACAACACATGAAAACCTTAAGTTTATAATTAGTATTATGCATGGATGTCAAGTTTCTGTGAATCATGTTTATCTTGACCCTTCTTAGGATACGTAAAGTACAAAGGATGCTTTATCAAAGGGGGGATGGCTTAACGGTCAAATTTGACCTAAACGAATGTTTAAAAGAAAATTAATAACTTATATATTAATTTAAAAACTGCAACATAACATGCTACAAATTTTATTAAATATAAAATACCTATTTATAGCGACCTATGGCCCTCACATCCATGTTTGTTCCAGAAAATAGTTCTGGGTTAATGTTCTAAGCTCTAACAAATACTTTTAGTGTTTTCCTTTACCATTTACACTGCCAATGCCATCTTAACCATTTATAACGAAGACTGGTTTGGCAAGTCCTGATATTCAACATATTGAAAAATCTTTCGTATAACTCGTTTTGAATACATATTGTTATATCTTATTGTTATTTTATTAACAAAGTTTTGCTTTATTGAATTAAAGTTTCTAAAATTATATAAAATAAAAATTATGAGAAACGATGACAAAACAACCACACAATAGATTTCCATTGGTTTTACACTTGTAAACTTGTAACACTTGTTATGATATATGACACCTAAATTTAGAATTTTTAATTATTTTTGCTAATAATGAATGCAAAATGCATAAAAGAAAAAAGAACCATACCAAACATTTGCATTCTGTACAGTCTTCAGGTCGAAAAATGTCATTGGTTTTGTAGATTTTCTTTTGGAAGAAACAAAATCCATTTGGCAAATTAAAAATTTTACGCTGGCCTACAAAAGACAATGGGATAGAGTCTGCCCATATGTTTGATATTTAATGAGTACAAGCAATGGCGTAGTATCAATGTTAAAAAAAGTTAATTCTGACAAATTTACAATTTACATTTTCATGATATTTTATCGTGAAATAGTGAAAACTAAAGTTATTAAAAATAAATGGCTTTATGAATATGTTACCTTCACAAGAAGGACAGCATTCATTTTCTTTATGTATAATTGTAGATTCTGGGCAATTTAATACCGGGCATACTTCTTTTGCACAGGATACATTTCCATTCTGAAAAAAAAATTGCAAATTACTAGATAAAAATATATTATTTAAAATTATTTAAAGTTTATGATGTTGTTAATATTGTTGATTATATGCTTTTAAAATTCTCTTACCTAGAAATGATCAAGGTTTGTTTCAATATAGTAAAAGAATATGATGAATAATTTTAGGTTAAAATTAATTTCCTGTTTTAGGAAAGGTGTCACGTTTTAATTAACAGTTATGCAGTCTTCATATTAATATACCTGACATGTACATTTTGTGCATGCGTCTGTACTGAGGGTGAATTCCTCTCCATTCTGATACGTTCTGCCGCTGTTTTCACAACCTAAAATACGCAAAATTACTGGCTGAGAAAGGAAAAGTGCAAGAGTGTCATTAATTTTCATCAAAACCGCTCTCTTTTATTTACTGGATTTGCCATGTAGGTAATGAAGAAAGTCATTTTGAAAGCCACACAAAACAGGAGTTTACAATAATTAATTAATGGAGTGTACCTTGGCAAATAGGACAGCATTTTCCGGGCACTTGGATAGGGTTCTTGCAATTTGAGTAGCATTTCGTTTTGGCTTTTGTGATTACCCCTGCCTGAAATGAAAAAGTTTTTAAGTGTAGGGAGTTTATTCATAATCTACCTCAAAGATATCAGACTATTTATGACATATAACAATCAATTACACCATAAATTTTATATCCCACGCGTCCTCAGGTAAAAAGTGTCTCAGCTATGCATGGAATGAAAAGTATGAATGAAAACGAATATTCAGAAATTTAAACGACATCACGGATTGTACACGACAGGACAGGAAAAAACTTCAATCATGAAGCTTGATGTACTAATGTGTCTTGGTATCTATTTCTCATCGACATTAAAATAATATCAAAGTCTAAAGTATCAAGTTTAGTGGTAATTATTCGATTTTATGCAACAGGTATTTGAATTAAAGATAGGAATGTAGCATTTTCATATCCTTGTTCGATTTTATTTCTACTACTTTGATACTCCTCTTCGTACTTGTCTACATTGATTTTTTTCATATATATTCGACTTTAATACAGTTCCATGTTTAATCAAACTTTACGGCATATTAATAGAAATGACAATCTACAGAAAGCGGCTTGATGATAAGAAGAAGAAATAAGATACAAGTAGGTCAAGTCAAGTAAAAGGCCAATGAAACTGTAGATACCATTGATACATGTACATTGTGTGGGTAAATATATACATGACGTACATGTATATTGCCAACATTTTTCCAAACGAGAAATATGTTTACAGAATATTTTTATAAAAAAATAATAACTATGATATTTTATATGTTTTCTTGTTTACGACAATACACTCAGTACCGGGTAAAAACTAAAAAGAAACACAGTTTATTCAAAAAAAAAATGTTGATGCAGTTTGTGTTCTTTCCAGTAAAACCAATGAGTACAAAATGGTTAGTGCATACCGGATATTAAGTTTTGAAATGTTTCAAAGAACATTTTGTTCAGGGTGTCCAATTTGGAAGAAGAAGAAGACAAAAAAAAAGATAACATGGAAAACGATATTCTGCGACAGAACCAATTTTTTAATTCAGACCCGAAAAAACAATATGAAATGGTTAATGAACACTTTTCTAATTTACGAACCCAACTTCGTTATCATCGAAATTGTAAGAAGAAAGACGAGCATAAAATAACTATTAGTTCACTATCTCTACTAACTGTTTATATCTAAATATATATACTGGTACTCTATTTATTGTACTTGTTCTTCTACAATTGTAACTGATAATTCAGTGTAACTTACTCTGCAGGACAACTGAACACACGGGTCGTCGGGACTACTCCATTGGTCTCCGCTGGCATACTCTTTGTTCTGGTATGTACAACCTTTACACATCTCGCAACACTTCCTGTTGTCTTGTATGTTCTCGTACAGAATCATATGGCATCCATCTAAGCTAGGACATTGTGTTCGTCGACAAGTGACTTCTTTATTCTGAAATATAAAACGTAATTTTAGTCAAAATTGGTTTATTGCAACTGTGGACAAATTAACGTTAATTGTGGACCAATAGTTCTGTGTTGACGAGTTTTCTGATATTGTTGTTTTAAAGAGGAAGGACTTTAAGAGACACTAGAGACTTGAGTAGATATCTTCAGAGAGGTGATTCGGTTCTTGTTTTATGACAGAGTTCGTGGCCACTGTACGAGTCCCGTCTCTGACGTCATAGAAGAGGTCTGACCCTAGTGGACAGTGACTTCTCCTCAAAAACTGATGAGTGTGAAACATATTGAATTTAGAGTTGCCATAAATCTATAGTGGACTAGATTAGATCTCCATAGAATAGCTGAATAAATCAACATATCTTAAGAGTGTAAGAAAGACATATGGGATCAAAGATCAAAGACTGGATCCAAGAAACATAAACGTATATAGTCTGTCTTGAAATTTATAACCAGCTGAACAGTTTCAAAGGCAAAAATTTTATATATACATTCTAAGGTATTAAGATTTAAACACCTCATTATCATCAATCGTCCATTAAAGGAATAAAGCAAAAGATATCGGTTGCTTATGTCATACCAATGTTTAGTATGTTTGTTTCTGGAGTCGACATAATTTTATCGGGGGCTTATCGGTGCTGGATAATGTTTAAGTCAATTTGTAGAAAACAAACACTTGTTGTACATCAAACAGCTTAGTGATTGGACTGATAGCGACTGTCACAACAGTACTGCTAACATGTAACGATTCACCGTATACCTCTTCCATACAAACCGATTACTCTGATAAAGAACAAGACTTTTATTAAGTGGCGCGTTAAACGACCAGGGTTGGTTCGTTTTGGACTATACAATACGCATACAAAAAAAGTCTGAAGTAGTCTTAAGTGCAAAAATATTTATCCTAATTAAAGGGATTTCTTGAAAAAATCTTTTAAAGTAACCCTTTTTTTGACCATACAAATGTTTGCATAAGTTAATCATAACATATCTGTTAAATACATTCAGAAATATAATATATATGTATGGTTGGCGCGTAGTTTGTTTGCCCAGCGCGCCGGATAGTTAAATAGACACATTATACCACCCTGGTCTTAAATAAGACTTAAAAGAGATGAGTTGACTCTAGCTGTAGAGCTACTCAAATTTACATTCAGCCAGAAACCATTGATATAAATGAAGTATAAATATCCAAGGTAAACAAAATCATTTCAACAAACGATCACTGGTATGAAAATCATTTGGTAAATTCAATTGCAATTTCTTTCTGCTTTGTTTGCATGTTTAAGGTCCCCGGCGTTCTAATAAAGTTCTCCATTTATAAATTTTCAACTGCAGACATTGTCATTTGGCGATGTCTTGTGATATTTTGTGTCAACACCATGCAGCACGAATACCAATATTGTTAGCATCGATGAACTATTGGAATGGAGGAATGCAGTGGTTATAGATGTTCACTGCAACGAGACGATGAAAATGTCACTCAGCAAGGAGACTCTTTGCTGATGCCGTTATGATGTCGACATCACTCTTCCTTCATAAAAGGTTTAGAGACATCGGTTGTGTGGTCTAGTATTGAGTAGGTTGTGATCAGACAAAATATTACACATTCTCTTCGTCTCCGATTTTGTCATATGAAAAACCACTTGTTTGCCTTAGAGGGTGCTTAAGAATCACTTAAATCAAGTCAAGGACCCCGCGTCTCGACGATAGCTAATAAGCAATGGCCTGACTTTTTTGTTCTGCAAGATTCTTGAAGAAAATAGAAGGAGGAGGGTATATCCTCTCTAATTCTATGTATATCTGAAAAGTACTTTTTTTAGGCAGGAGTGGTACTTCATTCCTTCTGTAGCACTACTCTAGGCTGTGCTTACCGACTTGAGATGGGTACTCAGGTAGATGGTCTGTCTAGGTAACATCCATCTTCTTGCACGTTGATTTATCTATTATCATGTTTTTTTTTACTGTTACAGAGAAAAAATTAAATAAATCTAATATATCGGCTCTGCGCAACGTATTGTCTAATATTTGATCATGAAACGTGCAATTTTGTGTGTACTCATATCGGATACACTCTGTCACATGTGTGTTTCGCTTCTGTACATGTTTCCCATTCATATTTTGAATACTACTGTTAAAACCTTTAGAAGTGTCTAATTTGCTTTATCTGTTTCTTTAACAACCAGAGAAAGTTATCTTAATGGTTTGATGACGACACCGACTGTCTCTGAGAAGAAGTGAACACCCTTCTTTATACCTCAAACACAGGAGAGTTACAACAGGCCGCCTTAACATCATTGGCGCTCTTTTGTCCTCAAAGTCGCTACATCGATAATTTAACAGTTGAATAAGCAATGATTAAATGATATCAGGTGTTTTCATAAAGACGTTTTATACAAATTCATTTACAGGTCGCAAAACTGATATTTTATAAGGTCTTCGACGCCCGCCGCATTCATTACTCTACGCGATATTCTCAATAAATCTTCATTTCTTTGCAGGGCGACGTCTAACCGTGATAAATCCATGATCAAGAAGGTTGTATGTAGTATGTCAAAACGTTTATCTCTTTTCACTGAAATGATTATATAACTATTTAAAGGTATTTTAATGAGATAAAAGTTCATCGCAGACTAGTGGTCGACGTTATATACACTTAAAAAAGTCTGGCCCAGACATCGCGTGCTTGGATCTCTCGACCCGCTTAATTTCAGGAGGCGAAACAATCGACTTTCGGAGTTTAAAGATGTAATATGGTGAAAGTAATAATGTATGAACATAAAAAAGAGGATCTGAAACCTTCTGAAAAAAAAGGAATTTACATAACATTTAAAGCGATGTTTAGATGTCGTTCCGTTGTCTACTTCTGAATTAACTCGAGTACCTAGGTACATTTCCTGTAAACGCTACTTTTACAAAGTATCTTAGTATGTTGGCCTTCAATCCATGAAAGAATTCTTTTAACAACAAAAGGTTTGATTGATTGTTTAAAACAAATCTTAAAAGGATACTGCATTTAATTGTTTCAGATCAAGTAAGGGTATGTACTTTGCAATATATATCTTTCTGAAATAGCATATAAACCCCACTTGTATATCGATAGTTGAAAGGTTGATATGCTGTTGTTTTTTTTCTTTTGTAGATCACCTCTTAAACACCTGTACAAGAGCGGGGTTAAAATAGTGACTTTTTAAGCAAAAACATTATCTACCCGAATTGAGGTCTCTTTATTCTCGCCGAATAAAAGCATTTAGGTTGTGATTACACGAGAAGGCGGACAGCAAAACAAACATAGATGATAGCAAATTCAATTCGCACAAACTGTACAAGTACTGTGTAGATATGATAGATGTGAAACGTATTAAGACATGCTGGCTTACAATCTCTTGTTAAGGGTAGCCACATGACTCTATCGCCGAATGGATGAATGGGACGTTGTTCATTCATAATTCATACCAATCCCTAGTAAAGCAATCGCTCACCATTGTTTGTATATCATCAAATGTCTATGTACATGTAGTGTTAGGGTATATATCACAGACAAGCACCCAGACAAGATTAAGACTGCTTAGTATATCGTTTCTAAAGAAGACGTTGAAATACAGAAAAATACCCCCTGCGTACATTTTATATTCGTTCGTATGAAAAAAACCCTTGTAAAATGAACAATTATTGATGATAAATTATGAAATATTTTCAGTCGTCAAAACTGCTATGTTCCTTTAATACATAGATAACAAAGAATGCCAGTGCATGTCTCGCCAAGATGTACTTATATATTTGGTGCAAGATGTTTTCTTAAGTCTAAACCACATCCGATGTTTCACTGCGGTAAGGTTGATGTTGCTCCGGTCTTCGGGCTAAAGGCCATGATTAACACATCTATAGATGTTGACCACCAACAAAGTCCCTTTATATAAAAAAATACTACCGCGAAGCCTTTAATGAATTAGAACACCAGACCGGTGTCTCAAAGGTCGGCGGATCGAGCCCAGGTCGAGGTCTGGCTTGTGTTTAATGTTAATGAACCGTTAGTGAACCTAAGCAAGACTTTTTTTTTATAAAAGGGGTGTTAACATGAAAAGTATATGTAATTTTGTTTTTAATTTCATTGAGACTTCAGTAAAGCGCTTCAATATTGTAGAATGTTTGAGCTAATATCAACCACTTTTGTACAATATTTAGACAAGTTGGAAGTTTTACACTTCAAGCACAGTGCAGAAGTTGAGTTTGTACACTTTTAACACAGTACAAAGGTTGTGATTTTACACAGTACAGAAATTGAGATCGTACACTTCTAGCACAGGACAGAAGTTGAAATTTTACACTTCCAGCACAATAGGGAATATAATATTACACACTTTTATTACGTACAAACGTTGAGATTGCACACTTATGACACAGAGAAGACGTTTAGACTGTACATTTCTAGCACAGGACAGAAGCTGATACTATACACTTCTGACAGTACAGACATGAGATTGTAGACACAGACAATACAAATGTACGTGTATGATCATTAATTAATGTTTTAAATCATAAAGGAATTATTTATGTAATAGATTTAATGTTTCATGAGGAAAGGAAAGGATAGCATATTTTCTTTGATAGCAAAGTGTTGTGTGTAATGAGATATGTATCTTTTAGCGTGAAATGGATTATTGATTTAATTACAATTCTACCTACCTTGCAAAAGCAATATATACAGGGATTGTCTGATATATTTGGGATGAATATTTCTTCACCTTCCTTTTCGCATCTTCTGATACTTCCTATCAAAAAGGAAAATAATTTTGTCATGGTAACAATTATCTATGTATTGACATTAACACCTTATATACCTATATTTTAATAAACTGCATTCCTGAAGTTAGTGACAGTGATATTTATTAAAACTCCTTTGAAAAGAATTTCTGAACAAATTTCGTTCTTTTAGAAATCACTTAAAACGAATTAACAACCAAATTGTAGCAATGCTTCAAAACGTTCATTTGTGTTGACGGTTATGGTGCCGGATCACAGGATACGCCTGCTGTGTTGCAATTTTAAGAAATCTTTTTTGCAATGAAACCACCCCGGAAATATGGTGTTTCGTGAAGCAACGCTTCACAAGCATCGGTGGGTACATTTAGGGCTGGGCGACACCTATTTATATAGGGGGATTTAGGAGTCCTAATAGAGATGCAACCATCTGAGTGAAAATTCATAAATCAGTTATAAAGCAGACGATAGGGTAATGAATAGATCAACAGTAAAAACTTCCCGCCTAAAACATACGGTTTCCGGTCGCCAAAGAAGACTTGAATTTAATTCAGTGACAAAGAATTCTTCTTTATCATGACATCGATTAGAACAACATTGAATCATTTTCTCAATATTTATACAGGCAATCAACACAAACCGGGAGCTCCTGCAGCAGCCGACAAATGGCAAAGATATTCATTACTGAAGGAAAAAGAGACATTTCGCCAATTATAAATGGAAAATTCCTCTGTTAACCGTCTAACGTTTCATTGATAATAGAGACATAGTTGTCGTCTGCAACTGGCAATTTGAAAGTTTTATTCTATGTTTGTCTGGCGGTCATAAATTAAAATCCCTTTTTGTGTAATGTGAAAGTTTGCTATGGGTAGTCACTGCTCCAAATATTCCAGAGTGTAACATTTTTCCGCACTTTTTGCAATTAATTTCACCACAAAGAAAAGAAATGCATGCAAGTTTTAAATCTGATAGATTTATCTATAGATTTTTCTGATTTTGTTCTGGGAAAAAAATCAAAATCTTGGTGAGATTGGGAAATAAGTTTCTCGAGTCTACTGAATACATAGAAACGCAGATCTGCGTTGCTGGTCTAAGAAACAGATCGGCATAAAATGGGGTTTGGTTTGGTTGATTTATTCCGTTAATTCAGAGCTTTCATGAATTGAATTATCCATTTTACTTTCACTAGTCTGGTTTCCGTGTGTGGCCATATAACCCTGTCTCGTGCGTGATCTCAAAATGTTTGTTTTCTTTAAAAGATAAACTGAAACTGTAACAACATGTAAAACGCATATCGTTTAACAGCGCATAACGAGCGCACATTTCACTTGAGAAGGCTATAAATGAAAATTCTCCAGTTTGAAACCTGATAGTCATTATACTTAGTACGAATTAATTAAACTTGCCATCAATATGTTAATTGAAATGATAAATATATATTTCTTAAAGACTTAATTATTTCACACTGAATTTGTTACAGAAAGACTGTTTTTGTTTAAAAATTAATTTTCTAAAGAAGGACTGAGATGTGCAAATTGTGGTTGTGCAAATAAGCCCCATGTTAAATGGCATTACGTGAAGTTACCAAATGCAGACTAATTAAACTACACTCTTTTTTCTTTTTCATGGTTCGGCATATATACACGTTTTCATTCATGTATTTACAGCTCTGACATCTATGATTCAACGAAAATGAATTCTTGTATTTCTAGAGGAAAATTGTTCTAAATGGTTGAAATTTTACAGAAGAATCAAATGGATTTTCTCCAATGTGTAATAGCCTTTAGTTTTCTTGAAAGAAAGGAAATAATGAGGAAATTTGAGGGTCTTTCGTGTGTTTTACAAGAAGGATATAGACTGTGTCGCTATCACCGCATACTTTACACAGATCATCGTCTCCAAAAGACTAGTGTACTTGTTCTTAATGGCAACAAATTGAGGTATTATTCAGAACCTTTATATTTGCCCAAAAAAAAAATATTCTAATAAAATGAATTGAGTCTGTTCATCAACAATTTTTAATTTATTTTAAAAATATGATTTCTTTTTAAGTTCTTACATCTCATTTTTTTATATTATTTTTCAATAAATTCAAATTACTGATAATAAGATACGGTGCAACTCAAATTGCTACTTCTGTGGTTGCTGCAAAATATATTTAAATCTGTAGTTGTATTGCAGATGGTTGTGTTTATTTTGCTGAGAAAAAAATCGGAATTGTTTCTTGAATTTGTATCTCAAGAAGCCTAACGTTAGCATAGACAACATGCTAATTAATCTTTTCTCTCTGCATTTGAAATAGTTTAACTGAAAATTATGATCCTAACACCTGCGTAAAAAATACCTGTCATAAGAATTGGAATAAATGGCTCTCGGTGAACCTTTTTGCATGGATGTATTTCTTTTTCGCTCCTATATATCAAATATCACAACTGTCACTTGTAAAATGTCTTTGAAATCATAAAGAATTATGATGATTTTATTTTCATATAACGGTGTTTTTTGAATGAATATTCTAACCTAGGAATTTATTCAAGGATATCAAAATAAAATTAACATATATTTCTTTTAACAAGCTTCTCCCTCGTGGTAGGCATTTTATAAGAAACATATGTTGAATGAGTTGAAAACTTCTTTTTTCAAACGGTATGAAAATCAGAAGTGTTTAAAGTGAATTGAGTGCAAGTTTTATTTTTCAAATAAGGCAATTATGGCAAATAATTTATGTTTACTCCCCCAAAAAAGCCTTTGAAGAAAAACCAATTCACAATCACTGGCCTTGACGTGGAGATAAGAAATAGAATAGATTTTAACAATGTCAAAATCTCAACAGAACTGATAGTTATGAGATTTTCTGAATAAAATTGCTATAACCCAGTTGCAAATTTTCAACGGTTAAAATTTTATTTACATTTTATTATGATATGTTTAGACAGGTTTTATGTTCGGATATGATTTTCGTTTATGATGATAAGCAAAGAAATTATTCTGCACCTGCTAACTAAACAGAGAGAGAGAGAGAGAGAGAGAGAGAGAGAGAGAGAGAGAGAGAGAGAGAGAGAGAGAGATATTTATATGGGACAAGCTTAAGCAATAAAAAGACCCTCATTTGGTAAGTTCCATATTTCACTTTTTTTTCGAAAACCACAAGAATTTTCGCATTTATTTGTTTCTTAATTGATTTATTGGTAATAACTTGCTTACTTTTTCAAATTATTTTTGGCCGAATATAATGTTCGGTATAACAATTAATTAATAAAAAAATGTTCAATCTTTAATTAGGTCTAGGTAATATGTCCTTGAGTGGTTTTGAATACAATTAGTGCCTTTACGTTTTACTCATAAATCCTTATGATTTGCATACATTAACACCTGTCGGCCTATTTACGTCCAGTATGGAAAATACACGATATTTAAAGTTAGTGGTTTAACAAATAAATCAAATAAACTGATTAATATCATAAATCGGTGCTTGCAGGTCGATTGGGGGAGTTATAAATTCCCAGGTTAAAAATGTATTAATGTATGATGTGCAAAAAAAATCATTTAATTTGACATCATGTTCGTACAAAACGAGAAAAAAAAACCACCGGTCTTGTTTGAATTTTTGGGGGTATGAATTAATATAATCGATAAAAATTCGCTGTGCTATATATATTTTTGGTGCCACTGAATCGGATCAGTCTTTGCCTGTCTTTTGTTCCTGACACGGTAACACGTATTATGACAATGCCGTAATGGTTAATTCAAATCTTGTCATCTGCATTGCGATTTGATTTAAGAATTAAAAAAAAGCAGCTCATCTCAGACGGAACAAATTCAACGTGGTCTAATTCTCTCACACCAGACATAGATACCACGAGATTGGAATCAAATTAATTGCCCTAGAAATTAGATATAGATATTTGAAATACTTGCCTATTAATTGGGTCTTAGTTTGGTCCACGAAGAATAGGATGAAAAGTACTCCGAGTAAAATTTCATGACATGTTGGTACGTTCAAATGCCTCAATCCTTTCATAGTATTGTCTCATCCCGTTTTCTTCTGAAGGCACACGCTACTAATCACATTCAGCGGTTTAATGTGTTGATCCTTTTTTGCAAATTAGTTTTTTCCCCTCGTTTATCAATGAAAAAAGTATGGTATATGTTTTTGATTGCTAAATGGATGTGGTCCTCTTGAGAAACTTTCTCTCGTTTGAATCTGGTTGAGATAATCATTCATGAATGATGTAGAATCCTCCTGTCCAATACCACTTATTACAACGTCTAGCCCTTAATTTGGGTTTTTATTAGTTCACGAGATAAACTCTTCAGGATGCGAATCAATTAGTCAGTTTCTGGAAAATTTCTTTCACGACTATAAATTCATAAAAATTGAATCTGTGATAAATAGACTAGATAAAACACCAAATATTATCGCTAAATTTCCTCAGAATTGTTTCGTTGTGATAAAAAAAAAATTATCGCCGGAGAACGCCTTTCTCGATATTTTGTCAGAGGGTGCTATGGTCCCTGGTCCTTATTAACAAACATAATGGTAATTACAGTTTTATTGGTGTCCGGGGTTTGTACACCATAATTAAGTGGTTCACCAACAATCACTAAACGACACACGGCTTTTGGTAGAAGTAAAGACAGTTATGCAAGTCGTTCGAAGATTTATGTCCAATACGAGAATAGAACAAGAAACATCCCCGTTTATCCGAAGCACTGTCGTTTAATGGACTTCGCTGGAAGATTTTTTTATCTGATTAAGCCTCAGCTCAGGGTAACATCCAATCTGTAAAATAAGAAATATTACAATCATGAAACATGATATAGTACTTCAATAATGTAAATACTTCGCTAAAAGTACAAAAAATCAGATAAGCTTGTAATGCAATTATGAAGTTTAATTTGTCATTTTTTTTCTTAACCATGGATTATCTTTAAGGAGAATCAAATCGAGATTATCGGCCTTGTTCCTCGGTGGACATGATTTACTTGATGATTCCAATCTACTGAGCGAATCTGAGATTATCATCTCCGGCGATAATGTGCTCGCATGTAAAATATTTTAATTAAGTATTTTACACAATGTGTGTCCCGCCGCAGAAGAAGGGCCGTCACTAATCCAGCGGACTCTTTTTGCCTTCCCGATTATTTCCTCGTGTCGCCAATTCCCCGTCTTACGACACTTTCTCAGACAGTGTGTGTCGCGCACCCGAATGGGGGGAGATCCGTATCTCTACACTGCCGTAACATCGATAGAATCATTATCCCCCGGTAGCCATGAAAGAAATGCTCCCCATTTTTTCGCAAGCGGACATTAATTAGCCATAGACAAGAGTTATGTAGGTTTTTTATGACAGTTTTATCTGTGGAACACTTATCGAGCAATTATTTTTCAATTCGAAATGAATGGGTTTTCCCCCTCTGGGTTAAGAAACTAAATGAAGTAAAGACTGTTGCGTCGGTGATACCAGCGATTTTTATGTTTGTTAAAATTTTCGGAAATCTCGAATTGTATATATATAAAATAACACAAATTTTGTAAGCACTTGATCGATTTACGGCTCTGAAAGATAAATAGACTAAAAAATAAATTAGTTTCTCTTTTTATTCCGCGATGTTGACACGCAAGGAATGTTTCCCTGTATCAGATATGAAATTTACAGGAGACCTTAAACGATAAATAAATAAAGTCGCATTTGGCATAAAGTCACATTTGGCAGCTAAAATGCTAGAGAATATGATAAATTCGCTTTAGAAATTCATTACTGACACCCCTAAGAATAGAGAAAAGAAAACCATGGGAATTCTTCTTCCTAGTAAAAGTCTAATTTCTTCGATCTTGTCACTGATTAAGGTTGAATTCTATGGCGATACATCTCCCCGATCCCAAGTTATCTGCAGGTTCATCACTTACCGGAGAAACGAAACCTTCAGCTCTGCTGAGACTTGGAACCTCATTATTCCGTCTTCTTATACCATTCAGAATTCGCCTGCTACTGATTACCAAGATGACACCTAGAAATTTGAAACTATAATGCAAACACAACTTGAACATCCCGAAAAAAGTTAATCATATGCATTTTATAGCAGTAAATCAAATGTTAATTCAAGATCGAAATACATACTAAGCGACGCAGTCTCGACATCTGGTACTTTCTCAAACGGCCACTTTCTGTCTTTGTGGTCTTCTAAACTATCGGGGTCTTCTTTTGATAGTACACTCCATGTTAATAGAAGCACATCATTATTGGCTCTCATAAACAACCTAAGCCATGCTCATTTTACAGTCGGCCTGAGACACGGTAATTCTCCCGACTGTCAATTCAACCTAGTTGACACAAAAGGGGCCCAGAGATTGGGCCATCATTTACTTGTGGGAGGTCCCATGTGCGTGGAAGCCTACCTACCTGGAGAGAACGGATTCTAGCCAGCAATTTATGTTTGTTTACATTTCAGGTATTACCCTTCAGAAATGCAAGTTTCTCTATACAGAATGAACGTGTGTGTTTTCTTTGCCAGAACCAAATCATGTTTGCAAACCCAAGTTAAAATATTGTATATACAAACTCTTGTTTGTTCAGTCCAGAGATATCGCTATATCGGGCGAAACTAAGTACATTAAAATTTACAATGAAAATTCCCTTCCCTACCTATTCTCCATTTACTTACTCTATTAGCTGATCAGAAAACAAGGGCGCCGAAAATGGGTTTTTATTAAACAGGTTAATTTATATTATAAACAAAACCCCGTCCAAGGATCTTTATAAAACCGTTCATCGTGACAACTAATGTATTTCTAGTAAGTAGATATACTTGTGGTAAATAAAGATGACAAATTATGATAAAGATTTTTTTCTCTATCTCTCTCCACTGAATTGTGATTTATTTGTACTGTTTGTTTTAGGAATTTTATCGTCTGTGCCTTTGTGAATTAATACAGAAGACAAGATAAAGCTCAGCTTTTTAAATTGAGAGCTTTAAAAAAATGTTTAAAAAAAAATAGTTTCTCTGTGAGAACTAAAAGGAAAAGAAGACCAACCAATAGTCATCAATTTGTTTATAGAAGGAAATCTTAACCATTAAATAGTTGAAACATAATTGTTGTGAATTACTTTCAGGAAATCACATAAAAAAATTGGGGAATCATGTTTATTTAAAAAAAAAACTTATGTCATTTTTAAATGTATCGATTTTACGAGATAAAAATTAATTAAATCTTTTCCTTCTGATATTATGTTACCAATTAAAATAAAATTCACAATTCCTCAATATGTCAAAAAGTCCTACTTTTTCTCTCACGATAAACGCCTTTTTTGACGATTTTCAATTAGTGATATATATAAAATGGACTCGTGCAGAGTTTCAATGAAATATTATTTCTTTTTCTAAAAAATGGAAAAGGAATTGAATTACTTAAAATTCAACATACAGCTCCTAGTGGAGCCATTTGGCGACTGGTATTTGGCGGACTGAACAACAAGAGATTAATATGGGTATTTGTGAGGAGCTCAGTAAATGAGTTATGTTTTTTTTTCTCTTTTAACTCTTTTCAAAGTTTGATTTCACATAATTGAATAAGGTGTAAAATATCGTGTGTGGCCATCAAGTTCGAGTTTTTTGTTTGATTTTTTTTATGTTATGTGAAATTTATATTTCACGATTTTGAAATTTTGTAACGTAATTTGATACTTTGCATTGTCCTGCTCCTATCTCGTGAATTCTACGTTCTATTGAATCGCAGTTCATTCAGAAAATCCCCGGCTCTTAACAAGAAACTCGATACTTTGCTGTATTTTCTTAAAGTCATGTTATGTATTAACAATAAACATTTTCATTTCTGTTAACAAAGTTATCTACATCGGTTTTAAAAAAGATGTTTTCATTTTTTAATCCCTCTTTTAAATATATACAGCCTTAAAATTCATTAACTTGTTGGTTTTTGTTTTACAAATATTTTAACAAACTACTGTCCAAAAATTTACGGCTTGATTTTTAATCAGCGTATTGTCAATGGAATATTTTAGCCGAATTAATAGCTGATAACCTCCCCCCCCCCCCCCCCAAAAAAAAAGAGCCGTATGCATGAAATTTTTGGTCTGTTATAGAACAAAATAAACATCTTTCTATACCTTTGTTAATTCTTTTTCCCTGTTTTTAGGTTGTTAGCCCTTTTTTCAAAAGTTACAAATGATATTAATGCAGAAACACGGAGCTGAAAGCACGTCCCTTCGTTCTCTATCCCCGTTATCAAACGCTTAAAAGACTACATTATCAGTATTCTACATCAATAAATCTTTATTCTTATGGAAAAAATAATCATCGAATTAAACTCTGATAACAGGCAGAAAATTGAACGGGGTGCGCGGACGACATGTAGCGTTGTAGTCTTAATCGGATCGTCCACCCCGGGCCGAAAAGACCGACTGACGCCTCTCTGGCCACCGAAAACTGGCTCGACAAAAATGAAAGGATGTTAAATTTGATTTATGACTAAATTGAATCTTTTCAGTTTGTTTCGTCAATCAAATTTATCCTTTTTCATTGACTTTTTATGATTTTGTGTTCTTTTAAAGTCAGATTAAAGCTCTTAAATTTTTTTCTTTTTAATGGAATTTCTATTTAATCACTTATTTTATTTTGGCGAACAAGAAAGGATTTTTTTAACTATGTAGAAAAGATATATCACATCAATTTTTAAATTCATTTAAAAAGGGACAATCAATCTTGATTTTCGATGAGTGCACTTCTCATAAAAAGTAAGAAGTGCAGTTTGTTTGTTTTTTCTTTTATTAAACTTTATCCTTCATGTTTTCAATTTTTACCGATTTAATGTTTGCATTGAACTTAAGTTTTTAATCACATATACATTATACTATATCTAATTATATATTATTATATGATCTTCGAAATAAGTACATGTATATATTTTATAACAATACAAGAAATATTCGCTTTATACATGTATATATATTTTTTATACTGATCCAAACCTAAAGTTTTTTAAAAGAAGTAAATCATTATCATCTTCCTAAAAATAATTAAAATTAGGATCATGAAAATTACGGCATACCGGTATGCTTGCAACTTAAAAATAATTATCATAAGAATAAGCGTTAATTAGATTAGATGAAGATTGTCTTGAGACCATCAAATGAGAATAGATAAAGAAACTAGTCCAACTTATAGAGTAATACCACTTGAAGAATAATATCAAAATATAGATAAATGTTTTACTGTAGGTTCGTCTGCCTGAAACAAAGGGAGGAAATATTTGAGCTGTATTAAAAAAATGGTTACTAAAGTATATTTTATGTATGTTTAGTGTATATTCAGTGTATACTAGTAGTAATGGGGCCAGTTTAAAAAGGTAAAAAAAAAATGTCAAATGCGTTCGCGTTTTGGGTATTTCTTGGTTTAATGAACTTAGGAGGTGGTGTAATTTTTCCCCTCCTGATTTTTGTTTGTTAGAGATTTTTGTTTTACACGTGATAGAATGTCAATGCCGGTGTATCCACTTTCAACAACTATTTCCAAACTCTAATATATACATGTAAATATTAAAATCATTCTGGGCACCAACCTTAAAGGTCAAATCACTATTCGGCTATAAATGTTATATGCCAATCGTTTTCTTTGAAATGACTAATCACCTTAATTAAATGTCTATATCAATATACCGTCTGTAGTCTTTCACTTTGACACAAAAAAGGACTGCTCGATACCTCTGTGGTCGCCCCGCGGGGTCACACAGTGCCCGTGTGGTTTGTTTGGGAGTCAAATGAACATACAATCAATCAGCAGGCTGTCAGGTCCTCCCCTCCCCCTGACTTTTTACCTACATAAAAAACTATCATTATCGAAATGAGATAAATTCCACCGATTTTCAACTATCTTCTAAAGTCAATAATTTAGTTTTAAAAATGCAAAAATAGTTACAGAAATTTTCTCTATTTGCCTGCACCTAGGGAAACTCCAAATGTTGTAAAATTTGAAAACGGTGTGTTAGTGCGTCCCTATAATGTTCTTTGCTTTGTATATTTGTAGCCACCTTTTTCTATTTATTTAAGTTTTCGGCAATTTCTTTGGTAATCTTAAATATTAGCGTACCCTTTTTACAACTTTGTAATATTGTATTTATCCATCTTTATGCGTTTTGGATCCAATTAAAGTTGAGAAGGATTTCTTTTCTTTTTTAAAAGGCAATGTGACTAGAGCTGACGTTGTAAATATTGTAATACACTTTGTACAATCTCAATAATGTAAAGATGAACCCAACAGAAGATTCCGATGGTACAGGGTAATATTTGGATGGCACAATGTGATCGCTCATTTACTTTCGACAATTTACAACTGGCGGCATTCTTATTCTTTGTGTGCAATCCAAATTTATTTTGCATTTTTGCCTTGTATTAGTGTCTGTTGAAGTGTTACCAAGTACATAAAATTTTGTTCCTTTTTACCCTTTTTTCATTTATAATAAATAACACATTTCTACCACATATCAGAGTTCATATAATAAAATCAATGATTTTTAAAGCATGTATTATTTTAAATACTAGTAATTTGATACATCATAATACAGATGATTTCCTTCTTGTTTGCTGCAAAATTAGTAAGTAATACTAAAGCAATTGAAGACACAACAGCGAACAAGAACACAATTTTGTTTTATTCATGATTAAAAAATTTCAACATGAAAAGTTATCATGTTTTAAATTTTGTATTCACACCCACCAAATAAATTAACCAAACACACAAACACCCAATGGTTGCATGGGCGAAGACAACAAAGGAATATTATAAAGTGTTAATTAATATAAATAGAAAAAAGCACATTAAAAGGTTTTGTGCATAACAAATATTATTTATTGTTCTCACAGATTATCAACTTTGCTGGCATTGCAGTGAATAGTTTTTGTTTACTGTAGACGACAGTAAACATACATGCCTTCCAACCGTGTTATTCATTTATCTGTGTGCCAAAAACTTCGTTAATACGCTGAAAACGAGTGTAAAGTTAAGATACAATCTTCTCCAAAATTAAGGACTTATTTCAATTAAATCTAACTGAGAAAAATAAGAATGTAAAAAAAAAAAACGTATGTTTCTTCAAACATCTGAAAACAAGAATGTTCAGCCCTGGCACTGGCTTTCTTCCTATTTGTATAGAAACTAAAGTTATAGAAATGAACATTAAAGTGAACGTGTATTTTCTGTTCAATCTCTTCTGTCGAAGATGAAAAACACTTCATATTAGACTATCAAACTTATTATAAATTAAGGAGAAAATATTTTGATAGATTATATAATGACCACCCGAATAATAATGATACTGGATATTTGTTCAGTGTTAAATCAGGATTACCAACTAAAAGTAGCCGAATTTGTACATACAGCGTTTAATCATAGAAAAAATCGTTTGCATGTGTAAATTTATACATTGTGATTTAATGGAAAAAGGGACTTAAAGGTCTAATGGGTCGGGTGCAGTTAGTTTAACTGTCTACAGTGCAAATTACTATGTTTATAATGCATAATGTTACCATGATAAAATATAACTTACTTACTTTCTAACTCACATAATAAGATATTTTATAAAAATGATATAAAACCCGTTTAGCTTATCACTCATACTAAGCAGGGAAAAATACACCCCAATATATACCTTTAGGTTGTCAATACTAATATCTTTCCACTGAGCGCTTTTAAAAAAAAAAAAAACCAACAAACTTTAACGATAATGTCTAGAGCCTTCATATTTTTTCATGATTAAAATGATTGTTTGAAAAGTCAAATTAAAAATTCAAAAAAATATTATGATTGTCTGACCCATACTCGAAATTTACAGTTAAGTACTTAAAATGAATGAATCCCAATATTACTAAACTACGACTTCTTTATCTATATTGTTTACAAAACCAGAGAATAAAATTGATTTGTCTCTGAAGAAACTTTGGTTAAAACCATATTTTTCGACCAAATTAAGGCCTTTCTGGGGGTATACTAGTACATGTATTTAAAAAAGCATCATCTTCATTGCTGTAATAGGAAGAATTTTAATCGTCGATGTTCTTTAAAGTAATAGATAAATGCTAAATTGTTATTATAAAATTCTCAAAACTTATGAATCCCCTAGCCATTGTCGGTAAATACTTTTATCTCCAGATAGTGAAAGAGAAATCAAAGTTTGCATAAACACAGTGAATGTGATGTTTTCAGTATTTACTGATTTTGAAATACATACGGAAGGAATATCGTTTTTTATTAATCTGTAAACACAAAAATAAACATAAATCTACATATCTTCACTTATTAACAATAGGCCGAGTTCTGTCAGTGTGGCACTCAATATACCGGAAGTCGTAATGCTTCACGGGTTTAACCACTGTGTTTTGCCAACACTGACAAATCGTCTCCAAAGAAGTAAAGTTTTTGCGATATTTAATAGAGGAAACAAAAATCAATCAATGTTGTTTACTGAACATTAAATGCTTTATTTTTTGAAAACGAAAAAGTACCTTTTTTCAGTGTTAACGAGGCTTATGAAGTGGAAATAGCCGGTACATTTCTCCAAGGTCCAAATGACCTAGCTTTTGTTAGTTGGGTCATTCATATTTGATATGAAATAAATACTTATAGAATACTTGGAGGCTCATTCTAATCAATGAGTAGGTACGTAAGCAATTTAAAACAAAATGCACGGATATGAGGTTATGGTTACAAATCCGTTTGACATTTTTTTTTTTACATCATCTAATGCAAGTTTGTAGATTTTTATATGAAAAGTAAAAATGCTGTACTTGATAGATTGTACCATTTTTGAACAAAACATTCTAAACAATGGATGGAACACTCCTTTTTTTTTTGATATCGCGAGTAGTCGTACTAATGAGTAAACACTTTCATTACTGAACGCACCATCTTCGAGCTCATCTTGATATAAATTAATTCTTTTAGTGTATTCATGTTAGGAAAACCTGTTGCGCGTTTCTTCAAAATATCAAGTGATTGATTACAATCGAAATATTGGCATCAGACCCCCCCCCCCAACAACAACAACCCCCCCCCCCCCAACTATGTTATTCTTTTAATATATTTCAAACTAATTGGCGAGAGTGGTTGGTGATAAAAAAAAATCACCACAAACCGGAAAACTAGACAGTGATTCCTAAATGTATTCAAACTAATTCAATATAGATTTTGGTGATATCATCACCCCCAGCTCTCTCCCAATAAAAAAATTAAATTAAAATTTAAAATATTACCAATTACCAGTATTCATTATAAAAAAAAATCTATCCCGAGTTTTTGCTTCCATCACTTTTCGCTTGATATTTTGATAGTAATAAATACCTTTGTGCTCAAACTACATTCATCCACTAACATAAAAAATGTCCAGATTATCTGTTTTGAAACGCCCCCTCTACCGCTTCATGTTTCAATACACATCCCAAAATAGAAAGTCTACGGGGATATTGCATTGCATCAGCCATTAATAAGCCCGGATGATAACGTTGAAAAATTGCGCCAGGTGTCCCGAGTACTTCCGATTGTAGAAAAGATGTAAACTTTTCCCTTTATACATGTCAGGCTTGGGGCGAATTACATTGTAAAGTAATGCATTACTTTACCATTACTTCATGAATTTGGGCATTAAATTACCATTACCATTACTTGATTTTCTTGAAGTAATGCATTACATTACCATTACATGAGTAAAGTAATGCATTACCATTACCATTACTTTGTTTTAAAAAAGCAAAGCTAATAAAGAGTTTTTGCAAATGTTTCAAACATAAAACACTCTTTAACATATCTACAGGTTCATGCTCAGTATCAGGTTCAAATTCAATGACTATACAAGAGTCATTCTTTATTTGCTCAATATATAATCATCTTGTGGCATTATGAACAACATGCGTATCAAATAAGTAAAATGATATTTATTGACATTTGGCTTGATACAATGTAGGATACAAAATAGAGACACAGAATTACATGCATAATAAAAAAAACAATTTATGGAATAATGTTGCGGTTATTAAAAACTAAATAGAGATATTTCCCCAGATTACACAAATCTCTATAATTTTGGACACTTAATTGTATTAATTCATAAACAGATGGTTTTTCCCAGTTATATTTCTTAAGATACGGTGTTTTAATCGTATTTCTTTCTACTGAGGACACTTTAAGACAAAAGATTGCTGTTGCACTTTATGATCGAAGTTTCAAAGGGTTCATCTTTTAAATGCATCCTGTTAGTTTGAAAATCTTCCGAGCTATACTAAATAAAGATGACACAAATATCGAGACAGAATGGGAGCATATCAAGTAAATGTGGTAAGAAATATGCGAGAAAATCCTTGGCAGAAGAAATGCTCACCACAAAGAGTGGATCTCTGTTGATACCATGGGGAAACTGGATGTGGGAAGGAAAAGAAAGCAGCAGAGAGAAAGAGAGAGAGAGAGAGAGAGAGAGAGAGAGGAAAGAGAGAGAGAGAGAGAGAGAATAAGTAAGTAAAATTATTTTCAAATGGGTTATAATATTGGAAGTGATATTTATTTTCATCATGGATGGACATTGCATTCATTTTGCTTTTAAAGGTGCATGTGTCTCCTATTCTATTGGGACATAGCAAAGGGAAGGGGATTGGGGTGTTAAGCACTTCTTATAACAATAGATTGTTTTGATACTTAGATTATCCTGGGGGTATAGTGTTTTGTTGACTCATTTCTTATTGAAGTGCAAACTAATTGGAGTAAATTGTTTAAATGATTAAAAACTCTTAATAACAACACTCTTAAAAATGTTATGAAATTGTGCTGTTATATTTATAGTAATATTAACAATTCAAATATGAAGTTTTAAAAAATCTTTTTTAATAATACAATTAAAACATTTTTATCTCAAGAATTATTTCTTTCTTCTTTATAAATAAATTTAATCAAATATAATTTCAAATATTCATTTTTTCATCACATTTTTAAAAGTGAACATGCATAAATAAGCATAGTAATGCAAAGTAATGCCATGTAATGCCAGAATTACATTAGATTTTGGAAAGTAATTAATTACATTACCATTACTTGTAATGCTAATTTTGTGGCATTACACATTACTAGCATTACTTTGAAAACATGTAATGCATTGCAATGCATTACCATTACATTTAGCATTACCCCAAGCCTGATACATGTAAATCTCCGCAAGAAATTTGTTTTCGTCCCTGTAAACTTTTATGAGTGAAAAGGGATAATTTGTCGATGAAGATATCTTGAATATTTTCCATTTCATCGATTTCAACTGTACTTCTTTCACGTGTATGTGTATTTTTATTTAAAATCATCAAAAAGTGATGGAAGCAATAACTTGGGACAAACTATAAATAAGTGGTTGACGAAATTTTTGCTCTATATAACGGACAAACCATGTCTCATTAAACTTTTAAATGATGGCATGTTATCTCAAATACCTTGTAGAATATTCGAAAGAGGTTTTTTTTGTGACATTGTCATGCGTAAAATAATGATGGTGTACTATATCAAACTTCCATCTTGTTTGGCTTGAAGTGTAATATAATAACGGATGATTTAGGCCTTAATGTTCTCGATTCTGTTACATCTTGTAGATCATTCCCATTAAAATATACAACAAAGCATAAGTCACGAGAGACAGAAGTGCTTCCCTGGTAATAGAGCGTGTGATAGATTTATGATATTAGTGGCTGAAAAATCCACCGTGAAACAAAATGCTCCTACACGATCTACATTCTGTAAGCCGAGTTCGTAATCATGGGGTATTTAGACTGCCGTTGATTTTTTTTAAAGTTGCCAGCACTTTTGTGCTTTTGAGCGATGACATTGTGAATATCCAATCATAAATTAACGATTGCTGATCTGTCAGGGGACGACAATATAATGACCGGTCCGATAAAACAAGAATGCTAAACATTTCAAACGGCTAGACTGGGTATTCACTCATCCAGTAGTGCGCTGATCATGTGAAGTCGTAATCTTGTCATCAGATTTGTTTTCTGATCAAGTTTCCGTTCAAATCATTACTAAATCTCGATAATCACACTCCGATGACAGACCAACAAAAGCCGTTCTCACAATTAGAAACTAGACGAGACGTTTTGTCACAAGCTCCAATCAAACAAAAGCGTTCATATGACACACAGAAACTAGAATTTCAATGTCTTTTGTAACAATGCATCCCATTGGTCGAAGGGGGTCATCATGCATCAAAAGAGAGGTGACTTTGGAAGGACCTCGATGATCACCGATGGGCTGATCAAGTATCAATGTTAATTGAAAATGTTTAAACTACTATGCAAATTAGTGTAGTAGGTGAACTTCAAAGATACTCTAGTGGCTCCAAACACAATTTTTGTTATACCGATGAAAAGATATATTTGAAACATAAGCACGCTGCTAGCTTTAGTTACTCCAATTTGTAATGTTATCCTGTCAGAACGTTTCATGGTATTTAAGAAATACATGGTGGTATGCTGATCCTACAACTTTTAAATGTCTATTATTCAGCAAAACTGTTATTGATGATAATTGTTTCTCGTTTGATGGCGTCATGGAGTGGTTCAATGCAATTGAAAGACGGAATGATTACGTGATTGCTAGTTTTTATCAAATTGCCATATACACTGTCAGGTGTACTAAAATGACAAAAACGCGTGATATTCGAGTAAGTATTCTTGTATCGACCTTTGTTAAAGTCTACGTAAACTGTAATCAACAATAGTATCCGCCACTTGCTTTCACCAAACAAAAATTGCAGTTACAGGGTGATCCATAAATTCTGTTACTATTTTGAATGCCCATTATCGTTGTCATTGGTATAGTTGTCCATCAGGATGTCTATTCTTTCTCTCCTTTTATCTCTGATTTTGCATCTTCCTACACCAATACTACTTGATAATTACTCTGCTACATCTACGTCTGTGTCCAATATAGCCCCACTTCCTCCGTCCAATCTGTATACATGTATCTATTGGCTATTGTTCCGCTCTATTACAGAGTTATTTATTTGTGATCTTTTGAGGCCATCGGATGTTGAATTTTGGCCTTAGACAGGTTTTATAGAATGTCTGGATCTTCTGTAGGGTTGGTTTGGTTGTTCTCCATGTCTCTGCTCCAAACAGCAAGACCGACTTCACATTGGAGTTGAGGATTTGCAGTTTGTTAGTAGAACGAGAATGATTCTGTTGAGGACCTTGTCAGGCACTGATAGGAGCATACTACTTCGGTAATTATTGCAATCCCTCAAATCTCCAAACTTTTTGCTATTCCATCGGATTTTCCTTCCTCCCATATCTTCTTTGTGCAAAATGTTGACAGATGTCAATGTGTTTGCTTTGATGGCTTCCGCTGGTATCTCATCAAGCCCTGCCGCTTTTCCATTCTTGTGTGGTAATTGTTCGCCTGATTTCTGTCGTAGATGGCGTGTTGCAGTCGATCGGGTTGTGTGTATCGGCTGGTTGTGTGTCGGGAGGTGTTTCTGGTGTTGGTCTATTCAAAAACTGTCTAAAGAGTTATACCAATATCTTTAGTTGTTTCTCAGTTATTGTAAGAGATTCCTGTTTTTGTCCTTCACTGGCTTGTATGTCTGCTGGAACTTGTTAGAGAGCTTCATGATAACCATATACAGTTCTCTTAAGTTTCCTTGTCCTGCAGCTTCTTTAGCTTGTTTGACCAGGTTGTCAATGTGGTCCCGTTTATCTTTCCTGATGCTTTTATTGACTTCTTTATCCTTTGCTGTGTAGTCCTCTTGAACGTTTGCCTTTGCTGCTCTTGTCCGGCTTGCTTTCAGTGCTGCTTTCTCTTCCTTCCCACATCCAGTTTCCCCATGGTATCAACAGAGATCCACTCTTTGTGGTGAGCATTTCTTCTGCCGAGGATTTTCTCGCATATTTCTTACCACATTTACTTGATATGCTCCCACTCTGTCTCGATATTTGTGTCATCGTTTTCTAGATAATCTTGTAGCGGCTGAAATCTGTTGGACAGGCTTAAGTGGAGTACTGTTCCCACTTCCTTTGTTTTGAGAGCATTCACGTTGTATCTTGTCCTCCTGTTGTCCTGTTGTTTAACTTTTCGAGGAGTACTCTTGCTGCCGTCATCAGAAGATAGTGATCTGATGAAATTTTTGCTCCTCTCATCACCCTGACATCTTCCATTGCTCGACATTTCTTGTTTGTGCAAATATGCACGATCTGATTTTCTGTGACATTGTCAGGGGATCTCAATGTGGCCTTGTGGAACCGTTTATGAGGGAAGATGCTTCCTCCTATTACAAGCTGGTTAAGGGAGCATAGGACAGCAAATCTCTCGTCATTTTCGTTCATGTTGCCCAGTCATTGTATGTCCATGGCTTCATCGTAGCCAATGTTGTTAGCTCCACCTAATCATATCATTGAAGTCGCCCATAAGTATTGCCATACCGGTAGCTATCTTCCCTGGTTTATCCACACTGCTTACAGTTGTTGTTGAATGGCGTCTTTCTTTTCGTCAAAAAACTAGATAGATTTCAAGTTAATCTTGCTTTTGGTGTTGAACTTAGCTCTTATTATCCGGGAGTTGACAGGTTCCCATCCAATAAGGGCGCATTGTACCCCAAGGAATAGCATCAGGGCTACACCTCCGGTGTGATGGGCTTCCTCCTGGTTGTGTTCCTAAATATAACACACCGTTTCTCTAGTGGTCAGCCTTAACTATAGCCACCTCGTCTCAGCTCTTGGAGACAAATATTATAGTGCTTCGTCTCCTTTGCTTCTCGTGTTGTTCACCCTGTTTCTTACAGTGTTCTGATGTTTCAAGGAGAGAATCTGATGGTTTTCCTGAGTGATAGAAAGGAAGTCAACCCTGCTACTTTCTTTCTGCTTTAGTTGCACATCATCATCATCATTCCCATTGAAGTAGGTACAATATGGCCCAGGTTATGTTGGTTTTGGTTTGTTGTTGATGCTTCTTTTAGGTAGAGTAGTTGGCCTTAGGCAAACCTCTCATAACTTCGAGGAAATACGGTTTGATTTTAGAGTTTCCTTTCTAAACTGTTATCTATCCTTAGTCCGCCTATTCGGTGTTATTACCTAATCAAAGGGATTTTGTTATGTAATTACAAATTAAATATTTTCGTCTATTTTGTATGTGGATTCAGATTTGAAAGTGATCTATTGAACTGCCGGTCAATAGACTGCGATCTATTAAACTGCCGGTCAATAGACTGTGATCTATTGGACCGCTGGTCAATAGACTGCGATCAATTGGACCGGCAACGTTTTTTAGAAAACGTAAAATTGCTACAAGATTAAAAGATAACTCTATTATTTTTTTTTTTACTATTGTTCTTAAAATTTATCTTCATGGTATGAAAACCTTCTGTAATTTATAATTGTGAACACAAAATACTTAAAACGGAATTAGGTAATAAAACAATTATTTAATGCCTGAACAGTCAGTAGACCCGAATTTTTTCCCTTGGTGCAGGGAACAGCTCAGCTCCCTCGGGCAATAGATCATACTGAGCTGTTCCCTGCACCTCGGGAAAAATATTCGGGTCTATCGACTGCTCAAGCATTAAATAATTGTATATTATAGCTGTGGGTTTTTCACCTCTGCTGTATTACTCTAACACTATTTCACTCTTTTCTCTTCATTTGAGAGGGAATCATGATAAGTCAACGAGATGGACAAGGCATACACTGCGCAAGCCAAATAACAAAAACACTAGCTATAGACTATTGTAATCATGTAAAGTTTAAATTCACCGTGTTGATGTAAATTCAGAATTCTCAATATGGCAATATCATCAATGAACCCTTATAGGTGTACGAGGGGAAGGCCAAGAAACGAATGGCGGATATACCAAGAAACTGACACAAACATAGTACAGAATGGGAGCTGGAGGAATCTCAAAGGCATCCTATGCCGAGAAGGGGGAATAGTCATGAGGAAGTACATGTAAGTGAATTTTTGACGAGATGCGAGTGCTTTAATCAGTAAATACTGACTGAAAGTAGAAATATATCATTACAGGGCACAAGAGATAATTGACGATTTATAGGCTGATCAATTAACAAAATACCCTTCAGAATAATCTTCAAATGTTGTATATATTTTTTTTTTACATATTCATTATTGTTCAGCAAACAATCCTAACGTTTTAGCTTTAAAATTATAAAGCTATCGATCAGAAAGAAATATTCAAGGGATTAAAAATGCATGTCCTCAATTTTCCAGCAATATTAGTTTCAATAGAACTAGTTACATGTATATGTACATAATGTACTTTTAAATGTCCTTAAAAATTCATGACACTTGTAGTATAGTTTAATGAGTGTTTTAGATATATACAAAATTAATTTTTGTTATTGTTGATATATAATTATAGTCGTCATCTGAAGCTAACCAACAAACGATCTCTTTTTGATACTTGGCCATTCAGATATGTTCTTCAGCCAGGTCGAAAATGCTAAACCAGGACTGCATTCACGTTGAAACATGCATTTTACTGTTTTATTTTATACATTTATATATTCAGAATTCTTGAAACACGTAACTGAACAGGATGTTTTATTGTATATTGTTGCATTTCATAACGTAATAATTCTTCTGTGCATGACATTTTACTGCGAAAATGGCGTCTTTTTTCTATTATTTTTCGTGAAAAGTTGTCAAAAAACTGTGTTAATGAACTTGTTTTAATTTTTCTTGATCATAAAATGAAATTTATAAGACAAGTTTATTTCCATACACAAGTATTTGCCCCATATTTTACCTACCGTGCAAGCAGCTTTCATACCACGGGGACAAAATTAGTGTAACAGCACTTGTTTCAAGTTCGGTAGGAAGTGTAAGCCTTACATCAGGATGAGTGAAATGGTTAACTGTATGGCTTGAAAGTAGAAAAAAAATATTCATCCAAGATTGTCTGGAAGTTCAGAGAGAGAGAGAGAGAGAGAGAGAGCGAAAAAGAGAGAGAGAGAGATGAAAAGATTGTGTCAAACATTTTATTGGGATAGGGGTATTTCAGATGAAACTTGTATAATGTATTCCTCGAGAGCATCGAAGACGTCTAAACTTCATTAAAATAATTCCATTTAATTGGTGTAGATAAAGGCACTTAATTATCGTTATGTTTAACGGTTTCTGGAAAAATCAGAAGGTTAAAGCTAAGATTATAAACAGGTTCACAGGAACTATCTAATTTCCTAAAAGTGTTCTATACGTTATAGACTAGTATTTGTAAGCTGTTATATGGGGCATTTAAACGCTTGTTCATTCCACAAAGAGATTCTCTTTAATTACACATTATGTGATGTGAAAACAATTAAAAGCATGTTGGATGACCTGCCTCATCTCAAGCCAGAAATGGGGTGTAATTATGTTAAGTAAAATAAGGACAAACAAAAAATGTTTGTGCAAGTGAAATATTATTTTACACAACTATTTAAATTTCATCATCGTCAGCTGTCATGAGAAGTTTTTGATTCCGTAACACAATACAGACGATTTTCCAGCTTCCTCTCAAACACATATTCCCACTAGTAATTCGTTCTGACAACTATGACTACGTACTAGTATTTCAAATTCATGAAAAACAAATTTTCTACCGTTGTAATAGATGATCATAAATTATATGTACTCGGTCGTAGATATAGATAAATATTTTTCATCAAAATCTACATATTTAAGTCACGTTTATAATATTCAATTGTCGACATATGTGTATATTTCTTTTTTATATCTACCGCGGTACATATACATATTTCAGTCATTTTGTAATGTTGGAAATTCAGACGTGAAAACAAAATCAACATCATGTAAAATGCATTGAAAAGTTTCTCTTCCTTCCAATAATTACGATGCCTGTAGAAAAATGCGAGTTTTAGAAGAAAGAGAAACATGGACACTACTGACTGTAGCCGGCTGCTGTCTTTCCGTTGATATGTAAGGTGATGGAACAAAGCATTTCTTGTGTTTAGAATTTATTATCGCAGCTCATATGTTTGTTCAGGTAACAATCATGAAATTAAAACAAACAAGGCATCCACAAACCATCATAGCACATTGTAAACCTCTTTAAAACCTGTCTCTACCAAAATGGATCTTTTCTATCTTCACATATCTTGTTAAACAAGGTAGAAATTATTTTTTAAAATAAAAGTAACCTTTAATTTTCCATTACGAAAGTTTAAAAAAGTTTTTAATTTCTTGGCGACAAGTCAATTTGCAAAATAAATAAACTAATAAAACAAAATTCAGAAAAAGTATCATTCAAACCACATTATCTTAATAAGGAAACGTTACGATGGCTTCCTTCAATATGTGACAAATTCTGGAGATGAAACAACTGAGATATTATAGTTTTTTCCCCCCAATAAATACAATGTCTAATCATTTGATGCCACCTTTTACAGTAATTAACATGTACACTGAGGACTATCAGACTTTCTGTAATCAGAAAGCACATATCACACGGCACAAGCTTCTGGTGTACTGGAGGGAGAAACTGCACCATTATAATCACAACAAAATCATTAAACACTAACGCCACCATACAAAAGACATTTTTTTCCAGATATATAGATACACAGGAGAGTGTTTCAGCACTAAAATGACAAACAATAACCCTGAACAAATCTTTAAGTCTGCTTGCTGACATGAGAATATCCATGAGCATGAAATAAATAAGGAATGGTCATTTTGATGTAAGAGACAGGGTGAGGAGTTTACACCACACACAGACCAGTGCTCCTCAATCCAATACACAGGAAGAAACATAACTCTAGACTCTCATAGAAAAAATATAGCATGCATTTAAAAAAACTGGTTCAAAATAAAAAAAGCATTAATTTAACAGACCTAACCTAAATGTATATGAAAAATATAGTGTTCTTAACTAAAATAATTCTGTTAAACAATACATGTAAATGTATTTGAATTTGAACTTGGTGAATTCTAACATAATGACAATGTGGATATCTCACAGATAACATAATAATGATGATAAAAAAAACGCAAGAGGCCATTGGTCCAATTGACTTCACTTGTCTTTGCTACAATGTATAATTATCTACAATACATGTATATCCCTTCAAAAAAAACCCATTTAAATTCAAATCATTTTAAAACAAATATCAACATTATTTATCACAAGCAAATTTTTTTTCTATTATTAAAAATGTGGATGCAAATAGGAAAAAAATGGATGCACTTTAACAATGTTAATCTCACTTTACAACCTATTTTATTCTTAATGAAAAATATAAATATGTAGGTCCCCAATACATGTGCAGTGGCACCTTATATATTGCTTGCCAGTGAAATCATGGGTTAAGAAAATCAGCCCAACAGTATCCTGTTTACCTGACATCCATTGTAATTAAGTTAGGGTGGCACTGACCATTATTTAAGCAAACTTGAAAACAATAGTACAGGCCAAATTTAGTTAAAATACAGGGTGCTTTAAAAGAAAAAACTGAAAATGTGAAAACTGAACAACAATGGGGATGGTAGAACTGATGCTAGACAAATTTTGATCCATTTATTAAGTTAAATACAGATCAAAAGGTAGCTATTTAATACAAGCACTTCCTATATTTCAATGACTAAACAGTAGAACAAAAACACTCAGTAAATACATTTCATGAAAATATTCAAACATCACAGATAAACAATACAAGAAGTGTGAGGAGTGTGAACTATTACCGTCATACTAGCCACATTGTTTAACAGGTAACATACAGCACACATACCTGTAGGTCTCAGGTAAGTACTAAGGTGCATAAAATAAAAAAATAAATAAATCTGAGTCACCACAACCTTATGTATGAGATGAGTTGATGAGGAGATGTGAGGATCTTTCTTCATTGTCACATCAGAAGAAATCAGTGAGGTTCTGAAAGAAATCTCCTCCACAACACATCATGGGGTGTAGATATCACAGGTATGGAAAGTTTAAGTACACCGACAGGTAAAAGAATGACTGTTTCCCTACGGAAATGGACGGAATTCTCTCTCAGATCAGTACTGGAGATTCATAATGGCTCTGTTACATCCTGACAGTAACATGTCAAAAGAAGCTATGCTGTAATTAAAAAAAATTCACCAGGCTTTATAAATCATTCATACCCTGTATAAAATAAAACTGTAATTACAAATAACTCCTTTATGAAGACTTTCATAAGGGTACATTTTTGTGTACAAATTATGGCAATGTGCATAGAAGTCCAAGTACCTCTTTTAACTTTCTAGTGCTACTGGTTCATCATCCATGTCATCTAAATCAGGGACCATGGCCTCTATGTGCTTCTTTTTCCTCTTTTCTGTCATCCCTTCATAACAAATACAATATTTTAGGTTATTTTAGTTATTCAATTCATAATTGAATAACTGTGTGACATCTACCTAGGAGATGCATTATAATTAAGACTAAAGTTCATCACAACAGAATTCCAAAAGATAAAAAAGAACTTAACATCTGTTGGGAATGAAATGAAAAGATACTGAAATAACCACTTAAAATAATTATTGAATAAAAATGGCAAACATCTAACCATCATCCACATTTTCAGCTGGTAATCCTAGCATTGATAAATCTGATAATCCATTGATATCTGATCCATAATCCTGATCTTTGTTACGTTTACTCTTATGCTGTCCAAACTGACTTCCTATAAGAGTCTCTGTATCATCACTATTGTCTATATGGCCATTTTCCATCACAGTTTTGCTTGTTGCAGAAATCTTGGCTTTCTTCTCCTTTCTTGGGGTAGGATTCATATTTACTAAAAGATAATATAGAAAAAAATTACTTTGGTTTACCATAACAAAATATTTCATAGTACCGGTATGTAAGCAAAAATATATATTTCTTTATTGTGTGTATACATCATAATAACTTTGTGTGATAATTCACTTGTTTCATGTAACAATTATATCAAACATCATACACAAAATCGCTGGCTTTTGTAATATCATCTTTGTGTAGGTAATGGATATATATCAGAAAAGTTTAAATAAACAATTTCAGTAGAGAAATGAAACAATTCTTCAATGTACAAAAATAAAGCTTTTTTTAATTGTACAGTGTCCATATCATGCATCTTACGGTACATGGTAAAACAGACAACAGTACTAATACAAGTTCAAATTCAGTTGATGATTCACTATCATATTTTATCTCAAATTTGGTATTTATTTCTTTTAATCAATCCATTAATTTAATGATAGGCTACTATGAATTTGATAGTATTCAACTTTTAATAACTGGTTTACTTGGTGTATACCCCCTTACAAACGGTGTGTCTTACCCATGGAGTTTGTAGGCAGCCCCTCCACCAGCCTGGCCCCCTTGCCCAGTTTATCACACATCAGGGCCAAGTGTTTCTTCACCTTGGTCGTATCCTCTGGTATGTGTAGGGGTTGGGGGTTTAGTGTCTGATCTTTCGATGATTTGGCTAGGGTAGTTCTCAGCAGGTGTGTCACTGCAGCATCAACTGACTCTTGCCAACCCTGTTTATACAGAAAGCTAGTTCATCAATTTGTTGTGTAAAATCCATACATGTATCAATACCCAATAGAAACAGCTTGTAATAACTCATGTTTTTGGCATGCTAACAAGCTTTGAAGATATTCTTTTTCTGTCCAAATGTAAGATCATATAATCCTGTGTTTTTTACATCCCCAAACTTCAGACATTTTTTGGCTATTCTTACAAAAGGAATTGCTGAAACAACCTCTTTTCAAATATGTATAATTTTGTTTAAAAATAAGCTGACCTTATCTGCCAAAATCTTTATAACAGTTAACTAAGAGACTTCATCTGGTTTGACCAGGTTAACACAGAGGCTGTGAGTGTGGAGTGTACCTGCTCTGTGGAGCTGGATACGACAGGAGACACACATTGCTGCAGGACCTTGTACTCCTCCTCCGACATGTTGGTCCACAGCTTGATCAGGTAATTAAACAGGGAGGTAGCACTGGACAGACTGAGAGCTGCCACTTCCTGCGACTGGTTGTTCTCCTCTATTGTGTCTGCTAAATGTAAGATCTGCCAAAAAATTATCATCATGAACTATTATAAAATTCAATATCTCTTTTTTTTTTATTTTCAAATATTTTAGACTATATTTCTTTTTATCACACAAGAAATACAAGTATGTAAAAATTTCATTTTTTTGGGGGGGGGATTTTAGCTGCAGTTGTATTACAGACCTGTCGATATGTCCCTTCCAACAGAGTGTCTAGGTTGGCTAGGGGAGAGGGAGTTTTGTCTTTGAACCTTGTCAATAGCCTTCTCTGTATTGCACGGAATTGTGAGGCTCGCTGATTCAACATTTCTTTACATCTGTCTGCATTCAGCCGATGCTGTAAAGATATTACATCTTAATTAATATTATCAGAGATACCAGTTACAAATATGTAAGTAGTGCTAAAAAATTTGCGTAACAATGAGAAAAAATCATGCATTTTCCTTGTAGGCAATTTTCTTTTTTACTCAGGATTTTGAAACCCTGATTGTAGATCGAAATAACACCTACCTCAAAGTGGGCATCAATTAAATCAAAATATTCCTGCAGTGGTAATTGACCGGCAAAATAAAGTGCGAAGCTGTCATTTTTCCCCCGGTTGAAGTGACTATTGAGTCTTCCTGACAGCTCCTTCACCATCAGCCACATGGCTTCAAACCTATCACACTGCAGCCGGTATCTCTCTAAAAATTCAAGCAATTCCCTACTCAATTCAAAAGGCTTCTATTCATTTATCAAACTTTTTAATCAACCCAAAATGCTTTCCCAAATCATATGAGCTTTGTTTCTTTATTAATATAATCCTGCAGGTTAAGTTTTGCTTTGAGAAATTTAAACCCCAAAAGGAGAATGAGTTCACTCATAATGGATAATGACATTAAGAAGTGCTTACGAGAAGTTTTGGATGCAAGAACTGTCACAATGGGACCATTTCCATAATACTGAAATCCTAAAGCAGCACCCTGACCTCCAGCATTCTCCCCAAGTAAATCTACAAAGTACAGAAAATTCAAGATAATCAATGTAAGTTACAAGCTATTCTAATGGAAGTAATACCTTTGATGCAAAAATGAGACACTGACCATTAAATGGACATTTGCTGGAAGTTCAGTTAATTAAGAATAAGCCAAGACGATTCATACCAGGCCCAAAAAGGTAAGTTTTTAAGGCACTACTACATTGTGCAAATGACTGCCACATTACGGTAATTTCATTACTATCTTAAAAAGGGGAATAACTCATTCATCATATATTCAGTATTTTGCTACTACTTGAGGTTTACAAACCTGGGAAAATTTCATTTAAGTTGGCTGGAGGCTTGTTACTGTCTAGTGTTAGTTTAAACTCTGCATTTTTGACTGGAGCCACTGGTTTTATGACAAGTTTTACAGGAAGTTTGACCCTTGCTGTGGCAACTCTTGGAGCACCTGCATCATCAAATAAAACATTCTTAAACTCCAGATATCTTCAACATACATGTACAGAATGTATACATATGTCTTGAATATGAAATTAGGTTAAGCATTACAGTCAGTGCAAAGAGTATTAACTGAGTCTGACCAGAGGCACTCATGTAGTTGGCTGAAACAGAGACTGTCATGTCAGCAGGCATAGCCTTCCCAACAATGAAAAATGACACAAACTGTTCGGACGGATTACTGGGATCTGAAAAAAAGAAAGAAATTAAATAACATATTTCTAAAGAATTTTATCATTAAATGTTTTCAAAAAACCACAATAGCGATTCTCTTAATTTGTTACTTATGGTCAATATAAGATATATGTAGTTTCTGGTAACTATATTCAACAATACCAATTTAGTATATCCATGAATTTATAAGTGAATTTATCTTACCAACAGATGAAATCTCAAATGATGAGACGTTGGACTTAAGTGGCCAGCAGGCATGGACATGCATATTGATATGCTCTATTGTAAGTCTGGCCTTGACCTGAACACGGACGGTAATGGACGGCACAGGGTCGGGGTCTTCAAATTCAACCTCAGTGGCCATCTTTAAAAGGTATGGTTACCATTAGGAATGTTATTACATGCTTTACAAATACATGTCCCCCTACTCATATTTATACATTCAACAACAGAAATGAAAATGATAATGTAAACTAACATTAAAAAAAAACTTCAAAGAGTGATAATTTATGGGTAATACTTACAGAAACATCATCAAAGTTTGTGTTAACAGTGGCCAGCAGCTGCAAATCATCTTCCTGTTTCTTCAGGTTCGGCATCAGAACTGTAATGCAAAATGAAAATATGTACATATCTGATATCATTTAACAAAAGAACTCAAGTGTAACATTGCATCATCAAAAATCAAATTCATACCAGCTTTATGTGAAGACTGCTTGATTCTTTTCTGTAGCTGTGCCATTTCCCGATCCATATCAGCATAATTGAGTTCTCTGGATTCTGGCACTGGAGGTATGAACAAAGCTGGATCTGTTCCCAGGTAAGAACACTCCAGACGGCCTTTGTCAGACAAGGTCACTATAACACCTTTTAAGTCCCTGGAATTAGCATATTAGCAATTTTAATTATATTATTATAATATATATGACATTAATAATTAATATCTAATATACATTGTATTACTATTAGCATATATTAAAGTATCCTCAAATGAGAGATAATGTGATCTTGAAGTAGCCAGTTTACAAATACCTGAGTGAGGTAGAATGCATACATGAAGATTACACATTTATGGCATGAATGATTACTTTACATCATTGCATTGACTTTTTATTGATACATCTAAATATACATGTATCTATGCTTACTGAAAAGTAGCCAGTTTCACTTGGACTGGTGTAAAATCTAGCTTGGCTGCCCACTTTAAGGTGATGTCTTGATACACCATAAGAGAATTGGTGGTATGAGTTCCAATCAGGCAATTTATTGTGTTTTCTACAACTTAAAGTAAAAACCAAAATATTCAATACTTAGCTCTAATGATGTTTTAAAACTCTGAACGACAATACAAAAGTCTGTAAATTTGCAAGTAATACTATACCTGAACAATATGGCAAAAAGCAACTAGGTTCATACTCTAATTTCTTCATCCACCTTAATTTTCCTATCTCAGTCAAGCAGAATATGTTTCTTTCCCCTGTAAAAATTGATATCATTCACACACTTAACATGCTGATCATAAATCAATGATTACCTTAATAAAAATACAGTAATGAAATAAATATCAAAATAACTACCATACATCCGGTAATTTTTGTGATGATCTAATTTTCCCCTTTTTCATGATCTCTTTTAAATTGCATTATATCCTGTATCATTTTCTATAAGAAACTTTTTAAATCGCAAAAAATGACTGATGCAAATTAAAAATGTTACAGATTTTCCCCAATTTAGCAGATTTTGTGACATGCGAAAAAAAATGGATGCGCGGTATATTATCAAACTGAAATAATGCTTTGCTAGCATTATGCTCAAATTTTTATACAACAATAATTGTGTATACAATCCACTTTCAGCCACCAGTTAATACTGAACATATTTCAAATGCAAACCCAAAAAATTCTTCATCTTATTGCTACTTATACATGTATTTCTCAGTTTACATTCCTTTAAATGATGAAATGGATAAACTTACCTAAGACTAGGATGGACGGTGGACAGTTCTCATAGTTTACAACAACCAGATCTAAGGCTTGTTCTCCCAGATTGTAACACCAGTCCCACTGTTAAAACAATTACCGTAGGTAGAAGTTACAATTAATATCTTATTTAATAATTATTACAAATTTCTATTATGCACTGTCTCTGCTGTTTATTTAAAATCTTAGAGTCATTTGAAATACTGTGTTGTATTTTTTATTGATCATCTGGTTAATCTGTACCAAAGCTGATGATACATGCACTTAAATGTAGAAAATCGTACCGTAACCCGTTTCCCAGATTTTATATTCTGAGATTCTTCTTTTGTTTTGGCATCAGTAGCGACAGCTAGTACTTGGTATCTACAATCATGATAAAATTGCTTGCATCAGTAAGCTTTAGTTGGTAATTCTTTGTTACCATATTTTATATCACAACAACCTACCATATTTGAAGTACCGGGTATTTTGCAACAGTCAACAAAAGTTTTACGAAAACATGCAACAGAATATTTATTGAGTACCAGTACCAAATACAATGATACAAAACACTCTGTTTTCCAAAGAAGATGCTTGCTCCTTTTAAAGATAAACAAGAATAGCTTTTACTACACTCAAGGTACATATATTTAGTAGATAGTTTATTTACAATTTTAATTATGGTTCTACTGTGTTTGTAAATAAAGCAAAACTTTTTGAGTGTCTCAGCTAGCTGTCAGACATTTTGAATTTATTGTGAGCATTACTTATTTTCTTAAACCCTATTTAATACTAAATTTAACGAGAATTGACCAAATTAAAATGTTATCCCTCAATGACAAAAAACCCCCTGTAAACCTTGGAAAATATCTTCATACAAAATATATACATGGTACATGTATCTACCATATATGTACAAGACTTATCAGGTTAATTGCATCATTAACATGCATATGCACAATAATTAATAGTTAACAAGTTATTTTGTTTTGGAAAAATTGTCAGTTATGATACAGAAGATTAAAACTTTCTCATACTTGTAGCACTCCAGCTGCCATGTTGATGAGACTGTCACAAAGCTGTCTAGTTTTGGCATGTATCTTATTGGACCCGGTAATAAAGCACCCGGTAAAAACCGACAGAAGGAGAAACTCTCCTGCTCAAAAATGCTCACAGTACCATCCATGGACTGCACACAAAGGAAATCCCGCCCTGTTCAAGGAAAGAAAACTGATTGTAAACTATATAAGAACATGAGATAATAAGTTTTACGAAACACAAATAAATGTGTTCACATGCAGGAATGAGGTTGAAAAGAAAATAAAATACAGCATTTACCTTTAACACCCCCAAATGGACCAAAACAGAAATTGAACGCTGTCCTTTTCAAATTATGCTCAAATGACATATTAAGTTGAAAGTGTCTGCCATGTTCCACAGCCCCTGAGGTGACTGAAATAAAAAAAATTTCGTATAATAAGAATAAATTAAATGCAACAATTTTTTAAATATATAAAATTTATCATTTTGGCTGCAGAAATTGTGGATTTTTAATAGAGAAGCACCTCCAACTTTGTAAACAGCTATCTTTCTAGGATGCAGAACTGCTAAATGTAAGTTTTCTGTTCCTCTGAAATATGAATAAAATCAGGTTTTGAAATGACTTGTAAGAAACTTAACATTGAAAGAGTAAATGGTTAAATAAGTACCACAGTACTCCCATATATAACATGCTCAAAGATCCCCTTTGGTGTCGTTTTTGCTTTTGCCTGTGTATCTTTTTCTTCATAAGTTGTTAATAACTTGATAATACATGTATGTGAAATTTGTAAGTCATTTTATTCAATAATCATACATTACTTTATAAACTCCAGTACAAGCCCTGTTTAAGATATCTAAATTCTGAACTCCAACAATATTTTTAAAATACATGTACTTAACTAGAATACGTATGAATATACATTTTACTTCTAATAATATATACATAATGGTATTTACACACTCATTTGAGCTATATCAAGCAAACTTTATATATGTACTTACGAAACAAATTTCCCAGCTTCCAACTGAAGAATGGGCTCAGGTAACGAGGCCTCTAGCAAAACATCTTCAGGTTTATAGCCAGACCAACCATCATCTGTCTTTGTAGGTTTGGGGTTAAATATTCTTAATATTCCATGATAACTTCCAATAATTATCTTGTCTGTCAATTAAAAAAGAGGCAACTTTTAATATAAACTGTTAACAAGTTGGATTCTTTATGGTTCAAATAATGTTTATAAACTATTTTTGAATGATATAGAATATAACCATTAAAAATTAAAAACAAATTAGATATAAAATAAGAATGACCAGTTGATTGATCTAAATAAAATGAATATTATACATATATATTACAACCAGAAAGGAATGACACTGTTAAACTAAAAAAGAAAAAAAAAACTGTAAAAAGAAAAAAGAAAACGATTAAAATGTACAAAAGGAACAAATTATACATTAAGACTAAAACAGAAAAAAGTTTACGTGTACAGTCTATTGTTCAATATTAATTCTTTAAACCACCTACCAAGCTCATCGGTGGCATTGTCAATATTTGCTACACAGAGACATCCCAGATCAAACTCCTCCTCTTCTCCCACTGTCGTGGACCACCAATCTCGAGCTTTGAACAGTGACATGGTTCTTCTTTGTTATGCTAAATCTGAAATCTGTAAAACAAGTGTTGACTATGAACAAAAAAGTACTAATAACTTGTTCCAAATGATGAGTATAATTAAACTGTTATTCAAGAGGCCCGGTTCAAATAAACAAACAAACACCTCAAATAATTATGATCCATTTTTCTGACAAGGCAATCAAGTTTATTACCAGAATTCAAATGTCTTTTATAGCTAGAATAATTATTTTTATGTTTTAGATGGGTGGCAATAAAAAGAAAAACAACATCAGATGTTTTGAGTTGATATTAGTGCGAAACATCTCAGGGCGAAGCAGAAAAGGTGCGAAACATCCCAGGTTCATTTTTTGGCTAGTCTGTTAAAAATTAAAGACTAGTGAAAATGCAATTTTGTTCATTGGCCTTGCCCTAAATATGGTCATAAATTATTGCACAATCCTGAAAGTATTATACATTTGGCTAATCTGGAAAATAAATCTGACACAACACATACTAAATCTAAAATTTTAAAAAAATCCTGTGGGCAAGCTATTATACAATGCTACACAGAATAGCATATCTCACTACAGTCTTATTATCTTCTTTGGAAGGGATGAGGGTTAACTATTATGTTAAACTTCATTTATGGTGAAAATTGAGCCTATAAAATGAAGCAATGCGAATTTGTTTGAGGTCAAAACCACCAGCTCCTGTAAACGAATATGTATTCGTCCTGTCCATCAAAATTAAAAGACAGAACTTTTCAAAATAAATATTTAAAAAATCGCAATTAATTTGTTTAAATACTGTTTAAAAATCACAAAAATCAACATTGTTTACATATATCCAAGGATAAAAGCGGCCATCATTTTAACTAGTGCTAGTGTAGGACGTGATGCTCTCCTGTATTCTTCTCTCATTATCATAATTAACTTACGTCTATCTGTGGTATGCACATTTCTTTTGAATATTTTCGCAATAAGCACAGATTTTTAAGAAATTTGCTTTAAAAACGAAAATCTTTAGGTTTCCATTTCCAAATATTTTTCACTGAGCAGCCGCAAGCGGAAATGGATTTGTTGCTTTCTGTCAGCACAGTTTCGAACTCGCCTTACACAAATCAAAGAATGTGATATTTGAACATAGTTTTTGATTCTAATATTTACGTATAAAAATCATGTCCGAGTAAAACTATCAATATGCTATAATCATGTTAATTCGAAACTATAGGAATGCTGTATACTAGTATTTTTCCATAGAGTAATTCAGACCCAGGTCTTTTAATCCTCAAAAGTGCTTTATGTAAAAACGACACATGTATTTATGTTCTCTCTCTCATATAGTGTTGGCACATTTCAATATCCCTTTATCCATTGAATTATGATATTAACTTAGGGTTTCATTATACTCAGTATGGTGGTTTACAGATTCGTATATTACATGATATCTTGTAAGTGCAGTTCACTTATGGTGACTTTTACACATTGGTCCAATTCCAAATGAATACGTGGTTATAAATTGTATATGCAAGTTATCCATATATCCAAAAGAAAACAAACTTTCTTAAAATTTTGGCAGCAAGATGTCCGGTAAAACACTAAAAATATACATCGGTGGATCCCACAGTATATGCAATAAAACTCCAGTTTGAAGCCTTATCCTCTCAAATGTACCAATATTCAAAGTCAAGGAAAAGTTACCCTAAACCAAAATGCACAACAAAATTATATCTAGTCATGCAGCACTGTACATATAGTGCCTGCAAGTTTTAAAGCAATTAATCTGATACGAAAACTCTACATAGCTGTTCCCTTGAGATGAAATTTAAACAAATATATCAACCAAACACTGCTTTATTTTGATGTTTATTGCACATGCACTTTTTGTACATTTAACACTTACACATTACAATGCAAATAATTTGTATAAAGAGGCATCACATTACAATATATATAAAAGTATTTATCCACTAAACATGCTTGAGAAACATACAAAGAAACAAAGGATTGACATGACAGTTATACTCTTTCCTCTTTTGAGATAACATTAATGCACAGAGAGTTCAACTATAGAGACTGAAAATTCATAAAAGCACCGAAGTTTTATTATCTCTCTAGGTTTTGCTGAGAAATTACAATGAAAAGATGTAAATGTACTAGAGAAATGCAAAAACAATATTGCACCCATTTTATGTAAAATATCAACTGAAGCAGATAAATTCACTCTTTGAAATACAGATCAAAGATATTGGTAGAAAAGTTAACAAGAAGAGACCTGCAATTCTGGTTGCATTTTAAAATAAATTACAATAATTGAAACAATATAATACTTTGACCTGAAAGTATTCTTTAAAAGTAATAATGATAACAAATGTACAATCATAATGAAAACAGCAAGCACATTTTCCAGCAGAAACCTACAGCAGGGCAAATTTAGACTTGTGCAGCTATATAGTCAAAATTTTCAAATCTAATTTCATATAATTGACATCCTAACTAGCATCATGCTATTTTTAGTGTGTTATTTCCATAGAAAATAAAACAAAACTGGTTTTAAATACTGTCAATTTGAACAACTTTGCATTATCAAAATAATTTTGTCCTACTTAGATTTATAGCCATAGAATGTGTAAAATCTACAAAGAAGTTTCTAGACCTATGTCAGCTGTTCAAACCTTTGTTTGTCTTTGGCACCAGGATTACAGTAAAAGCACAGATTTAGGCATGTTGCTGTAGTTTTTCCCGTCAGCGATTAAAGCCATTTAAAGGGTGAATAACATTAACAATGTGATATGGCACACTTTCCTTCCAAAAAATACAATGATGCAAGAATAATAAGTCTACAAATGATGATTTACCTCTAACCAAAAACTCGACTTGTAAGTCAAAAAGTATTAGCACTCAAATCTACTTCATATCCAATACCACCTGCTTTAAATATCATGTTAAAATGACACTGCTGGTAGTCAAAATAATTTTTGTAAATATCATTTTCTTTTCCATAGAATTTGGTCCAAAACTATACATAAACATTTTTGTTTTCTTCATATACCAGTACATTAAATCAAAGTTCAGATTCAAGATCAATAATGTATGCAACACTTGGTTATGTCAGTCAACAAACACTGGTAACATCTAGAGGACTGTGTTCATCACAAAAGGACAGAAAAGAAGAAATTTTGTAAATTGTAATACAATAAACTTGTTTACAAGAATAAGCCATGTAAAAACTAGCTACTGCAGATTCATAAAAAATACTTCACAAAAATAAAACTCATAAATTTGCAGTAAATCTACAAGTCAAAACAAATGTACTTATACCATTATATATATATATATGCATAAAAACTGAAAGTTCTAAAACCATTGATTATGCAACAACTACAATATTTTGTTCAATAGACATATTGTTCAACATGATCTATAAACTTGGAGTGAAATACAACCATTTGATAGCAGATTGTATTTGCAATCTACAAAATATATGTAAAATCTATTTAAAAATAAAAATAAATGCATATCAGATCATGACTTAGAAATTTTGCCACTCTGTCTTAATCTACATTTATCCAACACTGTACAAACAACAATATCAAATATATACACATGTACAAGATACAAAACATGACATATAAGAAATGACAACAGGTACAGGAAATGGCTTGCTGTGTTCATTTAGAGATGAAAATGTAAGTAGTGGTTAAAATAAAATCATAAAAGCATATGTCATAGAGATCAATAAATTTTGCAATAATGCAAAATCCCTCGCAATACATGTATTATATTGACCTTGTTATAATACAAGATGCAAAGGTAGCACTATACTGGAAAATACTTCATTTTCTTCCCAAATTTTTTTTAACAGTTTGGAGCATAAAGAATACTGCAAGGAAACATTTCAAAGAAAAAAAGAAAAACTTTCAATTTAAGCTGACACTGTTTCTACAAGGGATTCCTTGATAATTTCACCAAAATTAGAGCTTCCTCCAACTTGACAGTTGATCTCCAAAAGCCCAGGATGGGACTGCGTTGTAGTAGAGATGCCATCCAATTTTGGTTCTTGAGATGTGGTTGTATTATCAAGGTTAAGATAGGTCTTCCCTGTGACAATGTTGGTCTCACAGTTGTAGCTCTCCGAATATTCATTGATGGGTGTGGTACATTGCTCCTGGTTGTTGATGCTACTGATATGTGAAGAAATACCAGGACAAGCCTCAGCAATTTTGTCACTGGTGGTATTTGTCATGGTGGTATAACTGCAGGCATTTTGGTTCAAAGCAGTCTGCTGCACCTGATTTTGCATCATTTTATGTTGCTCCCATTCAAAATGATGTATGTCTGTGTAAGTTGAATCCATTTTATATTCAAGACTGCTGGGGTTTACTGCATTATGGAACTTTTGGTAGTAATGGCCATTTTGTTCATAAGATGATTTGGTCTTGTCTGCATTAGCACAGAATTCTGTACTATTGCAGCTAACAGAGTTCTGAAATGATGACAGATTTTGATAAGTTTTAGGAAAATCAGTTCTCTCAACATAATTTGGTGTGCTTTCACTGGGACACGCCTGATTTCCAGAGAAAGGTACATTTTGTTTGTAAGGGTAATAGGATTGGCTACTCTCTCTTTGATATAGTTCACCTTCATTGTCATTAAACATTAAGACACCTGTTGGCAGAGTGTTGGAGATTTCTACCATCTGCTGCGTAGTGTTGCTGTAGATATTCATGACCGCTCTCTGTTGTTCGGCTTCTGCATTCTCTACTTCTTGCATCATAACATTACAAACCTCCCAGTTTTGACAATCTCTGCAACTTCCAAGCTCATTGCTATTGAACTCGGTTAAGTCAATGGCTTCTTTTCTGTCATTTTTACAAGATATGTCTTTCTCAGTCTCTGCTACATTGTCTGGGGTTTCTTTCGAACAAGAGTGATCCACTTTGATAGGAATATCTGTGTCATGCCTTTCAAGCTCCAGTCTCATTTTTGTATGAATGAAATGAGTCTTTACCCTTAGCGGATTAAATTCTATACGACCATTTATATTTCCACAGCCTTCTTTTGAACAACCACAAGGAAATGACTGTCTGTCCACCTGACAATTAATGCCAGCCAAACTGCATGCACAACTATCAGGATCACAAAATATATTGCAATCACAACCACAAAACTCACGAGAATTTCTAACTTTCTTGCAGTAATCTTTTTCGGTGCTATCAATTTTTTTTACTCCAGACTGTCTAAGAGTTATCCGACGCTGCCTAACGGTCAATGGTTGAAGGAAACAGTATTCATCAGAATCGTCAAAGTCAGAATCCTCATCCTCCTCACTGTCCTCCATCAAAAATTCAGGAATTATTTTCCCTTGTCGCCTTTGCTCCTCCAAGTACAACTTGTGGATTCTCTTTTGCTCTACAAAGTGCTCTTGCAAAGAAAAGTCCTTACTATACAGATGTTTGTCAGACATTCCTGTTAAAAAAATTTTTTTTTTGTTAATATTTAAAGTAAATAATTACAGGGACATGAAATTCATCAGTTTTATCATAATTTTTCATTTCAATTAATAAAACAAGATAATGACTTAACCAAACTGTTAAAATATAAATGAATTTATACTCTGAATTTGCATAAAACTGTCTATTGTTCAAGCTAAATAAATGAATTGTATTAATCTCAATTCCAATCTCAATATCTTCATAATTACCTAGAGTAGATCCACCTTCACTGGGAATACAGGTAAATCCCTGAATCCTGGGGAAGTAGAACACAGTTACCCCAGTGAACTTGACCGACTTTTTCGTCTTCGTCTTCTTCCTCTTCGAGGAGAGATCTAAGAGGAAAAATACATAATTATTGTATCTACACTTTCATAACTTACAGTCACCAGTAACTTATAATGTTTCAAATGCAAATGGATTTAATTTATTTACCAAGAAACATCAAAATCACTTAAATCAGGTCTTTACACCATATAAGGTTTCATGAAAAGTACCGATCATACAATTGCTAATTCAGTGGGACCTCAGATATCTGGACGCTTCAGTTTACAGACGATTTTGTTTGGGAACAGATTTTTTATATGCTATTTTGTCTCATTTATCTGGAATTCCGCGTTCCGGACGGTCTATTTTTACCACAAAACACTGTTTTACTACTAATCTTGCTTCATTTAACTGGACGGTAAAATTTAATGCTACCCTGTTGAATACAAAAGATTACGACTGTCAATTTAGTTCCATATTTCACTTCCGTTGACCCCATTTTGGGAGTCCATCTAGACTGATAAAGCGGGGTTCTTTATATCTAAAAATGTTCATATCAACAGACAACTCTATAATGTGTTGCTATTTAGTATGAAAGGCAAAAAACCAAGTATCAACACTGGGAGCCATTGTACACAAATACAGTATCATTCATGACAACAATAAACACATTTCAGATATCGGGACGCTTCACCTATCCAGACGATTGGCCATGGGAACGAAAGCGTCCAGATAACTGAGGCTCCACTGCATATATAAACACATACTTTGTAAGCTGTCCAGCGGAACATCTGAGCTGCTATTGGTAATGATGGAACTACAACTGTTTTCAGCATCTGACGTCTGGGGAGAGGAGTCAACACCCTCCAATTTGCGCTTCATTGTGAAGTCTTTTTACATTCTGTAAAATGTCATCAATATATTTATATGATGTTGAAATCAGCATTAGAACCATTTTAACAAGAGCTTGGACTTTGGGTAGTTGTGTCAAACAGCACTGTGACTTCAGCCTGCCTATTTCATTGCCGGCCACTCAGCCATGGCTCTTTGATATCGACAAGATTTGTCTGGCTTTTGAGCTAGTATGACTACGCAACCTTTGTATGTTTCACTTGAAACCAGCATCAGTTTTAACTTGTTTTGATGAAAGACAAAGATAAATTACTTACGTCCTTGAAAGTCGAAGGGCTTGTTAAAATGGTTCTAAGATCCATGCCTTGTTATATGATTTGTTAATTACTGGTGTAACAACATTTTTTAAAGGTTTGAGAAGAACAGACACAGTTGTGAAATATATTTCCAACACATCATTAGCGGCTAGCACCCATCTCTAGAGACATGTTCATTATAGCTTAGGAACAGAATCAATATCATAATCATACATGTATCACAATTAAGTTCAAAACTTATAAATGTGTGCTTCATCAATAATTCATATAAAATTATGCAATATTTACATTCTAATTTGTTAGTCTGCAAATATTGTATTGAACATCAAGAAAAATTTAATACTTTTGAAGTCTGATGTGTCATAGCAGATTTTTAGCTGCAATAATGTAGCCCCGCCAATTTTATTTATCTGACTTTTTTTGGAGAGGAAAAAAAAAGGCAGAAGGCTACATTATTGCAGCTAATGATAAGCACATAACATTTCAGAATTAAACATTGTAGTAGTCAGATTGGGATACCTGTGATAAAAAACGTAATGAAAGCAGATATATAAAAACATACATGTTTTCCAGTATAACATTTTTGTAATTATGTATATTCATAAAAAAAAAAATATACATATATCATTATGTATATATATACCCATAGCACATAAGAATATTGAAGATTAAGCCCCCATTTTGTCCCTTATAGTAATTTTGCAAATTTAATGTCCATTTATAAAGGCAGAACCCCTTTGCTATCTGCTTCAAATTAAATTAAGTACATTAAATTTTTTAAAACAAAAATATACTAAGCAGATGTTCGGATTACACTACGGTTGTCGAACAATGCTCTATAAAATTCTTTATTCGTGAATGGGGACAAACACAAAATGACAGAGGATCTGAACAACCAAGGAAGGAAATTATCAACGTTAAATTTGCCGCGGATAGAGAGAAGAACGAATACTACGCATACTATACCTGTGCTTCTAGTCTCAATCAACAGTCAATTGACCTATTACGGTAAATTCGGTGTAATCTCTTTAGTCGTTGATTGTTCATACTCGCTAAAGCGCTCAGTGCATAAGTAGATGTGGTATTTCCGCGAATAAATATAGATCGGCATGTAAAACATAATAAATATCAATAAGAGCGTAAAAATAAATATTAAAGCTGTTCATTTGTATGAAAAATCTACTTTGAAGTTACATATATGCGATTCCTTCTGAAATTTTATGAATTTAGGTAAAGATAAAATTACTACGCGACATAATATTGATAGATTGCCAATTCCCATAGTGACGTCACAAACATTTTCCAATGTCTAGAAGAGTTCATTTTTAAGGGAGGATCAGGCATTGAGTATCATAAAATCTCCTTAGCGAGCATCTTATTACAGTTGTGCAACGTATTAATTATAATGGTATAGTTTTGATGATTAAAATGAAAGTTATTTGTCTTGTGTTAAGGAGATATTCTTATTTCCATTTATGAGCCAAAAATCCTGCCAGTACCTTCACTGAACGGAAATGTCATAGTTGAAGGGTCAACCACGTGTGTACTGTTGACATGAAGAAGGCGCGCTAAAATTGTTTAAAGACATGAGGAGTAAAGGTATACATGTGTATGTTTCGAATCATAATTGCGAAAAAGCTTATATCTTGTCGGGTTGTAGAGCATACTAATAATATATTGGATTTATTGCGAATACATATGCACAAAACAGTCCATGCACTTTTATTTTTTTACCAATTTTAAAGAAACATTTACATATAGGGTTTAGCTTTTTATCAGGTTAATTTAACACTCAAGTTGAGTACACTCCATTAACTGAACAACAAGTGTTTAGAGTTTGTTTCTTTGTATGTATGTCAGACTGTTACGTTTATGATGTTCATGCCAACAATGGTAATTAATTTAAGTCGCTATATGTGTCAATAAATGAATTGTGCGAGTTATTCCAAGCAGGGACGTATATACGTCCCTGTTCCAAGTGACTTCCAAATTAAACATTTCCTGTTTTAAATCTCCTTAAGAAATCTGTTTTTGTTGCTGTGAATTTTTTTTCGAGTAAACAATGATAATGCGTCAATGAAGATTTTGGACATAATTGATTTTAATTGCACTTCTTTCACAGGTATATGTGCATATATTATCATAAAAAAATTGCCAAAATTTATTGTGCTGCATAAATATCTTGGGACCAACTATGCTAGATCTGAAAAGTGTACGTTGTTTTGATTTGTGTTTTAATTGAAGTCAAAATAAAAAAAACAATTTTAAAACAAATGATCAATATAACTAAAAATATATGAAAACTCATGATAATTACAACTGATTTTTACATGGCAATAATCTGCACATAATCACAATTAACAAGCTGAATTTTCATATGATCAATTAAGATCTTATGTCAAAGAAGACGATATTGGCATGTCAATTAAAAAAATATTAAGCTAAACATAGTTTCACACTATGTTTATTAATTAATAGTTTACAAATTGTAACCTGCTAATAGTTAACAATTTGTCAGAGACATGTTTATAACAGTATATTTAATAACAGTATATATGTCCCTGGATTTGTTAACTATACGCTTACAATGTAAACTATAGTTAACAGACGGTAAACCTAGTTTATCAACTGTGAAACTATGTTTAGCTCATTTTTGGAATTAAGCAGTATGCCATAGAAGAGTTAAATTACTGGTTATGGTTTGCATTTCTTGATCCCAAAAGATGAACATAACATGAGAGGAGATAATTAAGAAGTCATAAAAATGGAGTGGGGGTGTTTTAAAAATCTTTTTAAGAACCATTAAATATTCTGTAATATCAAAATGATCGTTGCATGTAAAAAAGAAATTAATTGATATTCATGGGAACTTTTAAAATGCAAAAAGATTTTGAATATATTTTTATCCTATTTTGAATTGAAATTTATCTGGCAAGAAAGTTTAATTACAATGAATATACATACATAACATAGATATGATAGTGATAATTATTTGTATAATATGTATTTTAGGACCAAGACTAAAAAACTTCCTGCAGTCACAGAAAATTGAGCCTGTTGTGAGAAAAAGAGGGACAAAATATGATGCATTAAGCACCAGTCCAGAAAAATTAACAGGTAATAGGAAAAAGTTGAAAAAAAATGATGGACCTGGAAATAGTATGGGCAGCAGGAGCGGTCATCAGGAAAAGAAGAAACTCTCCATACTAAAGCAGGGAACGCCCTCACCAGATCCATTGGTAATATTAATGTGTATAATAATACCATATTTATCTCATTATTAAGGAGGCTTAGTGGTAAACAAATAAACCATTGCCCTGTCGTCTTCAAGTTTCCTCAAGTGAATATTCAACCTCAAGTCTGAGTTTTGACCTCAAATATATGTACATTTGTTTTGAGTATTTCAGTTGAGGACTGCAGAGTTGAGGGATTAAAAATTTGGTGACGGTGGCATCAGGTCTACCATAAATTTTAAGAAATAATGTTATATTAAGCTATATGTATTAATTTTGTAATGAAAACATTAATTAAGAAACTTTCAATTGACCATATTCACAATTCATTATGACAAGATGAATATTTGGGATTCCTTTGTTGCCCAGATAGAGATAATTTATGCTGAAGTTTAAAATACATGTATATGAATTTCACTAGATTTTTAAAATCCCAAATGTTATGGAAAATTTTTAGATTGATAAGAGTATTGGTATATTTACTTTGCTTCTTATCAGTGACCTGGCATTTTCTTGTTATTTGGTCTAAGAGATGTATTTAAATCAAGCTGATAAGAATACTTTTCCTCATCTATTGAACTAGTAACATAAAGCAAGAATATTGGAGACTTTTATTGCTAGCTGTTTTATCATTCTGCATTTACAGAAGTTTTTTTTCTTCAAATGAAATTAAATGTTGGAAAAATTTCCTATAGCTTTTGCAAATAAGTACTGGTGTTGTAATTTAACTGTTAATGCAGTATTAAAAAACGAAGTCCCACTCCCCAAATTCCTTCACCATCACTATTCAGTATTGTATTACATAAATGATGGCAGTAAGTATTCTTCCACCTTGGGAAAAAAATGTTAAAATTTGCCTTTTCCTAACTAGATGTTTAAAGGTAGAAAGGAAAATAAAAAAATATTAATAATTGTCAAAAGATTGAATAGAAATTTGATCTGCATTTAACTGACCTCCCTCCCCCCCAATGCACAGATTTTTTTGATAAAGATGGCATTACTCAGTAAATGATTCAATGTTAAGAAAATTAAGTTTAAGGATGAAAATCTATTTCAGCCAAATGTGTGGAATACCTTAACTATGGAAGACAAGAGGAAAGTTCATTTTTCCAAAATGGTCCCAGAGGCAGAACAGAAGACAGGTAACAAAGCCAAGCATGATGGGTTGTCTCCCTCACCTGAGCTAAAGAGTGTTGAAAGACAGAAGAAGAAAAAACATACCAATCCAAGTTATTCAAAATCACCTTCGCCAGAGAAAATGGGAGTCCGTAAAAGGCAAGGAGGGGTAACGCCTGACTATGAAAGGAAGGATACACTGTCCCCTGTCAAAATAAAGGTCAGACCTAGTGTGTCAAGATAAAGAGCAAATGTGGTAGATATATTCTACAAAAGTATATGTAAGAAGACTTCTTATGTAGAGGTGTTTTAACTATTTGTACAAGCATGGGAAAATGAGGCTTTCCATTCACGTTTTTAGTTGAAAATATTGTGTTTTTTAGATCATTGAAAAGGTTTCCAGTGAAAAGCGTGTGAAGAGAGCCCCCACAATGATCACGCTTGAACAGCTATTGCAGGGCATTGTTGCAGACCGCAGATTTGGTAAGTGCATTTGAATCCAATAGGCTTGCAGTATGTTTGAGGAGAGGGTGCTGTATATATCATTCCAGAAATTAGACAGTGCACATACTGTTTGTTATGTTTTTTGTGATCTAACATACAGTAATTGAATTATAAAATAAGGAATGTGTCAGGTTTTGCAATAAAAAAAATTAATTTCACTATTTTTTCAAGATAAGAAAATTTATGAATTTTTTTATATTTATTTATACATACAAATAATTGAATTAATTTAGCATTTTCCAGTCTTTGAAAAATTTAAGTTGTCTAGCTCTCATAGACCAAACCTTAACTGTTCATATAATATCATTCCTTCCATGCAATTATAGGATCAGAGACAAGTCTCTGTCGCCGTGATGATCTGAGTGACAAAGCAGGGTCTGATTCACATCTTTTCAGTACATCTCCAGATGTATGTCAAATCATGGAGGACATTGATGCTGGAAAACATTCACGTCTCCGTAAGGAAATAAAGGAAGAACTTACTTCTATCAAAGATAGAGTAAAAGAGGTAATTTTGGTGTTTTATATTAAAAGATAATGTAATACTCTTTCTTAAAATAAGTTGAATTTTAAAACATGATATACAAAATGTAGCAGGAAAATAAAACAATCAAATTTAAGAACATTGCCTGTAATTTTAAACATATGTCATAAGCAGTTTTCATGACTATACTCTAGTACCTAGATGTCTTACATTTTGTTGAAAAAAATCTGTTATATTTGTAGGCATTGTATGTTGTTGATATGTATGATGAAGATGAAGATTTAGATGTGGTAAGTTAGCCATATGTAGAGGTGTATACTGAAATAGAGACTAAGATATACAAAAACCCATGTATAAGGAAATAACCAAAACTTTCCAGGAAGTATTGATCATATGTTGCATTTCCCTCTTACTAATACCAATGTGAAAATATAATTTTTTTTTGAAAATTTAATATTTTAAAGTATATGGCTCCATATTTCTTTATCATAATTACTGATGTCCTGCTACATATATATTCATTTATAGGTCACTAAATTTCCACCAATCAACAGTCTAGAAATCATGAAGAAGAGAAGAGAGAAGGTAAAACATAAGTATTTCTAAATGAAAACTATTTGTACTACAACGCTATGTAAAACTGTAAAATAAAATTAAACTACATTTTGTTGAAAATATAAGCTGATATGTAAGACTGTTGACTGTACACTCCATCAGTTGGGTATGGTGATCGAGTCAAAGTTTACTAGTTTACTAAAACCTACATATATGTGTATGGTCCAAGATAAGCTCTTGAAAAGATATAGGAAATAGTAGAGTGTGTTAGCATAATGTTGATTATTCAGTGGAGTTTATTTTAATTTGTAAAACTTATATGCTAAATCTTTTATAGTTTTGGATAAACTGGTACACTATTCCTTTTATTAGCACAGCAAACCTTAAGATTCAGTTGAGTGGCCTGAGTTTTTTTTGTGATCAAATTTTTTTTGACAATATACATGTAATATTGGTGTATTTGCCAGCATTAACATAATTCGTCTCATAAACCAATTCTCATGTAACAATTTCAACCAAACATGGCACATGATATCTTTTGATAAAGGGTTTATTGAGTAATTGTATAGCATTCTTTCAATGGGTGATACATATATTACCCCCCAAAAAATGATAAAAAAAAATATGATGGAAACAACTTCAAGCCCATATAATGAATTGTTTAAATTGCTGTTTATAATGAAAAAGTCAGAGCATGCTTAATCATTCATTTCAACATTTTACTCAAGTTGCTTTGTTGCTTATATGTTTTTGTATATATGTTTTTATTTGCTTTTTTCTGATTTCCCTATATTATCACATATCCATTATATTATCAATGGATATGTAGATGAAGAAAGAGAAAGCTGTGCTGCAGAGAGTGTACAGCTATCAGGGAACGTGTGAGGAGAGGTATGCCCTCCTGGCAGAAGTGGAGCACTGGATGTCCTCTACCGATCTGGTAGGTTAATCAAAACATGTCACTATAAATTAAATATTGTTATATTTATCTACAAAAAAATAAAAAATAAAATAAAAGAAGCCTAATACTGTTTTTCAGCATTAAATTTGCCTTGATTTTTATGTTTTATGTTCATCTCAAATCCAATGAAATTAATGATGGAAAACAGAGTTCTGTTTGACATTGTAGGTCAGTGATCTTCCAGCAGAGGCAGATCTTAACCAAATGAGCAGACATTTCCTTGAAATTCACAGTCATGTCATGTAGGTACTTATATATGACTAATGGAAGCTAACTATTAAATATATATATATCAACAATACACAACTTAACTTGCAGTCAGTCCAAATTGTATGCTCTGGACTAGAAAATACATTACATCTGATGAAACTTTTCATAATATGAGTCCAATTACATGTATATATTGTTAACAATTATATTGAAAGTATTGTAATGTACGTAGCTGCAAGAAAGAAAAATATGGAGAGGATTACCTGGTAGGTTGTTAGAGAAATCGATGTTGTAAAAATTAAATATTTTGCCATCTCATATTTGAATCTGATAAACATAGATGTATCACATAGTTACAAACAGGTGTATCATGAACCCAGGCACTGCATTTTATTACTTTGTGCATGCAGGACAGCTCTTCATAGATATGGCAGTCTGAGTGAAAAAGTAATGGATTTTGGGAACTGTCTCTTAGCAACAACACATGCCATAATGGTAGAAAGAAAACAGCAGGCTAAAGAAATAGAGGAAAAAGAGCAGGACAAAACAGTTGTCATTGATGGTTTGTACACATTAGGCTTATTTAAATATTTTCTTATTGAAAGACAGTAAAGAAAAATTCAATGCACAACATTTCTAAGAAACATCCATGACTGTTTAGTGTTTACAACCATACTGTATGTGTATGTGATATTGCTTGACATAAATGGGAAGATGATGAAAACAAGATTTAAAAAAATGGCAGGCAAATTGCTTTTAACCTATCTTTTCACATATCAACTTTGTACATATAACTGTAATGATTTTACTTCCGGATTGAAATGTATCATGTGTTTAACCAATCAGATGCCTCCATTTTTGACCAATCACTGATAATCAGTATACCCAATAGAAATGATGCATGATTAGACCAATCAGTGAGAACTTGCAGGGTATATATACAGCCACCCTATCATTCTTAGTCAGTCTTCTGCCGGTGAACGACTCGAACGGTCTTCTGGTGAATCTCTTCGGTTAGAGTTCTACAGAACAGAGATTTGAGCTGTGTCGGAAAGCAACAGAATTGTTAGCTAGACCACTCAGTTCTTAACCCTGCTTCTGTAACTTGTGTCTTAGTGACTTGATAGTGTCTTTGTGACTTCGATTGTGTCTTGGTGACTTTCGACTGACCGTGTATTGGTGAATTGATAGTGGTTGTGTAGCACAGTGGTAGCAAACAGAATTGTTTGTTTAAATCCACAGTCTACGGATAGTTGATTATAGGTTAATTTTGTATTTTGATTCTTGTTAGTTGATCTACAATCAAATAGCCAAGGTGGGCCCTAGGAAAATCTTATTATTACTGCGTGTTCTATTGGCAGTTGAAGTATTCGTTGCATTTGTTGATTCTTACTTGATTCTTAGGAAGGAAACCTAAGCGAACTCACAAATTATAAACTGATTATTTTATTTGTAACTTGAAAAACCGTTACATAACTTTGCTTATATGCTGTACAAGATATTATTTTCATATTCTTGTCATATCCACGAAACTCACAAACATCAAAGAATACTGACTTGACATATTGTCAAAGTTTGAGGGTAAAAAAAAAATCGATAGAAATGAATGTAATATTGGTATATCATGTTTGACATACCATAATACAGCGTCTGTTTTATTTCTCTTTCTAAATTTCTACAGAGCGCCTGCTGTTAGCAGATCAGAACAAGTGGGAGAAAGCAATCAAAATGATCATGAATACATTTGATGATGCTGCTAAGTGGACAAAGAATGCAGGTCACAAGAATGGTTGGTATACACGCACTATTCTTTACTAAATTGTCAAAACTGAAAGTTAATCACACTCATATTTATGTATTTTACTACAAGAACAGCTGCATGCACAGAAAGAAATAGAGATAAAAATAATAGACTTATGATGTGACTTTAAAAACTCTAAACAGTTTTTGTTTTGAACAGTGATCAAGAAAGGCATTTCACAGTTTAAAGAACTGTCATCTGGAATGAAGAAACGGAACACAGAGTTGAAAGAAAAACGGAAAGCTGTCGATGAAGCAAAATCGGTATGGATAATGCTTGGAGGTCTTAAATCTTTGAAGCATCTGATTACTCCTCTAATATACCTTTTATGTAATGATTGTTAGCTAAAATACATGGATTGAAGGAGACTGTCTTATGGCACACTATTATAGTTATGTATATATGGTTTAAACATTGAAATTCCTTTGACACCAGAATGGTAATTTACAAGTAAAAGATCTATAAAAAATCTGTCTTAAAGATATTGAATTAATCTGCAGCATAAAGAGGACTAAATGTTTCAGATTCTATTCTGCCTGTTTTACTTTTACTCAGTGTAAAATTTTGCAGACCATGCATTCTTTTTGTATCACAGAAACTCCAAACTGCAAAGGCTGATGTGGAGGGCAAAACAAAAGAACTAGAAGATCTAAGGAAGAATGTCAGAAATCTGACAACTGAGGTTGAAGAAAAGAAACATATGCTGGTAAATTTGATATTGGAAGGGAGATTTTAAAAAATAATTTAAATTTTAAAAATTTCCTTTCAGTTTTAAAGAAAGGGGTTAGTTTATATTAATTAATCAAGTAACAACTACATGTATTAATGTACTATTAATACAATTGTTAATACATGTGTGTACCGTATTTTTCGGAAATAAGGTCGATACTTTTTTCTCCTGACACGTGGACCTCGCCCTATTCATCATTTCGCCCTATTTATGGTTGTTTTTTTTTTGGAAAATTTGATATGAAATTTTGCAAAAATTTATGCAACCCTCCAATGAAATAATGAGTGTTTACTATAATAGTGCTTGAATTTCTGTGTAAAAATCGTATGGATTTTAATCAATATACTGTAGTAATTTATCATTTAAACAAATTAAATGTGAATAAAGTAATTTCTTCTTACATTTCTCAGTTAGATCGCTGACTGAATCATCTTTCGATCATTATTACATGCTGTCATGCATTTTGATCGTGTGCTTACGATAAACAGGAAATTGATATTGCGTGGTAAATGTAAAATGAGAACCGTACAAAGGGTAATTACGGGGGGAAAATATTGTCGGGTAGAAATGAAAAAAAAACAATTTGTGTTTTTTCTGTATATTCAAAATAAAACTCGAGATGAAATCTTAGCCAGGTGTCTCTGAAATCAGTCTGGGTAGCGCCTACTTTGTTTATACACAGTTGAACTCTCAGCACGTGCTAATCATGCCCACAGGCTTCGATATGTTGACTCGTGTGTATATACACAGTAAAAAGTCACACAGACACAGGGTGGCATGTGCTACCGTAGTCATGTCTCCAGGTTAGGTTACTATTCCCCGGTTTACACCAGTTTGTACACATGGCAGAGAAGTAATAAAAAATGATTTTAAATTAACCCGGCTGTACTGAATTAATTGGTTTGAAAATTTTGATGCAATTTCAGACATTTTCTTACGATGTTTTTAAGAAATGCATTTTATTTCCCTTTTGTTTAAAACTGTGAAATAAGATTAAAGGCTACCATATGATAACGTTATTGGTTTAAACCATTTATTCATTGAAACTAGCGGTAATTTTTCGACCAATTCTTCGAAGTCGACCTATTTATACTTTTTTCTTTTTTGGCTAAAAATGGCCTGCTTCGCCCAATAAACCGTATCGACCTAATTTTTTAAAAAAATACGGTAATATTAACTTATATTCCTGCCATGATCAGCACAATGCAATCAGAAGCAATTTATTTTTAGCTGTAAGAATACTTGCTATGCTGTAGAATTCTATGATTATTGTATTTTCAAATTTGTGAAAAAAATAATTTCAGTCAAAATCAGAAGAGAACAGCGCCACGATCATGCAAAAGTGTCACAAGCTGGATGCTCAGATCAAGGAGCTACAGAAGGAAGTAGCGAAGGGACCCAAAGTAGTGGAGAAGGTTAGACCTGCCACCCCTCCTCCACCTCCCTCACCCCCACCCCCAGGTAATTCACTAAAGTAGATGATTTGAGAAATAGGTCCTCTGCTTACTGGTACGCAAAACAGTTTGTAGCTCTCTTTTCCTAGAACAGTTAGGGTTATTTCACCATGCATCGGACACCTTTGGATTTTCCCCTTTGTTCACGCATCAAACATCGTCCAAATATAAATAAAACCTGTTTTAAAAATTACAGGTTTTCTCCTTGCTTAATTATTGAAGAAAAAATTGTTAAAAATGTAGAAAATAAAGCAAATTAATGAAGTGTTGAACTATTTCACCATGGATCGGACAATATTTACCAAGCATCAGACAGCTATACAGTAGAGATTAAAAATGACAAAATTTTCTGGTTTTAATGCAAAAATACAAAGGTTCTGAAAAATAAATTTATTCAATTGCTATTCAGATCTTGTTGAATGTAAATCCTCAAATCTTAGGAATTTAGACTAGACTAAGTGCTTCTGTTTAAAGAAATACTTATTATGTGGCGTACTTTATCGTGCCAGCTCCTACAGGAACTTTGGACTAAAAAGGCTGTGTCCATAAAACTCGAATTTTAAGTGGTCTGAGGAAAATGTTTGTAGCTGTTATTTTTTCAATTGTTATTTTACCTCCCATTTGAAGCATATCGCAAGGAATGGGCACATAATATCCATATTATTAGAAGAAATCATGCACTGTCCGATGCATGGTTAATTCTTTTCCGATCCATGGTGAAATCAACATATGGAGCAAAAATGACCTTGACATTAATTGTTTAAATTTCTTGGACTTATTTTAATCAAATTTTGTTTCAAAACTTACTTCTTTTTAAATTATTTTATGCAGAGAGTGCATTTTCACTAATTCACAATCAAATGCAAAACATTCAAATAATGCTTCAGAGTAAAATCTTCGTAACTAAATTTTCAATGATGGCGTATATGACGTCATTTTACGATGCCTATTTTGCTATTTCTTTGACAATGTGACCGTCAAATTCTTAATATTGATAACGTTCATTAGTTCTGATTCAGGAATATACCAAACAACACATGAGCGCATGCACATTTATTTGTATATTTATAACCAAAGTTGTCCGATCCAAGGTATGTGTCCGATGCATGGTTAACTCACCCTACTATAACTATAAGGTTTTACAAACGAGACAAATACATACATGTATATATAGATTAAATATCTAAGAAATTGTAAAAACAATGATAATATCCTGGAGATTTTTTTGTTTGCTTTACACAAATGAGATATTGAGACAAATACATACATGCATATATAGATTAAATATCTTAGAAATTGTAAAAACAATGATAATAGCCTGGAGATTCTTTTGTTTGCTTTACAGAAATAATTAAGGTGATAGATTCAGCAACCCAGTTGAAGTTGAGTGAGGCAGAGAAAGAAATAGAAGAGCAAAAGGTATGATTTTATACTATAACAGATAAACGAGTACATATGTACATGTGTATGTGGGTTGACTTTATGTTTGTTTTATATAATACAGTTGCTGTTGCTGGTAGTATGTGTGTTTTGTTTTTCATATAAAATGTGTCCTTTGGTGCAGTTGTATCAAAACTACTGTTATTTTCAGACCAAACTCCAAAAGGCAAAGGATGAAATCAGAACAGTTGAAAGACTCCTGAGGAAAGAGAAAGGTAAAACGGCTGTATATTGATTGTATCTGTGCACAACATTTTCATAAACTGATTACATGACTAGTGCAATGTTTATAAAACAAAACTAACCTTCATGTATTTTTAGCTGGTTGTTTCAACTTTTCCAATGTTATTTTGTACATCTGTTGTATATATGTTTTCATTTATTCCCTCTCTATTTTTCACAGAGAGAGTTCGGCAGTTGAGGCTGGAGTTAGAGGAAGCCATAAGTCGAGCCGAGGAGGCAGAATTAACAGTGGCAGTTGAACAGCCTCAACAAGATCCTGCCCCTGAGGTCCAGGTAAGTTAACTGGACAAGGAATTTTAATGTAGAAAAGCATTTTTTTTTATTGTTTATGTGATGTTAAGGAGAGGTTTGCAGTTACAGGGAGATAACTCAATTTTTTTATCATACAAGTGTAATCAACCATAGCGAAGAGACATTTATAAATTTTAAGAGCATACCATTTTGTTTTCTTGTACACTGTATGTTTATTAATACTTTCGTAATAATTTGAAAACTCGGATAACTGACTCAATGCAATGCTTTGATGCCATTGAAAATAGAAAGAAGATACCAATAGAGTTTGGGGTTTTTTCACTATGGAGATCTCTCACATTCTTTTTTCACATAGCATTTGATGAGTGCAAGGTTTTAGTTTAGTTCATCCTCTAATAATATCAACAACATCAATTATAATGTCACCCAAATTAAGACACCGCTTCAATCATAAAAAGTGAAATACTTTTGTCATGTTGGTTTTATTTCATGAGATGGTTCACTGATTATATTCTTTGTCAGATTGTGGAGACCGGTGATAAAGACAGCACATACTACAAAACTCTCCTGGCAGGGACAAAGAAGGACTTCAATGCAGAACTAGAGAAGATCAAAAGTCATCTAACCAAAGAGAGGCTCAGGTAAAGTAGACTACAAAATTTTACTGTATTGAGAAATATAGGTTGAAAAAGCTCTGTACTGTATGATTAAAGACATGTCTTCACATTCAGAATTAAGAAAAACTACTATGACAATAAAGATATTATTCTTTGTATTTACCATATGAAAATAACCAGTGTTTTATTTGTTTGAACAGGAATGCAGCAATGGTGAAGAGGGTGGAAGACAATCATAAGGAACAGCTGAATGTCATCCAGAAAAATGTGGTCAGGGTGCTTCGTGCCATCATGCACTTCCGTGACCACGTCTGTACAATTGTAGAGAAAGAGAGCCTGAAAGACGCCTCCCGATCCCTGCAGGGCCTCGGGTCACTCATTCCTGATAAAGTAAGAATTGTGCTGGTCTAGTTTTAGTATTATTATGTGTTCAATATACAGTAATGTAATTTAAATACATGTAAATGCTATTCACAGGATCAGTGTCAAGTTCTGGTATTTTTGAAATTTTGCACTTGAATCTTAAAATTATATTCCGATATAATAGGATGTAATAAGAAGTTATAATTTCAAAAAATTGAGCAATGAATTACAGGAGAGAATGCTTGAGATTTGCAATCTCATTTTACAATATGATCTCAACCTCAGTAACATAAATTCTTTGAAGTAACTATATCAAAGGGAATAAGTCAACTAAAGATTGATGAATTAAATTTTATGAAATTACTTGTTTCTTGTTACAGCTAGTCCCAGATCCAAAAGAGTTGCTGGCCTTGCTTGTTGGGAGTGTTGTTGAATGTAAGTAAGACTTTTCCGAATATTCTTCTTCCTTGAAAGTTGTGGAAGCGTTATATAATGTGCCAGTACTTCTTAATCTTCTTTATCTTTGATATCTTAATAAACAGATTGCAATACAATTATGATAAATTACCACTTATTCTTGCAATGTTGTTAGTCTTTTTATATGAATAAGTCTTTTTTTTATTTGCCAGTCATGCACAACATGGAGGTGGTGATGGCCAATGCTTTCCTGACAATGAGAATGATGATCAAAGGTTCCATTACTATGACTACCACGAAGGAGTTCATAGCTGGAAAACAGACAGAAAACAGAATAAGGATGGAAGAGGTCAAGGTACTGTTTACTTAGAATGGTTAGAAATAAACAATTTATTGTAGAAAACTGATTGACAATATTCTATAGGCTCGATAAAAGTAAACATTTAATGTTGATATGATATTTATTACTAAATGCATTTTATCCTTAAGCTATAAGACAATGGTTATGTTTGACATTTTTACCCTCATGTTCAACATTTTATAAAAGGACCATTTTTGGAAGTTTCACCATTTTTGTACATGTACAATGCATCTCTTACTTCCAGGTAGAATTTAATAGATCTTTAACCTGCAGTGTCAGATATTTACTTACCGGATAATTGTAATTGAATCTTTACAGAGAAATATGAAACAAATAGATGTTTCCAAAGAAGAATCTAAAAAACTGGCACTGAGGCTTAAGATGGCTAAAGAAAAGCTGATAAAGTTTGAAGAACTTACAGAGAGGCAGGAAGTTCATGTGAGAGAATAATGAATGACACCTGTAGTCTGTACTAAAAAGCATAAATTTTGAAATATTCTTTTCATATATCATTGGACTGGTAAAAAGATTGAATGATACATTACCAATCTGTGATGATCAATTTGATTTTTGTCCTGCAGCACTTATTGATGAGTCATTGGTTGTTTTAGGATAGAAAATATCTGGCTTTACTGGATCGATATAGAAGAGTATGGAAGATGTATAACAACTTGAATAAGGACATGACCATACTGTAAGCATAAATGATGTGATGGTCAGAGGTTATTTATGGTTCAAGCTTGTTTTACTTTCATTATACAAGATAACTGTTAATAGGGTATTTGAATAATGTATCATTTCTTTGAGTTTATTGGAAATATTTATTCTGCATTTGAAACTTCTCTTTTACTTCTTTTGCATAAATTTGTCACTTTCATGTTCTGTAAATATATTATTGCTACTCAGAGTAATCTGAAATAAGAAATATTACAATGATTATATTGTCAAGAAAGATGATCATGCACAAAGCAGTGTATAATTTAATACAAAATATGTTTATTTCAGTTGTTTAAGAGTTGTAAGTATGTTTAATAGCAGCACTAGTTCTTTATTTGCATGATGAACTTTAGCATTATTGCTTTGTGTTCAAAAAAGTAGGTCAACAGGTGTGTGAATATCAGTCAATACATTTATTGGGTGTGAGCAACCAAGTTGTTGAATTTTTCAATATGTTTCATATAGTACTCAATGTACAATTGAATTACAATACCCACTTTCATACTATGAGAGCATTTCCTCAACTAAAAAGTGGTCAGTTTTCTTCAAAGGGGGAAATATGCAACTAGGTTAACAGATGTAGGCAGTTATATGTGGGGTCTGGGTATAAGCTCTACCAATAAGTAAGGAACAGTCACAACATGGGTTTATCTTGTTAGCAGCATTTAATGAATGTCTAAAATAAGTGTGTATTTAAACTGCCATTTATATGTGTACTGCTGTACTGTAGAATTCTAATTAAATGTGAAGAATTAAAATCTGCGTAAAATCACGAGAAGCACATTTAGCAAATTTTAAAATCTTGCTTTATTTTTCATATTTTCATAAATGTAAACTAAATGAAACTATGATAAAAATTCGTCATTCCCGATTTTATATTCTTGTGATGTAATACAAAAAGGGGGAACCACAGAATTAAGTACTTACGTAAAATAAGGAATTTACAGTTTCAAATTAACAATCTCACTTTTCTGACCTGCATGTATTTCACTGCTTTTTGCACTTCAAGGCTAACATCTGCATGAGTTAAATACTTATTAAATGTAAACGAATTTCTTGCCTTCTTGCCTGTGTTCTATGCTACTATACTAAAAAGTAAAAGAAACGTATATTTTTGTGAAGGATGTAAAAAGGTGTTTTCTCTGGAAGTTTGTATCAGAGTTACAATTGAGATTCATATTTTTTGCATGGATTAAAGATGTGATAAAATGTAATACTGTTGTGGCTTTTGTACCAGCTTTCCTGAAGAAAGACATTGTTAATCTGCTGTGCATTTTGTTGTTAATGGTAAATTTATTCTGTTATTTAAGATATCTAGGTACTACCAGTAGTAACACTATGTACAATGTGTCTGTCATTGTCATCATAAACTTTTCACATTTTCATCTTCAAAACCACTGGGCAAATTTTAACCAAACTTGGGACAAAGCTTTCTTAGGTTAAGGGATTGAAGTTTGTTCAAATGAACAAGTGGAGATAATAAAGAATTATTAAAATTTTGTTGGTATTTTTAGCTCACCGAGACGAAGTCAAGGAGAGCTTATGCTATACCCTCGGCGTCGGCGTCGGCGGTGGCGTCGGCGTCGGCGTCTGGACCTGGTTAAAGTTTTTGTTGCAGGTCCTGTATCTAAGCTATTACTTGTCCTGTCTTCACCAAACTTGCATGGATGATGCATCTGGACCTACTTATGGACTTGAAAGACTTGGATGCTGAATCTGGGTCCTTAATTTCAGATGCTGGAGGAGGTTAAGGTTGTTGGACCAGGTTAAAGTTTTTGTTGCAGGTGCCCTTTGATAGCAATATCTTAGTTACTGCTGGTCCGTACTTCACCAAACTTGCATGGATGGTGTGTCTTATGATACTGATGCACCAGACAGGTTTGAGTGCTGAATCTGAGCTATAGGTTTCGGATGCTGGAGGAGGTTAAGGTTTTTGGAGCAGGTTAAAGTGTTTGTTGCAGGTGCCCATTGATAGCAATATCTAAGTTACTACTGGTCCTAACTTCACCAAACTTGTATGGATGATGCGTCTTATGATACTGATGCACCTGACAAGCTTGAATGCTGAATATGAGCAATAGGTTTCGGATGCTGGAAGAGGTTAAGGTTTTTAGAGTTGGTTAAAGTTTTTGTTGCATGTGCCCTCTGATGATTATATCTTAGTTACTACTGGTCCTAACTTCACCATACTTGTATGGATGGTGCGTCTTATGATACTGATGCACCTGATAAGCTTGAATGCTGAATCTGAGCAATAGGATTCGGATGCTGGAGGAGGTTAAGGTTTTAAGAGCTGGTTAAATAAAGTTTTTGAAACAGGTGCCCTCTGATGATGATATCTTACTTATTACTTGTCCTTACTTCACCAGACTTCCATGGATGGTGTGTCTTATGATACTGATGCACCTGACAGGCTTGAATGCTGAGTGTGAGCCATAGGTTTCGGATGCTGGATAAAGTTAAGTTTTTTGGAACAGGTCACATGTTTAATAGATTATAGTACTATTTCAAACTTGCATAGTTGATTTAACTGTAATATGAATGAATCGCAGAGGTAGCTTCAGATGCAGAGCTTGATCTCCCTTATCAAGGATGCTAAAAAATTAATCTTAGTTGTTACAGGTCCTAACTTCACCAAACTTGAATGGATGGTGTGTCTTATGATACAGATGCACCTGACAGGCATGGATGCTGAATCTGAGCCATAGGTTGCGGATGCTGGAGGAAGTAAAGGTTTTAATTGGTAGTGCCCTCTGATGAAGATATCTTAGTTATTACTGGTCCAAACTTCACAAAACTTTCATGGATGATGCGTCTTATGATACCAATGCACCTGATGGGCTTGAATGCTGAATCTGAGTCATAGGTTTCGGATGCTGGATGAGGTTTAGATTTTGGAACAGGTCACATGTTTTATAGATGAAAGCTTGCATAGTTGATTTAACTTTATTATAAATTAAACGCAGAGGTTGCTTCAGATGCAGAGCCTGATCTCCATTATCAAGGATGCTAAAGAAATCTCCTACCTCACTCAAACCAGATCGATAGATAGATGTGTTAGTTGATAAATGATATAACATGATTCCTATGATATAGTATTGTATGATATGAAACAATATTGTTTGATATGATACAATATGATATCATATGTTATATTATAAAAAGTAATACGATACGATATGATATTGCATCAATTTTTTTGATATTTTATGATATGATATTGTATCATGATATTGTTATGTATAGTATTGTATATTATGATACAATATTGTATAATATTATATTGTATTTTTAATTTATTATTTTATCAAATGATAGAATTACATAAGATATTGCAAAATATTATATTGTATCCTATGATACAATATTGTATATTCTATAATATTGTATCATACAATATTTATAATATGATTTTGGTTTCAGTAATATAGAATTATATCACATGAAATTGTATTATATGATATTGTAATATTATATTATATTGCATCATACGATATTGTATGATATGAAATTGGTTTATATGATATATTATCATATCACATGAAATTGTATTATATGATATTGTAATATATTATACAATATAATATCATGTTTCAATGTTATGATGTATTATGTAATATGATATTGTAATATAATACTTTATTGTATTATATTTTATGATATTGTATTATGTGATCAAATACAATAAGGTATAACGTAATACAATGTTATATCATACGTTACAATATCATCTCATTATTGTTTATTACGGTATTTTATTGTATTATATGATATATATTATAAATATGACATGATGCAATATTTAATTTTATATCATTGAATTGATTAACATATGAACATATGATTATCATAAAAGAATTTATCAGATGATATACAATATTTTGTCAAAACAGAATCCATGAATATCCAAGATCATAAAGTATGATTTTCATATAAAATGATAAAGGTGGTCTTATGAAGGTGATGTCTCATAAGGGTGATGCTCCGTCTCGGTGAGCTTAGTAATCTATGATTACCTATGTTTCATTGAATTTTCAACTAGTGATATATTAAATAAGATCTTTGAAATGTAGATTTCACATGCACATGTAGGATAAAGAAATGAATCCAATCATTTTATAGGCAAGGTGATTTACAAAATGCCATTGATGAAAAAGTCAAGGAAAATGAAGGTCTTTTGATATCACAAATGAAAATGGAGCTTAAAAATGTACCGGTAAGTATAATGAAAAGATAAAGATCATAAATACTTTACTTACGTACTGCATCTAAATTTCACATTCATCAATATATTGAATGATTGTGTTGACATATCAGAATGTGCTTGTATCATATAGTTGCTATTTTTGTTGTGATTTCAGAGACCAAATGTGCATGATAATGAGCTAGAGATGAGTATTATGGACCAAAAGAAAAACATCAGAATGTTGGAGCAGGCGTATGAAAAGAACAAAATATCAAAAGACATGTACTTTGTAAGATCCGAGCACTTGATATCATAATTTCCATGCAAAGTTTGTTTTAATATTCTATGCATGCAAAGAAAACTTTTCGATTTATTGATTGCTTTTGATTTACCTGCTCTATATTTTAATAGTTAATCCGAAGCCTGTTGGAGAAATCACTAGAAATCCCCAAAATAAGGCTTCGCTATATGATGGAGCAGTATGTTGCTTTCAGATCCGTAAAAGAAACTCGAGGTTAGTACATTATATTATAACACTGACTGTGATCTAGCCATAGAACTTAAATGAGCTCACTTTTTATCCCAGTCTTACTTTTCCTCTACCTTCCTTTCCTTGTGTAAAAGTGAGCTTGTCTTAGTTTTATGGCCCCAGAACCTGGACCCTACTACTAGGTTCAAAATCGGTATATACAAATGTACACGAATACAGTCAAGGATAACATGTACAGTTGGAGTAATAATGACGAAAAAAAAACTATTGCATCGCCTCTTAACTTAACAATTTTACATTTTTATCTTCCTCTTGAAAACTACGTGGTAGATTATTACCATTTTTGGTCTGAAGCATCTCTTACTAGGAAAAGAGAAATCTAGATTGTGAAATTCATTACCTTACCGTCGCTGGAGCCACGTGGGCGGGGCCAAACATACAAAATAAAAAGCCAAATTTTAAAAAATTTCCTTTATTGCTACAGAGGTGGGGAAAAAATAAATGCATGGTAATTTTGACTGGTACCCTCTTCCAAAGTTGTGAAATTCAAGGCCCCTGTGTCAGGATTTCAGACCTAGGGAGGGTTTAATATGGTTTATATAGTGAACATGACATTGTATTAAATGTTAGGAAGTCTTTTCTTCTTTTGCATAAAGAACTATATATGATAAGAGTTAAATTTCGGCCCCATAATTCGTCATTTTTTTAAGTGTTTTGGGTACAATAAAAATGTTATATTATTTTAGATGAGTTGATGTAAAATATATTTTTCACCTATTTATTTGATTTATTTGCACTCACTGGCAGTATATGACGTCAGAAGTGATGCTATTTCTATAATTCAATCAAAATCAGTCAAAATTGACATTTTTCTTACCTTTTTATGAATGGGAAATATAGAGCACATGCTTGAACAAGGAAAAAAAATTGTCACTTATTAGCCTTGGCTAGATACATCTCTGATTAAAATATTTTGTTTGTTCAAGCATGCACTCTATGTTTCCAGAAAGAAAAACTGCTTGAAAACAAGCTGTTTTATGCTAAAAATGCAAAAATGGCGGGAAAAGGTTGTCTTTACAATGTCATATTTCTAAATTGTGGGCAGTTGAATCAAAATGAACACTATGTAAAAACATCACATATATATCTGTACAAATAAAACAAAGAATTACAGTAAACTGACAATGTTCATTTTAGGGGGCCTTTTTAGGCCCATATCATATATAGTCCTTTGAGAAAAAGTAAATGCATGAATGATTATGATATTCATAAATTGTGAAATTCATGGCTCCTGGGTCAGGGGTTTAGGCCCTAAAAAGGGGCCAATATGACCATATAGCGAAAATGCATTAAATCAAAGAAAATTATTTTTACTGGTTCTTCCACAGTAGTGGGAGATATAAACTAAATACATGATTATAGTGTTCATGAAGCCCTCTACCAAAATTGTGAAATTCATTATCATTGGTTCAGTCCCTTGGACAGGGCCAAAATGGCCATATACTGGTAGTGAAGGCTACTAAATCTCACAACATTCTTGGGTACAAACTTTCATTTTACTTGTTAACAAGTGACCATGCAGGTCTCTTTTTTTAGAAGTTTATAATTCTAACCCCTGGAGCTTGAGTACAGATAGTCTGAGATTCCTCCAACTCTTGCCCTTCTTTTATAAACTGATGTTTGCAAACATCATATAATAAATGTCTGAGGAGTCTTGGATTAGGGTTTAGATTCTAAAATAAAACTTAAAATGCAAGCATGAAACTCCTTGACAGGTCCATCTGTACAGGCTGTGGTAATTAGGTGACTGTATCTTTAGATCTTGTTCATGTCCACTATGTTTTCTGTAAAATAGTTTCCATGCTCTTTGCTCATAGTAATTAGTCGTGCACTACATGGAACTATTCACAGCAGGATTCCATAAGAAGTAAAATGGTGTTTTGAACATTGCAGCTAGAGTGCTGGAGATCCTTAGAGGGGAGGATCTTAGCAAACACATCAGGAGAGACATGGAAAAGTATGTGAAGCAGATAGATGAAAAGCTGACCAAGAGTATGAACATCTGGCACTCCAAGATCAACCTTCTGAACCAAGAGAAACAAAATCTCTTCAAAATGCTCTGGAAAATGTAGGTCTTTGTATGGTACATGTATTTCCATAGACAATACATGTATTGTTTTTGTGTAAGACATAGAGATTAATAGATTCATTCATTATTATGAGTGTGGGAAAGTGAGATTTCAGAGTGGACAAGATTTACGGTCTAGGACAAGGCTCTGCCGAGTCCTAGACCGTGAATTTTGGCCCGAGGTGGAATCTCACTATCCAACATGAGTATATAATGAATCATTGTTTTTTCGCATTATTATTTAACATTTAAAAACGATGTCCGACAACCTTTTGTTATGACGTTCAAAAGATGACTTTCGGTTTATCCCACCACGTGCTTCAAATGGTGCAAGTCAAAATGAGGGCACACAACAGTTTTTTCAAGAAAAACATGATAAATTGTAATTGATTAAGCAAAACAATTGCCTAATTGATAATCTCAATCCATCATTTTGCAATTCCCTACAGCAGGCAAAGTTTGTTTACATTTTAAAACAGCATAATTATACACAGTATAAAACAGAAAAATCTCACACTGCTATCTCACACTGGACAAACTGATCTCACATCGGTGATAATGCGAGAAATATTTCTCTGGAGAAAGCCAAGTCTCTCTGACAATAGAGATTTTTCTTTAAGAAAGAGATATATTTTTTGTGGACAACTTCTATTGGTAAATAGAAAAGTTTATACATGTACCGGTATATACATGTATATTAAATAAGAGAGGAGAGAATACATCGTCATGTACATATATATCCTATTTCATAGCTGAGTTATTAAGAGGGATTATTATACCCCAGGCAGCAACTTTGTCGATATTTAGGACACGAAGTGTAGATGTGCATTTACCAGGAAATTCTGATTCCATTACTATTCTTAAAATTTTGTCCCTTTTGTACTTAAAATATTGTCCCCATACTAAATATAGTAATGAACAGTTTGTCAGAGCAACTCTTCTAAAACTGCTGCATGGACTTTTTTAAAACTTTGTTGGTATTTAGGACATATTTTGTACATGTACATATTACCAGGAAATTCTGATTTCATTATTTTTTGGTGTATTTAGCACTTTTGAATTTAGAATTTTGTTGCTTTTACAGACAAAAATACAGATGTGCATACTTACAGGAAGTTTTGATGTGATGATGTTTTGGGAGTTACAATCATTTTAAAATTAAATTACTTTGTTTTAATTCATACCCTGCCATTCATTGTGTGTAGCAATTGTCATTTTTTTATGTTTTAATTTGTTTAGTCTATTTTGGTTTTTAGGTTTGGGGAAGTTTTTGTAGAGTCGGGTTTGCTTCTAGTTCACCCACTGCTGAATACCATCGCACACGACAAATCTGAGGTTTATGGCAAGCTTGCAGCCACTGCTAAAAGGGAGTCTCTTAGGAGTATATGTGCTCGCGGTCACAAGCGAGTCCATGAGTTCCTCCACCTCCCCACCTTTGTTGAGGGCTGTAGTGTGTTGTCCACCATGACAGATGAACAGTCACTGTGGAATGCCCAGGTCTGTTTCTTCAATCCATCTGTGTGCTCTGTTCCTTAGAATTGGAATGCTCATGGTCTAAGCCATTTGTATGTCACAATTGTAGAATGCTGATCATCTCTTAATCAATGTACTCCTCATTAACCAATTGATCATTGATCATTACTTTTCTTGTATATCATTTTAATTGACCTTTTAGTTTTCTTGTGGAGATGATGCCATAGGCGCTCCAATACCAGTCTCACCACATTTACTGAACTATGATGTAAACAGAGAGAGACTTAATGCCAGAAGGTACTAGTACTTGGTTCTGTATATCAAACATACACTCCACTGACCCCAGCCATCTTTACCTCATTTCACTACACTAACAGTTAACAACAATGTAAATTTTCAAAGCTTTTCATTAGTCATACTGTACTTTCTATCAATAATCTACTGTCATTGCTGAATGAAATATCTGGTTAAACTGTGATATTATATTACATTAGATTATATGAATATAGCAGAGTCAAAGAATGCCAAAGTAATTTAGGTTATACAACTATATTATAATTTTAGGAAGTCCTTTAATGCATTCTGTGATAGACTCCATTTAGTGTGAAAATGCATAAATATATCAAATTGACATCAGTTGGTGTTTCACTGGATTGATTGTCTTGATATACATGTGCTTGACAGTCTATGCCTAAATCTACATTTCTATGTATATTTCAGAAGTCTTGAATCTCAGTCCAGCTTTGGAAATCATGGAAGACCCATCCTCCACCTTCCAGTGACGCGGAATTATTACATAACGCCGAAACTGGAGTGTCTTTCTGCGAAGTAACTGGTTAATGAAGTTAACTACAAATAACATGTTTTGTTATCGTTTTGCAATTTTGTATATGCTATATAAAAATATCAATTACATTGAAATTGTTAAAAATATGTTATTAAACAATCAATAACATTGTACATATACATGTATTTATAAGTGTTGATGCCTTACAACATTTTTCAGTTATTGGTTTGTAAAATTTTAAAATATATAGTATCGTATTATTTACTGTTATCATACTAAAAGTAGTTCTAAATTCCAATAATTATATGAAACAGTAAATAGTTTCATTTTACAAATATTTTTCTGTCATAGTATTAGTTTGTTTTTAAGTACATGTATTTATTCTGTTATGCTAGTCAAGTTTTCATTTTACTGTAATCATTCTGCCATAATGTAAATTCATTTGATCAACAAGCATAATATATGGCCACACATGATGTTCTTTGGAAGAGTTAGTCAGTAGTTCTGTTTTCTAACCCTCTAGTCAGTCATTTATTTTTAAAAACTAAATACAATTATTATTTCTCTAATATACCTAATTATTATATATTTGATGGTAACCATCCTGTCTTACTGTTTGATGTTGATTTTATTTGCCTAGCTTTTTGTCAATGCATTGTGTTTTCTTTACAACAGTTGCTTTTATACATGTAGTTGGTTTATTTCTAATATTGCATCCATTACAGAATTATTTTTACATTGTGTTATTGTTTGCAAAATGAGAAAAATTAAATTGTGAAAATTTCAGTTGCAACTTCTGATTGAAATTAAAATTATTGTTTTAATATTAAGAGCTCAAAAGGTTTAGGACATATTAATTTCATGTACCATTACTTTAAGGAGACTAATCGTAATCATAATTGTAAAATAAACATCAATTTTAACTAGATTAAGAATTCTTTATTTTTAAATTGACTTAAAAATATGCCTACATACAATTATTAAACTTAAAGAAAAACAGCATCAAGCCATATACATTAAAGGAATAAGTTATACAAATTCTAAATGCTAGATAATTACACAGCATCAAAATATTGTGTCATTGTAACAAGAGGCCCATGGGCCACATCGCTCACCTTAGCAACAATAGACGTAAAATCAACTTTATGGAGTCATATACAAAATATCTGAACAATGTCGTATAATAGATTCTGTATCAAAAAAAAATCCCTCTGCATATTCTTACGTTTATCATTGAGCCCTTTTGTAACAGGATGATTTTACAGTCATATCACATATTGAGCATTGCAGTTCTCAAGAAAATAATCAGACTTAAACAACTGTTTATATATGGATAATACTGTAAATTCCTTATTTTACGCGAGTACATAATTCCGCAATTCCACTGTTCTGTATCAAATCCAGAGAATATATAATCGCGATTAGCAATGTTCTACAATAATTTACTATATTTCAAAACTGTCTGAAAAATAAAAGGGAGATTTTAAAATCTGCGAGGGTTGCCTCTCGCGATTTTACGCAGAAATTAATTCCTAAAGTTTAAATAGGAATCTACAGTAAACCTACATCAAACTTTGAACCCCCTGCGAGGCCCAAGAATTTTCCAGGGGCCAGAGTCTGAACAATTTTAAAGAATCAGCAATATGACAAAATGCTTGGATATAAGTAAAACCATATATGATAACATTTGAGTTTTTGTGATTAATTTAAATGTTTTTTTTTTGAAAAATTTGACGAACCCCCCCCCCCCCCCCCCCCCCCCCCCCCCGATGTGGCCCAACCCTACTCCTGAAGATTATGATTTTGACAAATTTTATTCTACAGTATCTGAACTGAATAAAGTTTTTCTAGACAAATTATGTTAAAGAAGATGATTTTTGGGAGTTGATTTTAATTAACTCTCCTATGCAGTTACTCTGGCAAACCGAAAGTGAAACAGTGTTTGGACCTCAGCACAAATCATCACCGCTGACAAAACTTAGACCTTGAAAATAATAGATAAACTCGATGTTTGTATGCTGAAACATTGTTTTTCAAGGAAACGAATTTATTTATAAATACCGTACCTTAAAAATAGTCAGATTTTGAATAGTACGAACAATTTAGGTATTTTTTGTAGTCGTATGTATTCCTACGCCAGAGTTCGATATAGTCTCGTTCAACCAGACGCTCGGCTGTCTCCGACAAGCAGAGTCTCGGTAGTCGGAGAGCCGAGCGTCTGTTTGAACGAGACTTAAGTTCAATATTGCTTGGATCCAGACATGTGTACAATTTTTAGAAATATTTCGATTACTGATACATAGTTTGATGGAATTGATTCTACCTTTGAATATTACACAACATCATTCATATGGGGTTTTCTCAAAATTCTTGTCGGGAAAAGTTCGAGAATTCATATTATAAAAATTGCGTAATTCAAATACAGATTAGAAACTACTTGCCATGCAAAATAACGTATTGTTGATTTAAAAATTAATCGTAATCGATAAAATCAACTCCCGTCAGTGCCTCAGTATTTTGATTAAAAAGATTTAACCCTATATATCCCTATGTAAAAATTGACCCCCCCCCCTCCCAATTGTGGCCCCACCCTACCACCAGGGATAATGATTTGAACAAACTTGAATCTACACTTCCTGAGGATGCTTCCACATGGGTAACGGCTTTTCTGGCTGATCAGTTTCTGAGAATAAGATCTCTAAAGATTTTTCTCTATATATTCCTATGAAAAATTCAACCCCCCATTGTGGCCCTACCCTAACCCTGGAGATCATTTGAACAAACTTGAATCTACACTACCTAAGGATGCTTCCACACCAGTTACAGCTTTTCTGGCTGATCAGTTTCAGAGAAGAATATTTTTTTTAAAAGATTTACTTTATATTCCAATGTAAAATTCACCCCCCCCCCATTGTGGCCCCACCCTACCCCTATGGATAATGATTTGAACAATCTTGAATCAACATTTCCTTGTGCTTCCACATGGGTTAACAGCTTCTCTGGCAAATTGGTTTCTGAGATTAAGATTTTTCTCTGTCTATTCCTATGAAAAAATTCAACCTCCCATTGTGGCCCAACCCTACCATCAGGGATCAGGCTTTTTGAACAAACTTAAATCTACACTTTCTGAGGATGCTCTCATACAAGTTACAGCTTTTCTGGCCAAATTTTTTTTGAGAAGATTTTTAAAGATATACTCTATATATTCCTATGTAAAAATTTGACACCCCCCCCCCTTGTGGCCCCATCCTACCCTCGGGGATCATGATTTGAACAAACTTAAATCTACACTACTTGAGGATGCTTCCATAGAAGTTTCAGCTTTTCTGGCCAAATGGTTTTTGAGAAGAAGATTTTTTAAAAATACCAACAAATTCTCGATGATTTTTATTTATCTCCCTTTGAAAGTGCTAAATGTAGGGCATGGCCCTTTGTTTTAACAACCTTGAATCCCCTTTACCTAAGGAGGCTTAATTTGTGCCAAGTTTGGTTAAAATCGACCCAGTGTTTCTGGTAAAAAGTCGAAAATGTAAAAAGTTTATTGACAGACAGACGGACGGACGTCGGACCAAAAGTGATCAGAAAAGCTCACTTCAGCTTACAGCTCAGGTAAGCTAAAAAAAAAAATGAAGATTATTATGTCGAACTAAATTCGATCGGGTTCGGTGTTTTATTGTCGCTAAAGGAAAAGCAGGTGCGCATGAGTTCACGGAATTCCAACATACCGGTGCGTGATCGTGTCGGCTGATAGATGTGTGGTAAGTGTCAATTAGGAAAATGTTATTTTCTGCTACAAGTAAGTTGAAATATGCTTCGTTTGTCTCGAAATAGATGGTAGACTTGAAATGTATGCTCAACATTATTCATAATCATTGCACAGAGAGAGAAATTTGGCGTTGTCACGGTGTTACATAAATTCAACTTTTTACTCATTTAGTGCATGTGCCCTTTTGCATTGCGTTGTCTCGGCATGCCATTTAAAGGAATGGTTTTGTAATTCCTTAATTTGTATTTGGAGAGCTATAGTCCACACTTGTGGTACAACCTACGTATGTTGACACTTGCATCGACTGCACGATTATTTAGTTTTGCTTCGTCAATATTTGTTTGTTGTTAAGGGTGTGCTACGGAATAGTGTATAGCTTGCACTTAAAGAGTGGACCATGCAAGACAACTGCATTTTTAAATACTTACCATTCATATAAATAGAAAATAAAATATATATAAAAATTTATTTATGTCTGATATAAAGAAAAGATTTTTTTTAAAATTTATCAAGTCTTTTTAGGAATATGATACTGAGGTTTAACAAATTCAATCTATTTCAATAATGACTGAATTCAGATTTATTGATTATGAAACTTTATTGAATAAACTTGTCTTATTAATAATTGATTTATTTAGAAATAAAACTCTCTTATAAATTTGAATTAGGCTTTAAATATAAGGATAAGATTTTCATGCTTCAGTTGGCAGATAATCATTCCTTTTGTAAGAGAACAAGTTCTGTAATATTTGCATCAATTGATCATCAGAATGTTATTTAAAATGTATACTTTATAATTTTGGGTTACTGATGAATTACTCAATTTACTAAAAATAAATGCGTAAAATGTGACAAATTTAGAAAAAGCTTATTCATATGAGTCATGAAATAATATCTTTTAGATAATTTTGTTTGGATTGTTGTATTTTCTGTTTGAAATTCTTCATAGGCATGTGCATTTCTGGAAGAGATAATACACCGACGCATACATGCAACTCTTGGCTAATTTCAATAATTTTTAAGAGATGTTATTTCATTTAGATTATGAATTACTCTGCATGAACTAGTCAACTATAAAGATTTTTGTTTTTTTAGCGATTATATTTGAAAACAAAGCAAAGATTGATTGTTTGGTCTATTACATGTATATACTTGAAATTGGGAAGTGATTGAATCAGCTGGTTCCTGTTCTATGTATTTATTACTTCTGCTTTGCCACACAATTACATGGTGTTTATTGATAGTCTAGCTGTATGGATGATCTAGAATCTTACTCAGGCAGTAGATTGAACCAAAAAAAAACCCATAAAAACAATAAGAATTTAGATTTAGAGAAGGCATTGAATATTAGAACCATTTTAACAAGAGCTTGGACTTTGTGTAGTAAAGTCAAACGGCAATGTGACATAGGCCTGTCTATTTCATTGTAGGCCACTCAGCCATGGCTCTTTGAAATCAACAGGATTTGTCTGGCTTTAGAGCAAAGACTAAGCAATCGGTGTATATTTCACTTGAAACCAGCATCATTTTAACTTGTTTTGACGCAAGAAATAGATCATTACATCCTACTGAAAGTCCAAGATCTTGTTAAAGTGGTTCTAAAAGTACTACAGTGTAGTGTAAATAATAAAGTGTCAGGTCTTGTAGGTTGTCCACAATCCAGGGTGACATGTTATCTGATGAGGGTGGATATTGTTTCTGGATTGTCTGCTATGTCATGTATTTTTGTTTATTTAATGCTTGAACCATAACAAAAAAGGTAAAAAGGAGAAGAAAAAAAAACAAGTTTTCCCCAGGCATCCAATTTTGATGCTTTAACTTATGAATGTATTCAAATCAAATACTTTTATTCTGTTGATCTGTCTGTCCTGACTCCATTTATGTATATTAATAATTACTTGATTAGTGAGGATTGCAAAACATTAGGATCAGCCAGGGGCATCAGCTTATAACGTACTGCACACACATTTTGGGCATTAAACACAGGTCCATATAGGATGGGGAAATTGTGGATCTTTTTGGTCAAGTTGGGAAATATTTAAGGAATAAGGAATCATTCTTTGAGTATGATGAGGTGATAATTTCGGTCAGGGCGTGATCAAATCCAATAAAGCCCGAAGGGCTTTATGATAGATTTGATCACGCCCTGACCGAAATTATCACCTCATAATATTCAAAGAATGATTCCTTATTACTGATATTTACATAATTTTAAGCCATCGTAGGATTAAATATTAGAATAAAAATAAGCAAACCCCGCTGGCGCCTCAATTTGGCGTCCTTTGTAGTTATGGGTTATATAGTGCAAAATCGATATACATGTATAGTGTTATCACAGGCAAAGACACTGGAAAAGTAAATATTTCATTATAAGACTCAATTATGACAAACATTAGTCAATAATATACTGAAAGTATTTCAAAACTCCTGTCTATTGTGTTTTTGAAATCATTTTCTATTTGCAAAAATTAAACTAAATCAGTATTACTTTTTAATTCATTTAGCGTCTCCCAAGAAATGAATCAAGAAGGAACTTAATTGCTAAACATGTACTCTCTCTCTTTTCTCTGTCTGTTAAAACTTGTCCTCTTGCCCTCTCTGTTTTCTCTCCCTCTAATGATTTATTTAACATGTATGCTCTCTCTCTCTCTCTCTCTCTCTCTCTCTCTCTCTCTCTCTCTCTCTCTCTCATATTTTATTTCATTTCGTTAATAAAGCTTGAAAGGCAAATAACATTTTTATGATAAAAAAAAATACTCTGAGGATCAGAGAACCCTAACTTTGCTTGTGTACACTTTAGACCTTAATATGTTTAGTTCTCAAATTTAAACCCTCAAATGTTAAAGTTTATCAAATATATCCACTGTGACCTAATATTGGATTAATGTGCATGTTGGAAACCCTATCTGTTATATTGATCTGTGTGATTATCCAGACACCTGTTTAAGATAAAAACATTTAACAGACTTTTTAATAGACAAAGCATTATATGGGTGGATTAATATAAGGTGTTTGGTGTGGCATAATAGCGGATAGTATGTGTAATTAACATAGGAGGCATTGTTGTGTGTTTTGAACATGTGATTTTAAAATAAAATTAGGTGAATACATGCTCTCGGGATTGAAACTGTAAGCAGAGTTTGAGAAAACCATTTACCGGGTATATCCATCCAAAACAAGAAATCTTCACACTCATTTCAACAAGAAACCACATGTCTGCTGGTATTATGAAAGTTCATTCATTTAAATCTGTCTTAATCTGATTAATTTCAGGTAATACTAGTGGCTCAGTAAGCTCGCACAGACATGGGTAAAGGAGGGAAACAGTTGGGCACCTATTCCTACCAGGAAGTGTCCAAACATGACAAACGGGATGACCGATGGATCATCATCAATAACCAAGTATATAACATCACCAACTGGGCACGCCGCCACCCTGGTGGCTCTAGGGTCATCGGGCATTATGCAGGACAAGATGCCACTGTAAGTTAAAGTGGTGTAATCATGTTCTCCTGGTTGTACATGAAGTCAGGGAAATTGTCAGGAAGATGTATCGCTGGTAGTCCTTGATTATAAAACAACTTCCTTGTAGACATAGATCACTGTAGATAGAGCAGAGTCACATCATTAAACTAATCACATAACCATATTGATTGCAACTGTAACAACCTCATCAGAGAAAATGACCTGGTATTGAGGACAAATCCTTGCAAGTTCAGGGTTGTGTAGAATCTCACGTATGCATCAAAAGTTTAAATAATAGAGGGTATCACATATGGAAGGTTATGAACACTCCTACACCATATTACAGGAAGGGGACCTACTAGCAACAGAAGAATGTTTCATTTTAAAAGCCCACCTAAAAGAATGCATTGTAGATAAAAACTGGGTGGGAATAAAAGGAATTTTAATTACTTTTATGCATCATATATATAGTGTGAATGATCTGTTTATTTTTTTGGTATTCTTATATAATGAAGTTCTCAATCTCAAAATACTTTGTGAAAAAATATTGTAAAATCACTGCCCTATACAGAACTCTGCTTTATGTTTTGGTACAATATTGTACAATGTCAGATGTCAGTCAACTAAAGACAACTATGGCATCAACTTGATGACTTTTAACAGCTTTATGACACACTATCAATTCTTTAGCATTCCATTGATGATTGTAACAAAAATAAGAAATTACAATTTATCCCTGATTATTAAAAACCACACAACGTTAATCTAAACTGATGGAATGCTCATGTTGAGTATACAAGAGGATATAGACACAGCTTCACATCTCTATTCCAGCATTTTGTAGAGCTTAGACATAAAACCCAGCAGTATGAATGTTGAGCTTTCAAAAAGTTCATAACTAGGATACAGGTAACCATTCACAGTGAAATTTAAATATCTTTGTATAACAGTGGATGTGTTTATAGGACATTTAACTTGTGTGGGTGAACCTGAGGAAACTAAACTAAAGGTTATGAGATATTCATTTGGCCTCATGATTACTCAAGGTATTTCAAGGTCGTTCTGATTTCTCAATCGTTAGAAGGTGATTTAAACATGCCCTGATCCTATACCTGTCTGAACATTACAAAAGCTGTTAAGTAACGTACTACTTTGAGGACTAATGGAAATTTCATAATTGGCAGAGTCACCATGCTTTTGCAGTTATGAAACATGCTCCTTTGGATAAATGTAGTCAACATTTTAAGTCTTGCTTCGTACATTTCATTTGATTTTTTGTTTGTTTTTGCTGTTAAATGCAAGTTAGGACTGTAATTTGACATTATACATGTACGAACGAGAAACAGAAATAAATACCGCTAGAAGAATAGCCATGACCTGATATCATTATAAATGCACAAATTTGTACCATTCATTGGAGAGGATGAAGAGATATATTAAGTGTTGTTTTGAAAGAAGAGAGAGAGCTTGTTTTCCACCGACATATTTTTAAAAGAAGTCCGCTGTGCAAGATAAATGAAAGATGAAAAAATGAAGCTCTCCTGAAATTTTTGTTTTATTTGTTAAAAGTATTCAGGACAAGATTTCCCCCCACTTGCAATAACCAAAAATTGGAAAAGGGGCACATTTTTATGTACACAAAACACTAAATCCAAGAAACAACAACTAAATAATTAGAGGGTATCGTTTTTGCAGCTGACTTGATTGAACAAGTTCTGACCTTTTTACAGGATGCATTTAGAGCTTTCCACAATGACCTTGATCAAGTTCAGAAGTATCTTTTACCTCTACATATTGGAAGTGTTCAAAAAGGGGAGGTCAATACAAATTACTCTCTGGAGAATGATTTTAGACACCTAAGAGAAACTGCTGAGAAAACGGTAAGTTTCAATGTTTGAGAGGTACAAATATTTTTAAAATATATTCTAAATCCAAAAAGCTATTAAAATCTTTTATATATTGTTTGTGACATTATTTATTACAGTGATAATTAAGGTTCCATGAGTGCTATATTAAATAGGTTAAAGAACAAGGGAGGGGGGAATGATTCAAATAATTCTGTAATATACTGTCACATACATGATGCAGGTATCTTTATAATGATTGCATAATTGATGTTTTTTTATCGTAACAATCAGTGTTATTTTCATTCAAAAGGAAATAGTTTTTGTACAGATGTCAGAAAAAAAAAATGAATTAAAAATCTATTGAATTTTAAAATAAGAATACATCTGTTCATTGTAGACATAAATTATTCTATTATATTTGTCTTCATTCTTTAGGGTTTGTTCAAGCCCAGTTACCTGTTTTTCTTCCTACACCTGGCTCACATCATTGCCATGGAGGTGATGGCCTATTTAACCTTGTACTACTTCGGTACAGGGTGGATACCATTCCTAGTTTCAGTCTGTCTCTATTCCACCGTGCAGGTATGTAATCAGAAAAAAAACCCAAAACAATTTGTAAACCTTTTAACAACTTAAATAAAGGATAACTGTATTTGAAAGATTTCATTGATGTTATTGATTTTGTTCTATTAGTAAATATTTTGTTAATGTTTATAAAGTATTTTACTTGTTTGTTTTGAATAAATACATGTACTGTACTTATACTTTAGAAGTTGAATATTAACGCTGCAGTTGCCCTCATAAAACTATTGTTTTACCCTGATTATTGGCTACCTAATATAATGATACTAATAGATGTTTTTACAAAAAATATAATATATGAAGGAAAAACAACAATAAACAATATATTTGTTAACTTGTCTTTAAATTGATTTATTATAAAATTCTTTAGTGAAGAAAAAATGTATTCAACAGAAATTGCACAAAATTTGTTTCATAACTTGAAGAATTATATTTGTGGCTTCATTTATTTACTGGAATGTAAAATTTTTCAGGTGTTGTTAGAAGTGGGTTTTATTGATTTTTACATTGATTTGGAAATACACTGTAATTGATACATTAGCAAAGTACAAAGTGTAACATAAAGATATTGGGAGGGAAGCTTAGATAACAACCAATGTTGTTTTCACAGATCATTGGGTATTCTTTGCTTTTTTTCTGCCTATGCAACCAATCTCAGGTTTAGAACTCAAAGCTAGAATGTTCTTCAGGGAGTAATATATCAGACTTCCACCACAGCTGGTGGCAGCAGAGAGAAGTGATCAATACATGGGTTGCCATGTCATCATTCCCAGAGCCCTATTAACATACTCCATTTCTCCATCAGTGATTTATTTCATGTCATACATATTGTAGTTATAGGTCTCCCAAATAAGTTTGAAGACCTATTTATTTTGTGGTCAAGAACTTGGTATTTTATTAGAGATAGAATAAATGCAGATACAAATGGCGGTCCATGAAAGTGACAACATTTTGAATTATGAGATAAAAAATATGAAATGATTTAAATTTGATATCAAGGAAATCATCACATGCAGTGAATATGTGTTAATCACTGTTTTACTACAAGTCTTGCAAGGGAACTGGTCATTTGTTTTAAAGATTACTGTAGTACTTAAACTAAATCTTTTTTCATCTTAAATATGAGCTTGAGTGTATTATACATGTACTAATATAGATCTCATTATCTTATAGTCTTTGATGGATTGCAAGTATTTCAAGGAATCATCATTTTTTAATTTTAATTTATTATTAACATGAAAACATAATTAAAAAAAATATCTTAACAAGAAATATGTTTCTGCCAAGAGATATTCAAATGATTTTTGACAGTTTTGATTAATGCATGCATGCAGGGTATCAAAGATTTGGGTTGAACTTTGTTTTATCATTATTTTCTTTTCACTCTTAAAATACACATTTTTGTACCTAACAAAGCTCAGTGGAATGGAAGATGATCACTACGTTACTTGGTCAGCATCTCTACATTTTGTTCATTGGTGATTGTACATGTACTACACCTTATGAATGAACATCTTAGGTTAACTTGTTCTAAATAACTACTGTTAATTTTTTGTAGCACCTGAAATTCTTAATTGCACTTATAATCAGAACAGATGAACAGAGATTATTTACATTTAGCTACTAAGATTGTGAAATTTGTTTTTCTTAACAAAGTGGCAATGCTTAGGATATGCTTTTGACATTCCAAATAATAAGGTAGGTCTCTGCTGAATTTTTTCTGACTGAAGGAGATTGTAAAACTTAAGTGCCATAATTTCTGACATGACCGATTTGGCCCATGGGCCTTCTGTTTAATTTTGTTTTCATTGATTTGGCCTTTGTTTCAATTGCTACGAAGATTGTAGCAAGTGATAATGATGTACCTACAGCAAATATTATACAAAGAAAAGATAGAAAATTGTGCATTCATTTGTAATAAATCTCTCAGAATAGCTATGTTAGTGGTCTGTGGACCAAGTCTTGTGTTACCAGTAGGACAAGCAAGCAGGACCTAAGCCAGGCTATTGTTTGTTTTCAAGGCACAATGTGGTTGGCTTCAGCATGATTTTGGCCACTTATCTGTATTTAAGAATACAACCTTTGATCACATGGTCCATTTCTTTACTATGGGATTTACAAAGGTAACTGAATGATGAGGAAATGGAATTGCTTGTTCTGGTACTGCATTTGCATCAGAGCCAACTAACTATTGCTGCCTGCTATTCCATTAAATGGAAATCAACAGTTAGTTTGGAAAAGCTTAGCTAGAGAGAATGAGAAAAAGTAAAGATTAGCTGTCCTTAAGGAATATGCTAGAATTATTACCAGTTGGATTGTCTGTGATGCAGAACAAACGAATCAGAGCAATTTCCTCTCTATGTTGTTTCTTGGCATTGTCATTTTAGCGGTGATTACTGAGCTAGAAAAACACAATAACACATTCTCACATTTACACTCAAGCTAATCATAACCTAGCACCATGTTTTGCTTGCTTGTGCATGATTAACCCAATAACCCTCTATACCTCGTTTCTTTCCAACAGGAAGTGTGTCCAAACCTTTGGGGATGGTAATGTTACCCCACTTGCCAACTTTGGTCTCTGCGACTGAATAAATAATAATAACTTCCACTGTTGATTAAACCTCTTATAAACCCTTTACTTGCAGAGCCAGGTCGGATGGTTGCAGCATGACTTTGGACATCTATCTGTTTTTAAGGCCAGCTGGCTCGACCATCTTTTTCATTTTTTAACAATAGGATGTATCAAGGTACTTGTTAGGCTGGTTGGCATACTGAAATGAAATGATGCCAACCATTCTGTTTAACATTCAATTCTTTTATTTCCCCTTTTCTCTTTTCCTGTGCTCTCTAAAGGACTTGTAAGGTGCCATTAGGTGATGTTTACAACAAATTTTAAAGAATTAACTGGTATATTAGAGTTACATGTACTAAAATATAAAAACCTTCAAAAAAAATAATATTAGAAAACATTGAAGCATGGTCCATTAATAAATCTCTGCAATTTTAATAAAACTTAATATTCATGGATCAGGAGCTGTTTATTAATGACAACATCTTGGCTTTCCTACATGATAGAAATAGTTTTATGTAATCAGCAGCAGAGCTACTGGTATGGCTTAAGTTTAGTATAGCTGCAATTCATTCATTTACCAGTTAAAAAAATGTATAAATATGAATAATTTTTTTGTAAAGTAGAACTTGCATTTTAATATTTAGCACCAATTTTAAATTTAATTGATAATTTTGAACTACTTTTGACCACTTTTTAAATAGTTATATGCAGTAAATGTAGTAGAATGATATAAAATACTTAAAACTATAAGGAGGCCACAATTATAAAATTTTTTGAACAACATTTTCAAAACTGTAAATACTAATAAGCATAAAATGTCATTGAGGTCTATCAATACTGATAAGCCTTCTATGTAAAATAATCTAATAAGAACTTTCATACTAAATTCATTTATGAATTTTTAGTTTCAGGGAGCACTGAGTTTCAAAAATTGTAATTGGTAATTGTATTTAGATATATTTGAATGTTTTTTGGGATTTGAAAATTAATAAAGAGATGAAAAATGACAAAAATGATGTCTGAAATCATATAAATAATACATACTTATATATTTATATTCATATTAATTAAAACAGTTGTAATTATTTTCCAATTGAAATTGACAAAAAATAAGGAAACTTTAATGCACCAGAATTATTTCATGAAATACATTTAAATACACGTGTAAATCAAAGAATTATGCACTTTCACCACAAGCTTTTGTTCCTATAATAAAAATTTACTCAAGTAGTATGAAAATAGTATTACGCAATGTACTACAGCAAAACTCGAATACAACAAACATGAATATAGCGAATTTACGGCTGTAACAAATTATCTTATTATATATAAATATTTCGGCAAATTTCTTATAAAAACCCATAGAAAATTGCCGTATATAAAAAACATGGCTATAACAAATTTAGGGCTATACCAAAGTAATTTTAAGACCCCGCTTGCAAATTTTTAGTGTATTTTATCATTTTTATTACAAATATTTTCCATTTCAAATATCATTTAAGATGCGTGCAATTTTCAGATGCATATATGATATACTCAAATTCAAATAGCATACGGATGGTTTTTTTTTAAATTGAAGTGACTATATATTGACATTTTTTGTAAATGGCAGTAATGCTAGGTCAAGATAACTTACTATAGTTTGAAAAACTGTAAGCTAATTATTTTATAATGAATTTGCTACAATATTTCTTACGAATTATTTGTTAACGTTTAGCGAATTACAGCTATAATGAAATTTTTTCAATGGTTCCATGAACTTTGCTTTAAACGAGTTTTGCTGTATATAATTGGGGTAAACTTTAATTATAGAAACAATTAAGTGCCTCTGATTTCTACCCTTAAAACATTACTTACCACTCATCCTCAATATACTGCTACACCACATGGTTAGGAGTTTGGTCAAGTTTTATTTTTATTATTTACAACTTTAGTTTTTAATGATCAAACAAAATTTGAGATACAGAGTTTGCAATTCTTTGTTAGCATAAGCCATGTTTTTGTTTACCGGTACATTGGTTTCATATACCAGTTTTAGTTCTTATTCAAGCTGATTTTTCTATATGCTAATTAATTCGTTTTATACAAAAATACACAAACCCTGGGATTTTCTTCTATGTTTAAAATGTAAGCAAAAACATGACCTAAGATTTGTTTGTAATTATATATAACAAAAGAATTTTGAGCTCTATATCTTGCTTATATCTTAACAACTTACACTCTAGTTTTAGTTTTATACTATAAGAAAAGTTTATTGAAACATTGTAAACATTAAAAATGAAAAAAATAAATTTTGACCAAAATCGTGACTTTGCCCCTTTTACCAATCATTATTGAATATTTAAGATTATTTCCCAATATCATTAGTTAAAGTGATTTATTGTTGTGTCGTGTGTATAATGTATCCACATAAAAATGTTAATGTTGCAAGATTGTGTCTTTAAAATTTTATTTGTATATTTTTTTTTCTTGAATGTTTTTTTTCCTTGTTTTTTTTTTTTTTTTTAATTTTATTTATTTGGATTTGTACACATGCCAACAACTCAGGTCTAGACAAAAATTGATACAGTATCAACCCAGCTATAATACAGTAATCAGTAATGTGAAAATAAGCTAGGAATGTGTGAAAGTAACAACTTATCAACAATGTCATTTTCTGTGGCATTTACTCCTAATCTCTGTAAATTTAAGTTCTTGCTGTGAAAAAATGACTCTTATTAACATATCTCTAAAATTAATATAATATATCATGGCCAGAATGCATTTTGCATGGCAATTATATACAAATAGCATTGTGAATGCTAGAAATGTATATCATATTTAATTTAAATGAAAGAAATTTTATTAAAATTGTTTTTTTTTTTAAATATATGATCATTTGATTTTCGAAGTTGATGCATGTTTTAGGAAACCATACATGCTTAGGTTAATTAGAGGTTTTCTCTTTTAATAAGGGTGCTTCTCCAAGCTGGTGGAACCATATGCATTATCAGCACCATGCCAAACCTAATGTGGTAAGTACCGATTGCATGTTGACTGGTCTAAATTTTTGGCTAAGTACAGATCAAATATATTTTTTCCATTCAAACCAATTATCTTAAAAAGTTGTAGACTTTCTCCTATTTTCACCAGCAGAATCGGTCCCCTTTCAAAGATAGAAATATTCAAAGTAAATAGGATATCTATATGGAAACACAAAAAAACCCTCAAAGTAAATGCATCTTGGGCATGTTAAGAAAAGGGATCCGTTTTTTCATCCAATTGATTGAGTTTATTTAACCTGTATGCATATCATGCATTAATTGTAATTCTACTACAGTTATTGCCGAGATCAAAGAGATGCCGCGGACATTATTCTCCAATATACCACGAACGTCATCAGTGAATTATCAGATCAGATATACCTATTTGTATCGCACTGATCATGAAAGTATAACTTTAAACCGTAAATTTTTTTAAAAGCATGTAAATTTCAAGTGTTAGTTCCAGTCAAAACGATGTGTATTGCCTCAAATGTTTATTTTTAAGAGATCAATGCGGCTGTTCCTAGGACCTCCCTACCACATTTTCACTGCGTGTTTTTACATAAAATATATCACGTGTAGTAGTAATAATCGTATTAAATTGCCCTCAAAATATTAGGAACATGATTCAAAGATATTTTATAAATAAGTGAAGAGTATTAAAAACCCCAAGAAAAATTCTGTCGTCTGCATGCGATTCCGTTGATCGATACACATGTAAACATTACTAACAAAACCGTTGGGGTTACACGGAACAGCCGTCAAAATGACCTAGATCGTCTCTCTATAGGAGAAACGATTTGTAGAAATACTGGGCTGTTAGTAGAATAGAAATAAAGTTCTTGTTATCGTGAATGTTGCAGGATAACTTCCTCGGTCTCGAAATGTTGTTTGAAATATAAAAGCCTCGGCTAACGCCTCGGCTTTTATATTTCAAAACAACATTTCTCGACCTCGGAGGTTATTCTGCAACATTCACGAAAACTCGTACTTTATTTCTCAAACATATCACACTTGTCAAAGATTAGTGGAAAAATGTACAAAGGTTTATTTTTGATTTACCAAAACATTTTTGATACCATATTTCCATGAGTTATAGCGAATGTCAGAGTTGTAAAACAAGCATATACACATGCATACTTATAACCAAAACTGTCATTTAAAACAATTTCAAATTCTTTATTTACCAATTAAGGGCCCTCAAGCGGCAACATGAAGATTGTACATACAACATCCAATGTACATAAAACATTCAGAAAACAGTACATAAAATTTTATGTAAAAGACCAAGAAGCTTTAGTGATTTTTTTTAAATACCTGTAAATTAATGCATGCATAAAAGATTAATACTAATTTAAATGTTAAACTAATAAAATGTTTTATCTGCAAACTTTCTTGTAAACTGAGAACTACTGGTAATTGTCTATATAAGCTTGCATGCGCTTAGTTTGTGTTTTAAAAAGGATCAATGTAATGTCCCTGTATTTGTCAATATTCTTTTTTAAAACACTAACAATGTTTTACCTTAATGTATAAAATGTTTGCATATTTCCTTTTGAATTCTAGATGGGCAAGGACCCTGACGTGAGGGTGGACCAGCTGTTTGTTGTGGGAGAGAAAATGCCTCTAGAGGTATACACACTAACAAATAATAGCAGTCATGTAGATTCTTTATTAACTACTGGTTAACTCGTATCAGCTGAAAAACAAATACCCTAATTAAAAGACGAAAAATTTTGGTTGGGGATTATAATTTCTTTACAAATGTGTTTTGTTCAGAACTTTAATCAAAACAAATTAAGTTCCTGATGATTTTTTTTTTTATTAGTAAAGGGTTATGATTATAGAATAATTATTTTTTTAAGTACCGTAACAAAATCAAATTTCCAAGAAACAATTTTATATCACAGATTAAAAAACATGCTATCCTTACAAAATGTTATCATAATTGTACTTTATGTAAAACATTTTTAAAAACTTTCTTTTATTTCCAAATTACCTTTGACTTTTTAAGGTTGCAAAGTCAAAGAAATCCAACATGCCCTACAATCAACAGCACAAGTACTTCTTTTTTAGTGAGTATTTTCAGCTGCAAGATATAAAGACATAAAATTCCTTACTGATACTCTCTTAGTAACAATGAAAATCAAAAGGATACAGTTTAAAGAAATTTATTGTATACATATATTAATATTTCTAATACTTTTATTATTCAGGAGGAATAATAAAAAACTGAATGCTTCTATTAAATCTATTAAAGAAAGTAATTGAAATACACCAATTTTGTTTGATCAAGTAAATTGACTTCATTTTCCATCAGTCAAAGTATGGATATATATGTAATTTAAGAATTTTAACATTTAGTAATTTCTGCTAATTTTGGAGTGTTTTGTTTTGTAGTTGGTCCTCCTCTCCTGTTCCCTGTGTATTTCCAGTTTATGTTGTTTAGACATATTTTCACCAGAAGGCTATGGAAGGTGAATGCCATTTATTTTTCTATAAAACTAGAAAAAAAATGTCAAAAGGGGGATGTTTAATTATGACGTCACGTGGCATAAGAACACTTGGGGTTATATAAAGAATTTATTACCTGACTGATATCCAATGCATATTGAGCTGAACATGTGATATTATATAAATAGTGCCTGTTTGGGAGGGTAACAGTTGAAATTGACACCCCGAGAAAACCATTGTCAACCGAGGAGGAAGCGGAGGTTGACAATGGTTTTCGAGGGGTGTCAATTTCAACTGTTATCCTCCCAAACAGGCACTATTTATTTTGTTATACTGAATGTCTTTTTTAAAATTTTTAAGAAAATTTTACTGCTTTTATATAGGAATAACGTGAATTCTACAGCGAACCGTACGCGCATAATTTTCGCGCATGTAACATTTTTTAATGTTACCCGTTGCCAAGTGCGTTGCTAAATCTGAGGGTAATAGTAAATATTATTACCTGCATCTTAACCAATCAGATTTCAGTATTTAACATGAAAGTATAACAAAAACAATTATTACTCAGATTTGAGATTGAGTTCTTAAACCTTGTTGATGGATTACATTTCAAAATAAAAATTACTTCATTTGACTAAAGCAGAAAGCACATACTGGTGCATGCACATACCTTATGAATACCCAGTAATCATTGTAAAAGATAAGTCAAATATTGTATAGTTAAACTCGGTTATACATGTAGCAAAGTCCTAGGGACCAATGGATTTACGTCGTTATAACCATAATTCATTATACATGTATCTGTATAACGAATTAGTAATAATTATCAAGCAAATTCACATTATGCATGTTTTCTTTTACCAGACTACAATTTTTGCTAATTGAAGCTTAGAATGAAAATACATTCTTTTAATAGCTTTGATAATCAGATTGTAAATTGAAGAATTTATGTGAAAATAAATTCATTCAAACTGCATATTATGAATATGTTAAATGATAATGCAAACTTTTTAAACAGTAAAGAAATCAGTGTTAAATTTTGTCATTATTCATCTCCACGGGACTTAAAATCAGTTTGTTATATCCGTAAATTCGTTAAGTTCTTATTAATTTTCACCGTAAAATTTTGCAAAAATTTGTCAAGAATTCTACTGGGGACTCAAAAAAAACTTCGCTTTCCTTGAGATTTCGTTGTATCCCTGTTAGTACTAAACAAGTTTTTTCTGTAAAGCTTTTAAAGTCAATTTACACCATATTACATTTAAAATGAAATAAATGTTGGTAATAACAGTATACATGTATATTGTTGACTGGAAACCAACTTTTATTCATGACAATTTTATTTTGAAATTAATCGAAACTGAACTGGTTCGAGGTGACTGATATGCTGTTTATCTATTTGAGAATTGGTTCGCAGCGAGAAATAATCACTTTGAAAAGGCTCTCACAAACCTAGCAAATATTTCTTGCATGCAAATAAAAGTTGGTTTATAATAACCTTCATAATCATTAATTTTTCTTCCTATATTACATGTATATCAGCAGAGTGTATGTTTTTCAATGCATTGTAGTAGTGAATTGTATCTGTAATTTATTTTATATATTTCAGGATTTCATTGTGGTCATGGCCTTTTATGTGAAATTTTTCTACCTTTATACATCAATGCTTGGATTAGGATGGGCACTGGTTTACTATGAAATAATGAGGTAACATTCACTAGGCATTTACATCATTGTAGTACATACAGTATTTCCTTTATTCTGTAAATATCAAATTAAAAACAGTAAAACTTTTTTTGATTAATGAATGATCTTTATTGATTATCAAAAAATATGATCATAAGAGTTTATTTTAATTTTATATTTAGAAAACACTTGATTTTGAAGACATTCATATAAAAAAAATAAGAATAATGATCCAAGACTGTATTTTTGAATTTATAGGGTGCTTGAGAGTCACTGGTTTACCTGGGTCAGTCAGTCAAACCACATCCCTATGGACATAGATCGTGATACCGCTGAGCCATGGATCAGGCTCCAGATGAAGGCTACATGTGATATTGAACAATCCTTCTTCAATGATTGGTTCACAGGACACCTTAATTTCCAAATAGAGCACCAGTAAGAATTTATTTGATATGTTAAAACCATGCAATCTTGGATAATCCATGATGTACCGGTAATATTTAATTTTTCCTAAGTGATACAATGACACAGCACCGAATGGTTATATCAAAATGTTGCAAGATAAATCTGCTTAAATTTGACGATGTTTTGAATTAATACCTGACATTTTTAGCTCACCGAGACGAAGTCAAGGAGAGCTTATGCTATACCCTCGGCGTCGGCGGTGGCGTCGGCGTCGGCGTCGGCGTCGGCGTCCGGACCTGGTTAAAGTTTTTGTTGCAGGTCCTGTATCTAAGCTATTACTTGTCCTATCTTCACCAAACTTGCATGGATGATGCATCTGGACCTACTTATGGACTTGAAAGACTTGGATGCTGAATCTGGGTCCTAAATTTCAGATGCTGGAGGAGGTTAAGGTTGTTGGACCAGGTTAATGTTTTTGTTGCAGGTGCCCTTTGATAGCAATATCTTAGTTACTGCTGGTCCGTACTTCACCAAACTTACATGGATGGTGTGCCTTATGATACTGATGCACCAGACAGGCTTGAGTGCTGAATCTGAGCTATATGTTTCGGATGCTGGAGGAGGTTAAGGTTTTTGGAGCAGGTTAAAGTTTTTGTTGCGGGTGCCCATTGATAGCAATATCTAATTTACTACTGGTCCTAACTTCACCAAACTTGTGTGGATGATGTGTCTTATGATACTGATGCACCTGACAAGCTTGAATGCTGAATCTGAGCAATAGGTTTCGGATGCTGGAAGAGGTTAAGGTTTTTAGAGCTGGTTAAAGTTTTTGTTGCAGGTGCCCTCTGATGATTATATCTTAGTTACTACTGGTCCTAACTTCACCAAACTTGTATGGATGGTGCGTCTTATGATACTGATGCACCTAACAAGCTTGAATGCTGAATCTGAGCAATAGGTTTCGGATGCTGGAGGAGGTTAAGGTTTTAAGAGCTGGTTAAATAAAGTTTTTGAAACAGGTGCCCTTTGATAATGATATCTTAGTTATTACTTGTCCTTACTTCACCAGACTTCCATGGATGGTGTGTCTTATGATACTGATGCACCTGACAGGCTTGAATGCTGAGTCTGGTTTCGGATGCTGGATAAAGTTAAGTTTTTAGGAACAGGTCACATGTTTAATAGATGATAGTACTATTTCAAACTTGCATAGTTGATTTAACTGTAATATGAATGAATTCCAGAGGTAGCTGCAGATGCAGAGCTTGATCTCCATTATCAGGGATGCTAAAAAATAAATCTTAGTTATTACAGGTCCTAACTTCACCAAACTTGAATGGATGGTGTGTCTTATGATACAGATGCACCTGACAGGCATGGATGCTGAATCTGAGCCATAGGTTGCGGATGCTGGAGGAAGTTAAGGTTTTAATTGCTAGTGCCCTCTGATGATGATATCTTAGTTATTACTGGTCCAAACTTCACCAAACTTGCATGGATGATGCGTCTTATGATACCAATGCACCTGATGGGCTTGAATGCTGAATCTGAGCCATAGGTTGCGGATGCTGGATGAGGTTTAGTTTTTTGGAACAGGTCACGTTTTATAGATGATAGCTTGCATAGTTGATTTAACTTTATTATACCCCCGCAAACGAAGTTTAGGGGGGTATATTGGTTTCACCCTGTCCGTCTGTCCGTCTGTCCGTCTGTCTGTCTGTCCGTCTGTCCGTCTGTCCGTCTGTCCGTCTGTCTGTAGACGCAACTTTGTCCCCCCTATAGAATTTTTTATTACTGCATGGATCAGTTTGAAAATTTGTACATATGTTGAACACCATCTGAAGATGTGCACCTGCAATTTTTTTTAAGATCAGACAAGATTTAATGATTTTATGACAGTTTTCATTTTCCTTATTCTATATATTGTACACTAATGTTGAAAAGTAAGGGAGGTAATCCTTACAGATTTTATTAATTAATTAATAGAAAACACTCTAAAATATATTTATATAAATACATCCAGATGGAGTTTTTTGTCTTTATGTCTTAATTAATAAAAAAAAAATTATTTTTTATAAGTATTCTATCAACTGACAATGCAAAGTTTTTGTTTGTCAATGATAAATTCTTAGGAGCTAATGAGAACATCAAAGACAAGTGTGGCTGAATTCATTTGTCCCAAGGGAGCCATTATCTGAGCCATGGTTCAGATGGAGCATGTGTTTAGGGGAAATTGATAATCTGTAAAATGGGTGATGGTTTTGGGGCTATTTTAAAACTGTTTCATGTAAACCAAAAGGTCTATCATTATAAGGAAATAAATAATATAATTATTAATAAAGAAGTTAAACTATTTTTAGAGGTTGTTTAAATTTATTTGTCAAGTAATTTGATGAAGTGACCCTATTGGGCATTAATTTAAATGAAATTCAAAATTACTGATATGATTGAAGTGTTTTGGCAATTTTAAAATTGTTTGTAATATTAAATTTTCTTTTTTACATATTTTTACATAGTATGGTAATTATGGTAATGTTTTGGGAGTTTATTAAATTTAACAAGCTCATCAAAGAAAATCATAGTCCTATGGGATCAATTTTCTGATTTGGAGTTCAATTGTGCCATAGGAGAAAGTGAGGAAAATTTGAAACAACTAATTGCATCTGTCAAGACTCTTATTAGAAAGATATTGAAAGTTTTATCAACAGAAGAGCATTGCTTGGCTACCGGTATTTCTATTCACTGCAAAGGGAGGGGTTATTGTCATTTTGTTGGTTTTTCTTTGAATCAATTAAATTAAAAAAATATATCATCAAATACATACATTTGTAAATGTATTACTGTTATAGATATGTATTTACAGTGAAATTCTGACAATTTTGATTTTAGTTTTTCTTTGTTAACTATTTTTTTTTTTTTTTTTACATTTCTAGAATTTTTTTTTTGTATGTGTTCCAAACCTTAATTATTATTCAATTCAATTATTTGTCCCATTTGAAATTAGCCTAGCGGGGGTATTAGTTCCATTAGGACAGTTCTAGTTATAAATTAAATGCAGAGGTTGCTTCAGATGCAGAGCCGGATCTCCATTATCAAGGATGCTAAAGGAATCTCCTACCTCACTCAAACCAGCTCGATAGATAGATGTGTTTGTTGATAAATGATTAACATGATTCCTATAATATAGTATTGTATGATATGAAACAATATTGTTTGATATGATACAATATGATATCATATGTTATATTATAAAAAGTTATAGGATACGATACGATATGATATTGTATCAATTTTTTTGATATTTTATGATATGATATTGTATCATGATATTGTTATGTATAGTATTGTATATTATGATACAATATTGTATAATATTATATTGTATTTTTAATATATTATTTTATCACATGATACAATTACATAAGATTTTGCAAAATATTATATTGTATCCTATGATACAATATTGTATATTCTATAATATGGTATCATACAATATTGTATAATATGATATTGGTTTCAGTAATATAGAATTATATCACATGAAATTGTATTATATGATATTGTAATATTATATAATATTGTATCATACGATATTGTATGATATGATATTGGTTTATATGATATATTTTCATATCACATAAAATTGTATTATATGATATTGTGATATATATTATTGTGTCATATGATACAATATGTATAATATAATAATGTATGTTATAATATTTTACTTTATCACATAATATTGTATCATTTGATAAGATACAGTGTTGGAATCAAATTATATTGTATTATATGATATAATATCATATAATGTATCAAATATGTTTCAGTGTCATTCAATACAATATCATACTATATTATACAATATAATATCATGTTTCAGTGTTATGATGTATTATGTAATATGATATTTAATTTTATATCATTGTATTGATTAACATATGAACATATGATTATCATAAAAAAAAAATTTATCAGATGATATTCGATATTTTGTCAAAACAGAATCCATGAATATCCAAGATCATAAAGTATGATTTTCATATAAAATGATAAAGGTGGTCTTATGAAGGTGATGTCTCATAAGGGTGATGCTCCGTCTCGGTGAGCTTAGTAATCTATGATTACCTATGTTTTTTTATTTTGGTTTACTCAAAGCAGATAAATCATAAAAATATATGAAGACATATGAAAAATTGGTGTAGGCTCAATTACATGCTGTTCAATATCTATCTGATAATCATCACAAACATTTTATGTACTCTTACAGCATTGTATACATTAAACAGCATGTCAGATGTTTTGAAGCTTGCCTGTTAATTTGTTTTATAGCCTGTTTCCAACCATGCCTAGACATAACCTGTACAAAATCCAGCCTCTTGTTCAGTCCCTCTGTAAAAAGCATGGAATTCCATACCAAATGAAAACCCTCTCCCAATCCTTCATTGACATTGTGAAGTAAGTATGGGCCTCATATATGCTCTTTACAGGTATTTTTCTGGATTGAACAGTATGAAAAAACCAAAAAGGAGGGATAAAATTGTATAAATACCGGTACATGTAGTTTTAAAGATAAGGCTTATATCCTTTTCCAAATTAAGGTTATTGGTCAAATATATTAATTATGATTGAGCTTCAATGGAGAATGAACATTGATGCATACCAAACTTTTCAGTCAAACTACAAATGCAATCATGGTATATTATATCAGAAGACTAGGAACCATTCTTCTTAACTGACCATTTTCACCCTATTTTCCTTGCAGATCCTTGAAGCACTCAGGACAACTATGGGAGGCAGCGCTGCATGCACACCATGTCTCTTGAGCAAATGACAACCAGTCAAAAGTGCCTATTCATACAAATGTTTTGAACATGACAAAGCTTGTGTAATTTTTCTAATATACTGTATACATATAAAATTGTTTTATATTGTTGTTTGACAATGGCAATATTCATTTTCCTGGTGCACCAGCACAGATCTAGAAATTTTGGGAATTGAAGTTTTACACAATTCTTTCTTCTTCACTTAATGTTGATTTGTTTTTGATTTTGACCAAAGTGCTGAAGACAAAGCTCTAGCTATATGAACAAAGCTAATGACATCCAATCTGTTTAGCTGGATTTTCATAATTTATATTTTTTTATTCAATTAGAATATTTTGGATTTTGGTTTTTCTTTTGTACTTTCTGCATGTTTTATGTAGGTGTGATTAATATATACCTTAAATGTTGAATTAGTAATATTTTATAAATCTTTTCTCTGTTAAATTGTTTCTCTATTATACTAATTGTATTGTGCTTTGCTAAATACATGTTAAATCATTACCTTGTGTTGTGTGTTAATTGTGATATGGAATACAAAGATGTGGAAATGCTAACATCAAATGAATTACCAAAATCGATCGATTTCTATGTGGGATGCTTTTATTTAGAATGATGGTAAATAGTAAATAAATATTTTAAAAATTAGCTTATTTCAGTACCAGTAAGAATTTGGACAATTCTGCAAAATTTCGGTCTACGGAACTCAGACTGAATAAGCCATAAACATTTCCTAAATGCATATGCATAATTACTTCTGTTGACAAATGGACAGACTGTAGAAAACTTTTGGCCAAAGAGATAGAATGGGAAGCTTTTGCTATTTCCTTGGCATTGGCATATAATTCAACTTTCTGGAGCATTTCTTATGTATGAGATCTTACTGGTCTTGTCTTCACCAAACTTGGACGGATTATGTACCTTATGACATTCATATGCTTGATAGACTTGGATACTAAATTTGAGCCACATTATTTTAGATTCCTGGAGGAAGTTAAACTAAGTTACCTGTCCCATCTTTACCAAATTGTCAGATGGTTGATGCATCCAATGATATTAAACATTTCAAATTGCATAATTGTTTATTATATCAATAAACAAGAAATCACATGATATAACAATGATTCAGATCATAATATATTGGTGTATATTATTGATTCATAATATGAAACGGTTACTGTATTATAATGTGGCATAATATTGAGGGGTATCATATATTATAATACCAGTTGCCACCATTTTTAAATTGCCCAACTCAAATACTTTAAAGGAAAGAGCATAAATTTGAGGTCAATACTGTAGAATGGCAAATAATCACGATGGTAATAATTTCATTATGTTCGAGATTTAATATTTTCCCACGAAATTAAACCCATGATGAATACTATCATTAGTTTAATAGTTTTCAAAAATGTTTCAATGCTTATATTCTGATCAAATGATTTTTAAGCAGCGTGAAATTAAAACCATCGCGATTGGTACTTTAATAGAAATCGTGAAATTTTAACACCGTAGAATTTAAACGACTTACAGTAGTCGGACTTGAGGATGAGCATTGATTGGGGGGGAAGTGGGTGACAGCAGGCCAGGTTTGTTAAAGTAGTTTACTGTATTTAAGGATATTTTAGCATTGAATCGTTATTTTTTGTAAGATGACTGGTGGTGTGCTCACATATTAATTAACATGTTGTAAACATTTGTTTGCACATACCGGTGAAGTAACGAGACAAAATATGTTTGAAAACATACCAGTAATGATTTTTTGCTTAAACATATATATAAGGAGCATATGGCTCAGTGGTCATGGGCATTAGGCCAGAAACTCAAAGGTAGCTGGATCAAGCCTTGCTGTGGTCACTGGATGTCGTGTGTTGTACCCATAGACAAGGCAATGTATCTACATTGTCTCAGTCTACCCAGCTGAAAATTGGTACTGGCTTAGTTAACCTGCCAAAGACTAGTTTCCCATCCAGGGAGATTCAATCACTCTCATCAGCTTGGCACCAAGGAAGTCGGGGATAAGCACTGGCCCGACTCTTCATGTCTGAGAAAGATGCCTTGTCTGTGATTAATATCTCAGAATCCATTGCATCATTAGGACAAGTTTAAATTAATGGAACAGAAACGGCCACATCTGTGAATTTTGACGTCTAAATAAATCTCATATACAATATACATGTAGTATCCTAAAATATTATAGTAGTATCATATAATAATGATATTAATCCTATTGCAGAAGATTGATCATGTTTATACGGTACATGTACTGATTTTCTTTTTAAGGTGAATGCTTGAAGTTTAAAAATTTCCCATGGGAAAGATGAGAAATAAAAATCAGATAAAAGAAAATGACAATTGACAAGTCATCTCCCTTTGATTGTTCACCCATCAATTCCAGATTTCTAAAGTGTTTTTCTCAAGTTACAAGTTTAAGAGGATTGAAATTCACAAAATATTGAATAAATATCCTTGGATAATATTTACTCATTAGTTATTACATGTAGTACTATTTACTGTTAAGTCTTAGAATGACTTTACAGATGGACTGATAAACATTGATTCATTGGCAAATGGCAATTTCACAAAAAAGCACTTAAACACATTATAGCTTCCGCAAATTTGTATTTCAGTTTCCGTTATATGATATAATGGAAACTAAAATAATGATATAAATTATATCACTAGACTGAAGAAAAAATCAGCATTTCTAGTAAAAGTCATAGGAATACATGTTACATAGCACTAATAAATAATAATTAAACAATATCCTTTCAAATATGACATTAAACAACAGTATTGAATGTGTACATATCTGCTTTACTTGAAAATAGGTACAAACTATGAATACAAGTAAACTATACATATTATCTATGGTTGCTGGCATTTTCGGAAGAAACTGAAATTATTTTTCAGAGTTCCAGTTCATTGTTAACTTTATGCGATCTGTGTCGCAAATGCGACTCAATAATTTCTTTGTATTCAAAACGTCCCAGAAGCTGATAAGCGAGGGGGAGCAAATGTTCCATAATAGGATGAAGGACATCTCCTCCATAGGAAAATAGGTCAATGCCAAGTTCAAGTCCCTCCCCATAATCACATTCATCATTTGCAAACTGTACAAGTGTCACAAGTTCTTGAATAGGGTCCATATTCTTGTCTCTTTCCTTTTCAGTTTTACTATCCACGACTTTCTTCAACATTTTCTTTAAATCAGCTGGTGTTTCCGGTACTGGCCTATAGCCAACCTCATTCTGGTCAACAGGAACAACAATTCCAGCCCCATGAAAACTCTTGCAAACAACTTTTTTATTGCGTTGTTTCATTGAAGGGCTTTGTAAGGCTAAACAAATGCCTTTGGTCTGCGCAAAGTTAACCAATTTACTCTGGAAATGTTCCATCTTTTTCTTCTTTTCCTGATCAGTAGATTTTGCTTTTAATGTTTCATCAATGATATTTTTCACAGCACCAAATATGTTTTCTCCTCTAGGCACTATGTTACATGAATCTGCTGCTTGGTTCACAGCAACAAACACTGGCATTTCTGAAGGAACATCTCTGAAATATCCAATATGGAACTGAGTTTTGTCATCACCTCTAATAACAGTCATAAATTCTGGAGGATCATAGTAATAGCGGTAGTGCAAGAGGTAGTTAGGTCTTCTTCCATTCTTGTTTCTGCTGATTCCTTTATGTTTTCCCGCAAGAATGTCATATGGTCCGACTAGCTTCCAACCCAGGAATGAATACATTGCGTTTTCTGGTTGTGATTTATTTTGCTCTTTGCAAAACTCCCAAAATTGGTAAAAATCTTCTGGCATTTCCATGAGATACTTTTGCTTAATGTTATCTTTAACATTATCGGGGGATGGGATGTCTTTATCCATTTGATCTGAATCAGTTTCTTCTTCTGCTTTGGCATCACAACTGCTTTCATTGGGGCTCTCCGATGCCTCTTCAGGATCATTGTCTTTTGGCGAATCCACACCTTTAGTTTTTTTCGTTTCATTTTCCTCTGAATCGATGACATCATTCGCTCTTTTTCTTTTGGGATTGTTTGCTTCCTCATCTGACTCTGGTGAATCATTTGGATGTCTATAATCCCGTAAATGCTGTGGATTCTTTCTATAACAATTCCCGCCATATCTACACGGTTTCTTCGACGCCATCTTTGTATATACTGGGTAAGTTTAAAAACCGTAAATTCTTTGAAATTTCATTTTTAAAAAAGAATAATTCTTGTTAGGCAAAAATCAAGGACATTCACAAAAAATAAAACTTATAAATTTATTTTAAGTCAATAAAAAAATAATGAAGTGTTAAAATCATAAATCATTTTCTGAATTATACATAAAAAGATTTTGCATTGAATGGACCTACTAAAATACGGTCAGAACCCCATATCAGATGCCGTTTGTTGGGTTGTAACAGTTTAATGTACTATCATGTCACAAGTTGTTGATTAGCGTGTTTCAGAACTTTTTTTGAATTCAACATGAATTGTAATATGTAATGTTGTAAGCAAAAAGACAATTCTTCAAGTTGACATAAATCGAGGAGGGCCAAAAACCCACTGAACCGAATTTTGAAGGAACCTACACGTGTATCTTGTAAACAGGTAAACAGCAGCACATGGATTGAGTTAGCCTGTTAGGGAGATTAATTTTCTTGATTCTACTTGTATGATAAGTCATTGACTCCGGTTTTGTTAAAATAGAAAATATGTGTAGAAAACATCTACAAAAAATTCTATTGGAGAGAAAAAACCCATTTATCACATGTGTTCATAACAGTGTTTAATGTAATTTATAGTGATGGTCAGTGACATGTATTCAACTTGCTGGGATGTAGAACAACAAACCTTCAGTAGCTGACTGGAACCCACTTGACAGTGGTGTATGTATTATATTTTGATATGCTGTTAACTATTATTTGGCTTAATTTTTTTTGTAAATACTTGCATGTATTAGGCAAACTCAATGTTAATCTTTTCATAATTTCAATTGTGATCAGTTAATGTGTCTATCTGGTATTCAACACCCCTAGGAATGTTATTGTTATTAAAATTTTAGACCACATGGTTTCATTTGACCTTTCAATTTCGTAGTAAAAATTGTACCTCGTTTTTATAGTCTATTTCACAGTATCTAGGTTCTTGTAGTCATATATAAAATCTATAGGATTATTGTTTTAAACTTTATCTTCATTAATTGGTGAATAAAATGTGTTCTAGAAATAAATGTGACAAAACAAAATTTAGTTTTTGTCTGCTGTTGCAACAACTAACACGCTTTAAAGAGATCCCTCCTGATGATTAATTTTCGATCCGCGCCTGACCTAGTAATAACATCAATAGGGAAACAGACTATACTATTTTATGCAGAATGTTCCTTGAAAATGGCTTACTTGATATATATGGCACGCCAAATTCACAAAAATGAACTTAACATAGTTTCACAGTCGATACACTAGGTTTATCAGCTGTTTAATATAGTTTACGGATCCTAAACTATAGTTAACAATTCGTTAACTATAGTTTTCATCTGTGAAACTATATTTCATGAATGTAAACTATAGTTTGCGAATGATAATCATAGTTTATCTATCTGTAAAAAACGTTTACAAAGGATTTTGCTGATAAATATAGATTCACATTTGTTAATTATAATTTACAATCATAAACTATAGTTAAGAGTTGTTAATTATAGTTTCGCAAATCATGAAACTACATTTATCAGACAAATTCACAAAAATGAGCTAAACATAGTTTCACAGTCGATAAACTAGGTTTATCGACTGTTAACTATAGTTTACGGATTGAAAACTATAGTTAACGACGTTTATCTATATTTCATGTCTGTAAACTATAGTTCACGCGATAATCTATGTTTCACGTCTGTTAACTATAGTTAACACTGAAAACAATCATTTGCAATTGCAATCTGATAAATATAGTTTCACCATTGTGAAACTATAATTAAGGCCAGCATTTTTTTATTTTTAGGTTTACAAACAACAAAATGATAAAGTTCCGTAGGAGGAGGAAATAAAAAAAAAATTAAAAATCTCTTTTGACCTACAATTTTTTTTATTTTTTGGTTTACGAACCACAAAATTGTAAAGATTATTAGGAGAAAGAAAAACTTTTATGACATCATCTTTATTCTAATAATATAATAAATGACAACTTCATGATAGTGGAGTGTAACTGCATCAAGTGTAGCATGTGAAAAGTATGTCATTGGTGTAACATATCACTGAAATAGTACATTAATATTAGACATACAGCTTTGATATTACATGTACATATAGCAATGTCAGGGGTGTGCAATTACAAAATTTGGCCGCAAACTTACTAGCCCAAGATTCAAAGTTACTAGTCAGACTATTGTCGGACATGTCAACATTTCATTTTAAACAAAACCCAAAATGTTATGTACATAAAGTCATAATGTGTTCTCCTGTATGATTTAAGAAATGAAGATAATAATTTTTCTATTGATCGACGTATCAAAGAAAAAATTGACCGGAAAACTTCATCAATGCGCGTAGCACAGAAAATAACGGAAAATGCACAAACAATAATATGATTTTTTTTAATTCACTAGGCAGGTCACTTTAAAATGTGTTCATGAGAATAGTTACTGCAGAAATTTATAATATCTTTAATACATCTCTCTCTCTCTCTCTCTCTGTAAAATAATTTTTTAAAAAGGCCAATGAATACATATGCCAATTCAACACAAAAAGAAAGGGAATCATTTTACAGTGATGTACTTGAAAACAGCTGCACAGGTAACTATCGAAGCCATGTTCAATGAAGTGTGACTATCTCGTCTAGCCACTGGTCAACACTGTCGGTAAAACTTCAAAGAATGAAACTTACAGCAGAGTGTTTGTAGAAGCTTCTCTGAAGAATGTAGCACGAGAAAAAGATGCGTACGAAATTTTTAGGCTATCATGACACAAAAAGAGCAGATTTTATGCCTCTGTGTTAACAATGACGATACTTTTTTCCTACTAGGAAAAATTTGCTGTCGGGGAGAAAAAATAGATCTTTTTTGTAATTTTATTTTTTTTCTAAAAATTCAGAAAACCGAGCGGCGGGTTTGTAAACCTAAAAATAAAAAAATGCTGGCCTAATGACTCTAAACTATAGTTCACGAATGCAAATTGTACAAAGTTTATCTGATAAATATAGTTTCACAATCGTGAAACTATATTTATCAACTCTTAACTATAGTTTACAAATGTTAACTATAGTTTACAGATGTTAATCTATATTTATCAGCAAAATCTATTGTTAACGTGTATTTCCAGACAGAAAAACATAGATTTGCATTCGTAAACTATGTTTAACAGATGTGAAATATAGATCAACGTCGGTAACTATAGTTTTGGATCCGTAAACTATAGTTAACACCCGATAAACCTAGTTTATCGACTTGTGAAACTATGTTTTGCTAATTTATGTGAATTGGGCGTGCTTTAGATTTGTAAACCGTAGTTTACTGATCATAAAACCCTATTTATCAGATAAACTATGTTTAACAACCGCAAATAATTGTTTTAAGTGTTCACTATAGTTTACAGATGTGAAACATAGATTATCGCGTTAACTATAGTTTACAGATGTGAAATATAGATTAATGTCGGTAACTATTGTTTACGATCCGTAAACTATAGTTAACAGTCGATAAACCTAGTTTATCGACTGTGAAATTATGTTTTGCTCATTTTTGTGAATTTGGCGTGCCATAGATATACTAAGTTTTTATGCAAAGCAGACACCCATTATTTTTTTTAAAACATGGTATTGCACACCACACACACACATCAAATATGACTATGATTTTATTAAGCAACCCAATGTTTATATTTTCAACCACTCTACACGTGGTTGAACACAAACAATAACTCTGTTCTGAATATTATCGTTTAATATAAATAACTGCTAGATGGTGAAATAAGACATACATCTTAAAAGCTTTTCACGTTTTAACATAAATCAATGTAAAATATGATATAAAAAACGACCAGAACTTACGTATTTTGAGAATATTATCCGAACACTTATACTTCCGCTCGAAATTTCACAGGAACTGAACAAATCTCGGTGAAGTCTCGTGAACTTTCATTCGAGCACCTCTGGATTTATTACGTATTTATCAACGATAAAGAAAACATTCCAAACATATTCCTAGGGGTGTTCAAGGATGTGGCTAGAATTTAATGTAATAAAAGTGACTTTCAGCAATATTGCCCTGATTTGATTAGGGGCTGCTGAAGGCTACCATGCAACTATGTATGGCACGCCAAATTCACAAAAATAAGCTTAACATAGTTTCACATTTCGTAATTTGATGAATTAGGTTTATCTACTAGTTACTATAGTTTACGAAGCGCAAACTGTTTTGTTAACATTTTTGTTAACTATAGTTTTCATTTGTAAAACTATATTTCACGGTTGTAAACTATAGTTATTAACGAATAATAATCTAAGCTAGTTTATCTGTGTGCAAATAATGTTAACAATTAATAGATTTTGCTGATAAATATAGATTCACATCTGTAAACTATAATTTGCACTGGTTAAATATAGTTAAGAGTTGTTCATCATAGTTTAACAATTGTGAAACAAATTTTTATTTATCAGATAAATTATGTTTTGCAATTGCAAATGGTTGTTTCACAGATGATGGCGTTAACTATGGGTGACAGATGTGAAATATAGATTAACAGCATTAAGTAAAGTTTCAAAGATGATAAACTAGGTTTATTGACTGTTAACTATGTTTAATGATGCTAATGATGTTAACAATACTTTTAGTTTATGAACTGTAAACTATAGTTAACAATTAATTTGCAAACCGTAAACTATAGTTAAGTAAACGATCTGTAAACTATAATTAACGATTTGTTTACTGTAGTTTCCATCTGCAAAACAATATTTAAAAGTTGTAAACTATAGTTTTCGAATGATAATATGCTGAAACGAATGTTCTAATATTTGCCAATGAATAGTAAATTTCTGATATTCGAATATATATCTATATAGCATTCGAATATTCGATCACATGTTTCACACCCATATTAAGCACTGTAAACTATGCAGCATAGGTTATTTCGTTACAATGGAAAAGAGAAGCTGGAAACATTTTACTCTGAACGAAAGTAAAGAGAAAGCCATCTATGACTGCCATGCTTGGTAGAGTCTATTACTTAACCTAGTAATAGACTCATCCACCATGCTTGTTTACATTGAAAGTAAAAGCAGGGTTTACATCAAAACGAATACAAACATTCTGGATTTTTCAATTCATATCAGACTCTGAAGAAATACTTAATTTGCTTAAATGTTTGAACGAGTGTAAGCTACAGAGAGTTAATATCGAAAGGTACATCGAAATTTTTGTTTAAAAAAGATACCTCAATATAATTTGTTTTTTTTAAATTATATTTAAACAGAACATTTCATGAATTATGAGCATTTTTGGTTTTCTGTTTAATACTATATCAAAAATGGCGGAAATATTTGGAATGACTTTCGAAGTTACATATCAGTCTCATACAAGAGTCAGGACTGCAGTATATTATTAAAGAAGTAATTAATCTTTTGATTGTAGTTGATGGAAATTAAAAAAAAAGAATTAAATATATTATTATTTGCATAAAAAATAAATGCGCACCCAATTCAATGGATACTAATGCATTAAGATTCAACTTCGAATTGACGTGTTTAAGCAGTCTACACATACACCCACTTAGTAATACAAACTATCAAATATGCTTAATACCATTCGATTCATATTCGAATATTTGTAGGCACTCACAAATATTCGAATACTGATTTATGGTATTCGTTTCAGCACTAAATGATAATCTGTCTGCAAATAACGTTAAACATAGATTTTGCTGATAAATATAGATTCACATCTGTAAACTGTAATTTGCATTCGTTAACTATGATTATAAGGATGACGTTTACTCAGAATGAAAAAAATTCCACTGATGATAATGAAAAACCAACTATTGTGTGTTATAGACCTTACATGGTAGTGTTATTCTTCACTTTCAAAAAAGTAGGTCAATGACCTACTTTTTGAGTTAACGGCCATTGAATATTTTTTGAAAATTTGAGAAAAATCCATAAAAATTTTAAATTATGATTGAGATTTATTTAATTGGGATAAAAATACAAATTGCTTAACTCTTTAACAAATGAAATACAGTTTATGAATGGTAGTGACATTAAATAGATACAAAGCATTAAGTTTTTATTCACAATTTTTATAGATATTATAGCCCTGTATCAGTTTTCAAATTACAGAGTTGTCTCTAAAAATTGATGTAGAAGGGAGAAATAAAAAAGTAGAAGGGGATCTGGAGGTCTAGCTTATAGCTAGATTGTGATTGAAATGAAAAAATAGCCGGGTAATTACGTCACTTTAGGTGGCCCGGGAAATTCCCCGCCTCCCGGGTCTTAGAGACATTGCAACCCTGAATTACTACCCATTTTTGATTCAATATAACAAAAAACTGAATAATGATAATGCTTAAACATTTATAGTATTAAACTAAGTATTTTGACCTTTCTCTGCTGGCATAAAATTTATTTGAGGTCAATGATCAAACTTTTGAGACATGTGGTGTCTTTTATCATTTTTAAGCATTTTTCAATATTTTTGCAGTGTGTGCCATACGATTATCTAAATGAAAAAGCAAGATAAAACCAACAGAAAATATGCAAAATTATGTTGATTAACAAAAAAAATCTTAACTTTGAATATTATAGTAGCTACCAAAAATATTTCAGTGGAAAACAAAATCTGAAAAATTTAGTCCAAATTTCCTCTGTTTTGCTTAATTTAGTAAAAATATTGATTGTTATATCAATAATAATTCATTTCATAAATACTTTTTGTATTTAAAACAAATTTTTCTCATGAGATTGAACTTTAAAACTATCCGGATTTGAGAACTCAAACCTTGCATGCATGATTAAACATGCATCCTTAAGAGGTTTATAATCATAGTTTCAAATACATGAAACTTTATTTATCAGATAAACGATATGCTTTGCAATCACAAATGTTTGTTTTTTAGTGTTGATTATAGTTTTCACTTCTTAAACATAGATGTTCATGTTAAATTAACTACAGTTTACAAATGTGAAATATAGATTAATGGTGTTAACTATAGTTTCACAATTGATAAACTAGGTTTATTGACCATTAATTGTAGTTTATGAACCATAAACTATACTTAACTGTTAACTATAGATTATGATTGTAAACTATATATAGTTAATGACTCATTACGTATAGTGTTCATTTGTAAAACCATGCATATTTAACGTTTAGGTGCATGCATGAGTATTGTGGCCCATTAGCCTCTTATTTAAGCTTAGTGTAGGCACTGAATTGTCAAATGGTAGCTACCTTGTTTCTTATTTTTTGCTCAGTAGGCATTAAATGGCATGCAAGGAATAAATTTAATTACCAGGTATTTATAATATAAAACCCAAAGGACTTAAAACATAGGAGTGTACTTCTTGAAGGACCCGCATACATTGCAAGATCGAAGGCTTGATATGCATGCAAATTCAAATATTCTTAACAACGCTAAATTGACCAAAGTTATGTTGCACAAGAGTTAATTATAAAGAACAAATCATAAATCAATTAAATATACCCTTAAAACAAAGCATATATATAGGTGTTTTATACATGTTATAGCTATGTATACAAACAATTGATAAGCACCATGCATGTACTGTTAGGTGAGGTACACTCGGGGTGAATTATATACAATAAATGATGTGTATTCACTACCAACACTTTATTTAACAGGTTAAAAAAACAATGAATAATCAAATATGTTTAATTTAGATTATAGAGAAATCAGAAGTAGATTTGCTCAGTAATTACATGTACGGTATCGATAAACGACAAAAATTGAGACAGTTTATTTCACTTTGAGAGACCAAGAGCTACTTTATAAGTAATGGAGCCATCAAGAGTCACCTGTAATCACAAACAAATAGAACTTGAGGTCTTTTAACTGAACACATTCAAAGGGCTTCTATAATTGAATGCAGACACTTGAAGATTTACCTGCTTAAAAAAAATTAAAGAAATTAAGACATGACATAAACATCTTTATCTTCAAGGGCTTAAACATGTTAAAAATATCTTCTTCAGAATGTAACTGCTACATTTTGTAGAATTCACATAAACATGCATAAAGCAAGTTCTTTTAAAAATATAATGATCCAATTATGATGCTTGTTTCAGAAGATATAATTTGTTTATCTTCTGATGGAAAAAACATTTATATTAATTTTTTTGAAAATGTTTTTTTGATTTACAGTAGATTTTTTGTAACAAAGTGATATATCAGGTAATTCTGAATTGGAAAACATTATTGCAAAATTAATAATATTTTGTTTGCTCGAAGTGAATGTGATACATACTTCATTCAATGCTGTTTATTTCACCACACACAGTACAGGTCACAAAATAGGTAACATGTACATTGTTGTGCATTCTGTTGACCTGTTTCTGTTTTGGAAATGTATAAAACAACAATTCATTATCAGACAGGTCCATACCAGGACTGTGGACTTGCATTTAAAACAGCTAGAAATCAACTTAAAAAATACCAGCACGTCATTCTTATAATGTAAACAGCTAGAAAATAAAATTACTCAGTCTGGTACATTCATTCTGATTCAGACAAAAAATAAAAATATTGGATATTTGTAATATTTAGACCATGGCTGTTAATGTGCTGGGTCTGGTGGTGCTGCTCCTCTTTTACCTGGTCATTATCGTGGTCGGCATTCTGGCGGCCAGGCTCAAGAGGAAGAGGAATGGGAGCTCTAGGATGGAGGAGGCCATTGTGGCTGGGAGGGATATCAACGTGGTTGTAGGGATCTTCACCATGACAGGTAAAAATCAATGCTTGGTTTCCATTATAATGCTTGAAAGCTTAGAGAAAAATTCTCTATGAAGATGTAAAATGTCAAATGATGATGATGTGAAATGTAAAATTTTGCCTTAATTTTTTTTAATTTTCAAATTTTTTTTGAAATGTATTACAATCAGAAGTTAATTGATCATTTAATTTGTATATTTACATGTATGAATTTTTTTTTAATTTTCAAATTTTTTTTGAAATGTATTACAATCAGAAGTGTATATTTACATGTATGATACATTGTATTCATTAACTAACATCATTTTGAAATTCTCAATTTTATGATAAATGCATTTCAAGTAATTTAATTGTTTACATGATATTTTAAGTAATTTACTTGTCCAATGTTATTGATAATTATGTCATCCCTAATCTTTTGTTACATTCAGTTAATGATTCAATCTTACTGTAACACTGGCCTTTTCATTACCAGCTACAACAGTTGGGGGAGGATACATCAATGGAACAGCCGAGTCCATTGCATCGAGTGGGATGGTGTGGACTCTAGCTCCATTTGGTATTTTCATTGGATTGATCCTAGGTAAAATAAGAAGCCAAGACAGCTTATTCAGTTTAAAAAAATACTATGTCATTTTTGAAGCTGATTACATTTTTGGCCTACCACACCTGAGTTCAAGACTTAAGAGAGCTTTGTAAAATGCCTGTCATACCCTGGTAGTTTTATCCTTGTTTTAATTAACCTTTTACATTTGCATTGTCTTCACCAGAACCTATAAGTTAATTTCAACCACCAGACTCAGGAAAAACATCCTCAAGTGTAATGTTAAAGAAAGGCAAAGCCCACTTCCAAGGATAGATGAGAATTAGTTGGGGTTATTTAAAAATCATCTTCAAAATCTCACGGACAACGATATCAAGAAAACTTACACATAACTTAAGCTTCTAATAGAGAGTAGAATCTTGTTTATTTAAATCATGACATTTATAGGGGTTTAGAAATAGACCCACATGGAGGTCAAAGTTCATCATAAAAATGAACATTAAAAATTTTTGCGTGAAGATCATAGAAGCTACCGGTACATCCTATGATATAAATGGAGCTGTAATTTATCAAAGAAAGATCACAGTAATGGAGGATGACTTTTTGTCTTTGATTAAATTACTGTAGATAAAGTAAAGCTTGTTTGCTGCTGGGGCCAGATATTGACAATGTTGCTCATTTTAGCAATGATGCCCATGGGCCTCTGTTTATTAAAGCCATGTGACTGACAACTCTGAACCTACTGGTTTAATTAAATAAATGAATATAACTTTATCTTCACAAAAATCTCCTGTATACATGAAACCATAATTAAATTGTTGTGATTTATTCTTTTCAATGATAAAATATGTTCTCTGTTCCTACAATGTATACAGGGTACATAATGTTCAAAAAACCTACCAATGCAAGTACATGTATGACAGAAAAATGCTGATTGCTTTAGGTGGTGTTATATTTGCTCGTCCAATGAGAGACCGTCAGTACCTGACCATGTTGGATCCCATCCAGGAGAAGTCTGGAGCTCTAGTGGTGGTTCTGGTCTACTTTGCTACACTGTGTGGGGATGTGTTCTGGACGGCCTCCATCTTAGTAGCTCTCGGTAAGCTTTGGAGCACCATTCTTCTGTATCAGTTTATGAAAGTTCATGTATTACATATACTCTCTTTTGATATGTACATGTTCATTTTGGATATTGTTTTTCTTTTATTCTAATGCTTATACAGTAAAAATTCACTGCTACAAACCAATTTTTTTTATCTGTAATATCATACTTTTTACATCTAATAAGAAAGGGTTTATATAATTATACCCCCGTTCCGAAGGAGAGGGGGTATACTGTTTTACCCTTGTGTGTCTGTCTGTCTGTCCGTCCGTCTGTCTGTCCGTCTGTCTGTCCGTCTGTCTGTCCGTCCGTAACAAAAATTTCTGTCGCATTTATCTCAGCAACTATTTATCGCAGATGCTTGAAATTTTAACACAGTGTTTGTTAAGGCATGCCATATCGCGGGATATATTTTTGTACCAATCGGACGTCAACTTCCTGTTAAATGACGACTTTGCTTATTTTTTAACCAAAATTTTCAAACAAATTTTCGTCAAAGATTTCTCAGCAACTGTTTATCGCAGATGCTTGAAATTTTAACACAGTATTTGTATAGGCATGCCATATTGTGGGATATATTTTTGTATCAATCAGACGTCAACTTCCTGTTAAATGACGACTTTGTTTATTTTTTGCCAAAATTTTCAAACAAATTTTCGTCAAAGAATTCTCAGCAACTATTTATTGCAGATGCTTGAAATTTTAACACACTATTGGTTTAGGCATGCCATATTGTGGGATATATTTTTGTATCAATCGGACGTCAACTTCCTGTTAGATGACAACTTTGCTTATTTTTTAACCAAATTTTCAAACAAATTTTCGTCAAAGATTTCTCAGCAACTATTTATCGCAGATGCTTGAAATTTTAACACAGTGTTTGTTAAGGCATGCCATATCGCGGGATATATTTTTGTACCAATCGGACGTCAACTTCCTGTTAAATGACGACTTTGCTTATTTTTTAACCAAAATTTTCAAACAAATTTTCGTCAAAGATTTCTCAGCAACTGTTTATCGCAGATGCTTGAAATTTTAACACAGTATTTGTATAGGCATGCCATATTGTGGGATATATTTTTGTATCAATCAGACGTCAACTTCCTGTTAAATGACGACTTTGTTTATTTTTTGCCAAAATTTTCAAACAAATTTTCGTCAAAGAATTCTCAGCAACTATTTATTGCAGATGCTTGAAATTTTAACACACTATTGGTTTAGGCATGCCATATTGTGGGATATATTTTTGTATCAATCGGACGTCAACTTCCTGTTAGATGACAACTTTGCTTATTTTTTAACCAAATTTTCAAACAAATTTTCGTCAAAGATTTCTCAGCAACTATTTATCGCAGATGCTTGAAATTTTAACACAGTGTTTGTTAAGGCATGCCATATCGTGGGATATATTTTTCTACCAATCGGACGTCAACTTATTGTTAAATGACGACTTTGCTGATTTTTAAACCAAAATTTTCAAACAAATTTTCGTCAAAGATTTCTCAGCAACTGTTTATCGCAGATGCTTGAAATTTTAACACAGTATTTGTATAGGCATGCCATATCGTGGGATATATTTTTGTACCAATCAGACGTCAACTTCCTGTTAAATGACGACTTTGTTTATTTTTTGCCAAAATTTTCAAACAAATTTTCGTCAAAGAATTCTCAGCAACTATTTATTGCAGATGCTTGAAATTTTAACACACTATTGGTTTAGGCATGCCATATTGTGGGATATATTTTTGTATCAATCGGACGTCAACTTCCTGTTAGATGACAACTTTGCTTATTTTTTAACCAAATTTTCAAACAAATTTTCGTCAAAGATTTCTCAGCAACTATTTATCGCAGATGCTTGAAATTTTAACACAGTGTTTGTTAAGGCATGCCATATCGTGGGATATATTTTTCTACCAATCGGACGTCAACTTATTGTTAAATGACGACTTTGCTGATTTTTTAACCAAAATTTTCAAACAAATTTTCGTCAAAGATTTCTCAGCAGCTATTTATCGCAGATGCTTGAAATTTTAACAAACTATTTGTTTTGGCATGCCATATTGTGGGATATATTTTTGTATCAATCAGACGTCAACTTCCTGTTAAATAATGACTTTGTTTATTTTTTGCCAAAATTTTCAAACAAATTTTCCTCAAAGATTTCTCAGCAGCTATTTATCAGAAATGCTTTAAATTTTAACACAGTATTTTTTAAGGCATGCCATATGGTGGGATATATTTTTGTACCAATCGGACGTCATCTTCCTGTTAAATGAGTACTTTGTTTATTTTAGCCAAAATTTTCAAACAAATTTTCCTCAAAGATTTCTCAGCAGCTATTTATCGCAGATGCTTGAAATTTTAACACACTATTTGTTTAGGCATGCCATATTGTGGGATATATTTCTGTACCAATCGGATGCCAGCTTTCTGTTAAATGTCGACTTTGCTTATTTTGCATATTCACATCAGAGCGGGGGTATCACTAGTGAGCATTGGCTCACAGATATCTTGTTTGTTCTAATCTGTAAATGTTTAAAAGCCATGTTGGTATCAGAAAGGATTGCCAATTAAATACATGTACAGAATTAAAATGATAAACATAATCACAAAGCTTAATTGATATTATGACTGTCATATACTTATCATAGATGTGTTTTTTTATGCTGTTAATGCATTCTCACAAAGGATAAAAAAGGCATTTACTAACAGCTTAAATAAGTGTGTTCTGACTTCTAAATGCTAAAAATCAATTTTAAAAAATCAATTTTTTTTTTTTAGTTTTGCCTTTTAACTTTTCATCATTTAGCTTTGCAGGATTTTGGTAGACAAAGAATCTTTAATGAATGAAATGATGACATTATTTCCTCTGTGTACATGTATCTACACTGGTATGTAAAGAGTGGCTGCTTGCACCTACAGAAGTGATGTGTTTATTGACAGGGACCAGCCTTAGTGTTATTGTGAACATCCCCCTGAGTATAGCCATTGTCAGCTCCTCAGCAGCTACCATCTTTTACACCATGTTTGGTCAAATGATCTCTGTCGCTTACACAGACATTGTTCAGCTCATCTTCATCATCTTTGGTTTGGTGTGTATTAATTAACATGGACAACTTCATACCTGTGTATATTCTTTAAAAGTTATCTTTTAAATGTCAAAAATGAATGACAGCATTCCTTTTTTATGCTAAATATTTGATTTTTAGGTCACATGAGTAACTTAGAGGTGTGTTCAACATTATCTGTACCTGCAACACAAATTTTGGCGAGCGCTTTCTCTGTTGAACACGCCTCTGAATACCTTTTCCAATCAGTCTTTCCTTCATCAGCGTTGTGCTTTAATATTTTAACAAATACCTTTCCATATGTACTCTTGGTGCTTGTTTCAAGGTTTATAAAGTGCCAACATGGACATTTAGACTCCATTACTTTAGCATTGCTAATATAATCTTGAAAAACAGTTGAGATCCTAATCGCTAAATCATATACATTCTTGCTGGCAATTGCTGCTCACATCAAGATATTTAACTCTCCAAATCGCTTGCAAATCATATGATTTAACTAAGCTATTATACTCATGTTATCTACCGTACAAAGATATTTGCTGCTCACGAATTGATGTCTATAAATCTGATGTATTATTGCGTTTGTGATATACTAAATGTCTATCCTATGGATATTGGGATAAGTTTATATTTTGTATGCAATTTAGCTATCTCTCATCTGGAAAATCAGTTTTTTGTATTAATTTATATAATGCAGAATAAGGAAGAATAAATGCAATTTTTTTACAGCCATTTATTGCCGAAAGTCAAAATAAACCTCTTTTCTTTGAAATCAATTAAAAAGTGAAACAATATGGCATATATAGAAAGAGTAATAGAAAGCTTTGCATGGTGAAGACATGTGGTAATTTGCTACAAGCTATACATACATACCAGTCAAATGATGTGCTTTAGGACCCTCTACTTGATTTATTTATTGTTGCAAAATTTGAGTCATATAGTTTCTCTGAAATCTAAAATGCTGTTTTGTTGCTTTGATATCAGTACTGAAGATACTGTTTTGCTTAGGGTTTGACACTGCCTTTCATTCTGACCAATCAAAATGTTGGCAGTGTAGCGGCATCATCAGATGTATGGATTGGACAATTTGACCCAAGCATCACCAGTCCTTGGATTGACCTATTCATTGCTATGGTAATGCTCATTTAAAATGATAATTTTTGTCAGATTAATAATTTTCATTGAGTTACGGGGAAAAGAAACTACTTAAATATGTAAAATTTCAAAGATAAAAGGATTTATCATAAAAGCATAGCATAAAAACTAATTAAAGATGTAAGCATCTAAAACAAAATATATACTGTAAACAAGGTTATTTTTGCCCCATGTAATTTTCATCCTTCTACACTTGCAAACAGTTTCCCACATTCTTGAATTCACTCAGACGTGTTGCAAAAGAGATAACTTGAGACATTGAAATTCGTAAAGTCTTAAATTCGCCCGCTAACAACGAGGGCGAAAGGGGTGAAAATAAAACGGGGCAAGCATTTCTTGTATGCAGTAATCAAGTCAGCCATCTGAAAAAACTACAAAGTCTGGTATTTGGGCTCCACACAAATTGTTATTTCCACATTTAGATTTCTCACATGATTGTGTTATTGCATTTTTTCAGATTTTTGGAACCATTCCCTGGCAGGCCTATTTCCAGAGAGTGCTCTCTGTCAGAAGTGGTAGACAGGCCCAGCTATTGTCTGTGGCGGGGGCATTCAGTGCTTTGATCCTGGCCATTCCCTCAGTGGTTATTGGAGCGGTGGCAGTGAGTGCCAGTAAGTCATGTACCGTAGGACTGTATCTGGGTAACAAATAAGACAAAGCCAGGCAAAGGGTCAGGATATGCTTATTATCAGATAATCAATGGAGCAATTTATCTATAAGATCAGACTGAAAGAGAATTAAACTATAGTCTGTCCCAAGATATTTATGCTGCACATTTGGACGATTTTTAATAAAAAATACACTTACCTGTGAAAGAAGTGCAATTGAAATAGTTGAAAGGGATATTTTCCAAGATAATTTCATTGACACATTATCATCTTTCACTCGGAAAAATTCACAGGAACGAAAACAGATTCCTTACGGAGATTTATAATGGGGAATGTTTACATCTTTTCTCCATTCGGAATACAGTCGGAATACATCGCACAATATTTCAACGTTATCATCCGGGCTTGCTGCAATGCAAAATCTCCGTAGACATCACATTTTTTAGCATTGTATTGAAACCTGATAAGCTAACAAGGGCGTTTTGACTGAGAAATCTTGGAAATTTTTCATACTTTTGAATGAACATCGTTTGAATCCTGAGGTATTTATAAATATCAAACAATTAAGCCAAACGTGAATCCAAAATATCTTGGGACAGAGTATAATGAAATTGCAGACCTTAAACACATACTCACATTTTTTAAAGAATTATTTCAATAGGAACTCTGGTTTTTTTTCATAGAGGGAAAAAGATTTATGGGGTTGATTTATGTTAAGTGCATGGAACAGATTATCTTTGATTAGATGGATTTATTTAAAATTCACTATTCTGTACATTTATATGCAAATCAAACAAGCATAAAGATAAACATTGTAAAAAAAAAAATTTAATTCAATTTTGCAGTTACCTATATACATGTACTTATCCATTTTTGATATTCTTTGTAGATTGGAGCAACACTACACTTGGTGCCTCCCCAATGGCATTGAATCAATCAAGCATGACTCTGCCCTATGTTCTACATGAATTCACACCTAACTGGGTTGCTATTTTAGGTATGCAATATGCTGAAACATGCAATTCTTTTTTAATATTGCTTACATGGATCTAGAATTCATTAGCATAGTGGCTCAAGATGAAAATATTTTGGGATCAATAAAAATCACAGTAATAGTACCTATCTAAGGAAAAAGTAACAGCTGACTTGAGATTATTGTAATTATTGACTGAATGGATAGCTGTTAGAGGGAGCCAATATTATTTCACAAATTGACTGAAAGCAACATTAATAATGATCCAAAATGACTATTAAAATTATTTGAAGATGATGATAACAGTAATAGGGACTAAAAATACAGTATCATTATTCTAATTTACAGTAATTTTGTAGTTGACTGAAGATTGGTGACAGTAACCCAAATTCACATAACCTAAGATTACATTGACAATCAGTGCTAGATAACAGTGATATTTGATATAAAAAAATTTACATGCATGTTCTTTGTAGCAGACCAAAGTTAATTGTGCTAGTTTGCAACAATTTTCTACTACAATAGAGTAAAATTGTTGTACCATCAGTATGGCAAAATCAATTTGCGGAATTGTACATGGATATCTTATGTTATTTTTAAGGTCTTGGTGCAATTTCTGCAGCTGTGATGTCCTCAATGGATAGTTCAATACTTGGCTCAAGTTCTATGTTTACCAATAACATCTATAAAAAGATCATTAGAAAAAAGGTAAAACTTGCAAAAATGGTGGTTCTGCGATAAAGGCAATAACATATATAACTATCAAGAATATTTGTAACTGATATTATTCTAGGTGTATTTCTTTGTTTTTCTTTTTTCAGCATGTACAGTATGAGTACACGACTCCTATGCTATTTTGTATGATAAGTTAAAAATCTAGTTATTTCCCATTGTTGGACAATAGCTAGCTATCTTTAGTTTGCAAGTTAATATAAGAAAATTAAATATTCTTAAGTTTTACCTTTAACATGATATTAAATATCTAAATGTATATAGATATTAAATATCTACATGTAAATGTTGCTTATTTTGCAGGCCCAGGACACAGAAACCCTGTGGGTACAGACTGTCTCAATATTCTGTGTTGGTACACTGGCTACCCTGGTCTCTCTCTTTGTACCCATAGTGTATGGACTGTTTGTCTTAGCAGCTGACATTGTCTTTGTGATTGTTCTACCACAACTGTTTTGTGCTGTTTTCTTCAAGAAGACCAATGTTTACGGAGCTATCCCAGGATTCCTGGTTGGAACTCTTCTTCGGATTGGTGCAGGGGAAGTCCTGCTGGACTGGCAGCCATTTATCGAGTATCCAATGTACAGCAAGGATGATGGACAGCAGTTCCCCTTCCGGAGTTTCGCCATGGTGATCTCACTCATTACCATAGTGACCCTGTCATTGACTGCTGATTTAGTCAGACAGTACTTGTGTAGGAAAACACAAAATAACAAATACCATGTCAGTGAGGCGGGAACCAGGGAAGACCCTAACATAACAAATGGCTACTCCTCCAGTCACCCTCTTATGTCTTTCTCTAGAAGCTGAGTTGTACTGAATGATAGCATTTAAAAAAAAACACTGGGGACAATTTTACACAAATTCAAGTTTTGAAAATATATAGTGTACATGTAGTCTGTGCTGGAAATCAGAGTGAATGATTGTAACGTTATTTCAAGTACTAGCACTAAAAACATTATGACATGAGGTCACCATATTATTCATCAATAGTTTATACAGTTTTACACACGAGGTCACCATATTATTCACCAAAAGTTTATACAGTTTTACACATGAGGTAACCTAATTTTTCATCAAAAGTTACACATATAAGTGTTCATGATTTTTTTTTTATTGCATATCAAGTAATCATGAAATCTTTTTGATGATATGGCATTAAACTCAGATTTATATACATGTACCAGGTATGGTTTTTGGAGGTTTTACAAAAAGTACTGCCACTAATATTTACATTTTGTGGAATAGGTGTATCATAGATATACACTGAAATGTTTAATGTTTGTCATGGTTTACAACCATCACTGCAAAACATTTAAATCCTGTCATAAATAGCTAGTCGGAGAATTGTTGTTTTTGGTCAATATTTTATTGCATTAAGATTGTAAAAAATAGCTATACTTTATCATGATGGGCATTCCATCTCATGCATTTAAAAATAAGTTACTTGATATTTTTTTGTCCATATTTTTATGTGCACAAGGATTGTAGAAATACTAGTAACTATATTTTGATTATACTTTGCATTCCTTTTCATGCATTATGAAGTAAGTTATTTCAAATTATATTTATACATACAACTAGCAGGTCAGATTAAGACTAACTCCTTATCCCTTACATGTATTTTTTGTGCAACTGATGCGATAATGCTCATATATTAAATTTGTATGTCTTACAGTTACTGCCAATCTGAATGTAAACACCCTCTCTCTCTCTCTCTCTCTCTCTCTCTCTCTCTCTCTCTCTCTCTCTCTCTCTCTCCATATTCACTTCAAAATAATTCAATCAATTGTTCTTAAGTTGTAAAATTCATTGAAATACAAAAGTTTGTTTATCTATACAAACATGTAGTATGTAACAGTTTATGAGGCTTTGAATTTTAGTCAGATTTCCTACTTTTTAATTGTTGTATCGTGTATTCATTTTATTGAACCTTTATTTTGAAACTATGATAATAGTTCTGCTTATATACATATATTTGCTATGTTTAATTGGGTCATAGAAAACTATTTTATTTTTAGAGCACTTTACTCTAATTACTATTATACAGTGTAGTTATTTTATCCATTTAACAATTATCTTCCATCTTTTATGGATAAAGTTTAATGTTGTATTTAAATGCCTTAAGTTTGAAGAGTTGCTAGAGAGAATTTGAAGGCAAAGCAATGTAATTTATTTGATTTTTAGCTCATCTGAGCTGAAAGCTCAAGTGAGCTTTTTTGATCATTTTTTGTCTGGCGTTCATCTGTCTGTCTGTCCATCTGTCTTGTTATATATAGTAGGTTAGTATATTATTAGAATATTCTGGACTATTCTGTAAACTTTTTACATTTTTGACTCCTTTTCCAGAACCACTGGGCTGATTTCAACCAAACTTGGCACAAAGCATACTTTGGTAAAGGAGATTCAAGTTTGTTAAAATGAAGGGCAACACCCTCTTTCTAAGGGAGATAATTAAGAAATATTAAAAATTTGTTGGTTTCTTCTTCTTCTCCAAAACAAAATGGCCAAAAAAACTGTATTTTGTGTGGAAGCATACTCAAGTAGTGAAGATTCAAGTTTATTCAAAGCATGATCCCCGGGGGTAGGATGGGGCCAAAATCAGGGGTCGAATTTTACATAGGAATATAGGGAGAAAAGTCCTTAAAAATCAATCAGCCAGTAAAGCTGTAACTTGTGTACATGTAGAAGCTTCCTCAGGTAGAGATGATTCAAGTTTGTTCAAAACATGATCTCCAGGGGTATGATGGGACCACAGTTGGGTGTCAAATTTTTGCGTAGCTAGGATTATATTGAGAAAAATCTTTAGAAATCTTCTTCTCAAAAGTTAATTGGCCAGAAAAGCTGTAACTTGTGTGGAAGCATCCTCAGGTAGAGTTGATTCAAATTCTATCAAATTATGATCCTGGGGGTAAGGTGGGGCCACAACTGGGGGTCGAATTTTTACATAGGTATGTATAGGGAAATATCTTCTCAAAATTCAATCCACCAAAAAAGCTTTAACTTGTGTGGAAGCACCCTCAGGTATTGTAGAATCAAGTCTCTACAAATGATGATCTCCAGGGGTATGGTGGGGCCACATTTGGGGGTCAAATTTTTACATAGGAATATAAATAAATATATATATATATATATATATATATATATATATATATATATATATATATATATATATATATATATATATATATATATAATTCAGGCTTGGGGTAATGCTAAATGTAATGGTAATGCATTGCAATGCATTACATGTTTTCAAAGTAATGCTAGTAATGTGTAATGCCTCAAAATTAGCATTACAAGTAATGCTAATGTAATGCATTACTTTCAAAAATCTAGTGTAATGCTGGCATTACATGGCATTACTTTGCATTACTATGCATATTTATGCATGTTCACTTTAAAAAAATTGATGAATAAATGAATAGTTGAAATTAAATTTGATAAAATTTATTTTTAAAGAAGAAAGAAATAATTCTAATTAAAAAAAAAAATGTTTAATTGACAAGTACATGTTTTATTAAAATAGGTTTTTTTTAAATTCATTTTTGAATTGTTTATATTACTAAAGATAACAGCACAATTTCATAACATTTTTAAGAGTGTTGTTATTAAGAGTTTTTAATCATTTAAACAATTTACTCCAATTAGTTTGCACTTCAATAAGAAATGTGTCAACAACACACTATGCCCCCAGAATAATCTAAGTATCAAAACAATCTATTGTTATAAGAAGTGCTAAACACCCCAATCCCCTTCCCTTCGCTATGTCACAATAGAATAGGAGACAGACATGCACCTTTAAAAGCAAAATGAATGCACTGTCCATCCATGATGAAAATCAATATCACTTCCAATATTATAACCCATTTGAAAATAATCTTATTTTTTTCCTTTCTCTTTCTCTCTGTCTCTTTGTCTCTCTCTCTCGCTCTTGTATATTAATTACACAGTACATTAGTTTGGACTGATAGAAAATACAAGATTCATGTATTTAATCTATTATTGCACTTAATATATCCTAAGATAAAGATCGTCAAACAATATTTTCCAGCCCAAGCTTTTACTGCTCTTGCAAAACATTTATTTAGTATAGCCCGGAAGATGGATGCATTTAAAAGATGAACCCTTTGAAACTTCGATCATAAGTGCAACAGCAATCTTTTGTCTTAAAGTGTCCTCCGTAAAAAGAAATACGATTAAAATATATTAAGAAATATAACTGGGAAAAATCATCTGTTTATAAATTAATAAAATTAAGTGTCCAAAATTATAAAGATTTGTGTAATCTGGGGATATATCTATATTTAGCTTTTAAAAACCGCAACATTATTTCATAAATTGTTTTTTGTTACGCATGTTATCCTGTGTCTCTATTTCATATCTGATATTGTATCATGCCAAATGTCTATAAATATCATTTTACTTATGTAATATGTTGTTCATAATGCCACAAGATGATTATGTATTGAGCAAATAAAGAATGACTCTTGTTTATTCATTGGATTTGAACCTGATACTGAGCATGAAGCTGTAGATATGTTAAAGAGTGTTGTATATTTAAAACATTTGCAAAAACTCTTTATTAGTTTTACTTTAAAAAAAAAAGTAATGGTAATGGTAATGCATTACTTTACTCATGTAATGGTAATGTAATGCATTACTTCAAGAAAATCAAGTAATGGTAATGGTAATTTAATGCCCAAATTCATGAAGTAATGGTAATGTAATGCATTACTTTACAATGTAATTCGCCCCAAGCCTGATATATATATATATATATATATATATATATATATATATATATATATATATATATATATATATATATATATAGCAAAAATGTTTTAAAATCTTTTTCTCAAAATTCAACTGGCAAAAAAACCTGAAACTTGTATGGTAGAATTCTCAAGTAGTGTAGATTCAAGTTTGTTCATACCATGAACCCGGGGGTAGATTGAGGCCACAGTGGGGGGTCGAATGCATAGGAATATATCCAGAAAAATCTTCTCAAAAATCATTTGGCCAGAAAAGCTGTAATTTGTGTGGAAGCACCCTCAGGTAGTGTAGATTTTAGTTTTTTTTCAAATCTTGATCCCCGGGAGTACGGTGGGGCAACAATTGGGGGTAGAATTTTACATACATTGTAGGAATGTGTAGAGAAATATCTTCTCAAAAATCAATTGGCCAGAAAAGTTGTGACTTGATTAGAAGCATCCTCAGGTAGTGTAGTGCAGGCTTGGGGTAATGCTAAATGTAATGGTAATGCATTGCAATGCATTACATGTTTTGAAAGCAATGCTAGTAGTGTGTAATGCCACAAAATTAGCATTACAAGTAATGGTAATGTAATTCATTACTTTCCAAAATCTAGTGTAATGCTGGCATTACATGGCATTACTTTGCATTACATTGCTTTTTTATGCATGTTCACTTTAAAAAATGTGATGAATAAATGAATAGTTGAATTTGACTAAATTTATTTTTCAAGAAGAAAGAAATAATTCTTGAGATAAAAACGTTTTAATTGTATTATCAAAAAAGATTTTTAAAAATTCATTTTTGAATTGTTAATATTACTAAATATAACAGCACAATTTCATAACATTTTTAAGAGTGTTGTTATTAAGAGTTTTTAATCATTTAAACAATTTACTCCAATTAGTTTGCGCTTCAATAAGAAATGTGTCAACAACACACTATGCCCCCAGGATAATCTAAGTATCAAAACAATCTATTGTTATAAGAAGTGCTAAACACCCCAATCCCATTCCCTTCGCTATGTCCCAATAGAATAGGAGACAGACATGCACCTTTAAAAGCAAAATGAATGCACTGTACATCCATGATGAAAATCAATATCACTTCCATTATTATAACCCATTTGAAAATAATTTTACTTACTTATTCTCTCTCTCTCTCTCTTTCTCTCGACTCTCTCTCTCTCTCTCTCCTCTTGTATATTAAGTACACTGTACATGGTTAGTTTGGACTGATAGAAAATACAAGATTCATAGCCTAAGATAAAGATTGTCAAACAGTACTTTTCAGTCCAAGCTTCGACTGTTCCTGTAAAACATTTATTTAGTAAAGCTGGGAAGATTTTCAAACTAACAAGATGCAGTTAAAAGATGATCCCTTTGAAACTTTGATCATAAAGTGCAAGAGCAATCTTTTGTCTTAAAGTGTCCTCAGTAGAAAGAAATACGATTCAAATACAGTATCTTAAGAAATATAACTGGGAAAAACCATCTGTTTATGAATTAATACAATTAAGTGTCCAAAATTATAAAGATTTGTGTAATCTGGGGAAATATCTCTATTCAGCTTTTAATAACCGCAACATTATTCCATAAATTGTTTTTTGTTATGCATGTAATTCTGCATCTCTATTTCGTATCTGACATTGTATCATGGCAAATGTCTATGAATATATAAATGTCTACCGGTATATATATATTACTTATTTAATGTTCATAATGCCACAATATGATTATATATTGAGCAAATAAAAGACTGACACTTGTATACATGCAGTCATTGAATTTGAACCTGATACTGAGCATGAACCTGTAGATATGTTAAAGAGTGTTTTATATTTGAAACATTTGCAAAAACTCTTTCTAGTTTTACATTATTTTTTAAAAGTAATGGTAATGGTAATGCATTACTTTACTCATGTAATGGTAATGTAATGCATTACTTCAAGAAAATCAAGTAATGGTAATGGTAATTTAATGCCCAAATTCATGAAGTAATGGTAATGTAATGCATTACTTTACAATGTAATTTGCCCCAAGCCTGGTGTAGTGTAATATACCGGTATATATAGAAAAAAATCTTTAAAATCAAATGAAAAATGAAGAGACCATAATGGGGGGGGGGGTCAAATTTTTGCATAGGAAATAAATTTGATTATTCTAAAAAATATAATATTGATAATATGCAAGCATACTGACATTTGTTGATTCTCATTTGTTTAGACTGTGGCCCTGGATAACTCTTGGGCCGCACAAGGGGTTCAAAGTTTGATGTAGGTTTATATTTATATGAACAGTTGTTCTTAAGATCTTTTTGAGAATGGAAATGCTCAATATGTGATGTAAACTATGAACTATTCTAGATACAAAAGGGGCTCAACATAAGAACATCTGTAGAAAAATTTGAAATTTTTTTAATACCTGATCTATTTTACTTATTCATTGTCCCGATATTTTGGATATTATTTCATAAAGCTGATTTTATGTCTATTTTTGCTCAGGTGAGCGATGTGGCCCATTGGCCTTTTGTTTTTTCAACAAATAAAAATATAAAAAAAATTAAAAGGTTTTTTCCCCAATACGTGAAAAGTGTGCAAATTTCCGTAGGGAGGATTCGAGGGATAATTACATACATGTCTGCCAGAAGGAGGGGTTTGGGGTGGACCGTTGGATAAATGTGTTTGACGGGGTGGGGGTCCGAGGCCTGTTTTTGACTTTGTTTGATAAGTCCAGTGGCTAAGTTCTGTAAGTCTGTACACAATAAATGGTAAACTAATACATGCCTTTTGTGGCTGTGTTGAATTACTATCTAATTTATCACTAGTATTTTGAAAACATTCCAAAGATAAGGTTCTATCTTATTTTGAATTATACAATGTACTACGAAGAACAAAATATTTTTGTGTATAACATTGTATCTTGCCGCAGAATAGGGATCCTAGAACCCTAATGTGGAGAATTCATCAAAAACGATGTTGTTTGTAATGTTTTTACGTGATGGCCTCTTATACCATTAAGATAAACGAACCTTCTCCATCGTGAACTTCCGTAATTAGAAAGGTTATCCCGTTCACAATATTATCTAGTAAGTTTTTTCTTTGAAATTTATAAGAACAAATGACTCCGGAAAATTAATAGAAGGATGACCTTGCAGATACCTTGTTTTCATTTTATCATTTATTTCTCATTTTATTCAATGAAACAAATATATACAAAAAAGCATTTGACTTTGGCTAGAAACCGAATGAATGTAAACCGTTTTTTCTTGTGGCCAGTTTATATTTATGTTCGTAGTAAAATTCGATGAATTAAATTGGTTGATTAATGACATTGAACATGCATACCGATATGTAATTTTAGTTGTGTCATTATGTCATTAACAATAAATCTAAAAGCTCTTGGTCTTGCATACAAACTATTGAACTTCGGACCAAAACACGCTGTATATTGTATAGGGAATAGTGTCATCTCCGACACGTTTCCCCGTAAATAAGTGCTGTTAATGTCCATTCAAGGAACATACCATGCGGTTTCATCTTTTAAAAGACGAATGATGTGAAAAGAAAATGAAATCTGGCAAAGCAGTATACAGAAACCATTTGTCACTGTCTCGGAGGTTCTCCTATTTTAAATATGAAATTCACGATGAAGGCGAAACATGTGTGTAAAAGTCGGTAAAAGATTTTTTATTCTGATTACAAGGTCATTGTACAACAGAACATACAAATGAAACCAAACCAGAATCTTTTGGCGCCTCAACAAAACCGTCAATTTTTAAAAATGTGTTTCTGAAGTCCGGTTCCCGATTTGGAATATATTGTAGTTTCTTTTGCAACACGGACCGAGGCCTCATTCTTCTCTTGGAAGTCCAGTGACAAAGGCTTAATGTCTACAGGTGTTATTATTCTGGCCAAGTTGACTTTAAAATACATGTAGTTGTAAAATGAAATGTCGTAAGACGAAGGCAATGTTAGTCCTTTATTTCATGTCTTTTCTGAATACTTGCAAAGTTATGGAGACTTATCGTTTTAAATCACCTGCATCAACTGTACGACTAAAGGAAGCAATACCGACAGCCTGGTGAAAATGGTTCTCATCAGATGGGAGGCATTCTGTTATCCACAGAGACTGTACCTAGAACTATCGATGTAGTCGAAAAATTTGACTCTACGACGGATCAGTATAGTTTAACAGGCTTAACAAGATAATTCTACAAATTAATTTACACTCTTTACTATTCGCTGATACTCTTTTTACAACCGAATGTTGAAGTGAGCTTTGCTGATCATCACCTGATGTCCGTCGTCCGTGCGTTTTCTCCTTCCAGTTGGCCGTCCTTTCTTCTTTTTAAGTCGCACTAATTTTCCTAAATTTGCTGGCCTTAATTAAACTAACCATATCCTTTAGGAGAAAGTTTCACTTACGAAAACAGGGCGGTGCCCTAAAATAATCTACTCAAGAACCATTTATAATTTATAATTATTATGACTTATTATTAAGCTTCTATGCGTATTGAAGATTAAAAAAAAATATTTTAACCGTTAATCTCCGGACCATACTGGGGTCCAAAGAGGGGTTAAAATTCAAAAGTAGAAATAGAAGGTTTTCATTTTCTTAATGGTAATAACATGGACCGATATTGCACCACTTTTTTTACCATTTATCAGAAAATTGGCCGGAGTGATAAAATAAGTGACAATACAGACACCCTCATATAAACAAGTGTAGATTCTAAAGTGTTCTTATCTAAACCCCTTGATAAATACTGGAGTTTTAGAAGGGGTTCAAAGTTTAAGAAATAAATATATAGGAAGTGATCTTCTTAAAAACTGCAATTAGTGATATTTCTCTGCAAGCCATGTCCTGGACCAATACTGAAGCACCAGAAAGGGTTCATAAATCAACTTCGAAATCTAAAGAGAAAAATCTTTTAAAATCTTCTCTAGAACTACAATTCTATGATTTGTTGTATTACTGTGGATGGTTCATGATACATGTATAGTATAGATAGTGTCCCAACCCTGATCCCGGAATCAATACTGGAGACAAGTGAGTGGTGCACAGTCAACACTGAAGAGCACTGAAGCCAGAAATTAGCATACGTATTAGTATATCATTGAAAACCTTTTTTTAAGCTGTTTTTCAAGTTTCCGATATAAAGTATAATTGTTCAACTCGTGACTTTATTATTAAAGCATCGTATACCAATAAAGTTTAAAACTACATTTACTTCAATTTTGTACCACCTAACCTTCTTCAACTTCTCCTTTTAGAGTTTAATAAAAAATATTTATTAAGAACTCGTGCACTTTAGACCTGTTGTTCAGGTGAGCGATATGCCCCATAGACCTCTTGTCCAGAATAAGATTTACGCATTATAGAATCTGTCTTGCATCCTTCTTGTAGGCTTATTTTATATATTCTTTTTATTTCACAGCAAAAACTTACCATTATCATACATATATAATTTTGAAACCACGATATTTTCATTCATGCATTATAGTTATTTGTAATAAATTAAATATATACAGTAGCCAAAAGAATAAAAATCCGGCCTTTATTGGATATTACTGCCCCAGTCAGAAAAAGCCGAAAATTGCAAAACAAAGTTTACCCTTACATGTGTTATCCTGAATATAGTAATATAACGAAATATAACAAATCACTATGACCCTGACCTTTTCAATACACAGGTATGTTTCACCGCGCAGTATATCTTATCTCCGTAATATGCTAATTGTCCTTTCCGCTGACAATAGTTATATAACAAGAGAGAACTAGAACACAACCAAATCACCTTGTTGTGACTTGGCATTTTCTAAAGTCATTCACCGGAGGATCGACTGCAATCGTGCTCTCATTTAAAACACTGTCCGGCATTTAATGCTATGGTACAATCGTACCATTTTGACCTGTGTGGTAAATTAACAAATTAATGAACTGATTAAATGCAAATAGCTTAATTACAGAGGTCAACAAGGCTTAGTCCTTATATGATGGATAAAATACGGGTGAAATATTTTGTTCCATTAAATTTTCAAATTTTTTAAATTGTATGTTTCTAGTGATGTAAGTATCAAAATTCATACATAATGTATTTTTTTTTTAATTCGAGTCATGAAATTAAAAACAATACCATTTAATATTCATAAAATTGATAGTTTATATGGTTAAGGAATTTCTTTTGATGAATAAAAACTGAGAAAGGTATAAAACACATATTTTCTTTTTCTAAAATGATTGTTTTCACAATTTTACGAGTAGCAGAATTCATTTACTCTCTCTCTCTCTCTCTCTCTCTCTCTCTCTCTCTCTCTCTCTCTCTCTGTGATAATAAACATGAAGTATATCCATACATAATTAAAAAAAAAAAGAAGAAAAATACATGACGAAATATCAAATCGTGTTAAACCAAGGATTCATTGTCGAAAAGTGACATACACTGTACATGTTGTTAACAACTATCTAAAAACGATGACTGATACTGTATCATATCTGAAAATTTAATAATAGATATTAATAATTTTAAATCACAATACTAAGTATTACAGAAAGAACTAAAAATACAACACCGTTCATTTGATATCCTACTGAATGTGACTTTGAATGAGAAATCTAAGCTTTGATGATAATGGAGGATGTACACACTTCAAAAAGTTCACAAATGATTCATAAATAATAAATATCACTAAATTCCAGCATTTTGTGTCATATTCGACCATCATATCACACTGTAAGTGTCCTTTGTACATGGTACATACACTGGATAGACCACCGCTACTTGCAGTCATAAGCATAACCTTTATGCTGGATACAAATACCGTGACAAGAACAAACACACTAAAACCTGGAAACAAGGGAAAAAGAAACATCAGTTACAACAGTTACAAAAGCCATATTGGACACAAACCCGAAGAACGTTTGCAAGATAGTCACAAATAATACAAGGCGGCTGTATTATATATATATATATATATATATATATATATATATATATATATATATATATATATATATATATATATATATATATTTTTTCTAGAATTATAATAATTTTTTCATATCATACCGGATTAACTACGTGAAAAAGAAAAGAAAAGAAACGCATTTCTTGCAAACCACGAATTGCACAGCTGTAAAAGCTTCACATAAAGTATAAAGTGTTCATTTATATACAATAGAATTATTTAATACCAATAACTTAAATTTTACTTCATTTTGAATATATTGGTTGTTCACGAAACATGAATATTACATCGATAAAATGGTTTCACACAAAAAAGGCAACTTACTCCTAGACAGAGGACGGAGTCACCAGATTGGATTGAAATCCCTGACACAAAAGTATCTATGGAACCACGATGGTGATCTCCTCTGCTGTAAATACTGACACAGCTCTATAACCATGATGTCTTTCTCGTTCCTCACAATTCTAAAAAGAGATGATATAGATATGAGTACAGTCAATGAATGGGTTCCTTCACATCCTCTTAAAATTTTGTGAATTTTAAATTCACAAATGATACATTTTTTTGCGATTGCTTTGCAATATTCGTTTTCAAAACAAAGCCTTTTAAATTTATGGAAAGATTAAAGTCAGGGACCAGTTTTCTTAAATTTTTTTTACGTGTGATGAAAAACTGAAGCGATATGTATCATATTGCAGTTTTATTAGATACAAGTTTTATTATAACATGTTGAGGCAGTTTCAGAATTTTATTAGTGTTTTTACATTTATTGTCCATTTTCTGTTATTTTGAAAAAATTTTTAAAAGCAATGCCTGCTAATCGATCTCTGTTTGATCTCATTGGATTAAAATGCTCTCGTGTGACACAGTTTTTCTCCACTTCTGTCCTATTAATTCATTTATTACGTAACCTGTTAAATTCGTCAGAATTTTGTTTTCAAATTAAGTGGCCGACTTAAATACTATCATTGTGATGAAGAGACATCTTTGTTAAATTGTATTAAAAATGAAAATTTTTTGAAAGAGAATTGACTCTAAAAACTAACCACATTTTAATTAATGATTGTTATTTAAATAAAAATCCATATTACAAAGTTTTATGACTTAACTTTTCATAACGAAATATGATTTAATAGGTATAACGAAAAAAGTGAAAGGAAGTCAGAAGACATTATGATAATTAAACATAATTCATAACAGCAAGTGCTTTTAAATCCAGCTTACTATGTTTATTTCCAATTAATTTTCCTGTATTCGTGTAGGTATACGTCTAATAGGCTCATTATAAAAAGACTACCTGGAGGTATCTAATTACTCTTGACCACATTTGTCACTTTACCATGTATGATTGCGTGTATCTAAAAAACGTGTGTTGAAGTTCCTTCATTAAAATTTTGTTCAGAACAGATGTAATGTCTTTATTGCACACAAGAATACTCAATATAAAGGGGGCGTGATTTAAAAATATTTTACGAGCATGTCTGAAACGTTAAGAATACAAAAAATATTTAAAGGTTTAAAACTATTTGGTAAAACATTTTTTTTTATATCAATATATAGTTTTGTTTTTTAATTAAGAAATATATATGTATAAGTATGACAATATTCTTCAATTTGATATTTGAACACTGAAATTGGTTGTTTTAGATTTTGAGTTTCGTTGACAGGTTTGTTTCAACAGATGGTTTTGGTCACTGCTTGTAATTTTGTCGTTGGTATTAACTATGTCAAACCTAAGACTTATTTTTGACGTTGTGAATGGACCAAGGACCACTGGAACACCGACTTATTACACACGGATATTTATCAAATCGTTCAAGCGCATCTGTCGTACACCAGAGCATGATAATTTACACCGAAAAACACATGTCCAAAAGTGTTTCATTCTGTTTTAGTTCTATTGCAGATCTAAGGTGTCTCTTTTGTCTTAATACTTATCGAGATCGGTTTGAATATTACATACGGTTATCTGAAATTGAATTTCTTTCTCCTACAATAATAAGACAACAACTTCTTGGAAAGTACACAATTCAATTCAAATTGTTCTCACATTGTATATTTTTCTTATATTGTATGCAATAAAATAGAGAGGATGTCAATAAAACATTTTCACAGTGAAAATAACGTTAAAACATATACAATTTATTCCTTAAGGCAGTCCCTCCAAAACTAGGGTGAATTTAACAATTTTGATTTATATAAACTACATTGAATACCTATTCTAAAATAATTATGAGGCTGACATAAACAAAACTCGGGGATATGTATGCAGTCAATTAAATGAACTTTTTGCACTTGGAACTTTTAAAAGAGTTGTTTGCCCCTTGCAAAAATGAGGAAAATTCCATTTATAAAAATGATTCTTTTTTGGGCATTTTCAAAGAAAGGGAAAGCTTTTGCAACTTTTTACCAAGAGATTTGTGATAAAATTATTTATACTATAAAGATATATTTAAAAATACATATTTTTCCATAGACTTTAATGTTAACTTCAAGATGTGATAAATTTGTTTATATTCAATTTAATTTTTTTTAAAATCTTAAAGATATATCTTTAGTATTTAATAAACCCCTTAAAATCACACTAAGATTTTAGTAATCAACCTTGCAATCTATTAGATATGAAACATGATAGTTATGGATGGACTACCTTAAAATAAAACATAAGAATTTCAAAAAAGCTTCATAAATATACATAGTTTACCACTGATATACATATACGCCAGATAAGCAATTTCGTTGCAAAATGTTGCTCATTTAATTAACGTATAATCTCCCTTGTGGTTTCACAATGTGGCGAACAAGCAAAAAAATACATACGTGTATCTTTATTAGAAGTTCTACAAGTAAATTATCTAGAAAATGAATGTTGTTAAAAATTGTAAACCTGACAGAGCATATGAATTTCATAAGGCTAATTTTGTGTGGAAGTTGTACACAAAGATACCATTATAAATTGGGAGTTGAAGCATGTTTTGTCAAATTACAACCGAGATTGTATTTAACGATGTCTGTAAATTTCATCATTTGTCGTTTAAGTCTTAACGATATATATTATTCTTATGATCTTAAGGTGTGGTTTTGCGTTCATTTTTGGTTGGGTTTTTATTTTGTTTGTTCATCTATGAAAAGCAAATTTTGTTAATGTTTTTTGCTGCAGTTAATACATGTAACCAGAATAGTGTTTAACCGAAATAGCCTAAACTTCCAAATCTAGTCTACCAGGAAGAGCCTCGAAAACTCAAATTGCTTTTGGACACAACTATTATGAAATATAGTTGAACTAGTGGTTGATAAAACTGCAACATTTAAAGCAAATATAGATATAAGTAAAATAAACTGAAATATAATGGAGGAATACTTACAGTCCTTTAAGACTGTGCGGTATAGAAGTGGTCGGTGTTATTGTTGTAGCAGTCTTCTGGTGCAGAAAGCGCAAGGTTAAATTTGTAATGTCCCGGGAAATATGTTGATGGCGATCTTAAAAAATAAAAAATAAAAATAAATGAATTTTAACTAAAACTTGGAAATTATCTAAAGTGATGTCCACAATGTATAAATGTTATTTTCACACAAATGAAATAGAAACATGTTGAATATAAGGATGCCGATTGTTTAGAACAAAGACAAATTAGAAGAGGAAGTAATGAAATATTAGAATTATGTAAAAGATATTTATTGATGTTCTGCTATATGTAATTCTGATAAAAAACATACATAAATTCATACAAATCTTTTTGAAGAAAGATGCATTAAATGTACAAAACGAGATGTCAAGAGATTTCACTTATGATACCAAATTCCTGCGGAATAACAACCACAGCACCACGATATCCGGTGAAACCGCATTTACATAGAATGAGACTAAATTACAATATTATATGGACCATGTCAGATTTGTCATTTAACTGTTTGCTGGTCTGAAAAATCCGAGGACATGTCAATAGTCAATGTTCTTATGTTGATTGATTCAAAGGCACAGGTTTTATAAACAACAAAGACGGAGGTACAGAAGACCTCAAGTAAAACACAAATATCTTTTTTGCCTGCACAAATTAGTAAGTTATATTGGTGCCAGTTAGGTGAGTAATGATGTCATTAAAACTCGTTTAAACTATTTCTGTACAGTCATACATCAAGCTGGCCCTGCGATTTAAAGTCAAACAACGTTCCGACACATAATGCATGTTTCTTAACTAACCTAACTTACATACTATACGAGAAAAGACCGCATCACCAACAAGTTCACAAGACTATGACAAATGCTATGACTATAAAACTACCTGCCCTGCTTTGCAGCCTACCACATCTTCATCTTTGTAGGCAATGACCACAATGTAAAAATTCTAAATTTAAAAAATGCTAAACGAATTTTGAAACAGGCACATAAATAATTTGTATGTACATAAACGCAGATGGTCTTTGTATGCTGTTAATAAAAGGAAAATTCCTTCGTATGTATACAAAAGTTCATTGTGTTTCGACGTACTTTAAAGTAATTGCAAGCAGCATTTTTGATAATTTTTCAACGTATCATTTAATTGCATGTATTTCAAGTTCTTGATATTTGATCTTAAATACTACATATGTATAGGTTCTATAGTTAGATAATGCAGTTTGATAATGCTGCTAAAAGATTAACATATTAGAAACTAATGAAATCAGAGATTTTTTATCTGTCCTTCTGAGAGTTGTACGACTCAATAAAATCTAAATAAAACGCATCGCCAGGTTAAAACAAAACCAAGGCTATTTATATCTTATGATTTATGAGAAATTTTGAAATACAGTGTATTTATTTCAAGTTCCAGTTGTCATGTTTTTACGGAAGCTATTTCCATTTTAATATCATTTTTATAAACCCATTTAAAGGACAGCCTCATGCATGGCTTGTTGGAAGGCATCAAACAAAAAAAAAGCAAAACAGATGTCTATTTTTGCATGAGTCAATCAGCAGGTTTTGTAGGACCTTACATATCTAGAAACTGTTCAGAATCAATGAATAAAAACATGTTCGAAAAATAAACGTTTTATAACAATCATACTACTAAATATCAACAAGTTTATATTGTTTACAAGACATTTTGCAGATGCAAGGTTTGGGAAAATAATTGTTATGTGAAAATAACCAATGTTTGTGAATTTCTTTTTTATGTTTACATTGGTATATCAACAAACAGATTCTTTAAGAATAGATAATCCCTCAATTTGGCTAGCAAGGTTGAAGTACGTGTTAACAATTTTTTTATTTGATATTACTATATGTTCGAAATTGACCAATTCACGAGTAGCTTAGCTGTTTCAAAACACGAGTGGCAGGTTACAGTTCTGTTTTTTAAACTTGATGATTTTAACAATGTTAAATAAAACACTTTAAATGGTTATTAGTTAGAAATTAAATATAAAATGCAAATGTTAAGGAGCACAGGATAGAATTGTTATTGTAGTGAATTGTTTGGTATTTGCAAAACTAAACTTATTATAATGTTAATCTCGTAAACTGAAATACATTTTAATTTGAAAATCAAAATGCCATGTTGCAAATTCTAGTAATATGAATTTAAATCAAAATTGAATAAATAAAGAAGGAATGTGTGCTACTGAACGATATTATGGATTAGCTTCATGCTAATAGCTCAGTTTTTGTGTTGTTTTATTGCCCGCGTGCTCTTCAAAATGTACGTTTCTTAGCTTATTTTAAACAATTAGAGAGCTTTTATTCAAGAACAGTATTAGTGTGTAAAATGGCCTTGAGTCTTTTATTGCATTAGATCAAGGAAGGTTTATGTCTATGGAAATTGTTGAGAGAGAGAGAGAGAGAGAGAGAGAGAGAGAGAGAGAGAGAGAGAGAGAGAGAGCGTTTGTGTTGTCTTTCTACCTTTCTACTTTAGAGGCGAATTTTTCCATAAATGTATTCAGAGACAGGAAATCAATTTTGAACGCATCATTGTACTATTCAAAGCGCTCTTGTAATTTTCATAGTTATTGTCGGTTATATATAACGCAGCATTTCTAATGGTTAACGTCTAACGCAACGTTTCTATAGTGTATTATTACTACTATAAGACAATCAAAATCTTTTAGACCACAGAAACAAAAGTGCAATTTGTAATTAAAATGCAGAATTGCAGGCGTCAGAAAGCATAACATAATTTCTTGTTGTTAATAATTGTTGTGATATAATTAAAAAAAAAGAAAAAAAGTAATTCATAAAATAAAAGAGTAATTATAATGCAAAATGCAAACGGAAAATGTGTAGTATCCACTCTTAGAATTGAAATTTCAATCCAAGGTTTATAACTGTTTTTCTTCGTAACTTGACACAATGTCTTCAGAAGAATTGTTTTTTATTTAGTAGTCTTGTAAATAAAAGAATTGTCTTCACGTTTATAGATACACACGAAATAAAACAATTGCCATTTTCTGAACTTATTTCCAACAACATATTTGTATAATGTAGAGAACTCTACAGCTGCTTATCATTTTTTTTTTACGTGTGATAAAAGGGTTGTACTGTTGTTTTGTATACTATACAAAGGCAATCGACTTAATTGATAGATCTTAATTATGACAGAAATTGCAAGAAGATGGCATACAAGGGAACATTTGTGTATTATTAAGTCATTGTATAGAAATGTTAGAGCATGTATAGAACACCAGGAAAATTGATTGATACATTTAGTATCTCAGCAGGTGTCCTCCAAGGTGAAATATTGTCACGTATATTATTCTCAGTGTATCTTAATGATTTTGAAAGACGTTTTATAAAATAATTGTACATCAATTGAAATGCAGATGATTCATATATTTCTAATAATGTTGGCAGATGAGACTGTACTTATAGCAGAGCCGGCTGACAACTTACAAAGAATGTTAAATGAACTCCATAAACAGATAAATACACAGAAGATTGGAATTTAACTGTCAATGTACAACCACCCCACATTGTAGTTTTTAGAAATGAAAAATGTATTAATAATTACGACAAATTGGAGTACAATGGTAACAATGTTGATGTAGTGAACCAGTTTAACTATTTGGGGATGGTGTCTAATTATAACGGTAAATTTTTATCTACGCAGAAGCACTGTGTAATACAAGGTACAAAAACGTTGTCTAGTGTAGTGAGTAAAATAAAACATTTTAATGTTAAAACCCAGATAAGCGTGTTTGATTTTTATGTAAAAAGTGTGCCATGTTATTGTGCTAAAATATGGGTTTTCATAAAGGTTAGATTTAGAAAGGGTACATATTACTTCTTCAGAGAATTCATTCATGGAGTACGAAAAAATACTTGTAAAAGTGCAGTTTATTACGAATTTGGAATAATTTCTATAGAAATATTTAATAATCAAAACATTTTAAAATACTGGTTGAAAATAAGAAATGTGAAAAGTGAAAATTGTATATGAAAAACATGTTATAATGACATGGTTGTGAACAATGACATATAGATTTTGAATACCAAAAATGAATTATACGCCAAAGGCTTGGGTGACTTGGATGATGGTAGATGAAAGAATCTGCTATTTTAGATTTAACCAATACATGTAAAGTATAAAATTATGATTGCATATTTTAGATTGTCTTTACATGAAAATTAACCAAGAAATAATAGGACATTTGATTTATGCAATAGTATGGAGGTTGAGGATGATCATCATTTTGTACTTATATGTTCATTTTATCTTATTTAAGACATAAGTGTATTATATATTATATTACACTACTATCGTAAACCAAGGATATTCAAATTGATTCGATTGTTTTGTAGTACAAACACAAAAGAAATAAGCAATTTATGGAAATATCTGTATATTGCAAATAAACTTAGGTCTCAATATTATAAATTTGGATGAAGTGTGTAGTTATTATGGAATATAAAACGAGTATGTACCTACTAAAACAAATATAACTTTAAGTATCAAATTATCAGTATACAATGTATGATGTATGCACTCATCATGTTCTTTTGTTATGTTATTATTATGTAAACCTTCGAGATGATTGTCTTCCGGAAATAAAATAGTGAACGTGTGATGAAAAAACCAAAATATGACTTAAAGAATGTCACATTAACACAATAAATTGCTAATTATATCATATGCCGCATAATTATTTTTTCTAAGAAAGGAATGCCTGACATAACACAAAAATGTTTAAGGTAAAAAATGCAATATTGCATACACAGAAATAAATGCAAAGTGATACTAAGTAAAACTCAAATAAAACAAGATAATCAATAAGTTTGAAAATATTGATGGGAAAACTTTACTAGTAACTTTCAAACAATTTTAAACATGCTGAAATTAAAATATACATCTATATGTAAAATGGATGAATATTTATAGTTTTAATAAAACGTTGATATTATACTTCCAATACACATACGATATGCTATTCTGTATGCTGTTGCAAGGTTTACACATTCTAAAAAAACAGCATTAATTAATATTTTGTAATTAGAAATGTCCACGGTAATCGAGTTCCAGGTGCCAGCCGATTACTAATTAATTTAGAAATTGGCAAGAGCCAAGACAAGCCGTCATGTTTTCGATAACGCATATTTTCTTGAAGTTTAGGATTCAAAATACTCAGCATTAAGATAGAAAGTTTGCATTATATAGAGGGGACATGTGTATGTACTTTAATTTAACAGCATAAATAACAACATACCACTTATATGCATCATCTTAACGAATCAACAAAAATAGCAGCAACACATTAATGTTTAGGCAACATTAGCAAATGTGAAACACAAAAAACTAAACAAAATAAACATGCAATGATAATGTTTTTGAGTATTTGTATCAATAGGCTAATGAAATGGGTACGTTAGAATTTCTTACCTCTGTATCTGGTAAACTGGTGATGTTTCTGATGACCGCTATTTACAATCCAAACAGGATACACTAGACAAATGAGCATCGGAAGCAATAAGTGCATGATAATCCTTCGATCCACAATCTTGAATGGTTCCTGCAGTACATTGGATATCTGGTGAGAGGGAGAATCTTTTGGAGTGAAGTAATCAACATTCTCTGTGTACAGTTAGGAGAGCTCTCTCTCTGACAGAATGATTAAATGCAGGAGAATGAGGTGTCGTACAACACTTAATCCAGAGGGAGAGAGAGATAAGTAAATTACTTTAGATATTAATTTAATGTCGCTGTATATTTAACCAGTCTCTGTTTTAGTTTCTTGCCATAAGCAACGTTAACGATGTAGGTTACATCAAAGAACGCAATACGCTTCGGTGATTTTGGCAAATTACAACTTGCAGATGGCTGAACTATGAAAGGTGGAGATTGAGGCGTTAAAAATTTTTCTATTGTGAATTTTCAGCGCTTTTAAAATTACGGAAATTCATTTTAGGAAAATGACTGCGATCCTTTAAAAAAAGGAGCCTACAATACGTTTTTTTTTTAAAAATACCTCTATGATAATAACTTTTATCTGATTAATTTATATGAAAGAAATTGCTTTTAAATGAACAATGCATGCAAATTTTATAAATAAAGATTTTAAAAAAAACAATATTAAGAAATATGAAGAAGACAAAAGAGTTTTTAAAAATTGAGAGATCTTGAGATGAAGTAAAAAAGGTTAAGTTTCCTTAGAGACACATATAAAGCAACCATTAAAATGACCGTGCAGCATCATACATACCACAGGACGAATAGACAGGTTCCCAGATTAGATTATAGACACTCTAGTTTGTTTGGGTTTTATATTGTTGAGAGAATTGATTATGTAACAAAGACACATAAATAAGTTTAAGGAAAGGCCAAATGCATCACCGATTATGTACAATGATATTAACGATTCAAAGTAGATCTGCCTTGTCATTCGTGATGCAATTGTAGCAGTTAAAATTGTTTTTCTGTCTCGAAACTTATTTTACATGATGGACCACCACTTTTTTTTCTAAAGATTAAATCATTAACTTCTTATGGTCTTCTTATTCGGTATTGTATGCACAATATGCAATTTTATTCAATAATTAAATTCACACTTTATCACTTTATTTGTCAAAGTATACATCCCTTAAAAGTGAAATATAAAGGACAAAGCAATATTGAGCACTCGGGTAGGCTAACAACATACAATAAAACTCGCATATTTTAAAGTAATTTCATCCAATTATATTGTCCTCAGTAATAACCAATTATTATGTAACAATCTTACATTGCCAAAAGTATGCGTAAACTAACGACATGACACTTTTTCATAGTATTTTAATTGTGGAAAAAAGTCTCATGATAATGGCAAATAAATTCCGTTGACAGAAACACTTGTGCTCTAAGTGTCAGGTTGTGGGAGTAACTTACAGCTTATAGCAATAAACATTACCTATAGTCCCACTCAACACCTGATTGTATATTCTAGCTTTCCCATTTCTTCCCATTCAATGCAAATATTTGTATCACGTTGGCAATTGGATGGATGTTGGACAGTATTTACCATACGCACCAAGTTTCTGTCGACAATCCTGCACTGTGCTCAAGGGAATTTGCATTAAGTTGCAAAGTTCCATTCATATATAATCCCCTTATTTTTTGTAAAGGATATAACTTCATCTTCATCCATAAACATTCATCATCATTAACCTTCAATTTGGCTGAAATCGGAAAGGTTTTTGTAAATACTTAATGCATTCTTGCTCACTATGATATATCCAATGCAGAATATTCATTGATGTAAATGCAGTTTTTAAAATTCAGTTTATTTAGTGTCAATGATCAATCGCTAAAGACAGAAATGCTGGAAATTTCATTATTGAATACAAATCAAAGCATCGGCATCTCCTATTGATGAAACAATCGAGTTAAGTTATATTATAGTACACATTTTACTTTTAGTATAGATACTTGGTACTGACCAAAGCGATAACAACGCTTTGCAAACATCAAATAAACATATAAAGGTAGTTTACAAAATAAATGATTGATATTAGTAAAGACATAAGAAATAAACAGAATAAATTTTGATTTGGTTTAAAAAATGTGTAACTCAGGATATGGATTTTTGAAACAACATTAAAATGGCGATTGTCATACAATGATCCATTGATTTTGTTGATTTAGGATTGTCAAAAAGAGGCTGAATTATCCGACCTCCGAAAATCAGGCCTTAAAGATTGGTGTAAATTGATTTCGAAACCAATCATTCTCCAAATAAAAAAAAAAAACAATTAATGTAAGACCAATGAAAAACTCATTGCCAGCACATTTTACAAGTAGAACCTGTTCTTTAAAAAGAAATATAAAAGCTTGAAAATCAATCTTTTCTTGCACATATTCTTTTAGTAGTAAATGCACACGTCATTGAATGTTTAATCTTGTGAACTTTTTGAAGAGACTTTAATCTGTATTTGAATGCATAAACGATACATTACGTCATTTGTTAAAAGTGCAAATTGCTTTTAGCATTATTTTATAAAAATAAATTACATTTTTTTTTAAAAGATAAAATGTACTGTTCTTTCTTTACATTAATGCATTGAATGAAGCTATTTGCATGCATAAAATGAAAGGTTAGCAGTACTATATCAGCGTCCTTTATTGTTTGTAACATGTCTTATCTTTTCTCGAATGAAAATTGAAAACAAAGCAAATACATATCAGGACTAGTCTAAAACATACAGGAAAGCCAGACATTCATATATTCATGTATTTATAATTCTACAAAATTATGAGTTAAAGTATACATTAAATGATAAAAGTAAATGTTCAAGTATTCCCGTCCCCATAAGAGACAAAGACCTAGACGGTCACTTGAGTACCATTGTTCGTTGATAGACCTGTTAGATAGTATCATATTTGAATTTTAAGGTCAAGATTTAGTAAATAATTCCAGAGTGTCCTTATGGTGCTAGAACCATTATGACGTCATAATTGATTTAATGATTTTTTTCCCTTAACGGTTTTCAAAGAATTATGTCGAAAATAAAACTATTTCTTGTTTTATATCAAATCATGTAAAAAGCAATCCCGGTACATATATTCAATTTGACATCATTTTAGAAAGGAGCTCAGAAGCTTGGTTAATGCCGTTTTTGGAGATACTCCATTAGTCAAAATTGACATTGACTAGTGAAATATGCCTAGAATATACCCGCGTTCTTGGTTACCCCGTTCTGGAAAGTTCTATCCCATTCTGTCACCAGAGGTCGTGCTTCGCAAGCGTTCTATCCATCAAAACTAAAATCGCGCATTCAAGAAACGAATTGGCTCATTTTATTAGTTCAACATTTGTTAAATAATAATTTTTATATAAATTTTAAATAAGTTACCATTAAATATATTCGTTCTTACATAATAATTCAATATCATTTCATTGCAAGTATATATTTTGATGCAAACTACCGCTGACATTGATCAGCCAAAGCGTTTTTGCTATTTCGGGCTACTTTATCGAAAATGAAAGTAGCTTTTTGATGAACTTCACAATAATTACTTATCAGCTAAAATTCAATTATAGCTTGCGGGCATCACCTCACACGTAAGTGTTGAAATACCACAGATGTAAGCAGTCATTCTGGTGCAGGCATTTTGTAGTTTCTTTGAAAAAAGGCTAGTAAGTATAGACAAGCTGGCAGCAATGTGTTTTATAAGGTAGAGGGTATATTGTTTTATTATAAGAAAAAGAGTTACATATTTATAACGTCAGGTGCCTGTGATCGGTAATACCAGACTTTCATTTCAAATACTAATATGAATATTTTGCTTTTCATTCTGAATTTTCAGTAAGTATGTCATGAGGTTTTTGCAATTAAGTTTAAGTAATTTTCATCAAAATGGATTGCCTTTATGATTAAGATAATAAAGTTAAATGCAATAGTAATTTGGTACATATTGTATAATTCAGTCAGGTTATTCAAAACTATTAAAGCCAATCAAGTAAATGTTAAAGAATACCTTTAGAAAAACGCTATTGATTTTTTTTTTTACTGAAAATAGCGTTCTTTGATTTTCTTTGTTTAGAGCTTTACTTTTGAAAGGAAACTAACATCGATGTTTTCTACCAATCCAAATTTTGATATTTAAATCATGTTAACGCATTCTTTGTAGCTACATGTAGCATGCCAATAAAGTGACAGAATGAACCTACTCAATTTTCATAAAAATGACACGCTTGACACATTGCATGAAAATTTAAATAGCTAAACATCTGTGTTTTTCTGAAAACAGGTGAAAAGATTGGGTGAGTGTAAAATCATTTTTAGTCTTTATGTTTTGAATTTTTGACATTTGAGGTTTTGTGGTGATATATCTAGTGTTGCTTTGATGAGGACCTAATACAAATAATATGGGGTGTAATGTTTGAGCGACTGTAATTTTATAAGCTCAACTAAGAAAAAATCTACAAGAAGCTGTTTCAAAGCAAAGTTAAAAAGAACGGTACAGTGTATTTTGAACATTATTGAAAATACTTTTGCTCTTAGATTTCAAACACCTTTATAGTTTATACAGTTTTCGAATTGTTAGTTAGTTCAAGGTTTGATTCAATTAATATAAAAATAATAATGATATCATGCAATAAAAGTTGGATAAAATGTCATACCGAAATTTAAAATTTTTTTTAATGAGAAATAGTATTAAAAAATCTCTCTATATAGTTAGTTCTGTGTTTAATCCAAATACTTGATAAACGTTTATTCTATATTTTTTCATTTTCTGAAAGTAGAATATGCATGACGTTTTAAAATTTGATATGACATTTGCATTTTTCAAAAAGGAAAATACAGACTTATAGTGAAGTTGCATCATCACACCCACACATAACTTAACCTGAAGTTGAAGGTTGTAGATATGACTTACATCGAACTTAACGTTATATACTCTTTCGCAAATCCATCATTTTTATTATTTTGTACAGATATTATTGTGCAACAGTTCGGAACCTCTCTAAAAATCTTTATCCTTACTCCATTTGCTGCATATTCCGAAGATGTAATCCAGCCAAAAAGGAACAGTGGGGATAAGCTGAACAACAAGTTTTAATGATCCTACTCCTCATGCAATCAGCTATTTAGACCATCAAATACTCTCTGAATTTCATACTGATGCAGTTAAGTTGGGTTGATAGCGGTTCTTTATCCACTATATCATATACTATGCAAGAAGACGTATCGGTAGAACCAAAATAGATGAGCACTAGTCTACAGTGCTTTTAAAAAGCTTTTGAGAATATATTTGTGTTGAACTCTAAACAATTCTTTATTATATTATAACTTAAATCATACAGTATTAGAAATTATTATTTGAGTTTAAATTCTATTCAAGTAAACAATTAAAGGCAGTACATGATGAAACTTTTTCTTGGCGGAAGGTTTTTAAGAAAAAAAAAAACAAAGATTATTTTTCTAAAATCTACATATGAAGAGTAATGTAAATTTGGCTTCCTCTTTGTCAGTGCAGAACAAACTATCAGATATTTTGTATAATGGGATATCTTCATTTTGACTAGAATACTCTCAATATTTTGAATGTTGATATTGTTGTTTTTACTTAAAAAAACCTCAAATCGACCTCCTTAAATTTCTTGTTTAGTTCAGTTTTGTATGGAGATATAACAATACTTTCAGAAGACTAGAATAATCTATAACTGAGAACATTAATGATCAACTATAAGGAAAAACATTACGGACAAAGACAATGACATCCTAATATATGTCCATACAGGCCATTGCTGATTTGTCTCTTTTATAAGTCGTTTCGATATAGGTATGTTCGACCTCGGATAGGTGACATATATTAGGAAGCTATGTCCAGCTTACCTTATATCATTAATTGGCGACGATCAGCAAACTTAGAATTCACCCGAATCTATCAAAGGAGTTTGTAATATATCCATAAATACTAAAGTATTAAGAACTAGTTCAGGTGCATTAAGCCACATTAATCATATGAGGCACAGTTTCTAAAGGGACATGGTCACTATTTGAGTCCAAATTCTTATTATTCATGGTTAGAGTTTACAATGCTTCACTTAAATATAAGGTATTTCCAATGGTAAGTCAAAATTTGATTGTAAGGTTCTGAATTACGGTAAATGCAAGAAATAGAGCTCAGAATCCTTTGTTTTGTCTGCTGTTTTTGTTTACATTTGTTTCAGTTGATATAATTTAATTTATACGCAGCATTATTCGATTTTCCTCTTTAACTGCCGCCTAATTAGTTATTTTTTTTGTTTCGCTTATCCCAATACATATCTATGAATAGACTATAATACTATTCATGCTTCACCGAATTCAGGTATTTCATTCACCCACAATGAACGCTGAAAGTACATATTTGAATATTAAAACTGACAACCACTACACTGGTAAAAATATATCCTTGATGGCTGACCAATCAAACTGAGTTCAATGCACATATTTAAAAAAATCCTCAATACAAACCCAGACCATTTTTATGTGTTGTACTGCTAAACACATCGCTGCAATTGCACAAACCATACACTAGTAATGCAGTGACAGTTTTGAATTAAGAAACTTCAAATAGTTGTTTGAAACTAGCAATAACAATTATTAAATTATATTTCTTACGTGGATTTATACTCGCTTTTTTGAAAGAGTGTCCAGGTTTGCAAGAATGCATATGATGCAAAAATCAAAGTTGATCTTAAAAAAAAATATTTAATTCAATGTAAATCTCACAAGTCCGTTAGAACTCACAAGCATACAATAGTTGGTTTAAAACATGTAACATTAAAAATGAAAATTTAGTAAATGAGGATTCATCAGACGTATGAAATTAATTGCAATTTTTGTTTGAAAGATCATTTAAATGTAGGATACAAGAACACAAATCAACATTTTTGGTGGTGAAGACGGTAAGTTTGTTATAACGATATGAATTTATTTTGGTAAATGGATAGATCATAGTATAGATATTTTTAAATTTCATCTGAATTGTGCATGATTTTAATTTCGAAAAAAAAAATCGAACAGAGAAATGCCAGGGTTTTCGTCAGAGTTGTTCTCCGTTTATTTAATGGTATTGCGAAAAAAAGACTACAACCCCTAGGTCACCAAAAAATTAATAAGTGGATGTATTTATTAAATACCTACAGAGAATATTGTCTAGCTATACAAAAATTGCAACGTAAATCTACCATTTGGTTTCAAGCTTATAAATCTTCAATTAAAAAAGGATACTGTTTTCAACTAATTTACTTATGTTTGGTCTAGAACTTATCACAGTCCAATTTATCTCATCAAAGGCAATCCTTTATGCACTACATACTCTGATTGTTCTGGGGAATTGTTGAATGGTTGAGAAATGTTTAAATATATAGTTATGCTTATCCTTTTGTGCTAATATATAATTGTTTTACGCAGCTGCAGAAACACACAAAGAAATACTATGATTCGAAACTGAGAACAATCCAAGAAGGCAATTTTGTATGAAAATGGTACCATTCTACCATAGAAATTAGGTTTGAATTAAGGTAAATATGTTTTATAAAGTAATTTCAATTAGTGCGAAAGTGACCTAGTTTAAACATAAGAAAATTAAAGCATGCTACCAAATGAAATGTAGATCATATTTGATCACACGAAGGCATTTCTCGTCCATTAAATTGGATACCAAAGATTTTCTCCTTGATTCAATGTCAGAGATTGATAACCTTGTAGTAGACATTAAAGTAAAGTAAAGTAAATTTTATTTACTGGACCCAAGGCTGGTAGTTAAGAGGCTTTAGTTGGTTGAGCTTTTAAACCAAGAGCTATTAATTTTCCCTGAACGAATATTAAAAAACCCATAAATGTACAAAGTGAAATATTTTCGAAATTTTACATATACACGTAACTTACTTTTCTTTTCCTTACCTAATTTAGCTTCAGAATTCTTTTTAGCTCATTATAAGTGTTTAGCTATGCAAAGTTAAAGCGAGCTAACTTTTAACAATTATTAATGGACGCTGAGTATTCTTCAGTTTTTTTTTTTTATCTTTGTTTTTAGATTTTGCACGTCACTTCCAACGAAGATTTACAATAGTTTCATAATTTTAATACAATCTCAAATTCCTGGCTTGCTCACTTTTATTCATTTAACAGCAAAACAAATAAAAAATAGATTGTTATCATTATTTCTCAAAACAAAAAATAACGTCCTTTTCCACTACTTTCCTGCTGCACATAACCGATTTCTGCATAATTGGTAATTACTCGAGTTGCTTCGGTAGTTTTCACAAAAGTAGCAAAACGAATCTCCGAGTTGTCTAGAGAAAGCTCTGCTACCTTCGGGGATTTTTGATTCTATGGAAAGAAAAAAGGAAAACTATTAACTTAATTTTATATAATATATCTAGAATTGGTTAATGCTTCAATCAGTGTTATACATACCTTGGCAAACAGATCGACAGTTTGCGCTGTTTGGGTCTCTATTCTCGCAATGTTTACAAAGAGTTTGCATCATTTTCCGCTCTGTTAAAACTGGATCAGGAGATGCTCGTCTTCGTCCTTCTCTCGATGAAAAAAGTGAATAGTTTTAGTCATTAAGTATTTTCCAACTATACATTCTAATGAATAATGTAAAAAGATATATTTCTCATATACATCTGCGACTGTTAAGAAGAGACAAGAGGCCAACATGCCTTAACAGTCACCTGAATACCATAACCGATACGCAGTCCTGTCAAGGAAATTTCATATTTACATTTAATTCAGTTTCATTCTGGATTAATATTATATTGTTAAAGAACTATGAAACCGATAATTTCGGCGAAAAATTTTAAGATCATAATAGATTGCACGACCTGATATTGAAAAGGTGCAAAACTCTGACAGTGAATAATTATCCCAAATTTGTTACCTTTCAAGAAAGATTTGTGTGTGTGATTTCATATATAAACTAAAACAGGATTGCTATTATACAAGTTTCATTTAAACAACCTCTTATCCCCTTCCCCAGGGACTAAACAGAAGTATCCCCATTAAATTGGCGTAATTAAACGACAAAATAGAACCCATTGTTATATTACGTTTCTACTTCCTTCGCATATTCCAGTGTTTTAATATTCAACCATTGTTGCTGCATCACCATTTTGCATTAATATTTATCCCAAATTTTTTTTACATGCACTGCTTAACAGTGATTTTGGCTAGCCAATTATTATTGTACCATTGATAAGTCTATTTGTTTATTCACAAAGTTCAAAAACTGTTTTGTATATCTCTTTTAATTGTACATCTTCTTAATTACATTATTTTTTATGATAAACTACTAAATCTGAACACACAAGGGAAGATAACTCCATTATGAACAAGCAAGTAAACATAACTCCATGAACTGTTTTAACCCCCCCCCCCCTTCTTTAAACCCTTTTCAACACGTTTGAACGTTTTGACAATATCGATAGCTTCATTCTTTCTCTTTTCTAAATATGTGAATTAACTCATTTCTTTCATTGAAATTCCAGAGCAGAATTAAACAATGCCAATGCTCAGTAGTAATACCTCCGCTGATGTAAATATACAAAATAAACAAAGTCGACATTTAACAAGAAGTTGTGTCCGATCGGTACAAAAATAAATCCTAACTTATGGCATGCCTAAACAAATAGTGTGATAACATTTCAAGCATCTATGCATAGTTGCTGAGAAATATTTGACGAAAATTTGATGAAAAATTTAGGCCTAAAATAAACAAAGTCGTCATTTAACAGGAAGTTGATACCCAAACAAAAAGTGTGTTAAAATATCAAACATCGGTGATTAATAGTGACTGAGAATAATGCGATACAATTTTTGTTACGGAGAGACAGATGGACGCACAGAAACACGCACATGGGTAAAACAGTATACCTTTCTTTTTAGGGTGAAGGTATAATGCTGACATATACTCCCCACCCCCCTTGTCTTACATGAAGGTGATATTAAATATAATCAAAGATTGCAACTTAATTTTTTTTTTATAAATATGCAGTCAGTTTCTATTCTGTCAATGGACATTTTTTAAACATAATATAAATTAACACTATATGACCATTTGGCCACACCCTGCAGTAAGACCCCTACCCTATACACTAGATAACTGTTTTTGGTCCCACCCTAGATTCGAATCCCTACTTTGGAGGACAAAATTTACCGTTTTGGTAGAAGGCTTTATTTTTTTTCTTAGTTTGCAAATAATTTTCATTCAGTATCATCAGAATCGAAGTTTTATTTTGTAAACATTAAATGCATTAACACTATTTGACCATTTTGGACCCAACCTAGAGTCGGAACCCGTACCTTTGGGGACAGGAAATTTACAATTTTGGTAGAAGACCGCGCTTTCTGGTCTACATTATTATGAATTCAGTTTTTCTTACAGATATGTGGGAGTAGAAAAGAAGATTTTTTAAATTTTATACTGTATGCATTAAAACTATATGGCAATATTGGCCCGCCCAAGGCCTGAACCCCTGACACAGGAGCTATGAATGTCACAATTAAGGTAGAGGAGTTCGTGGACCTTATAGCCATGCATTCAGTTTTTCTCCACATGTGTTGTGATAAAGATTTTGTAAGATTTTATACATTTTCACTTTAAGGGATTATTGGCCCGCCCTAGGCTTGAATTCCTGTCCCAGGGGCCATGAATGTTACAATTTAGGTAGATGAGTTCTTGGACATTATAACCATGCATTCATTTTTTTCTCCACGTGTGTTGTAGTAAAGATTGTCTAAGATTTATACATTTTCACTATATGGCATTATTAGCCCCGCTCTAGGACAGGACCCGTGTCCCAGATGTCATTAATAATGAAACAAAAACCTAGACATCATTTAGATGATCATCACTTAAGGTCCCACTCAAAGAGGATACGTTTCGAAAATAGGACTTTGCTTTTACGCAAAGAAATGGGCAACAACTTATTTGGAAATCGAACAGGCCATAACTTTTTCTAACCGAGGTTAGAACAAATGCTGGTTCTTTGAGGTTTCAACAATGTTTAAGTCCCGTATTAGATAGAAGAAACAAGACATATATGAGAAATTTGTTACTGGTCATACCCCCGCGTTGAAGTGAATATACAAAATAAAGGAAGTACACATATCACAGAAAGTTAATATCGAATTTAATAAAAATTAATCCCATCATAATGCATACCTAAATTAAGAGTGGGTTCAAATTTCAACTACCTGTAATGAATAGCAGTTGAAATCTTTGACGAAATCATTTTTTGATCATTTAGGTTGAAAAGTAAAAGTCGTCACTAAAAAAAATTTGACGTCTAATTTGTACACACAATTAACAGATGTTAAGCTTATTTTTGTGAATTTTATATATATTGTGTTTGCAAAAGAAGAGTGGGTAGATCAGCACGTAACTGTTCTGCGATAATGTATATTAAATTTCAAGTATATTTGAGGTATCCTAGAACAAATTATAGATTAAGACCTTAGCTTTAGATATGTCTCGCAATATATTGATAGTAATTAAAAATATTTTGGTGGTTAAAGAAAGTCAGTGCTTAAAAATGTGGTCGAAGCAAGATTGAAAGAAAACATTTGCAAAAGATCTTTAAACTAGACCAAATCCTGTTTATTTCGAAAGTTTTTTTACGACATTAAAATTGTATGTACGGTAAACATTATACCTCAGGAACAAATGATTAATTTGATTCAAAACACATGTAAAAATAAAGTCGCGAAGTGACACTCCATTTGGCAATGATCTCATAATTTCTTTACAGTACATAAACAAAGACATGGCACGAGCTAATTTGTCTCCATAACAAAGAATTAAAAGATCAGCGTCTCACATTTTACTTGCTGACACGCAATATTTTCGTTCGAATTGCCAAAACTGACATTTGTAGCAATACCTCCGTTCCTTCCATAATTTCGGTTCCTCTCCCTTCCTTTTGCTTGTTTTCCTCTACTTGGCGAAGCTATAGGAGAATAAGAACTTAAATAAATAGATACCCAAATATAAATTAATGAATTAAGCTTTTGTTTTTGTTTTATTATTTAAATCTTTGCACATTCGTCAAGATATTGGTTTCATTGACTGTGACTTTATGAACTGAATCAAACAAAATTATCCAACATTCTTAGCAATAGAGTCAAGACGAATAATTTCATTTGTCATTGCACAATCGTAGTTTGTCTTAACCTTAAACGGGATGTAGTAAAACACTGACTCAGGTAAAGAACATACATATCTATCTATTTATCAAGATATTTGTTGTTTGTTACCTTGTCTCCGACCATAACGTATGTCACTATTCCTTGTATTTCCTTTTCTAGCACCCCTTTGCCTGTGACCTAGAACACCAATGTTTAAATACATCCAAAGTAAACAATGCAGCTGTAGAATTTTCATTTATTTTATTTTATGCACTAAAGAGAGAATCTGTCCGTGTCTCCTGTACATAAGACCTAATTGATCAATCAAAACCATTTTTATAAATCCTTAATAGATACCCTGACCGTTTTAGCTCACCTGAACCGAAGGTTCAAGTGAGCTTTCCTGATCACCTGTTGTCCGTCGTCCGTCCGTCCGTCTGTAAACTTTTCACATTTTTGACTTCTTCTCTAGAACCACTCAGCCAAATTTAACCAAACATGGTACAAAGCATCCTTATGGGAAGGGGATTCTAAATTGTTAAAATAAAGGACACAGCCCTTTTAAAAGGGAGATAATTGCGAAACTGCGAAAATTGGGTGGGTGTCGTAAAAAATCTTCTTCTTAAGAACCACTGCACCAGATATGCCAATATTTACACCAAAGCTTTTATATATAGTGAAGATTTTAAATTGTAAAAATCACGGTCCCCGGGTCAATACTTGGGTCCAAAGAGGGGTTCAAAGTTGATTAAAAAAGACAAATTTAACATAGAAATATATGGGGAAAATGTTTTAAAAATGTATTCTCAAGGACTGCAGTGCTAAAATTAGTGAGATTACTATACAAGTACCCTTAGATAGTGTAGATTCTAAACTGTAAAAACCGTGATCCCCGGACTAATACTACGTACGGCTCCAAAAAATGTTCAAAGTTTAACATAGACTTATATAATGGGAAAATGTTTTTAAACTCTTCTTTTTAAGAATTACAATGCTACAGTTTGTGAGATTACTATGCAATCATTATAAGATAGTGCAGATTCTAAATTGTTTAAATCATTTTTTATTAAAAGAAGTATTAAAAAAAAAAGAAAAAAGAAATTTCCATAATAAGTTTATCAAAGTTAAATTATCTGGAAATACATGTGTATGTTTATCGACTAGTTTTTTTTTTGGAATTTCGACCCCGACATCAATTACTCACATATCGGGATCCAAGTGATCGGGATCAAAGATCATAAATTCAAACAACTTCAAAAAGGTGTGGATCTTAGCTTTTACGAAGTTTTGATTCACAAACACACAGTTAGGAAAGATAAAGGAACAAAAGATAAAAAATGGTTATGGAAAAAAAGTAGGAATCATTGATAGACTTTATCAACTATATATAAACTTTCCATGTTTTTTGAGTTTAGTCTATAAGACAGATGATCGATGAGAATGCAAAATCTAACATGCCTAATGTCCTCATCACTGCTGCAATATTTTTATTTGATGAATCGATAAAGAAGCTTTTAATTATTGAAATACAAAACAAATGCCAATATCATCTTTTAATTTTTCAATCTTTTCAGTAAAATGGGATTTTTTTTTTTTTTTTTTTTTTTACTGCAAATGGGTATTTTAGAGCTTAAAATTCAGTCTCATTTGATGTGTAAAATAACTATGAATAAAAACATGCCAAAGATAAAATTGTTTCTTCTTTTTATTTATTGTTGAGTATATGGCAAAATCTTGAAATATATGAGTTTTACAATATTTATTCAGAGTTCACTTCATAATAAACCCTTTCGAAATAAAACGATACAAGGACTTGTTCAGTGAACGATTTGTGGCCCATGGGCCTCTTGTTTGAGTTTTCCTAAGTTAAACATATGCACAAACCATACACTAGTAATGTAGTGACAGTATGAAATAACAAAAAACACGAGTGAGTTTTTTTTTTGAAAAAGGTAATAAAAATGATTGAATTTTTATTTCTTCGTGGATTTATCATCGCTTTTATCTCTAAAAAGTGCCAAAGTTTGCATAATGCATATGATGGAGAAGATTAAGTTGATTAAAAAAATATTTAATTTAAAGTAAATCTCACAAATCACTTAGAACAGACAGCATACATCAGTTGGCTCATTACAACTAGGAATACTGGAAATGAAAATTTATTGAACGAGGATTCTTTAGACGTGTAAAATCAATTGCAATTTTTGTGTGATAGATCATTTAAATGTAGGATACAAGAACGCAAGTTAACATTTTTGGTGGTCAGGACGAATGGTTTTGTATAATCAAATGAATTTGTAAAAAATAGATACAGTATATTCTAGATATCAAAATTCAAACATTAACCAAAAAAAAAGCTCGAACAGATCAAGGTCATGGTTTGCATCTCTGTTTAGAAATAACTGGTATTGCGAAAAGAAAGACTTCAGCCTTTAGGTCACCAAATAATTGATTAGTGGAAACATATGATACATCTCTATAGAAAATATTGACTAGCTATGCAAGCATTTGGACTCAAATTTTTAACTTGTTTTCAGGCTTATATATCTTCAATGAAAAAATATCATTGTAAACTAATTTACTTATGTTTACTTATGTTTGGTCTGAACTTAACAGTCCAATTTATCTCAATATAGGCAGTCCTCCAGGCCCACCTTACTCCGATTGTTCCGTTGAGCGTTGGGTTTGTTGAAGAAATGTTTAAATATATGCCTATGCTTTTGTGCATACATATAACTGTTTTACACATCTGCAGCAAAACATAACGAAATATTAAGATTTGAAACAGGAACAATCGGAGAAGACGATTTTATATGATGATGGCATCCTTCTACCCTAGAAATTAGGTTAGAATTAAAGTAGAACTGTCTTTATAAAGTAATTTCAATGATTGCGGAAGTGACCTATTAACATAAGAACAGAGAAAGTTAAAGCATGTCATCAAATGAAATGTAGAACAATATCTGACCAAACAAAGATATTTTTCATCCATTAAGTTGGATACCAGAGTTTTCCCCCTTGATTCAATGCCAGAGATTGATAACCTTGTAGTAGACATTGAACGTAATGATTTAATCTTACTAACTAGACCCAAGGCCGGTAATTAAAGGGGCCTGGTCACGATTTTGTTTTCCATTTTTCTGTTTTATTTTTCACAATGTTTTAGAAATGTATTTCTAATAATCAAATGAAATTTGAAAGTCAGTCGTAGAGTTATAAGCAAGATAAAGGGCTCACAAATCTTTGTCATGTAAACAAGGCTCGTGCCCTGTTTTCGTTTACATAGGTTCAATATGCCTGTTAAAAATCTTTTTCAAGCTGATTTCTCTATCTTTTAATTCTTTTTAAGCATAAATATATAGTTTCTAACGTTCAACACATTCATTATAGGTCTAAAACTGGAATTTCCACTTCAACATTCAAAATGTAAACAAAATCTTTGTTAACAAAGCAAAGAATTGCAAGCTCAGTAACTCGCTTATAACTCAACGAATGGCACTCAATTTTGGTTGCCTGTTGAAAATTCCTTACTGAAGCATTGTAAACATTGAAATCGGAAAGATAATTTTTTTCCAAAATCGTGACCATGCCCCTTAAAGAGGCTATAGTTGGAAGAGCTATCAAGCCAAGAGTTGTCAATCTTTACTGAAGACAAATATAAATTCGGTGAAGCCCAAATTTAGATTTGTACCCAATTCTAATAAAATATCGGTTTGATTATATCCCGTCTCTATAGCAAAGCCAACAGAGTTTTTGGGTTGTCCTCAAAGTTGTGCTTGCATTCCACGTAACTCTTACACGCTAGAAAGACGTTGTTTACAAGTTGTCATAAACGTTTAGACGTCATAAAACAACAGTGAAATTTATTAGTAAATATTTAGTTAATTTTTTCGTTCATTGCTATATTATGGAGCTATATATACGCAGTTAAAAGAGGCTTTCATTGGAACAAGGGTATAACAATTTATTCTTTAAGTCGGTGACGTTTCGGTGTGGTCGGTCTTTTACAGATCAATTACAGACGTAATACTATACATCAGTCTTGAACGCTTACCAAACGTATTGTTTTTTTCAATTTTGAAACGTATTCTTTGTTACATAATTATCAAAAGTTTGAACTTTAACCACCACATCAGTTTCTGAAGCATAAATTAAAAAAAGAAAAGAAAAAAAAGTGACATTAATGTTTATTGAGGCAAGTAATTATTTACCTCTATTCCTTCCATCATTTCGGTTCCTCTCCCTACTCTCTGCTGGTTTTCCTATACTTGGCGAAGCTTTTAGAGAAAACAACTTTAATTAATATGCCCTCTAAAAATTGATAAATGAATCAAGCTTTTGTTTTTGTTTAAAGCAATATGAGCTGTAATTTTTTTTTTAGAATTTTATTTTGCTGTAAAAACTCGTAGCTGCTAGTATGCTAAGTCTGCATGTAACTTAAACGTTTATGATAAATAAGGTTGGAAAAAATCATTAATTTTTGTCAGAGGAAAGATATTTCTTTTAAGGAACATATAGCAAATCAATTTTTGTACAGGGAGACAATAATTCAATTTCGCTCCAATTAAGGCTCCTTAATAGCCCTTTCCACAAAAATTTGGCGAAAAGAAATTTAAAAACCATGATATTTTTGTCATTTTAGTAAAAAATAACATTTTCGTTAAAAAAATTTCATAATGAAAATTGCAGCTCATATTGCTTTAAATATTTAAATCTTTGCAGCTCGAATCCTCAACATATTGGATCCATTGGTTGTGACTTTATGCATTGACTTTGCAATAAAGTTAAGACGATATATTCATTCGTCATTTCACAATCGTAGTTCGCCTTGACCTTAAACGGGATGTAGTAAATACACTGACTCAGGTAAAGAACATGCAAATTTATAAGAATTTTTGTTGTTTGTTACCTTGTCTCCGACCATAACCTGGTTCATCATTCCTTGTATTTTCTTTTCTAACACCTCTTTGCCTCTGAGCTAGAACATCAGTGTTTAAATACAGTATCCAAAGTAAACAAAGCAGCTGTGCAACTTTCATTTGTTTTATTTTACGAACTAAACAGAGAACCTGTCTGTGTCTCTTTTAAATAAGAAACAATTGACCAATCAAAAACCATTTTAACAAGGTCGTGAACATCACATGTCCTACGTCAGATTTCTTTTCTACTGCATCTGAAAAAAGTTGACGGATGGGTTTGTGTTTACATGGGTTTTCTTTTTAAAGCAAGGGTCATCATTAAGACCTTTCATCTTTAACGCTCTTTTCGACACACTTTTATTTATGGCCATAAAAAGAGTTACAAAGTATATATATGCAAAAAAAATGCTGTAAACCAATTCTTGATTTTCATTACATATCACTATTAACTTGTTATGATAGGAAATGTTAGGGAGCCACCTCTCCGGTAATTATTATTAATAAATGTTGAGTTAAAATTGTGGTATAAAAGGTTTAATAGGGTTGTAGATGCCGTTTTCAAAAGTATCGTTGTAGCTTGTTAAGTAAGCGAGAAAGCATGAGTTTTATCATTTGTAAGTTAATCTCTGTAGTTGTCATTTTATTTATTGTGCATGATAAGAGTTCCAAGATATTAATTAAAGTGAGTAGTTGATTGACTTATGAGAGAGTCGGAGGAGTCAGACATAATTGGTATATGGCCATACCCAGGTAACATGTGGAAGAGAGAGAGAGAGAGAGAGAGAGAGAGAGAGAGAGAGAGAGAGAGAGAGAGAGAGAGAGAACTAGGTTAAATGCCATTGAATGAAGACGTATTTTATGTACGTTGTAAATATGTAAATAAACGTGTAAATATAAATATAGTTATTAATCAGTGCCGGCGACAGGGAGGACCCCCGTCACAGACGTTATGGCAAGAGAGAGGATGTTGCAGCCTGTCACATTTTCCAACATGTGAAAAACATTGTTATCTGTTTGGTCTGTTAACAATATCCATTACTTTTTCACCCCTATTCAGAATATTTATCTATTCATCCATAGTTAAAGTTATTCCGCTTTGTCAGAAAAATTGACTGCTTTTGTATTTTAAATTTTTTTTTTCACATAGTAAATCCAATATCAAGCATAAATTGTATCAATTTGATTTTCATGTTCAATTTTAAGATAGTATAGGTATAACTGAGGTTTTCTCATCAATTTGTTAGGCGTATTATGAAATAGACGTCACTGTTTTCCGTTCCTTTAAGGTATGTAATAATAAACGATATCACAAGACATGTTTCTATCGAAAACGTGTTCACCTGTTGTTTGTTATTACGACTACCAATTTAATTGGTTGTTGTTTTTATAGATTACCCGGGTTTCATTCAAGAGCGTAGCTGCTACGTATGGCTAAGTAGCAGCTACACTGTTGAACGGTAAGCTATCCTAGCCACTACGTAGATATTCTTAGTCTAAATATCTTCAAGATGGCCACCTTAGTTACAACTTTGTTACAAACATCATGTCATGAAATCTATTTTGTTCATCCTATAATTTAAGTTATAATGAATTTTAACATGTATATTTTCGCTTGAAAGTAACAAATTATGTCAATGTAATTAGTCTTTAGTAGTATAAATCGAACTTTAAATCGAGACCTAGCCGCTAACTTAGCGGTCCGTTCAAAAGACCTAAATACCTACGACCTAGCCGTTAGAGTAGCTGCTACGATCTTGAACGCAGTCCTGTTCTATGGGTATTTTCGTAAGGTGTGCACGCTTTGGATTAAGTATTGATACGTGTAGTCAGACGTTTCCCCATACACCCGCCCTCACAATAAGTCATAATTTTTTAAAAATATTTCCCAATATGTGTTTTGTTTTTATAGATGAAAAAGAACACTAGAAAACATTCAATTTGTTATTTTGTTATATTTGGTAATATGTTAATAAACTACACTTCTGAGAGCGCTTTTGTGTCTATATATGATTATTATTTATTTTTAAAATTTTATATGTGTGTTTGGGTTTTAACGAATAAAAACATTTTTTTTCCAAGAAAGTATGAATATGAGAAATAATTATTGTATTATAAGAATTTTCTTCAGAACAAAATAGACAGTTAAAACTATGCCTATAATTATTATAATCCCTCTAATACATGTTGGATTCAAACTTGTTCAAACATTGATCACTAGGGACCAAGTTGGGGTAAGGGATTAAAGTAACTATCATCAGAACAGTGTAAAACTTTTTGAATGCGAGGAGGCAGAGCAAGCTTGTGTAGTTTCAAATTCATTTTAACATTGCCCTAGAGAACTGAGAGGGTTTTAAGCAAGCCACAACGTCTAGGGTCCAAATCTACAAACAAACGTTTTCTTACATGTAAGAAAATTGAGTGTAATATTTGTAAAAATATTTGTAAAAAAAAGAAGCAAAGTGAAATTAAAAGATACTGGCCAAGTAAAGAAATAAGATATAAGAACAAAGCTCGATCACAGATGACAATTGAAAACACTGCGTTTGATTTTTTTAATACCAAGAACTATATACTTCATACATGCATATACTTTATTTTGTACAATAAAGGCATAGAAATTTAAATAGTTACAATTCTACAATCTTAGATTAGATATTACAAATATGCCATTTTATACTGGAAATGATGTAATGAAAAAATACAAAAACAATAAAAGAGATGATAATACTAAAAATATCTTTTTTTATTTCAAGCACTAATGAAGATATTTGCCTAAATAACATATCATATGGAGTTTTCTCTTGAGAAAAATAGAACAGGTTTGGAGACAGAGTGATTTTTTAAAATAAATATATTTTAAAAACATCCATCAAATTTCCTGATGCGCTTTAAAAAAATATTCCAAAGGTTGCTGATGAAAGTAAAAAATCAACGAGAAGAGTGTACTTTTTTAAATAAAGATTTGCTCAGTATTCGTAAGTAAATAATCAAATGTCATTGATTAACAATTAGTTAAAAAATGTCAACCTTTTGTTTCCGATGTTGAGAATTTAATGTATTGTACTGAACACTTAACAATTTTGTCAAGTGAAAGAAAATAAATGAACATTTATCCATTTCCAATAAAAGAAAAAGATATCAGTTAGTTTTGTTTTCACATTTATTATACCTTTAAAATTAGGTGTTGTATAATCAGTTTTATTCGTGGGGGCCAATGTTCGTGGGGACATAATTTCGTTGGTTGTATAATCTGGATAATATTAATAATTATAAAATGATTATGTATAGGATCATGGGGATGGAAATTCGTGTACAAGGTAACCCACGAAAGCCATGTACATTGGTCCTCTACAAACAATGATGATTCCTCAGTAAAAGTTGTTTTTCTACACAAATTAAAAAATGGTTTCTATTCAGATATTTTATTGAACAATATCCAATTACATATAACATTCAACATTAGCAAAAACCAATTGTCACTTTTAGCGGCCTTTTTTCTGGTCCTTAAAATTTTGTCAATATAAATGTAGCGTATTAGAGAGTTAGCTGATCACATGCTCTACACAAAATTTTGCCTGAAGGCCATTTTTTTTTTAAAATTTAGAGACAAGAGGTCGGACCATTTAATTTTTCTGTTATAAATCACAAGGTTTCTTCCTGATGCGAATATTATTAAGATTTTATGCTTTCTTTTCTGCGCATACTTTTTAAAATAAATAGTAACTGTATGACATAAAATCATTTTTCACTTGTTATGTGAAACAGCTTAAACTTTTAACTTTTTGACGTATGTTACTTCAAAAACATCTTTTTCAGGAAACTGTGCATTATGATAAATGTGAGAGTTTATTTTGTTCCGTCTTGCAATGTAAAGTTAATTTAATCTTTTTATCTCTTCCTTTGGTCTTCAAGGATCCTGTCGCTTAAATCGAGATTTTGTTACATCAAGTTTATTTTTAGTGGATGTGTTGCAATGATTAATAAACATCTTTTTTGGTCGCATTATAGAATAAATAATATTTTAAGACAACATCTCCGAAAGAAGAAACCAAGCATAACTGATTTTATACTTTGCGATAACATAAACTTTGTTGAGGTAAAGCAGCAAATTAATGTAGATACTGTAAATATTTATTCAAGAAAAACTGTATGTTGAAAAGTTATGGTGCCAGAAATAAAGTATTTGAAACAATGTTTTTTGATTTGTTTTTAAAGTAGACCAAAACAAACCTGTAGAAAAAAACACGAGCTAAATTTTAACTGGTCTTAACTATCGCTTAATGTTGTGAAGAATTTTCTTACCTCAAATAATATGATTTGGGACCGATAATTCTGTCACACTGGTGGATATTCTGTTTCCTGTGTCTAATAGTAGCAAGTTGCTATCCTGTATTTTGAAGCAATGAGGATATGTTTGAGTTAATGTATTGTAACGGGACCGTCTAGGGGTTAAGTCCCGTACATATGTATGAGATGATCCGGATTCAAAAGGATAACGAGTATATATTCAGTGTTTAGAAATTATATTCTGAAATAAATAACAGACATAAACAAATATAAACGTAACAGGTATGAAACAGTATCATATAAAAATCCAAGGGAGTGTGATATTTAGCGTAATTAATAGATGAATATGAAATTTAGCCCTAATCCCCGAAAGTGCGTCTGTATCTGATATAATAAAGTTAAAGACTGACTAAAACACCCCGACTGGTCGGGCTCTATAGTCCCGGCACGCGCATACCACGCCCGGTCGGGTTAAAGGGAAATAACTCTAAAATGAAAATAAGGAAAAACCACCACACTCCCCCTCCCTTAAGATCTAATGTGGATTCCACATTAGTCAAAAACAATATTAAATTACAATAAATATCAACATGTTACATACAATTACAATAGAAACAGCATTTTTAAAGTTATAATATCAATTATTAAATATATTTATACATGTACAAAGGAAATGTATATTAAATTCATAACAATAAAGCAATATTTAATAGAGTGTTCACTTCACTTAAAGTCAATTCACTATAGTCTATTCCTCAAGAAAAAGGGCATCCCTCTCCTTCAGCATCTGTAGTTCCTTCTCAAGTTCCCTGTTTCGTTTTTCCAGCAGCCTCCTAGCCTCTCTCTCACGATGTAGTTCTCCTCCCTCTAGGTCGGTGAGTCTCCTCTTCGCGATCTCCCTTGCCCTGCCAAGTTGATCCATACTGTTACAAATCCACGCCAGACAGCTTTGTAGTTCTTCTCTGGTGTTTGGCAGGACAGAGAGACACAGGCTTGGATAGTCCTTCCAGGAGGTTTGGGTTGCCATGGAGGTCCCTGAACTTTCCTTCTTGGCAGTGCTTCTATCCCGGTACTCTTCCAGCGAAATCCTCTGCCGCTTGAGTAAAGGCTGGTCCTGGTCGCTCAGAATCTGGTCCTGGTCGCTCAGAATCTGGTCCTGGTCGCTCCCTGTCCGGTCCTTGTCGCTCTCTGTCCGGTCCTGGTCGCTCCCTGTCCGGTCCTTGTCACTCCCTGTCCGGCCCTTGTCACTTTGAACCATCTCCGCAATCTCCTGCACTGTCGGGAGGACAATCTTTGTCTCCTCAGTGACTGAGGCACCCTTGAAAATAAAGAGTCCTGGGTCGATGTAACCCTTATTCTCCCTCACCACCGACTGACATTTCAGCAATATGGTCTCCAGGCGTTGTGGATCCTTCTCATGCTTGCTCCTCAGGTGAGTTTTATGTCTGACATGCGGCGGCACTCTGCCGAACAACCAGCCACCGGGCACAGGAACTTCCTTGTCTGTATCCTGTGCCTCTCCTCCCAGTGTCGAGTGAACTTCGTCTTGGTGGGAAACATTATCCCATTACATCCACTCACAGGACAACCCATGCCTCTGGGGTAAAACTTTACCTCAAGGAACTCCGTTTCGCATTGGCGTAACACTTCGTTTACTTCTTCGATGTCAGCAAACAAGTCCAGAAAATCATCCCCCATCTGTAATTAATACATGTATAATTAGAATTTAAAGAATTTATTCATGTAACATTTTACATGCTGAGAAAAAATAAAATATCCAGAGTTATACATATATGTCAAATGGACAACAGCCACCCCAGTGACCTAAAGAGTACAAATCCTAACAAAACTATTCTACACTACGCGCGCTGTAGTAGAATCCAACACATGTGGCAAGGGTAGACAAGTCACCGAAAGCAAAACCCATGGTGAAAGTACATGTCACCCATTCTACCGTTAGGAATCCAGGTCCAGTACTACTCATGTCCTTTACCGACACACCTATGTCTTAAATAGACATACATGTATAACTCCACCAGTTGATTTTCTTTTTAACAACAGTAAACTAATTGCATGTACATGTATATGCTAGTAAATATATATTTAGTTTAAATAACAAACAAATAACACTCCTCCCCCCTCTTAAATTTTTTTTTAATTTTGAATTTATGGAGAATATCTGGAAACAGGCTTGATAAGCCTTCCTCTCCGAGACAGATTGCAAGGGTGAGCTAGGCTGGGAGTGAAGAGATGCTCGTAGAGCATTATCGTTGTCACCTTCTTCGTCGGAGTTCCTATCTGATTCACTTTCATGCTCAATATCAATCGATTCATCCGAATCAGAAATGTACTGATTTTCTGATATCCCGTCGCCTATGAGCTTTTTCAGGTGGTCAACATGAACCACATTTGTTTTTCCAGTAGATGAATTTTCAATTTCATATGTTATATCGGACAACTTCCGTACGACGGCATATGGCCCAGTCCATCCAGAGCCTAGTTTTTGTTGTGCTTTGGGCGGATACCATCGCCATACCAAGTCGCCTAGTGAAAAAGCTCGCGGTTTTAACTTGGTATCATACGTCTTTTGTCTTTTGAAACTTGACTTCAAGTTATCATGAACTATGGAAAATGACATTTCCATTGAGTTCCGCACCCATTCTACACAAGAACTGTAACATCCTTCGTGTTGATGTTGCATAGGGGGTGTTCCAGCTATGACGTCAATTGGAAGCGTTATTTCTTTCCCAAGCATTTTAAGATTTGGGGTACATTTAGTACTATCATGGACAGTTGCACGGTACGCCATCATCAGATATGGTAAGTGGTCATCCCAGTTTGTTCTGTTCTCAATTACAAAAATGGCCAGCATTTGTCGAATGTGCGATTAAACCTTTCGATCATACCATCAGATTGGGGATGGTATGGCGTAGTACGTGATTTTGCAATTCCTAGTAGTGAGCAGATCTCACAAAATAATTCTGACTCGAACTCCCTTCCTTGGTCCGTATGAATGCGGTAAGGTGCTCCAAATTTGCATATAAATTCTGTTACAAATTTGTCTGCCACGGTCTGAGCAGTATGATCGGGTAACGCAAAAGCCTCCTTCCATTTGGAGAAATAATCTCCAATTACCATTATGTACTGGTTGTTATTGCTAGTTATTGATAAAGGACCAACTATGTCAATTGCAATGCACTCAAGTGGTTCAGTTACAGTTACATGCTGCATTGGGGATTATTTTGGGGAGATCGCGAAGAGGAGACTCACCGACCTAGAGGGAGGAGAACTACATCGTGAGAGAGAGGATAGGAGGCTGCTGGAAAAACGAAACAGGGAACTTGAGAAGGAACTACAGATGCTGAAGGAGAGGGATGCCCTTTTTCTTGAGGAATAGACTATAGTGAATAGACTTTAAGTGAAGTGAACACTCTATTAAATATTGCTTTATTGTTATGAATTTAATATACATTTCCTTTGTACATGTATAAATATATTTAATAATTGATATTATAACTTTAAAAATGCTGTTTCTATTGTAATTGTATGTAACATGTTGATATTTATTGTAATTTAATATTGTTTTTGACTAATGTGGAATCCACATTAGATCTTAAGGGAGGGGGAGTGTGGTGGTTCAGTTACAGTTACATGCTGCATTGGGGATTTTCCTATTCCGGGTCCTGGTTTCTTTTTAGCACATGGTTTGCATGATTGACACCAACGACCAATGTCGTCTGACATACCAGGCCAGTAGAACCTACTTTTTATTGACTGCATAGTCTTTTCTCGTCCCAAGTGACCTGAGGTACGATTATTATGTAATATGCACATGATCTCCCTTCTAAGAGATTTCGGTGCAACTAGCTGAAGAACTACTTCTTTGCTGTCTTGTTCCCACCTTCGGTAAAGTATATTATTAACTATGGTTAATCTATCCCACTGTCGAAGCAGACAGTTTACTGTAGGATTAGGATCATTGACTTTGGGACGCTCTGTACACTCTAGCAAGAAACCTTTTACTTGGCTGATGGATGGGTCATTATCCTGTTGGTTCTGTAGAGATTCCGTACTCCATTGCTCTACCCAGTTTGATTCTGATTGTGTGTTGGAATTGGTAAGTGGCTGTGTACTCTCTGTCAGAGCATTGACAGAACATTCTGTTCCATCAGAGCATTGGCGGCAGTTCTCTCTCTTACAAAGTTCCCGGGCCTTCTGGATAGTCCATCTGCATTTCCATGGTGACTTCCCTTACGATGTTCAATGGTAAAGTCATAGGTTTCTAAAAGAGAAATCCAGCGCGCCAATAAGCCCTCTGGTTCTTTGAAATTCTTTAACCAGATTAGAGACGCATGATCTGTTCGTAACAGAAATGGTTGACCATATAAGTAGTGTCTAAACTGCTTTACAAATGTCACAACCGCCAACAACTCCCGATAGGTGGTACAATATCCCATTTGGGATCTTGAGAGGGTTTTACTGCCATATGCAATTACTAACTCTTTACCATCCTGAAGCTGTGATAACACAGCACCGACTCCGTAGGCGCTGGCATCTGTGTCTAATATAAACATATCATTTGTCGATGGATAAGACAGAATTGGCGCGGTTGCCAGTAGATGTTTTAAGCTATTAAACGCTTTTTCGCAGTCCTCGGACCATTCAAATTTCCTGTCTTTTTGTGTTAACCGGGTCAGTGGATAAGCTACGTTAGAAAAATTTTCTATAAACCGTCTGTAATAGGAAGCTATTCCTATGAAACTCCTTATTTCGGTGACTGAAGTTGGTGTTGGCCAAACACGAACAGCGCTGATTTTCTCAGGATTACATCGAATGCCGTCATGGGATACAATGTGTCCAAGGAGGGACACTTGTTCCTGGAATAAAACGCATTTCTTTGGCTTGAGTTTTAAATTTGCGGATTTTAATCTGTCGAAAACTGAGGTTACATTTTTCCAGTCTCCTCAAATGTTGATCCGAAAGTTATGATATCGTCCAGATATACTAGACATCGCTCCCACTGTAATCCAGAAAGTATGGCTTCCATTAGCCGTTCAAATGTGGCTGGGCTGTTGGAAAGGCCAAATGGTAAGACTTTAAATTGAAAGAGCCCTTTGTGGGTTGCAAACGCTGTCTTTTGCTTGTCAGCCTCATCCATGACAACTTGCCAGTACCCGCTCGCAAGGTCTAAAGTACAAAAGTACTTAGCTCCTGATAGTGTATCAAGGGATTCGTCAATCCGTGGTAACGGATATGCGTCCTTCTTAGTAACAGAGTTTAACTTTCGGTAATCCACACAGAAACGAGTCGTCCCATCTCGCTTTTTAACGAGTACTATAGGTGCTGCCCATGGGGAATTACTGGGTTCAATGACATCCTCTCTCAGCATCTTGTCAATCTCTTGTTCTGCTTATTTTTTCTGGTGGATCGGGAGGCGTCTGGGAGGCAATTTAATAGGCCTTGCATCCCCCGTATTGATACTGTGTTTTACTAAGTCGGTGCGTCCCAGAGAACCATCAGGTTCTATAAAAACATCTGAATACTGAGTCAATACGCTTTTTAACATCTTAGACTGATGTTTGGTCAAATTTGTTGAAAATTTGTCAAGCAATGGTCTTAAATGCTCTGGTAATGTTTCAGCATCTACAGACTTTAGGTGAGAGTCTTTGTTTTGCATGTGTTTACAATCCCATACAGAGTCAATAGTTTGTAATGAGGCCACCCTTGCATTCTTCTTAAGAATGATTGTGTCCTTTGTGGGGTTAAATACTGAAAACGTAACGTTCGATCCATTCGTTTTTACAACTAAAACATCTACATGTATATCAGAGGGAAATTCATCAGTTATCTTGCCCTGAACGAACATTTCGCTACTTCCGGGCACACTTACTGTTTCTGTCAAATGCACACGAGCGCACCTGCTGTGGAGACAGTCTTCCCTAAGTAAGGGAACTTCACCAAAATGAGGCGAATATAAGATCCCATTGCTCGCATCTATCAAAACATTGTACTTCACTAAGAAGTCTAGTCCAACGATTCCAGATAAACCTCCGAGTTTAGCTACTACGACAGACGCATTAAACTCGTGACCTGCAAATGATATTGTGACATTTGTTTTCCCTTGCACTGAAAGCAAGTCTCCGTCCGCAGTCGTTAAACTTGTATCTAACTCCCCTAAAATAAGATGCTCGGGAAGTGACTCAAATATGTTCTCTGACACTAAACTCAGAGATGAACCGGTATCAACCAAAAAAACAAACCTTTCTCGAATAAAGTTTAATTTCCATAAACCAACAACTCTTTGAAATAGAATTCAATCGAACAGGAACATTTTAGTTGGCCTATTTTCTACTTTGTTCATTGGCTCTTGTGGGGCTGGGCTTGTGGCCGCGAGCGCAGCCCGCTCTCGTTTAAATGACTTATGTCATTTCCGCTTCCGGTTTCTAATCTATTTTGTCTTTCATTGCCCTGATTATGAGGACAATTTTTGCTAATGTGGCCATTCTGTTTACATGTATAGCATTTAACATTTCTTGATCCCACAAATCGCCTGGATTGACTCTCTGGTTTCTTATCTACATACGTAGAAAGTGTCTTTGAACTATTCGTTCAATTGATTTCTCTAGATCTTCATTGTTTGCATGATTACCAGAATCATTTCTTTCCGGCGAGATCAAAGCGCTGCACTGCCGCTGTGGCAGTTTTTCAGTGTCTCTCGGTTTTCTTAACGCATCCTGCGATCCTTCAAATGATTCAAATTCCAGTGCTAAAGAAATCGCGCGATCTAATGATTTTGGGTGCGAAAATTGCACATATCGCTTTAACTCTTGAGACCCTAACCCAGAAATAAATTGCTCAACTGTTAGAACTTCGCGCATCTCGAGTGGAAAGGATGGAAATGCACGACTATCTAGTCGTCTTAGCGTGTACCCGTAATCCGCTATGGATTCACCAAACTTTCTACGCCTATTTCTAAAATCGCACCTGTATGCGGTTTCACGCTCGACTGGACAGAATCTTTGTGTAGGCGCGTTTTTAAGATCAACGTAATTTTTAAGTTCGCGATTTGTTAGTTCACTTAGAACTCTTTGAGCTCGTCCGCGAAGACACATGGCCAGCTGAGTAGCCTTTTCACAGTCTGTCCATTCGTACCAAAGCGACACTTGCTCAAAATGGCATAAATAATCGGGCCATTCAACGTTTTCCCCATTATAAGCATCAGGTTCTTTGTGCTTTCGAAACCTTTTTGCTGATTTGGTAAAGTCTGAAAAATCATCAGATCTATCATGAAAATTTAATTTCATTTCCGAACCCCTTTCTAAACCAAATTCAGGTCTCATACTCTCATTTTCCAATGAATGCACAGCAAATTCTCGCTGTTTAAATTCCCGCAAATCGCGAAAATTTGTAGCAAAACTATCTTCCATAGTTTCATATTGGTGGGTCACGTGATCCGGCGATCTGGTTATACGTTTTGTATTTGTTGGGGTAAAATACACATTTTTCTCGTGACATGGACTGTATCTCGACAATTTACCCCCATTATCGGGTTTATTAACAAATTTTGGACCTGATCTCTTCGAGTGATCTCTACGATTAGTCGATGGATTTTGAGAAAATGAGGTTTGAAGCGTGTCGTATGCTGAGTCGCTAGCAAGTAAGTTACGAGGCGCGGACACAGAATTTACTGTGTTTTCTGGAACTTGAACAGTTTCTTTGATTTCCATTTCACGTTTATCCTCAAATGTAGAGGATTTGTCATCTTTCAAAAGAAAACTTGGAAGAAAAAACGTAGCATTGCTAAAATCCCTTCCCACATTGACATTGTTTACAATAAACAAAAACCGTAATCACACTGTAAAACACTGAAAAATAGCTCAATCATCCCGGACGAGCCCCCAAATATTTATGTAACGGGACCGTCTAGGGGTTAAGTCCCGTACATATGTATGTGATCCGGATTCAAAAGGATAACGAGTATATATTCAGTGTTTAGAAATTATATTCTGTAATAAATAACAGACCTAAACAAATATAAACGTAACAGGTATGAAACAGTATCATATAAAAATCCAAGAGAGTGTGATATTTACCATAATTAATAGATGAATATGAAATTTAGCCCTAATCCCAGAAAGTGCGTCTGTATCTGATATAATAAAGTTAAAGACTGACTAAAACACCCCGACCGGTCGGGCTCTATAGACCGGCACGCGCATACCACGCCCGGTCGGGTTAAAGGGAAATAACTCTAAAATAAAAATAAGGAAAACCCACCACACTATGATGTGCACTACCTATTATTTCACGAATTATCGATTGTCTACCTTTATAGGAAAATTGATGTAAAAATGTGTAAACGTGGACAATTTAACATTGTCGTCGTTTGAACTTAATGTTAATTTGTTAATTCCAATGTATCCAACTTATGCTAGATCATTATTGAAAAGGCATTTTCTAACAAAATTAAATAGATGCTTTGTTTTATGACAATATTTTACGCTTTAGTTGTCCAAATTATCGGTGTCCTGGAGAGGTTTAATGTTAGGCCCTATTAAACACACAATGCATGTTTGAAATCTTCTGTAGATTTCAAATTTCATTGTTTTATGTACATGTAGGTACTGTATTCTAATATAGAGCGTGTGTGGCATGTGTCATTACAAATAAGTTCACTTTAAGGCATCTAATAAACAATTTATAGCACGCGTATAAAGTATAATTGGATTGATCTTTGACATCACACAAGATGACACCTAGCTATCATTTTCAGAAATGTGCATAATGTACAATTCAAACTTCGTTACTTACATAACAAGCCTTTCCTTGGGCAGCGGAAAGGGCAAAAAATACAATTTTACAAAATCAACGATAAACTAAGCTCAGCAATCTAAAATAATATTATCATTAACCATAAGTGCAAAACCAACCGTCTTCTTTGCAAAATAAATTAAATGTACATAAAATCAACCAAAGATATCTAAATACAAATCAAACACAAAAAGTAAAACCAACAGACATAAATGTAAAACGAACATACATCGATATGAAACAAGCGGATGCACAAATAAACGCTAGGTGGCGTTTTTTGGGAAGCAATATGCGTCATTGATTATTGGAATCCGGGATGGTTCGCACCTATTCTGTTTCGCCCTGAGATGTTTCGCACCTCGATGTTTCGCACCTGCCTCTGAGCGAAACATCTTACTGTATTAAGATACTTTTCTCGTATTATTATTCCTCTGAAATTAATTATTACCTATACAAGAACTGAAATATGTTTTTAAAAAAACCCATTGCAACAGTGCTTGCTTTTATGCATGCACGGTCAAGACAGCGTGCTTGTTTGATTAGGATTTTGATTTATTAATTTTATGAAGCCATAATGTTTTATATCGTTCAGAACAAGAGGTGTGAATTGTGTTGTGATAACAATTATAGCCTGTCATTCACTTGAGAATTACCTGTATTAATATTTATTATGAAAAATTCGGGGATGTTAATGTAATTACAAATGTATAATATTATATAGTTAGCATAGCTCTATTTTGGGGATCATTATTTAATTACATAAACTATCTGCTTGAACTTTACATTACTCCCCCTCCCCTGCATCCACTATTTAACTACGATTTTTGCCAGTCTTATAAAATTAATATAATATAAATTTAATCAAAAAATTAAAATTCTTATAGCAAAATTCAACCTAAATCAAACCTAATCGTTAACAATTTTATTTCTATTCTAATCTTGTTTGTTTGTTTGTTTGTAAATTTTTAATTTACCGGATGACAGTAAATACAAAATTGACAAAGATGTCAAGTTGTATAGTTTGCATTACTTCCACCCAGTAAAATTAAAGTGATACGAAATGCAACAAATGACTGACATTACGTGAATAGAGGTGTGAAAATTTGGTTTGATATAATTATCTATACAGACGTGCCTTAGCCTGACGGAAACGGAAAGCCTTAAAGTAAACATTTGGTATAAATTGACGAAGTTTGATTTATTTCTCTACATTCTTATGCATTGCCTGTACAAGAAGTTTGAAGAAAATATAAGACATGGCAGTATTCATGTCGATAAGTTTGAAGTATTCTGATACAAGCACTTTTTAAAATTTTAATTTACAATGTACATAATTCTTGTAGCATTTCGAAAACGTTTCCTTCAGAATTTTGTATATCATCATGTTTATGGACAGGCACGTAGCATCGGGGGGCTGCCCCCCCCCCCCCTCTTTTTTTTTTTTTTTTGCTTGTCAAGATTTTTTGGATGAGCCCACCCCCCCCCCCCCTTTCATAATAAATATGACTATTTCGAACAAATGTACGAGTATAAACAGGTCATTAAAATATTATTTATAATTTTTAATAAATCATAATAAATATATCAACATCTCAGGGCGAAACAGAAAAGGCGCGAACCATCCCGGATTCAAATAATCGATGACGCATATTGATTCCCAAAAAACGCCACCTGGCGTTTATTTGTGCGTCCGCTTGTTTCATGTTGATGTATGTTCGTTTTACATTTATGTCTGTTTGTTTTACTTTTTGTGTTTGATTTGTATTTATATATCTTTGGTTGATTTTATGTACATTTATTTTGCAGACAATACTGTTGGTTTTGCACCAATGGCCATTGATAATATTATTTTAGATTACTGAATTTAGTTTATCGTTGATTTTGTAAAAATGTATTTTTTGCCCTTTCCGCTGCCCATACCTATCGGTTCTTATAATCAATAGTTCAATGTGATCTTTTACACACGCTGGATCGTCAGCATATTACCCATGAAATCTACTTTAAAATTTTAGTTTTTTTTTATTTTTTTTTTAATATTTGAGTAAACAACTATTCCACAGCCGTCGCCCACGATTAAAATATCACTATAACTTTATAATGTGATATTACATAAAAAATATTCAATTTCATTCTGGGCAACGGCTACGGACACATTTTCCTCTTCAAAAAACTATGAAAAATACGCTATTTTTCATCATTTTAGACTAAATCTTGGAAATATGACAAAATGTTAAAGTCATTTTTCTTTTCTGAAAACGCCATAAAGGTGAATAATTTACTACTTTATATATACATGTATTGAAGTTATTGTATGCCTTTTTTCAAGAGATTTCAACAACGTTAGAATTTTAGGGCAAATATTAGAAGAAAAATGTACCTCCTTTTTTTTCTGTATCTTAATACAGGGCGCCTCTTCTCATAAAAATTATTGTAGTCTAAAATGACTTCGACGACTATCCAGTCTTCTTACAACATTTTGAAAACGTGATGTAAGCTCTTATAATTTTGTAAAGAAAACAATAAATGCATGAAAATTTGATGCAACAAATACCACAAAAACCACGATAACTTGATATCATAAATTGAAATCCATGTTAGCGTTATTACAATATTTTATGAGTATAAACATGAAATACAATTAGCTCCTTTAGTCGAAAACTGGTAACAGTTTTAAATAATGCTTCTGTCAGTTTTATTAAGCTTAAAGGGACGATTAAAATGTTAATTCGTTTTATTATCAAACGAAACAGTAATATTGTAGTGTTGACATTCGTTCAAACAACTTTTTAATCACAAATATCAACAAAGTACTGAAAGTACTGATAGGCGGAAGCATGATTGCAAGTTGTCAATGTCATAGTGTTAATATAACTATTTTCTTTTTAAGAATTAGTTTGATAACATAAAACACTATTCTAATATGTCAATTAAGGTATATACATGTAGTAAATGTGGAAATACTCTGTTACTGCACCAGATTAGTCTGGATCATGCCTTAAATAAAGATTCAATGAGAAGAGCAATTTAAATATCAAAACATTTGTTTTGTGAAATACATTCGTATAACAATTGATACTTATATGCAAGCTGAAATTACAGGAATACATTTTCATTTATTATGCCGATTTATTAAAAATGTTCATTTTGATATCAAAATGACGAAAGAATATTATAGAATTAGAATTTAGTAAACTGAACTTCTGAAACTGTAGTATTTTATTCTTTACAATAATGTTTCACAAAAATGCAGAAGTTACATTTGTACATCACTTGATTACATTATTTTACAAAATCAAGTAGTATGTGTGTCACTTTGCTTACCTGAGAAGCAATAGCCATTGAGAAATCAGCTTCATAGAATAATACACAAAATATCTGGACAATGTGTTGTAAAAAAGGTATTCAATAAAGAGATTTTGATGTTTTCTTAATATATTCTCAAGTTTAACAGTAACAGGATGATTTCAAAGTCATTTTATATGTGGAGAATTGCAGACCTCTAATTGATCCTCAGATTGCATTTCATATATTTTGTTGACAAATGTTTAAAACTTAGAAAGAATGTATTTACTTACTGTACTGTATACCAAACATATTTTACAAAGATCAAACATATATGCAAATGTTGAGAATTACAATACAATGTAAAAGCCCAGTAATTTATGGATAACTATATATTGATATTCAATAATGTACAAATTATGTGTCCTTTACAATTGCTCCATGTTGTACTGTCAAATCACAGGTCTCTAGTATTGAAGACATTTGAACTTTTAACTTTTAAGTTTTTATTTTAATACTAATGGAATCTTCCACCATTACAGAACATAGACTTTCAAAGAATCCCTTTATGGCTGCATGCCGTAATGGTGTTTTTGGAAAGCGTGTTATCATGGAGTGTGCCATTTGTGGTAACAACAATTTCAATTCACTAGTGTTGTCTTGCATCCATTATACCAATGAAAACTGTCTTTTTCAGCAGGATATTCTAAAATGTGTTGATGAAAAATGAATAATGGATATGTTATCAAGCAATATTTCATTACAATATACTTGACCTCCAATAAAGAAAACATGGATTTAAAAAAATTAATCTATAAAATATTTTGAATTTATATGTGTTTTACCTTAAATAATTTATTTTCAAAAGTATACATGTATTTTGCAAATAAAGGATGAGATATATAAGAAGATCACACAATATGAATTATCAATAGTTGTAAGGTTATTTTGGTATATTACATACAACAAATGGAAAATATAGTGATTGAACTGTAAATGAAAGTTTAATTTTGTTTCTCCGAAATTCTTCAGTTTTTAATTGCATTTAGTACAAGAATATTTACTATATTATTAAAGATATGACAACAAGATATCTGTGAGTCAATGCTCACTAGTGATAACCCTGCTCTGATAAGTATACAAAAAGCATAGTTAACATTACATGTAATGGGAAGTTGACATCAAATATTTTGAAAAATCAATCTTACCGAATGGCCTACCTTAACAAAGACTGAGTTAAAATTTCAAGCATCTGCGATTGTTGCTGAGATATCTTTGACAAAATTTGTGTTATAGACAAACAGACACTCAAGGGTAAAACAATATACCCCATCTCCTTCCAAGCATGGGTATAATTAGTTCATACTTAAACAAGAAAACCACGGGAAATATCGTATTTAAATTTAGTTGTATGTACTAACCTTGAAAATGGCGTTAAGGCCACTAAGATGAGGATTCCAGCATATTTCAGATGCCCTGCTTCCATTTAGAAGTTGCAAACGTGCAATGTTTGTCCCTCTTTAAAAGTGCTGAACTGGGAAGCAAACACCGCATTTTTATAGCATCCGTCTTTTTCTTTGTTTTGCTTGAATTTAGATGTGCACCCAAATTTAGCAACTCTCCCCTTCACCAGAGATGAAGAATGATGCTGAGCTCTCATTGTCTCCTCTTGTCAGTTAATGTTAATCAGTTTCTTGACATTCATCTGAAAGAACATATACATATAGAACAAAAAGATATATGTTAGGTTATTATCTATAATCATTGTCAGGTATATAATTGAGTCTTTTTGGAATTGCAATTAATCATGAACATGGTAGATCAAAGATATACTGGTATATAGTCCAAGTTCTCATGAATTGGAAATTTTAAAATTTAAAAAAAAAAGATGCAGTCATCAAAATTATCATATAAATTATGACGTAGAGAAATTTCCATAGGAAATTTCAGTCACTTTCATTATAGAGTAATGATAAGGTAATTCTGAGATACAAGTAAATACAGTAGGTAAAAGGATAAATCATATTAATTTTTTTTAAATGTTCAATTAAATAATTTGCAATCAATAGCCTATCTGGAATATTCATATTATGTATTAATATCAGTATTATATCAACCAATGAATTGTATCTTGTATGATACTTAAAAGCTATATTTGAGATATTTTAGAGAAAATTCATTTGCATTATCCATGAGTCATTTTTAAACCAAGCTGAATATTGTAATTTTTTGTAAGCAAAATGAATAAACCCTATATCATACAGTGCTGTTCGTAACAAATTATAAAATCACCATATGAACATATAGATCTGCAAAGATGTCACAAAATATTAAAGGTTTAAAAAAAGGAAATGTTATCTTCCTTTATATGGGATTCCATTGTGCTAAATTTTAATCTTTAAAGATATCCAGGCTCCGATTTCACAAAAAAAACTTAAGTTTTTACCTAAGTTTAATCTCAAATCCTGAGAATTTACTCAGCTGAGATTTTTCTCAAATTGCATTTCACAAATCAAACTTAGTCATTTCTCAGCTGAGATGAATTTTTTACTTAGCTGAGTCAAGAATTTTCATTGTCACAAGTGGCCCCTTATAACTTTCCCTGTTTCTTTTAATTTATTCTTAATAAAAACAATCGTCTGCTTTTGTTTTCAACAGAGGAAAATCGGATTAAATTAACAATTGTCATAAAATGTTAATCAGTCATGTAATGTACACTTTGTTATGCTAAGTATAGATGACATATCTATATGATCTTACATATTATATAGCAAACAAAAGATCACATTAAATACATTATGGTTACCTTAAAATCATTAGAAAGTAGAATCACTGCACAATTATTCCATTTAACACAAACAAATGAATTAGTTCCCTTTGTTTACATTTTTGTCAAGGGAGATAACTCCGTCATTATTATAATTTTTTAATGAAAAAAATATTTATTAAACCTGCATAAAATATTGCATATACGCTGATTATTGAGTGGAATAGATCTAAGAAATAAACATTACAGACAATATAATACTGTATTAATGATGTTAATGACATATTTATATTTGAGATTTGACTTAAGTCTGCTATGGAGGTAACTTAAGTTTTTTCTCAAATTGAGTAAAAAACACGACTAAGATTTTTTTGTGAAACGCAAATATTTGAGTTTTCTCAAATTTGAGAAAAAAACTCAGACTTAAGTCTGAGATTTGACTTAAGTTTGTTTTGTGAAATCGGAGCCTGTAGGCCTCGCCTTGTACAGTATTCATAACAAAAGAATTCATCAGAATTATCGATGAATGCCTAACACAAACAAAATAAATTCTTTCATAAAATTTATGTAGTTATCTGAGATTTCTCTGATTCTAATTCCCGCTTTTAAATTGTGACATGTCTCCTCCGCATGTCACATTAATATATAAGCGGGAATTAGAGTCAGAGGAATTTCGGATTAAGAATGCACCAGCTCCTCGATCAAGCTTATTGTAACATGAAAATCTAAAATGATGAGGCAAACGTTTATACAATGAGCAATAACACATTAATTACCTAACTTACCTTACGTATGTCGAAGATGGACAGTCACCAGTTGTTCTCAACGTGGGTTTGTTGACAAAACTTTTACACTGCATAACGTAATGCAGTATTGTCTGAGATTACTACGCGAAACGTTGGTATGTTTATAAATAATTTATAGGCATTGTATCATTCAAATAATCTTTTTTAAATAGATTTATAGACACCCTTGTTTTTTTTAAAAAAGCATTCATTACCTGATTCCTTATCAATTTTTCGTTCTGTACTCATAAACACGCAATTTCAAATTGAACTATTTTTTCCCTCGGAATTTCATCTACAGGCATCAGACTCCGTGCTTATCCTTCGTTTATGTCGCATACCATCGCAAGAGTTATCGTTCGTTCCTGTACTATCAAAAAAGTAAATCTACCACTTGTTATCTTTGCTATAGGCATTTTCAATGGATAATTAAATACGATGAAGTAAAAATTTAGAGACATACCACAGTTCTATTATCAGAAACGATGTTTAAACGGGGGTCGAACAGTGGGGGGGGGGGGGGGTATAGAGTTGTGTGCCCTTAGTTTAAATAACATCCGATAGTTTACCATGAAAAAGGGCAGGAATTTGACCTATGACGTATAAGGTCATGAAAGCAATTGCAATAGGCGCTTCCGCCTAAAAAATTACAAAAAGGGATTTCCAAAATGCAAGCATCAATAAAAACGATAAACTTTTGTAGTATAAAAATGATTTTTTTTCATTTCTTTCCTGCTGCACACATCCGATTTCTGCACATTTGATAATAACTTGGGTAGCTTCGATAGTATTCACAAAAGCTACAAAACGGGTTTCCTAGTTGCCCGGCAATTGTTTTATTAACATCGGTGGTGGTTGAAGCTATGGAAAGAAAACTGAAGTAAGTATTTTAAAAATAAAACAAAAAGAGAAAGACTGAAATAATGAAAAAAATAAAATAAACGCCCTCTTACATACAAGGGGTCATTGTATAACGTTTGCAATTAAGTATTATTAATTAAAAAACGCAAATACCTTTGCATAGATTTTGGCAGTTTGCATTATTTGGTTCTTTCTGCTTACACTGATTACAAAGAAATTGAACCATGTCTTTCTCGGTTAAAACTGGTTCCGGAGTGGTCACATGGTCTAAAATAAAAGAGAGATATATACATGACTTACCAAGTTGTTTGGGTGTTTAACACATTACTAGTAAGCCGTTTGGATCGTCAACACGCCGGCCTCACACTGTTCATGTATAAATATGTATTAAAGCTGCATGGTCCGATTTAATTTGGCTCTACAGTATCATATAATTTTCCACACAAACCAATTATCTCATTAATGTAGAGACTTTTGCCTATTCAAACCAGCAGAAGGTTAGAAAAGTTCAAAGTAAATAAATACATTCTTCAGGGTAAAAAAAAAATACCAAAAAAAAATTCAAAACCGAACAAAAAAAAACACAAAACCAAACAAGCCAATTTGTATTATTGGAATGTTTAGAAAAGGGAAGCGTTTACATTTAACATTTCACATTTAAGTTTCGGATTTTGAGTAATTTTAAAGGGATATAAAGCGTATATTTAGTGAATAACAATAATTAGATCTGATTTTTTGCTTCATTTCTTTATTTAAAGATAGGACATTCACATAAATTAGCTGTATAAGTCAATCGCATAACAAAGATACTAGAAAAAAAATATATTTTATTTTTTTACGTGCCAGTAAAAATAGTAAATGTTTGAATAACCCCATCTTAAATGGGTCACGTGACATACATCTCGGTCCATCAACAACAAAGACGACTACGAGAAAGAAAGCGGGGTAGACGTTAAGTTAACACTCTCAGTACATGCATTCCCCAGGGAGGGGGTATTTACTCCGTTTACCGTGTCGATAATCGTGTTTTATCTTTATTATACAAAATGAAAAATTCATATCGTTTTTCATTAATGAACATCGGAATTATAAGGTATCGAGTATTGTCGGATGTAAGATTGATCCAATTTAAGGCATGAAAAACGTTATTCTAATTTGTAAACAAACTGTTTATCCGTCGTGTTTTCAATGCTTTCTCGCACTCATGCGCAGTGGCGTTATAAATGGTTGTTTACATTAATGTTCATCAGACGTGTAGCAAAGGTTAGAGACAAATAACCAAAGATAGAAAATGATTTATGGGCCTTGAGTTTGTGAAACGTCTAATTATAAGGAGCAGAATGTATATTTGTACTCAAATTCAAGTCAACAATTTTACTCCAACTATGCCACATATACCTTTTAGTCGACAAGAATTCGTAACTTTGTATTTTTTTATTACAAGTTTTTTTTTTTAAAATCCATACTACGTGGTTTTGGGTAACCTCACACTAAGCACATAACATCGCGTTCCATTAGCAATCAAGAAAACTAAATGTTGATTACAATTCTGTTCTGCTTATGCAAATGTTCTACTTCTACCAAATAAAAGGGAAATAATTTAATTTTTTGGTCACTCGAGTCACTCAGGTGACTTTTCGGACGTCTTTGTGCGTAGTCCTTTTACAAATTTCATTTTTAATTAACAAGTACTTGAAAACTACAATGCCATTTATTACAATTAATAGTTTGAAACACCCCGGGGCCTAATGGGCGAGGCCATATATGCAAAAAAGGTTGAACTTTCAAAAATCTTCTCTATTCCTACACATAAGGGAAAAATAATACATGGATATTGCGTAGAAAATTAATGTGAAATTCATGGGCTCTGGGCCAGAGGTTCAGATTCTAAGGCAGGGCGAATGTAGACAAATATTGTATACATGTATGTATACTGAGCTTGTATTTAATGTAAGAAAATCTTTTCTACTCCCATTTAAATTTAAAAAAAGACTAAAAGCATAAGCCATGAAAATGTATTAATGACATAGATCCTATAGAAATTATTACTCTCTGTATCCAGATATACTGAATACAGGATATTGCTTCTTCTACAATTGGGAACGTAATGGTCCCCGGGTCAGTGGTTTCGGCTCTTAATTAATCGGGCCAATATGGCTATAGTGAAAATGTATCTATTCTTAAAATATCTTAGACTTGCAAGGAGAAAGGAAAAATCAGAATTTTGACGTAAATTATCAGACGATGATTTGTTAAATTTTTTTTATAGTATTCTTATAAAGTCATTGTGAGACAATATTCCCTATATTGTTAAAATTAATGAAATGGCGTGATATGGTTCAAGGTTCAAAGAGGAAGTCTAAAAGTGTTTATGGAGGTGGTTTATGTTATTAAATCTATCAAAATTAAGAAAAGGAGATATTTCTGCTGAAATTTCATTCGTGGCTTATCGAATGTACATGTCATGATTCTGTGTTATAAATTTGCATTTACGTTGGAAATACACGTTTCAACACTTTGTCATTTTTATTTGTTTTATGCACTGTTGGTTATTTGAATATCCAATTGATGGGCGGTTGGATATTAAAATTATCCAACTGCCCATCGGTTGGATATTTATATATCCAACAACTGCTGATTTAATAGTGAAAATAAACGCTGATTAAAAACAATGGGTGGCGTCATAGAAGTTTTAAACATTTCTTCTGTACTTTCACCGTCGATGCACTGTGTCAAAAGTAACCTCGTCTTATAGTGTGATTTTGTAACTTGTTCACAGAATCCCTGATACTGTGGAATCATTAGAAATTGTGATGGTTTAATATTCGTGGGTAGCCCTCCCCAACGAATTTACATCCTCAACAAAAACAAATTTTAAAAGTGCTAGTTTTCTTACTAAAGCCGAAAACCTAAGCATCCACGAAATTGAATCCTCAAATAAATAAAAAAACCACAACCCACTAAAGTTGACCCCACAAATTTAAATAATTAATATCTACATCGTTTCTTTGAATTCACAATACAAGTACATGTACCTTGATAAGAAATAAATCACAAATTATGCGCTAAACCTATCAACATTAACAACATTCTCGGATACAAAGCTTCATTTTACACATTGACAAGTGACCACTTAAAGTCTCCTTTATCAAATTTACAATTGTTGGCGTCTGGCGCTAGAGTATAGATAATTCAAAATTAATTTCTCCAACTCTCCCCTGTTTTATGAATTTGTGTTTGCAAATATTAAATAATAAAAGTGGCGTTAACCGTCAGAGGAGACTCCAAAATGAGGCGTATAAAATGCAAACATGAGACTTTCTGACAAGTCCATTTACGTGATATAGTACTCAGGTGACCCGTCAAGACCAATGACACCCCTGCGAATGTGTTCGGAATGTTTTCTTTATAGTTGCTAAGTATGTAATAAATCCAGAGGTGCTCGAATGAAAGTTCACGAGACTTCACCGAGATTTGTTCAGTTCCTGTGAAATTTCGAGCGGAAGTATAAGTGTTCGGATAATATTCTCAAAATACGTAAGTGCTGGTCGATTTTCATATCATATTCTACTTTGATTTATGTTAAAACATCAACATCTTTAAGATGTATATCTTATTTCACCATCTAGCGGTTTTTTAATTTAAACGATGATATTCAGAACAGAGTTATCGTTCGTGCATAAAATAGTACAGTCTGTTTCACTATTGATGTTATTACTAGGTCAGGCGCGGATCGAAAATTAATCCTTAGGAGGGATCTCTACTATGCATGTTAATTGTCGCAACAGCAGAAAAAAAAACTATTTTTTGCATTGTCACATTTATTTCTAGAACACATTTTATCCACCATTTAATGGAGATAAAGTTTAAAATCAATTAAACTCTAGATTTTATATTTGACTACAAGTACCTAGATTCTCTAAAATAGGCTATAAACACGAGGTACGATTTTTACTGCGAAACTGAAAGGGTCAAATAAAACCACGTGGTCTAAAATTTAAATGACAATAACATTCGCAGGGGTGAATGAGCCTCATGTTTACGTGTAACATACCATGTTTTGAGTGTTTCCTTCCGCGATTCCTGTGTCTTCTTTCTCCACTATGTTCTGCTTAAAGAAAATAGATACAAGATATCTCTGAGGTATTGCGCACTAGTAATGCCCATGCATGTCATACTTTGGGATTTTTTTGTACTTGTTTAATTTTTTTTATTTAACTAACCACAGTTAGCGCATCACATACCTGCATGTCGATCCGAGTGCCTCCAACCGGATTTTCTACCACCTCCATTCTCTGTTTCATAAAAAAAAATTGAGTATTATTTAAATGCATTAAAAATAACCTTATATAAGTTATAATTTCCTGTTTATTGTATTCTACTCTTGGTTAAGTAAGGATAATATCTTTTAAAATCAAAAGAAAACATAACATTCTTCTTCATTAACCTCATATCCTTGCAGGAGTGGTGTTTTGATTCTAAATCTTAAAATGAACAAGATGAACATAGATACATAGATAAAGAATATAATATTTTTAAGATAGTTTTTAAACGGCTGAGAAAATATACATTTTTACCTCTACGATGTCCGTCATTCCGATTGAAGAAAAAATTGAAGAGGTTTAATTTTAGGACATATCAATTATACAGATCATGTCGAGATTTGGATCTGATAAACAATGGGGCTTTGGTTCACAGAAGTTCTCAATATACTTGGACTGCTTGTTTGTTGTCTGTTACCCCGTTAACTTAGTTGAAAAATTTGATTAGGAACTTGGCGAGTTACAACGTCCTTATGATAATTTTAAGGCACGTAGTATCGTACTTGAAAGTGTTAGCTGGCAAATGTGTAGAAAAAAAATGAAGCATCAAATATCCCCATTAAGATGAGCTAAAATTAGAAACTAGGGCATTTGTTTATTTTGCAATGAATTCCAAATTAGAGTTTTTACATCAAATATCCCCATTAAGATGAGCTAAAATTAGAAACTAGGGCATTTGTTTATTTTGCAATGAATTCCAAATTAGAGTTTTTACGGATCGATAGGCCCATCGTCTGCCGACCTTATCTTCTTAATTAATCTTTTTCCGGAAGTAGCTTTATGTACCATAAAAGTATAGTTTAAGTTTTGAAATGTAAAATATAGCTAGTTTCTATTACCTTGATTGGGTCCATTGCCAATTCCATTGTTCCCCGAATTCCTAGAACCTTTTTGCCTCTGCCCGAGAACCTCGACGCTTATAAAGAGTAAGACAACTAAGCAAAAAACCTGAGGGATTTTCATTGTAGTTCGTTAAGTGCAAAAATAAAGAATGCGAATCTCGTACGTGTACACATCTTAAAAAGACGTAATCAGCCAATCAAAATTTGTTCTAAAAGGTCTTAAAATCACTAGGCGTGTGCCATACTAAATTTAATTTTTGTAAAACTTTATGCTTGCAAATTAAAAATCAAATAAGTCTGAAATCTTCCAAAAGTTACTAAATTTGATGTTTTCAAAACAAGTGTAATCAATCATAATTTCGTCGTTTGTCAGTAAACATTTTTTATGTTCTACTGCGTCTCTTCTTTCTCAAAACATACAAACAAAAATTTATGATTTAAAATAAAGAATAGGTAATCATTCTTTGAGTATTATGAGGTGATAATTTTAGTCGGGGCGTGATCAAATCCAATAAAGCCCAAAGGGCTTTGTGATAGATTTATTCACGCCCATACCGAAATTATCACCTCATAATATTCAAAGAATGATTCCTTATTACTTATATTTATATAATTCTAAGCAACCGTTTGATTAAATAAACAAACCCCGCTCGCGCCTCAATTTGGCGTCATTTGTATTATGGGTTATATAGTACAAAATCGATACGTAGTGTTATCACAGGCAAAGACACTGGAAAATGTAAATATAAAGTAATAAATGCTTAACATTTTATTTTTTATCTTACTCAGTTTTATAGTATTCAGGTAATTTCTTTAAAAATCTGAGAAACTGTTTTAGGATTAATATTTTCGTAGTGACGTAACATCATCTACCCATAATTTCATATATAACGTCACGATTTATAAGATATCATAATTGACTTCATGTTTTTTAAAATCGCGAGGTTTTGTAGTTTACATAGAAAATATAAAAAGACACGAGTATTTTATTTATTTCCACAAAACGATTTCCGATACCATTTTAAATAGTGTTTTAGAAACACAATGTTACACACATACTTAGATAGCTACGCTTTTAATGAAATCGGTGGACTTGGAAAAGTTTCAAATAAGACAATTAAGATGTTTTCCTTAACATTATATTAAGTGAAATTTTGACTTTTGTTGTTTTTTTTTATTCTATTATAAAATGATTCAACAAACATAAATCAAACCAAATCATGATTTAAATAGCAACATTATTTTCGAACATTTTGAGCATAAATAACTCCCATTTCCCATACTAGTATTATATAAAATGTACAGGCACATAATTTCACAAAATTATTTACATTTCATCAAAATGACAGTTTGAAGTTATGAATTTTGACCGGTCCGGCAAAATCATTTGAATTTTCTCTACAAAAATATAAACAAAACTAAAAATATAATTCTTAAAACACTTCTCCATTAAAAAAAGACATTATTTTTAGGTCACCTGAGTCACTCAGGTGACCTAATGCAATTGGTCTTCTTCTAAATAACTACAAAGCCAATTGTTACTATTTTTGGTATGAAGCGTCCCTATGGTAAGAAGAATAAACATTCTGAAATTCATGGATCTACCACCCCTGGGGTGCAAGGGGTGGATTCAAATATGCAAACAAAGCCAAATTTTCAAAAATCTTCTTCTTTACTCCCACACATGTAAGGACAAAAACTGAAGGCATTTTTGTGATCTTCATGAAGCCCTCTACCAAAATTGTGAAATTCATGGCCCCTGGGTCAGGAGTTCAGGCTCTAGGACTGGGCCACATTGGCCATATAGTGAAAATGTATTAAATCTTAGAAGATCTTCTTCTCTTCTCCCATATATATTTCAATAAAACTGAGTGGATGGTTATAATGTCCTCTGACTCCTCTACCTAAATTGTAAAATTCATGGCCCCTGCGTCAGGGGTTCAGGTCACATGGGTGGGGGGGGGGATATGGCCGTATAGTGTTATTGCATATAATGTTTAAAAATCTTCTTTACAGACACAGAACGCAGAATAAAAACTAGCTGCATATGTAGAAAATTATCCTGTCATCTTTAAACATAATTCATTTCACCTGCATGTAAGGCAAGGGTTATGGCTGGGAAGGGGGGGGGGTATGTATTTGTCTCATTAATTTATTCTGCTCAGGAATTTCAGTGAAAAAAATTTGTTAATTCATATGTTTAGAAAAATAATGAAGCTGTCCATCAAAGTTATCGATAAGATATTGTGCAAGCATTTGAAAAGAGTTCAGGGAAGAGGATTATAATAGTTAATAAAGTTATCTTCCCTTGCTTCTTCATAATGGAGTTATCATCCTTAGCTTGTTCATATTTAGTAATTAATCATTAAATATTTTATAATTAAGAGGTTGTATGATCAAAATAGTTATGCAAGTATTTTTATCATTCGAAACAAAAACAGTTTTTAATTTTTTTTAAAATGTTAATAGTAAAGTAATAAGTAGTATACTGGCAACCTTGTTTTAGTTTATCTATGAAAACATAAACATAAAACCTATTTTGCACGTGAGTATTTATGGGATAACATATAAGAAGGGTATCTGTGTTGCTTTTATGTAGTTCGTCATACACTCTGTTATGAGCTCTAAATTTTGTGCTAAACTGTAGGGTTAAGAGGCCTTCTTGAAATATTTCAGGCAGGAAGATGTATGTCATTACAATATTTTAAGAGCATAAACATGAAAAAAACCCACCTTATTTTGCTTGTAATTAAAAAAAAATTAGTTGTTATCATTGTTTCTCAAAGAATTCTTATTCATTACATTTGCATTTCATTACTACTGTTAGAATCGTCTCCCCTGTTGCGCTCTTCTGTAGAGAAGGTAAACTAGTCAGAATGTTGACAAAACTATACAAGTTCAGGTTCAGGCAAAGTATTGAGAAATGCTGTAAGTGTTGTTAATATATATTATGATATTGAATGATTTTAATTGCACAAAAATTGGCCCATCTTGTTAGTGTTATTCACTATATCACATATTGATGGAGACTTGTATATAGTCTATAAACTGCTATTTTCTGTCCCGATATATTTAAGAAGTACATTTGGACGATTTTTAATCAAAATATACAAACCTGTGATAGAATTGCAATTAAAATAGATGAAGGGGAAATTTTCCAAGATAATCTCATTCACATATTATCATATTTTACTCGAAAAAATCCACAAAAACGAGAACTGATTTCTTACAAAGATTTCATTTATAATGGGGTATGTTGAAAATGACAGATGTCCTACGGACCCGGTTTGACCTGAGCGTAGCCTGGTCACATTGAGATTATTCCTTCTATGTTGAAATAATTCAGAATTCACTAGGGATGCCTCGTGCAATTTTTCATCGTTATCATTTGAGTCTGTTGCAATAGACATCACATTTCTGTACGTGTATATTTCACTGGCCATCTATAAACCACCCTGCAGATGTTAAGGTTAGACTCCTTTAAGCATTAATTTTGACTGTTTGAATTTCTTAAGCAAACAAATAATTGTAAAAGTGAGTAATTGCACACCTTTTCAATGTGATTAGCATTTAAATTTTAAAATCATAATTAAATCACTTTTATCAAATATAACTATACCTTTACGCAGTATAATTGCAAGTTTTGATCCGCCCGATGGAAGAATTTATAATGTAAGCTATAGTTCATTTCTTCAATCTTTCTTTTTACATATTTTTTCATGAATCAGAATTTTTCTTAGTTATAATATTCATGGAATCTTGAAATGACGGGGAGGGGGCCAGTTTTTTTAGTTCTTGAGAATGTAACACAGTAAGTACATCTGAAATTAATAAAGAGCTCTACTCCTTACCTCTCTATAAGCATTTTATCTCCTTTTGGAAAAAGTTAAAGTTTGTACCTTTTCTTTAAATTAAAATATAATTGTAAAGGAAAAAAGGAGGTGTTAGGTTATCCTTTACCCCGGGGATCTCAACCTGCGAAAACCGCATATAAATATAAACATAAACTATAAAAAAGTTATCCCAAATATTAATATAGACATCATAACTTGTTCTTGTGGGATTGTTATTTGGGATGTTATTTAATCAAAACCCATCATAAGAAGACCAGGGGCCCGTTTCATAAAGATTTCCTAACATGTTTCCTAAGATAGAACTTAAGATATGCCTAAGTTATAACTTAGGAAGTTCCTAAGATTTGTCATAGCTGTTTCACAAAAATTTCTTAGCGTAACGCAGTTGACTTAATCTTATCCCAATATACATTGTAAGCCACGTTTAAATCATTTCGTTAATTCCCAACTTATATCGATCATGTAAATTCTTTTCAGTATGGCATGGGTGTAAACTTTCTAAGTAAACGTAAAAACACATTCCCTTATTCACCTAGAAACAAAATAGAAAAAAGTTAAAACGTGTAAATAAAGTGCAAATAGTGTAGTGCATATGTGCATGTCCTGAAATTTTGTATAATAACGAGTAGATAAAAATAACGTAATAAAAAAACCGTATATTCTTTGAAAACGGTAGTTTTTGAATTTGAGAGATTACAGTATATTTTTTGTTTTTTGCTACATGTACATATAATTCTTGACAGCATGAATCATTTGAAAACATTTGTCACTTCTTAGGATTTCTGTTATTCTTTATAAATGACCTAGAGCATTTTTTGTCTAGTTGGTCCATTGTAAGTAGTCCGTGTTAACATATACAAATTTCCCCATAATATACATGTGACAATGTAACGCTAAACTACAGATTTTTTTACATATAGTTCTTGAGTACTACAGATTCTGGAGAGTTTTGAAAAGTAGAAAAATGTCAAACTTAAAGACAATATATTTGCAATATTATTGAGAGTCCAAAGACAGAATTTTGATATATTGTAAAGATAAATGTCCTTTTATAAATAGAAACAGATTTAGTGAATTAAAAGTGCCACTTTCTGACTTTTAAGCATTTAAAAAATGTATATTTTTACAATTTTACAAAAAGTTGGAAACATGCCAGATTCGTGACCTATCTGCACTTCACAGAAAGAATATTTTGAAATTCTCAAAAAATGATATACACAGGTGTATCTTGTTAGTGTTAACTCTAAATGACTTTTTGAATTTATATTTAAACTATACTCAGAATTCTTAACAATAATTTGGTGAATTATGCAAAATTTTATTCTTAAAAGGGTCAAAATGCTATTTTTAGTAACAGTGCTGCAGAACCAAGTTTAGTCTGACCACATCAAAAAATTTTGTGGCAAATTAATTCATATAGATGCACACTGTTACACACAAAATATGAAGTTGATCAGAGAATCTTGCTCCCACCACCTTTTCCATGGTTTTCTCTTAATGCTCTTAATCTTCTACTCAATGAAACTCAATTAAATGCATTTATGAGACTACTCAACAATTTTGTGCATGGGCTATGGTACTCAGGTGACCGTGAAGGCTTATTGGCCTCTTGTTTATAACAAGATAAAAAGCGAAATTATATCATACTTTATATGATAAAAACATTTTTAATGTTGAATTATCCTAACAGTTTTGAGATATTTTGCAAGAAATGAAATTGGATTGACAAACATAAATGATCACATGTGTATTACCTTTGGTTGTAGTAAAATAAAAAAAAAATAAAAAAGGAAGTTGCATGTGGATTGTGTTGTAAAATATTCAGGTACTGCTGTACAGAAACCACTTGCGTGTAAGATAAACGTTTACAAGTGCTAAAATTTACAATTATAATAAAAGCATTGTCCAACATTTCTTTCTATAAATTATATTACGCGAGTACTAAATTCCTCGATTTAACCGTGTTGCATCAAATCGCAAGGATATTAAATTGCAAACGCCAATATTTTAATACAGTTTGATAAAGTTTACATGTCTGAAAGAGAGCGAGATTTTCAAAATCCACGAAATGTGCTTCGCACGATTTCATGCGGAAATGAGTTCCTTGAGTTAAATTAGCAATCTACAGTAATAAATGTACAATATTGAATAAAAAATGCTATTTATTCTCATAATTATTGTAAACGCATACTTAAAAAAATGTAGAATAAAAAAACCCATTTAGATTGTAACTTATCGGCGGATTCACAAACAAAGGTCTTTATGCACAAATGTGTAAAACAACGCACACAGAAAAAAAAATGTAATTCTTATAAAACCATCCAAAAATTAGATCGCTGACCTTACAAGGACAATAGTTGTAGTAAACAGATGACGTTCTTATTATTCAGTTATTTTGTTATTAAGTGTTGATGGATTTCTCGAGAACAAGCATGAACGCTAAGTTGACCTATTTATCTGAATGTGATAAATGACACACCAAATATACAAAACACAATAGGTGGTGTTCATTCCTCAAAAAGAAATTTGTTGCTGTCATTCTTAATCTTTTACCATTTATTAACGCATTTATCAAAGTTAATTTTCCTTCTTGGTGTATGTAAAACACAATGTCCGTGAAGTTTTAAAACAACATAGAAACGCAATGTAGTGTAGGCAAAAGGAGGGGAGAGTACAAGCTCCCCCGATTTTTTTTCCGACATGAGCTTCAACAATGGCATTGCATAACTAAGTCCCACAATCGAACAACTTCATAATAATGTTTCACAATATTATTTCAATTTTGCCGTTTAAATAACTATAAACGACCTAAGAGCATACATAGACAAGTTTAAACAAATATAATTTAGGACAAGGTAAAACACGAGAAAGTTACAACATTAACGATACTTTTTAATATAAATAAGGGTAGTGATTAATTAGGCGAGGTGTCAACATATTAACCATTAGATCTACCTTGATTTTTTTGAAAAAATGATTTGTTTATCTACGAACTAAGTCAACATATTTCCCATCAGATCTGCCTTAATTTTTTTAAACGATTTGTTTAGCGAAGAAGCTATAACTAAGAAACTATTAATAAAAAAGAAAAATCCATATGATTTATCATTATTTTTTTTATCTCTTTATACAGAGCTCTTCTAAAGAAAATATATATATTTTTAAAAAGGTCTGTCCGACCAAAACCACTGGGCCGATTTCAACCAATCTTGGCACATAACATTCTTGGGTTAAGATTATTCAAGTTGGATCACGCCCTTTTTAAAGAGGAGATAATAAAAAATCATTGAAAATTTGCTGGTATTTTTCAAAAAACTTCTTCTTATAAACAATTTGACCAGAAAGGCTAAAACTTGTGTGGAAAAATCATTAGATAGATTAGATTATAATCCCCAGGGGTAGGGTGGGGCCACAATGGGGGTTCAAATTTTTACATAGGAAGATTATAGGAAAAATCGTCTTCTAAGACATAATTTAGCTTGAAAAACTGTAACTTAGTCATTTCAGATTGTGTAGATTAAAATTTGTCATAATCTTCAGGAGTAGCCCTAGTTGGGACAAATAAAGGGGGGGGGGGGAGTGGTGTTGTTTTAATTTACAAAGGAAAAAAACTCAAATGATATTATATATAATTTTTCTTAATATGGAAGGATTTTGACTTATTATTGATTCATTAGAATTTGTTTATACTCTGGCCCCTGAACAATTCTTGGGCCTCACACAGGATTCAAAGTTTAATGTAGGTTTATAATCAATATATAGACAGTTTTAAGGATCTTGAGAACTGTTATGATCAATATTTGATATGACTGTGTCACGACCTTGACCTTGAACTAATAATAGATAAATGTGGCGAAACTGCGCGTTTTTACGGAAGGTTCTTTTTACTTTGATAAAAATTATACCCTTTTTATAGGATATGTCCTCTTATCTGTCCCCAAACCGTTCAACGTAAGATTCATATTATCTGAACAATTCTCTTCCAGAGTGAAATAAGTGGACACAATGTTGGTAACTCGTCAAAATACGTCAAAACGGCTATTAACTACTTATAGAAGTAGCACATGTATTTAGCAATTTTTAAGTACAATTTATTTTTGTTTAAGAATTAAAATAAACCGTATAATTAACCGGTTGTTCAGGCACCGCGAGTGGGCTTTTCCCATTAGTTTTTAACCAATAACTAGAAGTGACCTTAAACATTACGAAATGACCTTGCGTTTTGGGCTTGACAAATTATCAGGTATCGTCGATATCAATGCTTTTTATGCCTCTTAATGCATGCCTTTATCAATCTCGATTGCGGAATATGACCAGGAATATTCTGGTCGACAAAATATTTTTCTCGTCGCAGCTTTAATCTACCGAGATGGGTCAATATCGTCAACACAGATATTGTGTCAATGAAACTTAATTACCCCGAATACAATAACTTTGACGATACTTAAATGTGAATAGCCTAATCATGTTTTCAAAGTAAATTTAAAACTGTGTTTCTAAAGTCAGTCAACGCCTATTAATATTGATATTAATAGGACTACATATAATTATACTTTTGTTTTGATTATTTATCAATTAAGTTATTTTGCTTTATTAATTATTCACAATTAAACGCAGTTAAATGTGTTACTTTCCGAAAACCTAAACTACTTTCTAGTTTCGCACATTACACACTCTACTCCCACATATTAACATGAAACCGCTTATAAAACCGCATGGTACTGTGTTATAAACATTATGTATTTACGTAAATAAATAACAGCAGGAACCAATGCGAAAGTTTTACAAATTGAACCGTCGAGTCCATCCTTTCTTTATCTCACGACATATGGAGACTTTAATACAAGAAAAAAAAATATATCTAATATCCAAGCGGTGGATTTGGGATGTACGCTGACAATAATGAACGTCAATCATAAAGAAATATGGGTAAGTATGAAGCTAATTGTACTTGATCACTCTCTGTTATCATAAGTTTTGGATTTTGCAACATGTCCCCATGTTTTAATTATAAAATTTGTTTTAATGACGATGTAACCCTGAAATAATTATCCATATTCACCTAACCCTCAACACGAATCAATTGACAAGTTTTGTTAAGTAGTTTTGTTATTGTTTAAAAATTTAACTGAATTGATTTTTTTTTAAAATTATGGTACAAATATATTTATAAAAAATTTGCCTCTGTATGCGTTATGAATTTTTAAGGATACAATAAATATTAAAAAATGCAATTAAACAATTGCATCGACATTGCATACATTCTGAAAATTTACAAAGAAATATAAATTACATTTCAGAACGCATTAAGGAATAATTACGTTAAACGGGAGCTGTTCCCTTTTTCAGTAATTAAAAAAACATTCCTATCAATTTTACACTTTCTTCTATTAATTATCAACTTTCTTCACTTTGTAGAAATTATATAATTTTTTTTTTTTTTTTACAGTATATTTAGATATAGTAACCGCTGACACTAAAGAATATTTTCCAGTTGGGATGTGGCTTTACAAACACTCCATTGTGTTCACTTTCAGAAACTCTCCATACTGAACTTTTAATTTGCAGTCACACCAACTTCTGACAAGGCCGGTGTAATGAAGAATAATGACCCCCGTAGAATAATGACTGGGGGTCATTTTTCAACGTAGAATAATGCCCCCCCCCCCCTTGCTGTAAAATAATTGGATTTTATTGAAGAAAAAAGACCCAGGGGTCATTTTTCTTTATATAAAACGTGAAGAAAAATGACCCCCGTAAAAAAATGACCCCCGCTGTAAACAAGAATAAAATTGGTTATCCAGTATCCCGACAAGGTATCTAACTTTGAAATTACTGGAATTTTCACTCTGTTCAGTTGATTTTGAAGTTATTAACACCGAACTTGTAAAGAAATCGCTGTAAATAGTTTTCCACATCCGTTGCGAAAACACACACAAACACACTTACATTGCCACAAATTGTCACGTCTCTTCTCTCGTCATGAATTGTCAAACAAAGAATGATATATATATTTTCGAGCTGGGGGAAAGGGATTTTTAAGGTGGAATGTCCATCTGCTAAGAAAGATAACTTCTGCAGAAAATATTCTCACTTTGTTTCTGATTACTCCTAATAATTAAGACAACAAGAACAACAAGCAGCAAGGTAGGCGATACATACTGGGCCCCAGTTTATACTGGAAGGCGACATTTATTTTAATTCAAATTTTAAAAGATGAAAATTGAACTGAACGAACTGAACCCCAACTTTTCAGGGGGTCAAAAGATCACACGATCTTTACTGCCTCCAAAGTTGTCAATGCTGCCACAAACTATTGATGTTTTAATCATCTTGATGTTAATAATAGTATGCCGATGAAAAAGTAAAATATATTTTCTGTTCGAGTACTCTCAGTACTTTGACGATTTTCCTTGTTGAATGGCTGCTGTAAGTGGCTGCTAACTTCAGCATGGTTATAATGCCTAACAGTGGAGTAAACTTTTCATAATTTTGGTTTCATCAATAATTCAGGGTGATGCACTTGCATTACCAGTAGTGTGTAGTAGGGGAAAATCATCAGGGTAAGTATAATTCATGAACAATATCGAGTCTACTCTTTTATTGCCAAAAACAGAATTTTGTTTTATAGGGTCCTGTATCTCAAAATAATTTTAATGTGTTGTCACTCGTTATATAATGAGATATATACATGTAAATGTAATTCGTGAAGATGACAACCATACCCCTATACAATACGTCAGTATCTTGTTATAACAGAAGGAATTCTATTTTCTAAGATATACCTCGTCTTTCACTTTAAGTTAATTTGAATATGAATTATAATTTTTGTTACTTTCTGTAACCTACAGTTAAAAAACAATATTGTAAAGACTATTTCACAAAAAATAAAAAATGATACTGAAAAACTTTAATTTATAAGGGGGTCATTATTGTACAGGGGTCACTTTTCTTCATGTAGAGTGTGTTCATTTTTGTAAAATGACACTCTTCATTTTTCTACGTAGATTAATGACCGGGGGGGGGGGGCATTTTTCTGCGTAGAAAAATGACCGGGGGGGGGGGGGGGGGGCATTATTCTACGTCGAAAAATGACCCCGGTCATTATTCTACCGGGGTCATTATTCTACGTTACACCGGCCATTGTGATAGCTAATGATAAACTCAAATTCATTGTTTAATATTCCTGATGGTCCAATCAGAATCAGTCTTTCTCGAAAACGACAAAATGGCTGGCCCTGTCAGCAGTCAATGTGGTTGCAGAATAAAAGTTCAGTATGGAGGATATTTAAGAAATTTTATCGGGGAGTTTTTGTATGTAAGTAGCCTGCGTTTGATGTGAGATTTTAAAAGATTACTGCGAATGCTTCTCCATTTGTTGATATACTTTTGTTGTCATAGGCAAAATCCCATCGTGAGCCCTGGACCGGTAATTGTCCGAGCAAAAATAAACTGGCGACTTCGAGAGAATAATGACGTATATCTCAGCTATTTTAAGACCCATCAACTTAAATTTCGGCATGAATGTATCTCAGACATTCACTTTTCTACATGCATATTGCTAATATTATAAATATTAATTGATTTATTAGGCTTTTGAAGCGACCTGGTAGATTTTTTCTACGTCAGAGTTCGACCCCTTTCTTTATTAATGGCTACATTGAAATTAATGTTAAAGGGGCATGGTCAAGATTTTGGTCAAATTTTATTTTTATGTTTTTATTATTTACAATGCTTTAGAATTGCATTTCTAATGATGAAATTAAATGAGAGTCATTCGTAAAGTTATAAACAAGATACAGGGCTCACCATTCTTTGTCATGTAAACAAAGCTCGTGCCATGTTTTTGTTTACATAGGTTCAATATACCAATCTTTATCCAGCTTATTTGTCTATCTTTTTATTTATCTTAAGCATATATAAACAGTTCCTAACGTTTAACACATTCGTTTAAGGTTTAAAACTGATATTCTTACTTCAACGTTCAAAATGTAAAAAAACGCTTTGTTTACATAGCAAATCAAAGTACTGAAAGTACTGATAGGCGGAAGCATGATTGCAAGTTGTCAATGTCATAGTGTTATAACTATTTTCTTTTAAGAATTAGTTTGATAACAAGAAACACTATTCTAATACGCCAATTAAAGTATATACATGTAGTAAATGTGGAAATACTCAGTTACTGCACCAGATTAGTCTGGATCATGCCTTAAATAAAGATTAGATGAGAAAAGCAATTTAAACATCAAAACATTTATTTTGTGAAGTACATTCGTATAACAGTTGATACTTAAATGCAAGCTGAAATTACAGGAATACATTTTCATTTATTAAGCCGATTTATTAAAAATAGTCATTTTCACATCAAAATAATGAAAGAATATTATAGTATTAAAATTTAGTAAACTGAACTTCTAAAACTGCAGTATTTTATTCTTTACAATAATGTTTCACCAAAATACAGAAGTTACATTTGTCCATAACTTGATTACAGTATTTTACACAATCAAGTAATCTGTGTGTCACTTTGCTTACCTGAGAAGCAATAGCCATTGAGAAACCAGCTTTATAGAATAATACAAAATAGATCTGGACAATGTGTAGTAAAAAAGGTGATCAATAAAGAGATTTTGAAGTTTTCTTAATTTATTCTCAAGTTTAACAGTAACAGGGTGATTTCAAAGTCATTTTATATGTGGAGAATTGTAGACCTCTAAATGATTCTCAGATTGCAGTTCATACATTTTGTTGACAAATGTTTCAAACTAAGAAAAAATGTATTTATTTACTGTATTGTACACCAAACATTTTTTACAAAGATCAAACATATATGCAAATGTTGAGAATTACAATACAATGTAAAAGCCAAGTAATCTATAGATAACTATACATTGATATTCAATAATGTACACATTATGTGTCCTTTACAATTGCTCCATGTTGTACTGTCAAATCACAGGTCTCTAGTACTGAAGACTTTTGAACTTTTAAGTTTTCATTTTAATACTAATGGAATCTTCAACAGAAATTCCCCCCTTACAGAACACAGACTTCCAAAGAATCTCTTTATAGCTGCATGAAGTAATTGTGTTTTTGGAAAGCGTGTGATCCTGGAGTGTGCCATTTGTTGTAACAACAATTTCAATTCACTAGTGAAAGATGTGTTGATGAAAATGAATAATGATAATAATAGATATATTATCAAGCAATATTTCATTACAATAAACTTGACCTCCAATAAAGAAAACATGGATTTAAAAATAAAATTAATCTATAAAATATTTTGAATTTATGTGTGTTTTACCTTAAATAATTTATTTTCAAAAGTATACATGTATTTTGCAAATAAAGGATGAGATATATAAGATCACACAATATGAATTATCAATATTTGTAAGGTTATTTCGATATATCACATACAAGTAATGGAAAATACAGTGATTGAACTGTAAATGAAAGTTTAATTTTTTTCTCCAAAATTCTTTAGTTTATAATTGCATTTAGAACAAGAATATTTACTGTATTATTAAAGATATGACAACAAGATATCTTTGAGTCAATGCTCACTAGTGATACCCCTGCACTGATGTGTATACAAAAAGCATAGTTAACATTACATGTAACGGGAAGTTGACATCAAATATTTTGAAAAATGAATCCCATCTTATGGCATGCCTTAACAAAGACTGAGTTATAAAATTTCAAGCATCTGCGATTGTTGCTGAGATATCTTTGACAAAATTTGTGTTACAGACAAACAGTCACACAAGGGTAAAACAATATACCCCCTCTCCTTCCGAGCATAGGTATAATTAGTTTATACTTAAACAAGAAAACCAGGGAAACCGGGGAATATCGTAATTAAATTTAGTTGTATTTACTAACCTTGAAAATGATGTTAAGGCCATTAAGATGAGGATTCCAGCATATTTTAGATGCCCTGCTTCTATTTAGAGGTTGCAAACGTGCAATGTTTGTCCTTCTTTAAAAGTGCTGAACTGGGAAGCCAACACCGCATTTATAGCATCCGTCTTTTTCTTTGTTTTGCTTGAAGGTTGCTGTGCGCCCAAATTTAGCAACTCTCCCCTTCACCAGAGATGAAGAATGATGTTGGGCTCTCATTGTCTCCTCTTGTCAGTTAATGTTAATCAGTTTCTTCACATTCATCTGAAAGAACATATACATATAGAACAAATAGATATATGTTAGGTTATTATCTATAATCATTGTCAGGTATATAATTAAGTATTTTTGGAATTGCAATTAACCATGAACATGGTAGATCAAAGATATACCGGTATATAGTCCAAGTATTCATGATTTGAAAATTTTAAAATTAAGAAAAAAAAAGATGCAGTCATCAAAATTATCATATAAATTATGATGTAGATAAATTTCCATCGGAAATTTTAGTCGCTTTCATTATAGAGGAATGATAACGTAATTCTGAAATACAAGTAAATACAGTAGGTAAAAGGATAAAACTAGTTTATTTTTTTCAAATGTTCAATTAAATATCTTTGTAATAGCCTATCTGGAATATTTATTTTATCAACCAATCAATTGCATTTTGTATGATTCTTAAAAGCTATATTTGAGATATTTTTAGAGTAAATCCATTTGCATTATTCATATTCATGAGTCATTTTAAAACCAAGCTGAATATTGTAATTTTTTGTAAGCAAAATGAATGAACCCAATATCATACAGTGCAGTTCGTAAAGTATTATAAAATCACCATATGAACAAATAGATCTGCAATAGTGTCACAAAATATTAAAGGTTTAAAAAGAGGAAGCGTTATCCTCCGATATATGCGATTCCATTGTACTAAATTTTAGTCTTCAAAGAAATCCTATACGCCTCGCCTTGTACAGTTTTCATAACTATAGACTGACATTTCAGAATTATCGATGAATGCCTAACACAAACAATATAAATTCTTTAATAAAATGTATGTACTTATCCGAGATTTCTCTGATTCTAACCCCCGCTTTTATATTGTGACATGTCTCCCCAGCACGTCACAATATACAAGCGGAGATTAGAGTCAGAGGAATTTCGGATTAAGAATGTACCAGCTCCTCGATCAAGAAAACGTTATCACCATTATTGTAACACGAAAATCTAAAATGAGGCAAACGTTTATACAATGAGAAATGAAACATTAATTAGTTACCTAACTTACCTTACTATGTCGAAGATGGACAGCCACCAGTTGTTCTCAACGTGGGTTTGTTGACAAAAATTTTACATTGCATATGCAGTATTGTCTGATATTACTGCGCGAAACGTTGGTATGTTTACAAATAATTTATAGGCATGGTATCATGCTAATAATTTTTTTTAAATAGATTTATACACACCGTTGTTTTTTAAAAAAGAATTCATTACCTGTTTCCCTCTCAATTTTTTCTTCTGTACTCATAAACACGCAATTTCAAATTAAACTATTTTTCCCTCGCAATTTCATCTACAGGCATCAGACTCCGTGCTTATCCCCGTATTAATGTTATCGTTTGTTCCTGTACTATCAAAAACGTAAACTCATAGATCTACCACTTGCTATCTTTGCTGTAGGCATTTTCAATAGATAATTAAAAACGATGAAGTAAAAATTTAGAGACATACCAAAGTTCTATTATAAAAAACGATCGTTAAACGGGGGTCGAACAGTTGGGGGGGGGGGAGGGGTAGAGAGTTGTGTGCCCTTAGTTAAAATAACATCCGATAGATTTACCACGAAATTGGGCAGGAATTTGACCTTTGACGTAGAAGGTCATGAAAGCAATTGCAATAGGCGCTTCCGCCTAAAAATTTCAAGCTCTGTAACTCGCTTATATCTCAACAAATGACACTCAAATTTCGGTTGCCTATTAAAAATGACTTTCTGAAGCATTGTTAATATTAAAATCGTAAAAATAATTTTTGACCAAAATTGTGACCATGCCCCTTTAAAACGGGCTTGGCCCCTTTGGTCTAAACCTATTATTAATTTAGTTACTAAGTTACTAAGGATTTGACAAGAAAGCAAAAAACTTGGAATTAACAGATTTAAGAAGGAAAATGCAAATATATTGACTGAAAATGCACAAAAGTGTGGTAGAAAAAGACAAACCAGTGAATGGGCTGGCAGAAGAATTGTTAAAATGAACCACAGAAACACATTATCAGAGAATTCTATTATGAATAATGAAAACACACCGCAGAAGCTGCGAAAACGTACTGTTCAAAGTAGATTGCATTCAAAAGGATATCACAGAAGAGCAGTTAAAACGACAACCACCATATTTAAGCAGAAGAGATTAAAACAAAGACTCTCTTGCCTTTCTCATCTACATTGAAGACCGCGACTGGTCTAGAGTTATATTCTCAGATGAAGCACACATATTATTTTAAAAAAGAAGTTTTAGTATGGAGGAAAATTGATGAAAAGTGGAAACCACGTTGCCTTGGAATTTACAGTCCAAAGGGCCCACAAATTCCACAGCTAAGTGTGATTTTTATGGGGTGTATAAATTCTTATTCTGTTGGTTCTTTGTTCATCTTTATTTCTTTAAAATCGTAAATAAAGTAATGAAGCAGTGAAATACAATTAAATGAATTGAAATTAATAATTAAAATTGCTATATTTATACATGAATCCTAATTTTTTCTACAACAAAGAAAAAGCACATATGAAAACTGACATCGATTTGCATTTCCTTCCAGATATGTTGTTTTTAGGTAACTCTTGCTTATAGATATATGGATACAAACTCTAATCAAAATACATGTATAGACACAAAACCAATCTTTCAAATAATTAACCAATTTAATTATAAATCTGTGAAAGAATTATACGTCAATATAATTATCTAGTATCTTAGTGACTCCTATTCAGAGCAAAAGCGATCTCTGCATATCCTATAATCATTCTTGTTGATGCGATAATTTTCACAAAAATAACAAAGTGGATCTCCTAAAGGAAGCAAACTTCCAGCGATAACTGTCCTAGACTCTATGTAAACAAAAGAAAATACAAGTTTAGCTCCAATGGTGATACTGTAAAACAAAAGGAAAAAAAACTGAACGCTGAATTTTAAGAGAGAGAGAGAGAGAGAGAGAGAGAGAGAGAGAGACAGAGAGACAGAGAGAGAGATTACTTATTATTTTTTAAATCATAAATTCAGTAATAGAGTATTGAAATACAATTCAAATTCAATTTAATGCAATACAAAACAAAACATATCAAATCTTTTCAAACAATGAAAACTAAAATAGAAAAATAAATGCTGACCAATGTCTGGACATATTCCGTCACATTGAAGAAATGTTGGATCCAATCGTTTACACTCGTTGCAAACATCATTCACAATGTCTTTTTCAGTGAGGATAGACTCTGGAGTGATAGTAGTTGTTGATAGTTTTTCTATTCTTTTCCTCGTGTAAGTACCTTTGAAAGTAGGTATATCTTTTTTCCATTCTACAACTAATCAAGTTGATATATTTTGATGAATACCTATTATCTAGCATTATTTCCAGAAAAACGAAAGAATATTGAAATAAATTTACCTCCAGTTTTATTAAAACCTCTTGTCTCATTCTTCAAACCACCAAAACTTCCTTTTCCATCAATTTTCTTTAACAGTAACCAGCAAAACACAATGAGCGCAACTAACCGCATTTTACTCTGCAAGTAAACTACTGTTCTTCATAATCAAAAACATTTGCTTGGAGGCTAATTTAAAAAAAAAACATTCAGGATGCACAAACGATATAAAATATATTTACTTGACGTTATTAATTATCAGCTTTCTACACTATGTACAAATTTCCATAATTTTCTTTTCTGTTGGGTATGCTTTACATTATATTAATAAATAGTAACCGCTGACACTAAAGAGTATTTCCTAGCTGGGATGTGACTTAACAAACACTCCATTGTGCTCATTTTCAGAAAAGGATCCATGATCTTAGTTTAATACTATTTTTGATTTAGTTACTTTGCAAACGTTCCTTTGTTTTTATTAGAAGTTTTTCATAAAATTCTTGATTATTTCAACATATTGATTGCTTTTTACGTGTTTATTGAAATATGGAACAGTAATGTCTTGTACCCATTGTTCGGTTTTGCATTTATTTTTTTTTCTAAATACACATTATTTGTCTTATATCTTTTTTTTCGAATAATAGTTAACGGTATGTGTTAAATTATTGCTGGTACAAGCTTTTGTAGTTTTCACGGTCTTCCTGATATCAAAATATTTAATCCAAAGTAAGCAACAGTTTCTGCATTTATTTTTAAATTTGTTTTGCATGGTCAAGTTTTGTCAACGCATTGAACACAGACTCTGAAATGTTGGGGGTTTTAGGCAGAAAAAGCAAATTATCAATGGAAAATTCAAAATCAATGCAAAAATACATACGATTTTCACGAGTTCAAAATCATTTTATACTCTTTTGCAGAAGTGGAGGTCTGAAGTTTTAGGCCATGAAAGGTCAGGTGTATAAAGTACTTTTGCACCACATTGCATTTCTTGTGCAATTATTTTTGTTAAGTGGGATTTTTTTTTGTTTGGCATACATCGAGAAAATTTTAAGATATTAAATGTATAATGAAGAAATATTGAACAATTTTGCTCCATCTTATACATCGTTTAATGTATATTGCTAGATGACAGTAAAAATTGTAATGAACCATTACATGACCGATTTCAAACACGAATCCGGCCAATTTTCACTTGAACATTGTTTTATAAGGTACAGAAAGTGGTCGTTATGCATAATATTAGATTCTATTTTATATATACACTTAGATTCTACAAAAATAATGAATTTGGAAACATGTATTTAAAAGAGTAATATCTTGGGAAAGGCTTCTAGTAAACAATGAGCTATGAAATATTTTTTGGATGGGGTTTGAAAATAGAAGTTGAAAAAAATGAAAAATACAACGAGGTCTTCGAAACAATTTTAAAACAATAACTGGATACACTCATGAAAAATCTTTAACAAAGAAAATCTTCCTTAACTAACAATTACATTAAGTTCACAAAATAGGATCCAGGAGATTTGTACCATTCATTATCCAATTTATATCTGTCAATAATAAACAATAATTGTTCTTGTTTTTTTTGGTCAAATACAAAGATTCAGCAACCCAAAAGGTACAATATCAGCGGAGTCCAAAAGGACAGGTTTGAAATGTTGATATTAAGGGTAGTTTAATCATTATATTGTATCAGAAAACATTGCGAGATACTCAAAAAAGCCAAGGAATATGATGTTGTCACTTATTACGACAACAAAGCCTTTGAGGGAAAGGGCGGTGATACCTGCGTACCGTTTATTTTTTTCTTCCCAATATATTTTTTTAAAATTGAAATAATAGGTGTTTCAATGAAAACACATTTTTTATTTTCTTTTTTTAAATATGCAAAAATAAAGCATAACAACACGCGTAAAACTTCGGCAAATTATTTATTTAGCGTTTTTTTTTTAGAACTTATATCGTATAAATATCGCCAACACAAGCAAACGCATTCCTCTGTATCTTGTTTACCCTTATTAGTTTTCTGTTGCCGATACCATCAAGCATAAAACTTAAAAAAGAAAACTACTAAGGGGTTCCAGCAAATCCGGAGAAATAACTTCTTTAGCAATAGAAGTGAAGGAAACTTAAATAGAAACATTTCGTAAAATTTGACGAATTGAAGATCCTTATTGATAAAAAAAAAGGAATAACACAATTGAGAAAACAATATCTAGTACCCACATTTCGATGACTGTCATTATTTAGAAGCAACAAAGGAGGAACATATAACTGGATAACCAGAGTGTTGCATACACCGTATATGGACCTTTATCGTCGGCAAAACACCACAGGTGAGACAATATTCAAATTATGCTATAGCAACATTAGGACTGTTTGTGGGATTTTAAAAAAGTAGGAAAGCTAGCCCCATTATGATTAAAATAACAAAACAAAAGTATTTTTAAACAGATTTGTCGACGCTTTACTGTATTTTTAAACCATCTCAACTGTTTTTCTGATAATTCAACATCCCATTCAAATTTATTTATCTTTTAAACTAAAATAATAAGAAATAATTGTATCATGAAAGTACTTTTGAAAGATTTGTTTCAAGATACAAACTATGAACTACACCAACTAGCCATCAGTCGACCTTCCACTTTTTTTTTTTACCTCTGGGAGAATTTACTCTTAAAAGAAAGAAGAAAAGTATCAATGATATGAACACAATAATTGATTTATCATAAAATAACTGTTATAAGCTATTGAACAAATATGAAGACGATATATTAATTACAAATTTTATAAGATATGTCCTCTTATTTGTCCCTAAACTGTTCAACGTAAGATTTATATTATCAGAACAATTCTCTTCCAGCGTGAAATATGTGGGCACATTGTTGGTAACTCGTTAAATTACGTCAAAACGGTTAATAATTACTTATAGAAGTAGCACATGTATTTAGCAATTTTTAAGTACAATTTATTTTTGCTTTCTAATTAAAATAAACCGTCTAATACACCGTTTCATCGCGAGTAAGTTCAGGCACCGCGAGTGGGCTTTTCCCTTTAGTTTTTAGCCAAATAATAACTGCAAGTGACCTTAAATATTACGAAATTACCTTGCGTTGTAGGCTTGACAAATTATCAGGTATCGTCGATATCAATACATGCTTTTATGCCTCTTAATGCATGCTTTAATCATTCTTCATTGCGGAATATGACCAGGAATATTCCGGTCGACAAAATGTTTTTCTCATTGCAGCTTTAATCTACCTAGATGGGTCATATCGTCAACACAGATATTGTGTCAATGAAACTTAATTACCACGAATACAATAGATTTGAAGTTAATTATGTTAACAAAGCAAAAAGACTGTGTTTTTCAAGTCATTCAACACCTATTAATATTGATATTCGTAGGACTACATATAGTAATACTTTTGTTTTGTTTATACATAAGTTATTTTGCTATATTAATTATTCATAATTGAACAGAGTTAAATAAGTTACTTTCCGAAAACCTAAACTACTTTCTGGTTTTGCACATTACACACTCTACTCCGTTCATATTAATATGAAACCGCTTATAAAACCGCATGGTACTTTGTTAGAAACATTATGTATATACGTAAATAAATAACAGCAGGAACCAATGCGAAAGTTTTACAAATTGAACCGTCAAGTCCATACTTTCTTTATCTCACAACATATGGAGACTTTAATACAAGTAAAAAAAAAATATATCTTTCCTCGCGGTATATTTGGGATGTACGCTGACAACGATGGACCTCAATCAAAAAGAAATCTGGGTAAGTATGAAGCTAATTGTACTTGATCACTCTCTGTTATCATAAGTTATAAATTTGACAACATGTCCGCATGCTTTGATTATAAAATTGATTAATTGATTATAACCCCCCCCCCCCCAAAAAAAAATTTTATCCATATTCACCCAACGCTCAACACGAATCAATTGACTAGTATTGTGAAGTAGTTTTGTTATTGTTTAGAAATCTAATTATGTTAAACGAGAGCTATTCCCCATTTTCAGTAATAAAACATTCCAGCAAACGGGGATTTTACACGTTTTTCTATTAATTATCAACTTTCCTCACTTTGTACAAATGTTATAATTTTCTTTTCTGTTGTTTTTTCTTCACATTATATCTAAAAATTGTAACCGCTGACACTAAAGATTATTTTCCAGCAAGAATGTGACTTTACAAACACTCCATTGTGTTCATTTTCAGAAAAGGATCCGTAATCTTAGGTTAAAACTATTTTTAATTTAGTTACTAGTACTTTGCAAAACGTTTCTTTGCTTATATTAGAAGTTGATCATAAAATGTCTTGCTGTTGATTTCAATCAGTATTTAACAGGTTGGACACAGTAACCCTATTGAGGAAAATTTATGTTAAACGTGAGCTATTCCCCTTTTCATTAATAAAAGACATTCCCGCAATTGCGGGTTTTTAACACGTTTTTCCATTTAAATATTTTTTTTTAAAAAGTGACCAATAAGTGCAAGAATATCTTTACTTTTTATCAAGAACACGGACCAACTTACTATGTGTTTGCTTCAAACTTTAACATTCACATCTGCGTTTCAGTATCTAGCAACAACTGTAGCCTCTCTGGATAATACTGTTAATTCCGTATTTTACGCGAGTACTTAATTCCGCAATTCAACGAATTTCCATCAAATCGCGAGAACATAAAATTGCAAATGCCGAAATTTTATCATAGTTTCATGTAGTTTATATATTTCCAAAAATTAAAAGTGAGATTTAAAAAATTCGCGAGATGGGCTTTTCGCGATTTTACGCGGATATTAATTCCTAGCGTTTAAATAGGAATCTACAGTAATGTGCACGTGATTATTCTGAACATATGTTAAGTCGTAAAATTATTCCTTCAATATTTTATAATTTTTTTTTCCGGGTTTTCCAATGGAAAAATCCAGTTATTGTGAGAATTGCGGGCGGGCGGCTGACAAAAGGCTAGTTCTATTGTATAGATAACTCTTTATGTCCTTTTCAAGATAGGAGTTGATGTTTTGCTGATCAATTGTACATATGTCAGAGATATGCATATTACTTAGATTTTTATTTCTGATAATTTATGGAATAGATATAAGCTGTTGAACTTAGTTGTTTTCTCGCAGAATGTTGCATATAGAGTATCCCTATCGAACAGTTTTCAACATAGTATTAAGTTGATATTCTGCAGATCAATTGCATATATAGAGGTACATGTAAGTACTTACTGACTGATCAAGGGGATGTAAATCTTTGTTTACAAATAAAACTGTTGTCTGCATTGATAAAAAGCAAGGCTGCAAGATGAAAGGATTTGACAAGAAAGCAAAATAATTGATTCTGAAACTAAAAAAGTGAATGTAACAATAGTGGAAAAATTGGGAATAACCAGGAATTAACAGATTTACTGTGTGTCATTTCTTTAAAGAGAAATGAAAAGAAGGAAAATGCAAATATATTGACTGAAAGTGCACAAAAATGTGGTAGAAAAAAACAAACTAGTGAAAGGGCTGACAGAAAGATTGTGACAATGAACCGCAATATCAACTCTAGAAAATACATTGAAATACTGAACACAAATCTTTGGCCAGTAAATGCCAAGTATGGAGAGGAACAGGTCGGGCAATCATCTTATATCTTCAAAGTAGACGATGCAGCGGTGCATACATCTCAAGAGACATGTTGAGGGAAACGAGAAAACCATATCAACTCTATGAATTGCCCCCTTCAATATCCAGACCTGAATGTCAGAGAAAATGTGGAGAGAACTGTGACAATAAAACTTCACAAACGTTTATTTGAAATAAAAGCTAGACATGACCTTGTTGACAATGCTTTGGAAATCTGGACCCCTCTCACACCAACTTACATAAAAGCATTACACTTGTCACTACCAAAGCAAATTTGAGCTGTTCTTGGGGCAAACGGTTGTATAACAGAGTACTGAAAATTTTGGGTAAGTACTTTTATTAATGCATGAAAAAACACCTTAGAATTTGACCGTGTTACTTTTGGCTAAGTTTTATCATGTCAGCCATTTTGTGACTTTTAATTTTGCTTTTGAGTATACATTTCAGAACGCCTTTTCTATCGAGAGAGAGCGAATGGTTATAAAACAGTTCATTCATTCCTAAAAGACGTTGTATATATTGAAATCTAAAAGTACAGCTTGTTTTACTCCAATATATTCATAATAATAATTCATTAGATTATTCCATAAAAATTTTTCTTTTTAATTTGTATTGTTCATCTATATTTCTTTAAAATCGCAAATCAAGTAATAAAGTAGTGAAATACAATTAAATGATTTAAAATTAATAATACAATTTGGTATATTTATGCATGACTCCTATTTTTTTTCTACAATAAAAAAAGCACATATGGAAACTGCCATCGATTTGCATTTCCTTCCAGATATGTTGTTTTTAAGTAACTCTTGCTTATAAATATATGGATACAAACTCTAATCAGTATACATGTATAGACAGAAAACCATTTTTTTCAAATAATGAACCAGTTTATTATAAATCTGTGAAAGAGGTATATGTCAATATAATTATTTAGTATCATAGTGACTTCTATTGAGAACAAAAGCGATCTCTGCATATCTTATAATCATTCTTGTTGATGCGATAATTTTCACAAAAATAACAAAATGGATCTCCTAAAGGCAGCAAACTATCAGCGAAAACTGTCCCAGAATCTATGTAAACAAAAGAAAATACAAGTTTAGCTCCAATGGCGATACGTATTGTGTAAAACAAAAGAAAAAAACTGAACGCTGATTTTTAAGAGAGAGAGAGAGAGAGAGAGAGAGAGAGAGAGAGAGAGAGATATTGCTTACTTATGATTTTTTAAATCATAAATTAAGTAGTAAAGTATTGAAATAAAATAATAATTCAATTTAATGCAATACAAAACAAAACATATCAAATCTTGTTCAAACAATGAAAACTAAAATAGAAAAATAAATGCTGACCAATGTCTGGACATATTCCGTCACATTGAAGAAATGTTGGATCCAATCGTTTACACTCGTTGCAAACATCATTCACAATGTCTTTTTCAGTTAGGTTAGATTCTGGTGTGATAGTAGTTGTTGATATCTGTTCTGTTTTTTTCCTCGTGCAAGTACCTTTGAAAGGAGATACATCTTTTTTCCCATCTACAACAAATTAACAAGTTGTTTTATTTAGATGAATACCTATTATCTAGCATTATTTCCAGAAAAACGAAAGAATATTGAAATAAATTTACCTCCAGTTTTATTAAAACCTCTTGTCTCATTCTTCAAACCACCAAAACTTCCTTTTCCATCAATTTTCTTTAACAGTAACCAGCAAAACACAATGAGCGCAACTAACCGCATTTTACTCTACAAATAAAACTACTGTCCTTCATAATCACAAACAATTGCTTGGAGGCTAATTTAAAAAAAAAAATTCAGGATCTACACACGATACAGACTATATTTACTTGATGTTATTAATTATCAGCTTTCTACACTACGTACAAATTTCCATAATTTTCTTTCCTGTTGGGTTTGCTTTACATTGTATTTATAAATAGTATACACTGACACTAAAGAGTATTTTCCAGCTGGGATGTGACTTTACAAACAATCCATTGTGCTCATTTTCAGAAAAATTATTATAAGTTGCTGATCAAATGTCTTCTTGTTTATTTCAACAGATTGATAGCTTTTCAAATGTTTATTGAAATATGGAACAGTAATTTCTTGAAATCATTATTCGGTTTTGCATTTATTTTTTTTTCTAAATACACATTGTATGTCTTATATCTTTTTTTTTCGAATAAAAGTTAACGATATGTGTTAAATTATTGCTGGTACAAGCTTTTGTAGTTTTCACGGTCTTCCTGATATCAAAATATTTAATCCAAAGTAAACAACAATTTCTGAATTCATTTTTAAATTTCTCTTGCATGGTCAAGTTGTGTCAACTCATTGAACACAAACTCTGAAATGTTGGGGGTTTTGGGCAGAAAAAGCAAATAATCAATGGAAAATTCACAACCAATGCAAGAATACATGCGATTTCCACGAGTTCAAAATCGTTTTATATTCGTTTGCAGCAGTGGAGGTCTAAAGTTTCAGGCCATGAAAGGTCAGGTAAATAAAGTACTTTTGCACCACATTGCATTTCTCGTGCAATTATTTTTGTTTAAGTTGGATTTTTTATTTGTTTGGCATACATCGAGAGAATTTCGCATTTGCGGGAGGTTTTTTTTTGGTTACTGAAAAGAGGAATAGCTCCTGTTTAGCGTAATCATTCCTCAAAAGTGTAACTGTGCCAAACCTGTTTATGTACAAAATGCCCAGATCAAACATATGTTCATAAAGTCAGTTTAAGATATAAAATGTATAATGAAGAGATATTGAACAATTTTGCTCCATCTTATACGTCTAGTTAAATGTATATTGCTAGATGACAGTAAAATTGTAATGAACCAAATTTACTTGACCGATATCAAACACGAATCCAGCCAATTTTCACTTAAACATTGTTTTAAAAGGTACGGAATGTGTTCGTTATGAATTATATTAGATTCTATATATATATATATATATATATATATATATATATATATATATATATATATATATTAGATTCTACAAAAAAATGAATTTGGAAACATGTATTTAAAAGAGTAATATCTTAGGAAAGGCTTCTGTTAAACAATGAGCTAAGAAATATATTTTGGATTGGGTTTGAATATAGAAGATGTTTAAAGAAATATAACAAGGTCTTCGAAACAATTTTAAAACACTAACTGGATACACTCATGAAAGACCTTGAACAAAGAATACCTTCCTTAACGAACAAATACATTACGTTCTCGAAATATGATCCAGGAGATTTGTACCATTCATTATCCAATTTATATCTGTCAATAATAAACAATTCTTGTTCTTGTTTTTTTTTTGTCAAATACAAAGATTCAGCAACCCAAAAGGTACAGTATCAGCCGAGTCCAAAAGGACAGGTTTGAAATGTTTTAAGGGTAGTTTAATCATAATACTGTATCATAAAACATTGCGAGATACTCAAAGAAGCCACGGACATATGATGTCGTCATTATTACGACAACAAAGCCTTTGAGGAAAAGGGCGGTGATACCTGCGTAACGTTTCTTTTTTCTTCCCATTATATTTTTCTTATATTGAAATAATAGGTGTTTCAATCAAAACAGGCATTTTTTATAATCTTTTTTCTTATGGTGTAATATATGTTTTATGTGTGATGAATACTTTTAATTCATCAGAACTAACATTAATCGTTAAACCTGAAACATGATAAATGTATTCTCAATAGTTCTCTACAGAAATTCCAAATGAAACATTATGTCACAATTAATAATCGGAGTTTCTTTCGAGATATTCTTATCGAAGTAGTTGAGGAATCTATTGATTTTGCTTTAAATATGCAAAAAATGCAGCATAACAACACGCGTAAAACTTTCGACAAATTATTTATTTAGCGTTTTTTTTAAGAACTTACATCGTATAAATATCGCCAAAGCAAGCAAACACATTCCTCTGTATCTTGTTTACCCATATTAGTTTTCTATAGCCGATACCATCAAGCATAAAACTTAAAAAAAAAAAAACTAATAAGGGGTCTCAGCAAATCCGGAGAAATAACCTCTTTAGCAATAGAAGTTAAGGAAACTTAAATAGAAACATTTCGTAAAATTTGACGAATTGAAGATCCCTATTGATGAAAAAAGAAGGAAAACTAGGAATAACACAATTGAGAAAACAATATCCAGGACCCACATTTCGATGACTGTTTGATAAGTCATTATTTAGAAGCAATAAAGGAGTAACATATTACTGGATAACCAGAGTGTTGCATACACCGTATATGGACCTTCATCGTTGACAAAACACCACATGTGAGACAATTTTCAAATTATGCTACAGCAAGATTAGGACTGTTTGTGGGATTTTAAAAAAGTAGGAAAGCTAGCACAATTATTATTAAAATAACAAAACAAAAGTATTTTTAAACAGATTTGTCGACGCTTTACTATATTTTTAAACCATCTTGGCAACTGTTTTTCTGATAATTCAACATCCCATTCAAATTTATTTATCTTTAAAACTAGATAAGAAATAATTGTATCATAAAAGTACTTTTGAAAGATTTGTTTCAAGATACAAACTATGAACTACACCAACTAGCCGTCAGTCGACCTTCCACCTTTTTTTTTACCTTTAGGAGAATTTACTCTTAAAAGAAAGGGGAAAATTATCAATGGTATAAACACAATAACTGATTTATTATAGAATAGCTGTTATAAGCTTATGAACAAATAATATGTTTTACGGTGCGACCGTTGGGGCGAGCACAGCATGTGATCAAACAATCAATTATAATAAATCAATAAAAATAAAATTAACAACGTAAAATTTGAATGCAAAAAAAATAAAACATACCTATTTTTCAGTAAATTTTCATTATTCATAGTTTATAAGATTTGTTATAATTTATTTATTTATTTATTTATTAGTAAAACAGTAGTTTAATCTGAGATACAATGATGTTGAATAATGAAGATTTTAATATATAAATATTCATTGCACTGTAACTCCTCTTATAAAGTGATTGTAAGGTCAGTTTATCCCCCCCCCCTTTTTTCTTGCAGTAGACATTTTTTTCTAAACCTACATAATTATAAAACTGGACTCATCATAGAGCCCCCCCCCCCCCATGTTAAAAAAATAATATTTCATTTTTTTTTTTCAATTTATACATAGAAAATCGACTTATCATGTATTTGCGCCCTCCACTTTAAAAAAAAAAAATTAATGTTTAATTTTTTTTTATTTACGCTTAAAAATATTTGCTTATCATATTAAAAGAACATGGTGCCCCCCCCCCCCCCCTTTGCATGTAATAAATGGAAGTGAAAATAAAGAAACCATTGAACTGCTAAAGAGCTGTCAGAAGGATTAGAATTTTCATTATTTTTTTGTTATCTTTTTTTTTTGCTTGCAAAGATTTTTTGGACGAGGCTGCCATCTACCCACCCACCCCCTTTCATATGGAGAAATCACGTACACTTTATTCATGAGCTAAATGCCACGTGACACTGTTCTCATTAATGTTTATGTCTTCAAATTGTCTCCCTTACGAATGAAAATTACATACCTTTTATGTATGAAATTTGTGTGATTACGTCAAAACTTTTATTTTTTGAATGAGAACATGTGTTTAGGCAATGCATAGATTATCTGTGAATGTTTTGTCACCACAATCAGTGATTCACACTTAAAATTCACTTTGAATACCTCTCTATCCGACCATAGATAATCTAAAAATATGACTTTACCGGCTAAAATGAGTAAATAAATAGATAAACAGCTAAAAATATCAGCTTGAAACAGAATAAAATTATAAAATGAAAAATTTCATTCAATCTATAACGATAATTCTTAATCAAAAAATATGCAATATGCCTAATGATTCAATATAAAGACTATATAAATGCCTAGTTGCAAGTCCGAAGGCTCACTGAGAAAGTCTTGAAAATGCTAAATTGGAAGTAAAAAGGAACCGACAAGACTTTTTTAATTTGAGTCAAAATTTCCGACACAACTAGTTTGCAATGTAAACTTTGTAAATATATGAGGAACTACTTTACCTATGAATGGCAAGTATTTTAAAAATAATTCCAAAATCCCTTCATGACGCCTTTCATCACTAAAACACACTTTATTCCTACAACGACCCGCTTTGATATTTCAGATTCAAAAGGAACCGCCATCTCAATATCTAATGTAAACAAAACAAGCACATTCCAATCCCGGATGATGTAAATGACAGAACCAAATGAGGAGAAAATATTTCCGAAATACTTATTTTTTATAATTTGTGATTTTTCTCATTCCTTTCTATATATTCTATTGTAATGAAAATCGCCATTGTGATAACAATATGGCCGCTATGCAAATTAGTAAAATGTACACCATTTCTCCATATGTTAAAAAAGGGCGATGCTACATTGTACGTGTACGTTCCAGGAAATTACCGTAATTATAGTGAATAAAATAAATGTGAGCATTCATCCAAATGAGTGCAATTTACAACTGGTATCTGAAGAAATGTCTCTAATCTTCGGGTGTTCTTTAGCTTAGCCTTTGCAAGATTTTGAGAGGATTTTGGTCATTTCAGCAGATTTACAATTACTTCAATTAGAGTAATATCCCCTTATCAGTGCTTATTGTGACGTCAAAGCTGACGTTGGTTAAGTGTCGCCTGACTCTTCAAAATCCCCATAGAAAAAATTACGCGAAGTATACTATTTTAATTACTTAAAAAGCACGATGTTCTTAAAATTACACATCTTATATGCTTCTAAAAAGTTTTAATTACTTTGATTCTCGTGAGAACGTGAGGTTGGAAACCATTGGTACTATGAATTGTGGATCAAAATTTACTGACGCCGAAAAAATCTATCGGATCAATGTGTAAACCTTTGTGACGTCACTCGATTGTTTTTGATTGAGAGTGTACTGAGGTGAACTTTAGAGGTAGCACTGACTGTATGTCGTATACATCGTTACTGTTTTTATTGTCTTGTTGATTCTCGTGAGAGTGTGAAGTGATAAAAACTGTCATGATTACAGAGAACTACTGGGACGATTAAAACAATGCATTACTGGTCCGATTTACTGACGCCAAAAAAATCCGTTGAATGAATGTGCGACTAGTCCGAATTTTTTATTCACACACGCCTTGCCGGTAGAGCTCGCTTCGCTCCGGCGCTGCGCGCGAGCGAGCTGCGCTCGCTATGAAGACGACATATTTAAATTACAATTACAATACTAGTTTGGTATTTGTTGAAAATGAGCAGAACCAAAAGTTTATTCTCAAATCCATGTTTTTGAGTTGATATTGCTTTAACTGTTGTATATCAAATAATATTACTTTTTATATCGAAATAATAAATGGCTTGAATTTGAGAAGTAGATTTATGATAACGAACTAGCAAATTTAGCATTATACCATAAGATAAGCTGTTGATTTGTCTGCTCGTTTTATATGACTAAAGTCTGTTTGAATAAGTTTATGGAATTGATATGATGTTTGGAAAGGGAAATGCTGGTGCATTCTTCAAGCAATTAATTTGAAAAATTTATTGGAAATTGGGCTGTATCTTTAGTTGTCACCTCCCCGCTCCTTTTTACGCTAGACCTTGTAAACAGTTTCTATAAAGAATCTGACTAAATACAAAATCAGTTTAAAACAGCGACCATATTTTGTGATTTTAAGTTTTTTTTTTTTTTTTTTTTTTACAAAGTCTTTGATGTATGCTCATAACGCATGCATTTAATTTTTTTTCCAAAGGGCGTTGACTAAAAGTCCCAGATTTAATGCACTTTAGATGAGCATTTCAATGGGGTGTTGCTAAAACGCGGAACGGAAAGCGGAAGGGAATGGTATACGTAAAATTTTATATAGTTATTTACTTGATAGATGTGTTAAACAAGCTTAAAATGATATACTTTTTGTATTTTTTAATATTGTTAAAATTGTTATCCATATATTCAAGGTTATTTTTTTTGGACAATGTATGATTTTCTTAGAATTAACATTATATGCTTTGACCACTAGTCCCAGTTATCAAACTAAACAACATATCCAGCTCTCTATTTGGATTAGGTTGCAGGAATTTACAATCACATAGGTAAACGAACGCCGATATTAGAAGAATTTTAAGGAGATTTGCAGTACACCTAGAGCATTAGAGATCCAATAACATGATACTTGTTCGATTAATAATCTTTATAAATGTTAACAAACAGATGTTACAGCAAAACCTCGTAAAAACGATAGTAGATGTTGTTTGTTGGTCACGTTATTGATATCAATAATGCTATTAATAAATTTTTAAAATAGTATGGATCACTAAAAATTCAGTGTGGATGAGGGTACATCATGTTTGAATTTTTAAAGTATAAAATCCCAAAATAAGTTTCTAAGTCATGAAAAACACAACCAAACACTTCAACCTACACTATTTTTCAAATAATAATTATTACAAAAGAAAAATAAATTAAAAGTTATTTTACTAGCTTATTTAATAACAATGTATGCCCATTTCATTTCTCCGTTTCGTACTTTTTAAAGTAATGATTTAGTTGATAGACAATCGTAGGAATGATATGAAATAATTAAGCAACCTTTTGATAATAATCATTCATAAGATATGAATAAATGCTACAAAGTAAAAGTTTGTGTCCAATCTATACAATATCAAAGCGATAAACGTCATAGTATTTTTTCCGTTTTCCGATCCATTCCGCTTTCCCTTTCGCGGTTTAGCAACACCCCATTTCAATGTGCGTTGATTTTGTAAAACACTTTGAAAATGTTTTTGAATTTGCAAAATATTTTCAAAGTGCGTTGCCACAAAAGTGCCTAGTAAACGTGTTACTCAACCCTCACCTGACTGGACCAGGCAGAGATGCCCCCTGGCAAAACAAGAAGAAAGAAAAGAAAACTGTCAATGTGGCAACAAACTGGATATTCTTTTGTGTGAACACCACCGTAATCCATTTGTTAATCCAATTCGATAAACACCAATTTATGCTGATTGTAAAACGAAATATTTATTAAAAACAAAACAAAGCAAAGTATGATGCAAATCTCTGTGATGCATATCTGTACAACTTAACCGCAAATAATTTTCTGAGTGGCTCAGGTAACCTTAAACAGTTTTACACATTAATTTTCAGTTTTAACAAAATTATGATTCTATTTTCATTGCAAATATGAACGTTGCCAACCCTGAGACCATATTTATTACTGTGAAGATATCTCCACCGGCGTAGCCTATAAAAATGACAAATCGAGGTTAAATGGGACATTCATTTAAATTGTTAGAAATAGTGCATAATCCCTGTTGTTTACAAAACCCTCTGGGTGAAACAATTGTAGATTAAAGACTCGTAAGATGTACATGTATAAAAAATTATTAAACTAATAAACCAACACGAACCAGAGGCTAAGGGACCATATCGCTTAAGTGACCAACAATTGCTGTACCTCTTATCGAATCAGAATAACAATATCAAATTCAACATATGTTGACAATTTAGTATAGTAGATCTTGATGAAAAACTACAAAAAAAAACTACTAATACCCACATACTTTAATATTAAATATCAAGCCCCTTGTGTTGTTTCAGTATTTGTCTATTTAGCATAAACCCCTCCCTTGTGACCCAATCCTTCTCCAGAGAATCAGTATTTGAACAAAATTTAACCTGCACAACCTAGCTTTTAACAAAATTCAGTTTTACTAGCTGAATGGCTTTCCAGAATAAGATTTTAGGGATTTTCTCTATATATTCTTTGGTAAAAATTCGACCCCCCCTTCCCCAACATTATGGCCCGACATACACCTGTAGATCATAATTATGTCCTACTTCGAAGAAGGGAGGACATATTGGTTTGCTGCTGTCGTTCGGTCTGTCGGTCCACCAATAGTTTTCATTCATTTTCTTCAAGGGATGCACATATTTAAATGAAATTTAGTATACAGGTTTATCATAATAATATCTAGGTTAAGTTTGATTTTGGGTGCGATCGAGCAATTTTTAACAGAGTTACGCCTCTTGGACGTAGAAAAATTCCAATTTTTCGCAGTTCCCGTTTATTTTCTTCGCATAGGATGTACATATTGAAATGAAATTTGGTATACAGGTTTATCATAATAATATCTAGGTCAAGTTTAACTTTGGGTACGTTCAAGCATTTTTCGACAGAGTTATGTGCCTTGGACTTAAAAACAATAGTATTTGTAGTTTCCGTTTATTTCATTCGCAAATGTTTCCAAAGGAGGGGGGCATAAGTGTTTTACAAACGTCTCTTGTTTTTTTAAACTTGAATCTAAGGATGTTTCCGAAAAAGACTTGGGTTTTCTGGCCAATTGGTTATAGAGAAGATTAGTAAAGATCGTTTTCTTTATATACTTGTACAAAAAAGTGGATACCCTATTGTTGGCCCTACCTACACTTGGGAATCATGATTTAAACAAAATTGAATATACACTTCTTAAGGAATCTTCCTCAAAAGTTACAGCTTTCTGGCGTATTCGTTCGTAAGCAACCCATTAAAAACATAAATCTAAATTATCACTCCTTTAAAGTTGGTGTGGTCGATTCTACTAACAAATATGAATCCTCTTAACCAATGATTTGTATCAAGTTTGGCTGAAATTGGCTGAGTGGTTCTGGAGAAGAAGATGAGACAACGACCAACGACAAGCCTTCGGCTCAGGTGAGCTAAAACCGAAAAATGACTTTATAATAGTGGAAGACCACACTTTCAGCAGAAAGATAAAACTAGAAAAAAAATATAAAATTTCCCCGTCCAAATTTTTAGAAATAATTCTGCCATTAAACACTATTACTTCTAAGGTCTGCAGCATCTTCTATTTACAAATTGGTTCATTTGTCTCGATATCAGAGGTTGTCAAATCATGATTTATATATTATTATAAAACTATTATTGTTATGTGTAAATATATAAGTTAATTAAATTCTTCTGATCAATCTAAACAAGATATAAATCCTCCTTTCAAACTATTTTGAGTGCCGAATACAAAATAAAAAGGACATAAACATGATTTGATATCAAAATTTTATTTTTATTGTTCCAAATTGTTTACTTGTGCTTTTTTAATGATTGATAAAAACTTAAATGTTAGAAGTCAACTTACAAGCGAGATACAGAGGTTAGAAATCATTGTTATGTAAACGAACCTTGAGTCTTACATTTGTTTACAAGTGATGCAAAGTACATATATTACAACTTCTTTGACAAAATGACTGGTGCCAAACAACATAGACTGATTCAATGTGTTCATAAATAATATTATGTACAAAAAAGCAACATCCGATTGAAGCATAAAGCAATACCACACATATGTAACCAATAGCAAGACCTGGGGATCTATTCACAAAAAATCGTACGTTTAATCGTAGACATAAGTTTGACGTAAATTTTTTTTTAAAAGATTTTGGTTATTCACAAAATGTCGTACGTGTGACGTCAAAAAACAGTCGTGAGTTTACGTCTACTACTGGGTTGACGTAAGTCTATAATGGATATGTTTATAGTTAAGTTATGACAGTTCTAGGGACTACCTTCATTTTGTCATAAGCAAAATTAAGAGGAGAAACACCTATTTGATATCGGACTATGGTTTACCGTGAAAAAGACAGTGTCAGAGTTCCTTTTGTACCCCGTGTAGCAAAATATATTAATGGTGGTTGGAATTTATTTTTCTTAATCATATTTGAAGCACAATTATGATCATTCAAGCATACAATAGATAATCACCATTACAAACCCTACAACACATATAGGAAAAGAGATATATTACGCGCTATCAATTCCGAGTATATCGAATCAGTATTAGGTAAAACTACGAAAATTATTTGATAATATAGGCGTTTTTTTTTTATTACTACAAATGCATTAAATCAGTAAAACGATCGTCATATGCAAACACACTAATTAACCATCAGTATGTAATGTAATCAACGTACTACATATCATGCACGGATCTAGAGGTGGGGGCCCGGGGTCAGTCTGGCCCCCTAAAAAACTTAAATATTTAAGGTTGACCCAGCCTTTAAAAAATCTGTCTAACCAATTTTTTTTAAAATTTGAAACAACTTTTAAACTCATTAAAAAGACCAAAATATTTATACCTTTGCACAATTCTTTTTAGCTTACAAGGTCCAGCCGCCAAATATTAGTACAATGAACAATGATCTCAAAATGTATTAAATTATGCACAAAAATTCATCATGTTAGGTCATAATTTTAATAAAAATCAAATGATAGCCATTAACTTAGTAAATTCTTATTGATTTTTTTAAAAAAAAATATACATATTTAATTTATTCTCCAGACGACCTTTAAAAAAATTCACAATATCGAAAGGAAGTTATCAATTGACACGCAAACGAGGGTGATAATACTTAGTTACAATATTAAAACCCCGACATATTTAAAATGTACATATAGCGATAAACTGACAGTGTTTTTTGACAGTATTTTAATTACGCCACGTTTTATTACAAACAAATTTTGCTGAAGATTTTTTGGAAGTTTAAAACATGAAAAAAATTTCATACAGAAATAAAATGTCATATGCGTCTGTCGTTAAAAATATTTCTTTTTGTAACAAAATTATTCCCAGGAATATAATAACACCATATGTATTAAAAAACAGGGAATTATCTTATTAAAATAAGAAACATTTCTTACGTCAGGCACATTTTGATTTTCTTTCTGTCGATAATTGTAAACATATATAATTACATTAGAATAGGCGTATGGAAAGAAAAGAAGTAACTTCATTATATATGTCTATGCTCAAAGGCGCTAAAAAAGTTCCTCGACTGTAAATGAGCGAAAATACAGCGTGACGTCATTTTTCCACAATGCCTACTGCGCATGAGCATGTCGGTAACTAAGAACCTAGACGCACTTACGACTGTTACAGACGCACGACAACGTTATTATCTTACGACAGCTTTTGTGAATAGCACCATAAACGTAAACGTACGTTTGTCGTAAGTTTAAAGTGTAATCGTAGACGTACGATTTTTTTGTGAATAGATCCCCTGAATATCGAATTCAGCATCTTGCTTATAATACAATATTTTACTTTCGAATTTTTACAATTCATTAAAATACCCATATTGACCATTCTTAGTATTAAGAAATGAAAAAAAAATACAATTTGAAATTTTGAGCTCAAATCGTGTTTAAGTTCCTGTATGGAGAATATTTAAAGACAATAAAGGGAACTTTTATTTTTTTCATCTTGTTATTCAGCCTATATGAAATTTTCAACTAGGGAAAATTCATTTTCTTAAAATATGTACGGGAGACATTTGTAGAAACAAGAAAACTTTTCAGAGTGTCCAGATATGAGTAGATCTATTAGGGAAAAAAATAAGCTAAAGAGTGACTTCCATCAGTTCCAAAAATATGAGTACAGTATTTTTTCTCGCTTTGAAAGTGTAAATATAGATGATGTGCTTGTACTCGAAATCTATAAGTATGAGAAGTGAGACTGGATTCAACGGTTTATTATGAACATATTTTTTTCCTGCAGATCTCTGATAATAGATAGATTGGATATTTTCTGCAAAAGGCACACAGTGCGTCCCCTATTATGGTTGTTTTAGATCTGGATCCTGAAAAAAACCCATCGAGATTTATAAATAGCATATGTAATAAAAAATACATTACATGCATACATATCTTGATATAAAAATACAATCAATGTACCTGATTTGGTAAATGCTGCCTCATGATTTGGAATGTCCGGACAGTTACGGTTACATTCCAGAGGTTTATCAGATGTGAACAATTCACAAATCCGACAAAGATCTAGTAGAGGAACAATTTGTTCTGAAAATGGCTTGTCTGAAAAAAAGAGTATTTTTTTGCTTAATTTTGTAATCGTTTAACGTATGTCTTTCATTTTATTTAGTGAGGCTAATTGCTCAACAAAAAATACAGGCTGAGAAATGAATGAAGAAATAACACACAAATGTCCCAAGTGGATTGCGTAAAGGTGACTCATAAGGTGTATAGGAGGAGCTACTATCCTTGATGTCCAAATCCATATATTAAAATTACCTTGTGGACTTATTGGTGAAATAATCCCAAAGGTTGAACAAAACACACCAGATTCCATAAATAAAAATAAAATCATTGAAACAATGGTGTACATTTTCTCCATCTGTTGTTAATCTCTGAATGCCTGTCTTTGGTATTGGATTTACCAATCAAAGGTAAAATCACGTGATGAATATATTTTTAGATTGACAACAAAACATTCTAAAATAGATATGAATCATTACCTATCTATTGATTAGTAACGACAACTGCATGGTTAATTTGATGGCGTTGATTGATTGATTGAAGTGTAACATAGATCTTCTGACCCTTGGGGCATATTTCCATGTACTGTTTATCACAACAGCAAGTTCTGCTGCATATCTAGTAAAACTGAAACAGAACTCAGAACATTTCAAAATAATAAATGCATATACATTTTATGTAAAAATAGAGCCCTTCCCTAATAACAGTTTCCTGATCCTGGTGCTATAAATTTTACAACTCTATTACTTTCTTCATTTGTTGGATAGAGAAAATATCTTTAAGGAGAGGCATTACATGTTAATCCTTGACAGGGCTGAGGCAGGTCACAGATTTTCATGATCTTGGGAAGTTTTATTTTTCTTTTTCTTATTTTATTTTGCTTGTCAATATTTTTTCGATGAGCCCCCACCCCTCCCCACCTTTCAAAAACGATGCTGCGTGATTACTAAAATCCTAGGCGATTGGAACCAAGAATTAACTTTACCAATCTTCAATTTAATCGCTGGACGAGGGACGGTGACCAAAGTCAAAAAGTGTTACGAATGACTCATTATACCAAATAACCCTCACAACTTTTTAAATGTGCATTCCAATAACAAATTACAAAACAAGGCAAAAAAAAACAATAATAATAAAATTACCGGGGATTTTGCCTTCAAAACGACATAGTTCCCGAATAATAATGGTACAAAAATGTGCGAGGGTTTTTGTGAACTAGCAGCGACTTAGATCCGTCAAAGTGTATTTTTCATTCGGAAAATGGAAAAACACATTTTGACGGATCTAAGTCGCTGGTAGTTTGTATAAAAATGAAAAGTGGCAATGAGGAATCTAAATTCAGATTTTTAAGACAATAGTATAAATATAAAATTTAATAGTACGGTGCCCGAATTTTTCCATAGTTTTTTTTAGAATCACAATTAACCGGGTCTTCCATAGGAAATTACAATGTAGTACATGCTAATGTGCGACCCTCTTTTGATTGCTCACTTATTTGTTCTTCTTTGACTCTGTTGTTGTTACAGACAACATCTTTAGATATGCATGCCTGTTTTCTAAACCGATCTTCCATGTCTCTTGGCTTTGATACGCTAACCTCTAATTTATTTTGTTTATATATTACATGTTCTCCTCATACGCATCCTGATTTAGTCCAAGATTTGACAATGCATAAACATTCCATACAAAAAACCTACTTTTTAAAAACATCATATCCTGGAATGTAAGATGCATCAACTGACCAATCTTTTTATCATAAATCTAAAGATAGGAAAATAAAAACGTAGCAAAGCATTTATTAAACAGATTTTTCTTCTTCATTTTTTTTCATTTATTTCATATAAATTGACAACAGGTGATTATAAGAGCCCAAAGGAACCTTCGGTTTATGCGACCTAAAAAGTCAAAGTTCAATGGCGCTTTTCGGTCCACTTAAGACTAACGTAGTGAAGGGAAAATAAAAAAAACATGTACGTAAAAAACGTACTAGATTACGTTTTTAAACTACCCGACTCTCTCAGGTGACCGATTGCAATTGGTTTTCGTCCGTCGTCGTTAGTCAACAATTTTACATTGTCACCTCTATCTTGAAAACTTTCAGGTCAATTTAAACCATTTCGTCCGTGGTCGTCAGTCAACACCTCTATCTTAAAAATTTCTGGTCAATTTTAACCATTTTGGCTTAAAGCATCTCTATGATCAGAGAATACTTCTCCATTCATGGGGCCTCATGGGCTGGGCCAATTATGTTAAAAAAAGCCAGTTGAGCAGATCAATTTTAAAGGTAAAAACATTTTGATTCCGATTCTCAAAGTATACTGCGAGCCCGTAAAACTAAAAGAAAAAATGTTAGAAAGTTGACATCGCCACTCCGACGATTGGATTCAAAAGTCTTTTTGTATGTCCAGAAACATCTTGACTTGACATTCATGAAATATCTCTATGAATACTACTACTAGACAAGTTAAAACTTTGACCACATTTAACAACAGAAAAAACAGTATAAAATTTAAACAAAAACCAACAGAGCAAAGAAACACAAACACTTATAACAGGAGCATTAGGGACAACATTTGATTTTAATTGTGTTATCCCCCTTTCCCAATTAAAACAAATACACAAACTCTCATATTTAGTGATGTACTTTAAGAAGTGATAGCTTGTATTTAAACTACAATTAGTTAAAATGTAATTTGTAAGTTCAACACTGTTGAAACAATGTTTACGCTGAATGAAGCCTTGAAAATGAAAAATTGTCAAAACTGAACGAAAGTTTGTTACTTAATGTGTATATTATTGTAAAATTTAAGTACACAAGAGACAGTGGAAAGGAAATGCCATGCATGTTTAATGCGTTAGGCAAATTAACGAGAATCGAAGTTTGTAAAGAGGCCTTGAATAACAAATTTATCGAGTGATAAAGAATGATAAGAAACATAAAAAAACTCGAAAAAATGAGGAACTCGGTATATTATTTTAGAAATTTGCAATGTCAATGATAGTACAGTGGCAACGAAAAATTAAAAAAACTGAAATGTGTTGCGATAAAGCTGTTGATAAAAAAGAGAAACGGTTTCTTCTTGTTGAAAAAAGGAGAAGAATAACCTTTCTGAGAAAAATAAACAACTAAAGCGCATGTTGGATAGAGCAATGACTACTAAAGAAAAAGTTAAGCGATAATAGGTTGACCTTCGAAAATCCCCAAAACAAGCTAAAAATATTACAAACGTGAGTAAAACAGACAAAGGCTTGAAAAATTAAAAGGATAAAATCAAATGAACATTTCTTACAAGTATCGAGAAAGTTTGAAAATCCAGCAGGAAAAAGTAAAGGCTCTAGACATGAATAAAGATTTTATACAGACAGTACGGAATATTTTTCTGATCGGGGGTTAATATTTTTGTACTACTCCTGAATGTATAAACTTTCAGAAAATAACAAATTTCTGCATGAAATAAATCTTATAATTTCATTCAAATTAATAATTATGTATAACCCATGAATTTATACATCGCAACATGTTACGGGGTTTCGCCTTCAATATTATTACGCAAGCGTATTTGCTATAAACAAAACTCATACTCTTGCGTATTTGCTATAAACAAAACTCATACTGGGATCGCAAAGATTCTCCCAGACGGGTTTGTTGATAGAAATATGTCTTTTCTACTTCTCCTAGATAAATATATATTGTTTCAAGTTTTTAAAATAACCAGAATTATTATTTTGTAAGCATGTATTTTATGTTTTTATCACAGGGGTTGATACAACCTAAATTCATTTTGTGAGTGGGCGTCTTGCTTATTTGGCATAATTATGTCTGTTCATTTTAAAATGAACTGAAATTGGAAACCCATTCATAAATGATCGAGAAAGTGATGGTTGAAATTTATTGTGCAATACCTAGAAGATTTATAAGCTGATAGTAATGATAAGACGCTTCTTTATGATGAAAGAAAGAAGGAACATACAAAAGATCGAAGCAGTAAAATGCATCATGAATTTGACTTACTTGAAGGTAGCAAGGAATAAGGTTATTCATGAAGTAGCAACATTGTGTGGAAAAGAGCTAAATCAACTATCAACTCGTACTACCGTAGACGAAACAGTAGACAATAAATCATCACTTGCCAAAAAAACCCCAACAATCTACATGTGTAGATGTACATACAATATACAAATGTAAAAGAAAAATCGAACGCTACGCTTAATGCTGATGAAACACGTAAATATGGAAAAACAATGCAATCTTTCATCAATACATAATTACAGATGAGTATTGAATTCCTTGCGACAATTTAAATCATATGTTAGCCATATTTGTTTTGTCAGTCAGAAAAACTGATAGTCAGGAGTATGAACTCTTTGAGCTCCATAATCAGAAGCTTGGACAGAAAATTAGGTAAACAAAATGACATACACGCACTAAAGCCCAGCTCGTTGCAAGCAACGAGGAGGTCTTCTGTTACTTCAAGTCAAGAAAGGATAGTCAGTCAGTCTTAATAAAACCATCCCCCTTCTTCTTACACTTGTCAGGGTCTGACAGATATTGATAGGAGGTCATTTTCACACTACCTTAACTTCTGACCAATCAGGGCTTTAGAAAGTAAATTTGAACTCTTGAAAATTAGTTCATGCCTATTTTCTATGTATTAATGTAACCCCAGACTGCAGAGTATTGAAAGTTAGACCTCTCGTAAAACAAATCAAGGCACGTCTGGGAGCTATTCCCTATAAGCAAAATGAAAGCGGGTATGCATGTCTTCATGTGAAGTTTATCCAAACAATACTATATTACATATGTACAATTAGATTGATAAGATAACAACTTTTCCAACAATATCATTATCGTTGCATCTACGGTTTTTTGGTTATACAGCTAAGACTTTCCAGGCGCCTAGATCCTTTATTTAAGCCCCATTTTCTGGTCTCAAATGAAAGCCCTTTAATTTATGCACAGCTTTTGTTCAATATGCATTTAGAAAATATTTCAAACTAAAAAGTTACGAAGCAAAAACATAATAAATTTTTAAAACATAGATTTCGATAATATAATTCAAGTGGTACAATTGGAAAAATAACTAAAATACAGAAATCAGAGGACAACATTCAAAGTGTCAACTTTAAAGATTTTTAACTTTAAATTATTTGCTACCGACCATTTTGGAGCCTTTGTCCGGAAACGAAAGCCCCTAAAATATTACAAAAAGGGGAATAACTTGAACTCGGATGTTACAATTCTTTTTTTTAATGACTTAAAAACTAAATCTAATTTACAATACACCCTGAAAATTTAAATGAAATCGGACAACAAACAAAAAAGTTGTAAAGGTTTAAAAAACGTCTAGAAGAAGAATAACAACTAGACACGATCTCGTTGCGAGCAACGAGGAGGTCTTCCGTCTGATTTTAGAATTTGAGATATATGTTCGATCTTGATTTTGCTATTTAACAGCTAAACATGATTTAAAATAGAAAAACAGGGTCTACATTCTAAGGGCCAGATACTATTTTGTTTCAGGGATAAGAGCTTTGTTCAACAAATGTTTTGAAATTCGTCACCGTTCTTGAGATATCTGAGAAAAAAAAGTTTTAGGGGCCAGTCCATTATCTCCTTATTGGAGCCGCTGAACCAAATTTTGAAGGTTGCATTTTGTAAAGTACATCATTTTGAGCATCTTTTCTTCTATACTGCATTTCAAAAAATTTTACTTTTTGAGATTTAGGTGGTCATAGTTTATGGACTCTTGACCCCTAAAATATCATTATTACATAACACATGAATAAATCATTACATTACTTGGATACAGAACTGTAAAATAAACATATTTGCTTTTATAGCCTTTCATTTAATTTCCCTCAGTAAAGAGCTACAGATAAAAGATTTTAGAGCCCTTAAGTTCTCTAATTTGAGGGGCCAGCCCCCTTTTTTGATATCAAATAAAAGGTCATTTAAATCTGAACACATTTTGTTCAACAACTGTTTAGAAATTCGTTACCGTTCTTGAGATATATAGGAAAGAACATTTTAGGGGCTGATCCCTAAACTCCTTATAGGGACAGCTTAACGAAATTTTGGAAATTGTATATAATTTAATACATCATTTTGAGCATATTTTCTTCTATACTGCATTTCAAAATATTTTTCCTTTCTGAGATATATGTGATCAAAATTCTGGACTTTTGGCCCCTAAAAACCCCTAATTACGTAACACATGATAAAATCATTACATTGCTTGGATACATAACTGTGAGATAAACATATTTGCTTCTATAACCGTTCTCAAAATACCCCTCAGTAAAAGGCTACAAATAAAAGACTTTAGATCCCTTTGGACCCCTAATTTTAGGGGCCAGCCCCTTTTTCTTGATATTTAATAAAAGGTCATTTAAATCTGAACACATTTTGTTCAACAACTGTTTAGAAATTCGTTACCGTTCTTGAGATATATGGGAAAGAACATTTTAGGGGCCGATCCCTTAACTCCTTATAGGGGCCGTTTAACGAAATTTTGAAAATTACATATGATTTAATACATCATTTTGAGCATCTTTTCTTCTATACTGCATTTCAAAATAGTTTTCCTTTCTGAGATAAATGTAATCAAAATTCTGGACTTTTGGCCCCTAAAAACCCCTAATTACGTAACACATGATAAAATCATTACATTGCTTGGATACATAACTGTAAAATAAACATATTTGCTTCTATAACCGTTCACAAAATACCCCTCAGTAAAAGGCTACAAATAAAAGACTTTAGAGCCCTTTGGACCCCTAATTTTAGGGGCCAGCCCCTTTTTCTTGATATCTAATAAAAGGTCATTTAAATCTGAACACATTTTGTTCAACAACTGTTTAGAAATTCGTTACCGTTCTTGAGATATATGGGAAAGAACATTTTAGGGGCCGATCCCTTAACTCCTTATAGGGGCCGTTTAACGAAATTTTGAAAATTACATATGATTTAATACATCATTTTGAGCATCTTTTCTTCTATACTGCATTTCAAAATAGTTTTCCTTTCTGAGATAAATGTAATCAAAATTCTGGACTTTTGGCCCCTAAAAACCCCTAATTACGTAACACATGATAAAATCATTACATTGCTTGGATACATAACTGTAAAATAAACATATTTGCTTCTATAACTGCTCACAAAATATCCCTCAGTAAAGGGCTACAGATGAAAGACTTTAGAGCCCATTGGTCCCCTAATTTTAGGGGCCAGCCCCTTTTTCTCGATATCAAATGAAAGGTCTTGTAAATATAAACTTTTTTTGCATTACATGTGTTAACAAAATATTTTTCAGAAAAGAGATAAACCAAGAAAACCATGAAAAATTACGACGTTTTTTTAGTCTCAATTTTCGGGACCAGACGAGCTTTAACGCCTTTTGAGCATGACAAATTTGAATGCCAAATTGCACATCTACAATCTCTTGTCTACAATCCCTGAAAGTTTGAACTCAATATCTTTTACCGTTTAGGAGGAGATCCCTGGACAAGCCGACCCTCTGAAAATTACTAAAACGTCATTTTCTCAAGAACGGAAATGACGTCATCAAAATAAAAAAATGTATATTAAGTTCGGACTAATATCTATTAGATCTGAAAGTTTCACGAAAATCGGTTAAGCCATTTCCGAGAAATCGCCTGCACAAATTTTGTAAGAAAAAAAAAATAATAATAGGGAAAAAGAAACCGAACGAAAACAATAAGGTCTTCCGTTGGAAAACGGAAGACCTTAATAATGAAGAATTACCATCAGAATAATTAATGGACAATCGAGATGATGTTTTCCGTTTTACTTGTGATGCCCTAAAGCTGCATAAACAGGAGTGACTTAGCAGTCAGGAATTATGCAACAATGCACCTGCAACGCACCTAAATAATGTTACTAGTAGCTAACTTTACCTATCTCTTATAACAAGGAGTATTACATTTTGAACTGACAAGTGCTTATTCACACCTCACAGCCTACTCAATATTCAGGGTCATGAACCCTGGGGAGCATTCATTATTGTCCCCTAGAGAGACAACTCTTGAAAACGTGCATTAACTATAGTCCGTTTCTTAATCTTATTAAAATAAATAAATTGAGAAAAGTTTTTAAAGTATTTTAATTATAAATAATACATATAACCATGAGTAAAAGGCATGAAAAAGGCATGAAAGAAGTACATTTATTTATCAAATATAGTAGGCTGGTACATGTACCCGGTGAATATTAAATGTATATTGCTTGTAGGTACATGTATAAATCTACACAACTACATTCAATTAATACACTGTGTTATGTAAACTGAAATAAAAATACACAGGTTGTAAGAGATCTTTTTTTAAATGAATTTCTTAAAATGAAAAATAAATTAATGAAATTGCACATATCATTCCCAAAAAAATTATAATACTAATAGACACGAAGTTCAACATAAATAAAGTGATACATTAGATGGATAGGATATAATGGACCGCAATTTAAGATTGAGATGTCATTTTTCATATGAAAGGTAATTAAAACTCCATACCATTTAAACAATGAAAAGGTTGCAGAAGGCCTATTTGTATCTAGTTGAATATAATGAAAATAAATTAATGACCTTGTATTCATCATTTTAAGAAAAAAAAGTAATAAACATGCTGTTCAAGAAACTATATAAACGTAAGTGATATATTATAGGAATCAATAGGATTTACTGTACAGCAATTTTTATTATATATAGGATTTGTTTCCAAACATTGGAATAAAGGGAAAAAAACACTTTTATAACTTATTTAGATTAAATAATATTCTTAAAAAATATTAATATTTGTATTTCATGGCTAAAACTGAATATTTTTCTGTCAATTTCTTCTGTTCAAAAACAAGACCTATACTTTTATCAGACACTTATATATATATTATGTCTATTTCCCATTGTAACTAAGTATTTTTTGTTCTGTTTGTATACAAAAGAGTATATTCAAGGGACTTCGACACGATTTGAGCTTAAAATTCAAAATTTTATATTTCCATTTTCAATTGTGACAATCACTGTTCATATCGAACACACCCGATTTTATTTTTCCCATAATTCTTTGCAACGTGCTTGGCCGACCCTAACAATAGGCGCTAAGTTATACCCGGCCGAGCTGTCCAGCAATAAAGACGTGCTTAGTGTGTGAAGGGGGTATCGTGTTAGAAGCCTGTGTGGCATGTTTTAGTTTCACAAGTTCAGCATTTGACGCGGATACGGATAGCTGACCGTGGTAAGTATTTATTTAGTTTGGTGTAGTTTATTTGTAAATTTTTGCCTTTTTATTAGTATTACGCAGTCGTCCTATAAAGTCACCTTGACCATTGTTCACTGTAGAGTTACCTGTGTGTTCACTGATGTGTGACTTTAGCGAGAGTGTTTAAATGGAATTCGTCTTTTTCTATAGTACAGTTTTTGCTATTGCTGTATAAAGAAACGGTGATTTAAAGGGCTATTTTCTATGCGTTATTTTATTTTACAATTTATGGTCACTTTTTCCACTTAACTACTTGGGCGGAAGTGCGTCACCGGAAGTCTCAGACGCCATATTGTTTACTGTAAACAAATAACTTAGTTACCATATACTTACAATATTTTGAGATGTTGCCTTTAATATAATACTATTTATACATTATCATAGTTTGATACTATCAGTGAGATACTTATATGATGTATTATACAATATTGTTTTTATTATGGTGTTATGGTGTCACTTGTACACTTATTGTAGTGTCATATTGTAGATGATGGTCATGTCGATGATGATGGTGTAGATGATGTCGTTCATGGTGAAGTCGATGACGATGCGATGTTCATGTTGATGACGACGATGATGTTATGGTGATGACGACGATGATGATGGTCATGTCGGTGATGATTATGAAGTAGATGATTATGGTGATGACGATGATGTCTATTATGATTATGGTGTTGTAGGCGATGGTGTTGACGATAGTGTCGATGATTATGATGCGATGGTGATGATGATGATTGTGGTGACGAAACTACTCTAGTTGTGGTTGTCCGTAGTTGGTCCAGGACTACAGCCCCGGAGATTCGGACACTCTTCTAATTTATTTTTGGTCATTTGTATAAACATCATATTTTTTCTTGTTGAGTGAAAGTTGTGTGAGTGTTTGTGTGGTTTAGTGTTTATATTTCTATTTTTTCTTTCTTTCTCTTATTTTTTTTGTTATTAAATTTTGTTAAATTTAAGATGTCTTGTTGTTGTTTGGAGTAGCCTCCGCTCATCCCGTTACAATTGGTGGCAGCGGTGGGATGAGTTGACTCCTCCAGATACTACAAGATATCTTTATAAGTGAACAGTTGCCAAGGTTTATTTTATTTTTCATTTTTTGATCTTTTTTGTAGTACATGTAAGAGCAAGTGTAGGTCGTTGTTTCCTTTTCCCTTGGTGAGTACATTACGTTAGGCAGATTGTTTTGTTAAAAGTTGAGAAGTTAGTCCCTTTATGAGATAATTTTGAGGTAAGTTGGTCTGTCAGTCAATGCACCATGTCTACTGTCAAGGAGATGCTGGAGCTACTTGAAGTGGGGACCAAGATGGGGATGAAGGATGAAGACCTTCAACAATTCGTGAAGGACGAACAGGCCAGAATGCGGGACGAACGTGAGAAACATAGAGTCGAGAGACAGGAGGAGAGAGACCGCGACTTCAAACTACAGATGGAGAAAGAGCGCGCCGCAAGAGAACATGATGAGCGAGAGCACGCCCGATTGAGAGAACATGATGAGCGAGAGCACGCCCGATTGATAGAAGAAAAGAGACATCAGCAAAAACTAGAAGAACTGGAACTTGATCACAAACTGCAACTCGAGAGATCTCACATGAATCCGAGTGTTGTGACTAAAGAGGAGAAAGAAACTTCTCAAGTGATAAAAGGACCAAAACTTCCTCCGTTTGAGGATTCGAAAGACAACATTGACGCGTACATTCAAAGATTTGAGATATACGCAACAACGCAGAAATGGAATAAAGACACGTGGGGGACTCATCTTAGCGCATTACTCAAAGGAAAGGCACTGGATGTGTTCGCAAGACTCTCACCCGAAACAGCACTTGATTTCAACGAGTTGAAGAACGCCCTGTTGAAACGATTTGACATGACGGAGGACGGTTTCCGCAAGAAGTTCCGATTTTCAAAACCAGACGGAAGTGAAACTTTTATGCAATTTTCTACCAGACTGGACAGTTACCTTGAGCGGTGGATTCAGCTGTCTAAGACTAACAAGACATTCGATGATCTGAAGGACTTGTTCTTACGTGAACAGTTTTTATTGTGTTGCTCGAAAGAACTTGCCTTATTCCTAAAGGAGAGGATTCCTACTTCGATCCAAGACATGGCGCGATACGCGGACCAGTTTGCTGAGGCCAGAACAGTGACATCCTCTTCACTTACGCAAAAACCGCTCTTTGACAGACGACAGCAGTCCGATAGACAACCGCCGTACAAAGATTCCGTGCAACAAAACCAATCTGGAAATGCAGTGAAGTGTTATGAGTGCGGACGACAAGGACATAAAGCCTTTAACTGCAACTTCCGCAAAAGTCCGAATAACAGGCCGTTTAATTCGAGCGAGAAACAAGAAACAACACCGAAACATACTTACCCTAGCGATTTTCAACGTGGGTCGTACAATAATGGGAACCATGGATATCCAGGACGCGGTAGAGGTCGCCAAGGAGCCGCGAGTGTCGTCGAGAAACATGGAAACTTACCGTGTGTTGGTGATTCGGTTGCTTTCTGTGAAACGGAAATGCCAGTTGTGAAAGGATGTGTTGGCAATAAACTAGTGACTGTGCTAAGAGACACAGGTTGTAGTGGTGCCGTTATTCGTAGAGAACTGGTAAACGATGATCAACTAACAGGGACATCTCAACGATGCAAGTTAGCAGACGGTCGTATTATTGATTCAGATGTGGCTAGAATTGATGTCGATACTCCTTACTTTACCGGAAGTGTTGATGCTTGGTGCTTTGATTCGCCTTCGTACGATCTTATTCTTGGTAATATTCGTGGAGTAAGGAAACCACATGAACCAAATCCAGCCTGGATTCATTCCGTTGAAAACATAGCAGCTGTTGAAACGCGTGCGCAACTGAAAAAGAAACAGTCTCCATACAAACCATTGAAAGTACCGGAAGCAATACGGGATGTATCGCCGGAGGATATCTTACAAGAACAACGAAACGACGAGACACTGAAAAAGTTATGGAGCTTAGCTGAGAGTGGACAGCTTAAACATTTCAGTGACGGCGGATTTTCAAAAATGTGTGAACGGAAGCAAATGTTGTTCAGAGAATTTTGCAGTCCCAAAGTGTCCAGTGGAAAACTTTTCCGACAGTTAATCGTTCCTCGGAAATACAGAACTATCGTCATGAAGATAGCACATGAAACGCTGATGGGTGGTCATCTGGGATCAAAGAAAACAACCGACAGAGTAGTGTCCGAATTTTACTGGCCAGGAATTCAGTCAGACATTAGACGGTTTTGCAGATCATGTGACGTGTGTCAGCGGACTATTCCAAAAGGAAAAGTACCTGCAGTACCGTTAGGACAGATGGATTACAAGATCGATATGGGAGACAAGCTGAAAACTTTCCACGCAAATCTTCTTAAGAAGTATGTTGAACGAGATACATTGAACTGTGGTGTTTTGTCAACATGTGCAATTTCACTCATAGACTTTAGTGACCTAGATGATGATGAACAACAGGACTCTATTCTTATGCCACCTGTTACTCAAACCGAAACAGCAAAGGACATAAAGTTTGCAGACAGACTAACACCAGATCAGTTGGAAACTGCTAAATCACTGTGTGATTCGTTCTCAGATGTATTTACGGATATACCTGGAATGACGAACTAAGTGGAGCATAAGATTGTTGTGACGTCGTCTGAACCTGTGCGTGTGAAACCATATCCAATTCCGTTCAGTACAGAGAAAACAATTACAGAAGAAGTTCAGAAAATGCTACAGTTGAATGTGATTGAGCCATCATCTTCCCCTTATTCAGCTCCAGTTGTCATAGCTCGGAAGAAAGATGGAACGAATCGATTTTGCATTGATTATAGACGACTGAACTGTGCTACGGTATTTGATGCAGAACCAATGCCCAGTCCAGAAAGCATATTTTCCAAAATGACCGGAAAGAAGTTTGTGTCAAAGATAGACTTAAGCAAAGGATACTGGCAAGTACCGATGGCTGACGAGAGTAAGCCGCTTACAGCCTTTTCCACACCATCCGGATTGTACCAATTCAGGACAATGCCGTTTGGTCTTGTAAACGCGCCGGCAACATTTAGTCGTATGATGAGAAAACTACTTCAAGGTATGAACGGCGTAGAAAACTTTATCGATGATGTCATTGTTTTTACAGATACCTTTGAAGAACATCTACACATACTGAAGACTGTGTTCGAACGACTCAGAGATGCGGGACTTGCGGCCAGACCGACAAAATGTTTCATCGGATTTGACAAGATTGACTGTTTGGGACATATGGTGGGCAACAAGTGTCTAGAACCAGAACAGGACAATATTGATGCAGTCAGAAATGCGCCAATACCACAAACCAAGAAACAGGTTCGTGCCTTCCTAGGCTTAGCAGGATTCTACAGAAAGTTTATTCCGAATTTCTCTGCGATAGCCATTCCACTTTCTGATCTTACGAAGAAGGGCCAACCAAATAAAGTTATTTGGACTGAAAGTCAGCAACGAGCTTTTGATACATTGAAACACATGTTATCAGAAAGGCCAATATTGAAGTTGCCAGAATTTAATGAAACCTTCATTTTACGCACGGACGCTGCAGATGATGGGATAGGTGCTGTGCTGTTACAGATGGAGGATGACGAGAAACTACCCGTAGCGTACGCCAGTAGGAAACTTCAACCAAGAGAAAAGGCATACGCTGTTATCGAGAAGGAGTGTTTGGCGGTAGTGTGGGGAATACAGAAGTTCCACCAGTACCTTTATGGACGCGAGTTTCTACTTGAAACTGATCACCAACCCCTGACCTACCTTAACAAAGCAAAGACAGAGAACTCCAGACTGATGCGTTGGGCTTTGCAGCTTCAGCCATACCGCTTTAGGATCATTGCAATCAAAGGAAGCGACAATGTGGGTGCGGATTACCTGAGTCGTCAGTGAGATGTATAGTAGACAGTACAGGTATGTATATAGGTTTTATTGTAAATACGTGAGAATTTTCAAAATTCAGTGATTGTTTATTTGAAATTGCAGGACAATTTTTTAAGGGGGGAGGTGTGTGCCAATCACTGTTCATATCGAACACACCCGATTTTATTTTTCCCATAATTCTTTGCAACGTGCTTGGCCGACCCTAACAATAGGCGCTAAGTTATACCCGGCCGAGCTGTCCAGCAATAAAGACGTGCTTAGTGTGTGAAGGGGGTATCGTGTTAGAAGCCTGTGTGGCATGTTTTAGTTTCACAAGTTCAGCATTTGACGCGGACACGGATAGCTGACCGTGGTAAGTATTTATTTAGTTTGGTGTAGTTTATTTGTAAATTTTTGCCTTTTTATTAGTATTACGCAGTCGTCCTATAAAGTCACCTTGACCATTGTTCACTGTAGAGTTACCTGTGTGTTCACTGATGTGTGACTTTAGCGAGAGTGTTTAAATGGAATTCGTCTTTTTCTATAGTACAGTTTTTGCTATTGCTGTATAAAGAAACGGTGATTTAAAGGGCTATTTTCTATGCGTTATTTTATTTTACAATTTATGGTCACTTTTTCCACTTAACTACTTGGGCGGAAGTGCGTCACCGGAAGTCTCAGACGCCATATTGTTTACTGTAAACAAATAACTTAGTTACCATATACTTACAATATTTTGAGATGTTGCCTTTAATATAATACTATTTATACATTATCATAGTTTGATACTATCAGTGAGATACTTATATGATGTATTATACAATATTGTTTTTATTATGGTGTTATGGTGTCACTTGTACACTTATTGTAGTGTCATATTGTAGATGATGGTCATGTCGATGATGATGGTGTAGATGATGTCGTTCATGGTGAAGTCGATGACGATGCGATGTTCATGTTGATGACGACGATGATGTTATGGTGATGACGACGATGATGATGGTCATGTCGGTGATGATTATGAAGTAGATGATTATGGTGATGACGATGATGTCTATTATGATTATGGTGTTGTAGGCGATGGTGTTGACGATAGTGTCGATGATTATGATGCGATGGTGATGATGATGATTGTGGTGACGAAACTACTCTAGTTGTGGTTGTCCGTAGTTGGTCCAGGACTACAGCCCCGGAGATTCGGACACTCTTCTAATTTATTTTTGGTCATTTGTATAAACATCATATTTTTTCTTGTTGAGTGAAAGTTGTGTGAGTGTTTGTGTGGTTTAGTGTTTATATTTCTATTTTTTCTTTCTTTCTCTTATTTTTTTTGTTATTAAATTTTGTTAAATTTAAGATGTCTTGTTGTTGTTTGGAGTAGCCTCCGCTCATCCCGTTACATCAATATTGTTAGAATGGTTGATATGGGTATTTTTAATGCTTTGTCAAAATTTGAAAGTCAAATACTGAGTTAAAAGAAAGATAAAAAATTAAATATTCTTTGTTTTGTAAACAAAGCGTGAGTCTTGTTATTATTTACATATGTGTTTTATTGGTGTATGTTTAATTCAAATGTTGCTTTTTTCTATTAATAATATCATTTATGATCACATCGAATCAGTTTACCTTCATTTCTATGAATCATTTTCTCAAAGAATTGGTAATTTCATACTTTATATTATTTGTAAACAAACATAAGACCCGAGATTTGTTTACATAACAATAAATTCTTACCCCTGTATCTCTCTTATAACTTGACTTCTAACATTCAAATTATGGTCAATTATTCAAAATATGCAAGTAAATCATTTTATGCATAAAGAAATTAAAAACAAAATTTAGATCTAAAATCGTGTCCAAGTCCCTTTAAAAAAAACTTGTATAAAATAGTACCGGTAAGACTAAATTCCAAATTTAAAAAAAATAGCTGTTTTCAAAAATGTTACATGTATATGAATATGTTATATAAAAACATATGTTAGATGGATGGGTAGGAAAAATACAAATTAAGTGCACTCGATAAAAAGTTTGCTGGTATTCATTATGTGAACACAATTCATCCAGTAACATTTAAAGTTATGCAACATAAATAAGAATGTTATGAATGATGTGTATAGAACAAATTCTTCTGTGGTTGGCTCCATAAATCTTGAAAAGATGGTGTGAGTTGGTAAAAAGGCAGAATAAGGTTCCATTCTAATCCTCATGCATTCCCATTAATGTCATGGTCTGGAAACTAAAATAGAATAAACATAAAGTGTTAAGAGAATTACATGTAATTTTTGCAAACATTGTGCACTCATCAAATACTTACATGTATATATTCAATGAAGTTATTTACGGAATGTGCAATTACTTAACAATATAATCTTTTCTAATATTGTACATACATGTATTACCACTAATTTTAAACCCAGCTGACAGTTTCTTTTTGTTATAAATACAGCGTCAAAAGATAGTTGCATCATGTGCATGTACTTTGAGTAATTTTAAAAGCCATAAAAACATTTCAGTACTACAAAACACTTTAAATTTGTCAAATGATTTTACAAATGAAATATGTACTAATATACCAGTAAGTCACAAGTGATATATACTTTTTAAAGCAGTACAATGTATCACTTATATGACAACATCAGGAAACCTGGCTCAATCAATTCTGCACACACATGATAAACGTAATGAATGTGTAACTTCAAGGGTGTAACTTCAAAGATATTTAGATATCCAGTGGACAGAAAGATATTAAATATATTGAACAAAGATCAAAGTCATAAACACTTATGTAACACTTATGTAACATATGATTGTCTGTATGAGTTTCAACTATCAACATTCTATGTACACCAAAATATGATTGCGTCAATAACAAAAACTAATCTGAAAAACACATTTCAAGCATAAGAAATTCATGGGATTTCTGCAAATCCCATTTTCTCAGAGAGTGTAAAACACATCTCTTAAAGTTTATAATATTTTCAAACTCCTGGTATTCCTTTCAGAGGTTCCCACCCCTTAAAATACAGATAATTAAGCAGATTTGCAACAAGATGCCCATATAAACCTATCCCTTTTACACAAGACATTGTAGCTATTTAGATGACCTTGTTTGGCTTTCAATCAGCTTAAACCAAATATATCTACATATGGAAGACAAGTTGTAAGTTTATTACATGACAAAGAAGTACCTTCTGGGCTTCAGCAGACATGACTGGGACATTAGCGATATCAAATTGACAATATTTTCTATAATCCCGATCTTCAGATCATCTGGAAACCGCAGGTAAATCTGTAGATTAGAAGAAAAAAGATACACTAGCTATCATTACAAAGCTAAATGCTGTCATTATCAAAACAAAAGGGTGTGTCCTAGATTACACTTTTTTATGGGCACATGCAGTATCTGAGACATGGTCAAAACATTACCATGATAACAGCTATTAAACAACTCATTAAGCGGGAAATGACATATGTATTAACTATAAAATTTGTTATGGCTTTTCATACTCTCTCTCTCTCTCTCTCCATGATCTCTCTCAACATCTTTGTCAGCAATATTTCTAGTGCAATGTGGCATTATTGAAATATATATATGGTTCATGGAAGCAAGGCAATCAATAACAATTACAAGTACACTGTAATTACACTCTCTCTCTCTCTCTCTCTCTCTCTCTGAGTCTATCTCTCTCTCATACTCTCAATCGCATAATGTTCTATTTACATAACAAATGCAGGCCCTTGAATCATAAACACTCTCATCGTCAATAGATAAATAAGACATAAAGTTAACAGTTTGAATGAGATACAGATATCAAAACCACATGTACAGTGAACATTGTACGTGTCGAGGAAATTCTGTATGGAAATGACTGAAAGCATGATTGACACAAACTCAATATTCTAGGAAAAACATACAATATTTTTTTAACGTATGCTACGTAACAATATGTGTAAAAACTGACTATAATACACCTGCATACACATTTCATACTAAAACATGTCTTTCAAGTCACATTTCACAACGACCATTAATTATCGACATTTTTGTAACATTTGTACTAGACTTAATGCATTGTACGCTTTTAAAAGAGTTTTTGAGTAGTTTAACAATGTAAGTAAGTAAGTTCCTACCGACGAATGACTACTCCTTAGCACGTTTTAAATTGTTGACAAAATCGAGGATTGCTGGTCAGACTATTTCATGCTGAACAAAATTTAACGAGATAAGGCTAATCACCCCAAACTTCCACTTCACATTAATAAACAATTGTTCTGCAACTTTAAATAATTGATAAGGCGCAAATATGCTTTACAGATGTTGGATTTACCTTGAATTTTGAAATTGGCATCATTTCAAACCTCAACAAACAGCACTTCCCCTAACTGTACATTTTCTTTGAATATGGGCATGTTTCTGGGGTCAGGACTCGTGAAATAAACAAATCATTTCTCTCTCACTATGTTCAATTGTTAGCACAATGCAAGACGACGGACGACAACCAATTGCAAAAGGTCACCATATAATAAATGCATTATTTTCATTTCAGTCTCGAACGTCAAAATACTATAAATAACCAGCAAAAGGCAAAATCCTATCCTAACAAGTACCTCTCACTCATAATAGACGGAATGGATCAAAGTAAGACTCAACTCCCGAACGTTGTGCATGCCATTAAATTCACCTCCGCCATGTGGAAGTTGCGTGTGCACTTGGTAGGGGTGATAGTACATGGGATTGGGGTATACGGCTCTTTTGATTTATTTGATTACAGCCATTCCACCAATCTGACATCCGTATTATTAAGTGTCATATATATGCTAAGGGAGTCTCTTCCGGATGTACTCTCCAAAAAGACAACTGCACGAGGAAAAACACGAACAGGTAATGATTTGCAACATTCTTTGACTATAAAAATTCATCTCAGGTTTCCATATCTTTAAAAGTTTTTTTTTCTTAGTATAAAACATTATTTGCTTTTTTTCTTTAACAGGTACTTGTTAGCGTTCATGGCATATCTCGTGGAAAAGGGTGTATTCAGAAAGATGAAGGTTTCTTTCTTGATGGTGGGGCATACCCACGAGGTCGACATTGATCAGGTGTTCTAAAAGTACGAATAATGGTTTTATCTTTGGTTTTTTCTTCATTTAAAAGACCCCCCCCCCCACCCTTTAATTTTCCCGGGGGGGGGGGGGGGGTATTAGGTTATATACAGTAGAGTAATAAAAGCATGTATATAAAAACACTAATTAAGGAAGAAAAGTGTTCCAAATCACTGATTAAAATTGCAAGATAATGCAATAGCATTATTGTGGCAAAACAAACATACACAAACACACCAATGAAGCTGACATGTCCTAATGTTTCTTCTGTATTTCAGATTCCGCCACTGGTTGTGTAAGCAGGCAGCCATGACAATGGATAAGCTGAAAGAAGGATTTGAAAAATGCTACACTCCAACACCAACCAGCATCTGGACCTCCAAGGTGTTCAACATCAATGAGGGGCTTTTTCCACACCTGAATACCATAAAAACCACTCCAAGCCACACATCTTAAAAATCACAAAAGACGACAATGACAGGGCAAGAATTTATTGGAAAGAGCGGTCAACAGACAAAGTACGTACCGTAAAGTAAGAGATGTCAGCAAATGTTTCAAGGTTTTTTGTCAGTTCACTTTTTATGGCAACCCCCCCTCTCTCTCTCTCGCACGCACACACAGATAACTGAGATAAAACAAAAACTAGGGCATATTTTACTCGTATCCAAAAAATAAAATGTATATGTATCTTATTTTTTAGACTTTGAATGCTACTAGCGAGTGTCTCCTGAAGACTCATGTAGAGAACTCGCCAGACACGTTGTAGAGAGCGACTATTCAGAGATCGCCACTTACATCGAGAAGCCAGAGGGAGATATCAATACCAGTTTTAAATACTTAGTTAAAGAGGACGACAAAGAATGGTGGAGGTGGGTTGAATTTTACAGACAATATTTTTGTTGATACCAATCATTCTAATTATTATTCATGACATCAGTAATTCTTGTTGTTAAGGTACATACTCACAAACTGTTACATGTATTTCTAGGCAATGACACTAAGTGGTTCATTAAAAAAAAACCTCGACTCTAAAGCAGGTACTGTATGCTTCTTTTCTATGGATATCAATTTTATCGGTTGGCTCAGTCGATTTATGAATGTGTGTGTGTGTGTGTAATTTCGTGGAAACGTCAGTTTTCAGTTTCAGTAAGAAAACTAACTCTTTCTAAATATGTTTTCGTGGAGGATGTAAATTCGTGGGAGAGGGCTTTTCACGAATACCGCGAAAATTGAGCCACCATTAATTCTAATGATTCAACAATATGTTTATTGAATGAATTGCACAATCATATGACCACCCCTTGGTGTTTTATCTACCGCATGGGTTACATGTAAAAACAAGAAAACAGACAAAAATCTTGCAGTTGTTTATTAAAATTCTTTAAAATACTTAAGCGAAAAGTTAATTAACGTGAAATTTTGCCGCATGTTTATCAAGTTTAAGTCTCAGCGTATGGGGCTAGACGTTATAAAAAGACTCGTTTATTTTTAAAATTTACAAAAATAATGCATTTCGTTTAACATTGGCACAGTTGATGGACAAGTAAAGCAATACATCGCAGTTCCTGTCGTAGTTCTCGAAACTGTTGACAATACTCGCAGATTCCATGCATGGTTTTAAAACTTTGACACAAAGTTAAAAGAGATACACATATAAACAAAGACGGCGTGATTGAAAATAAATTTTTTTCATCTGAAATACAAAGGATTTGCACAAACTGTTATGAAGGAATATGACATCAAAACTGTACTTTATGTAGTTATAAAGTATCTTTTCAGAAAAGTTATTTCATTTTTCAAAGACGCTTTTACATCGAAGTTTGTGCTTATTTATATGACCTTTATTTTTGTATTTTTATATAATGATTGATAAAATACCATCGAACCATATAACTTATGTTAAAGCTGAAACTTAGCAATCCTTGAAAATTTTATTCACAATCTTTCCTTGTCAAATTCAAGGGGTTCAATTCATGAAAGTAACTTATTCTCGGTGAAGAAAGCAGTGCCCTTAAATATTCAATCTGCCCCGTTCATTTAGGTTTCTACATGCTGATTTGAACTGAACAGCTTTTAAAATAATAACAGATTTGACTAGTAACCGATCTTGAACTATCGACTTCCTGTTGTAGGAGGAACATTGGTGGAGGAAAAGGTGAAAAATTGCTCTGATGATTATAAGTATATCTGAAAGGTAACTAGAACACTCTTATTATCCGCTTTGTCTTCTAAGGTAGGGGTTGTAGTTCTTTTGTTTCAGAACTAATATATTCGATATTCACAGGACTAGTCCTAAAAATCACAATCATGTCAAAATTTCGTGCAACTCGTGAAGGAACATAAAATTTGATTGTCAAAAGGGTCATTAAGATGTGACCTTCATTACGTTTCATTAAATTCCTGTGTAGCGATAGGTGAGGGATCGAAGAATACTAAGATCTTAATCCGATTCCTTAAAAAAAGTGAATATTCTTAAAACATAATAAAAATAATAAAACTTTTTTTCACATTTTTTCTTGTAGCTTGTTTAATATTCAAATGAGATTATTAGATATGGCATTTTGTTAGTAAAATAAATAAAGAATATTTAGTATTTCATAAAGGGAAAAAAACAAAGCCAAATAATATCACAAAACGATACTGCATATAGTTGATTAACTTTTATTGTACACGAATTATTCGAATGTGTATGTATATATTGTCAGGCATTCGAACAGTGCTTCTTTATACAATCACTCCTGATTGGATCTTGATATTTTTGGCAAAAGGCACAGATGCTATCAGCAATGATTATAGATGGTTTTTCTAAAATGAAAAATTAAAAAAATTAAAAGATAAGACAAAAAAATTTCGATGACGATATTTATAAATTGAAAGTAAATGAAAAATAAAAATTCGTATGCAGTCATACTTGTGGTTTGTGCAATCTGCAGCTGTGCACATTCGGGGCAATAAGTACTTGAGTTTATCCGGGAATTCAACGATGACCTTTTTGCCTTAACTTCTGCATTCGTTCCTTTTTTAGCTATTGGTTTGTCTGAAAATGAAACAAAATTATTGAAACGCCGAATGGAACTTGAATTTTAAACAAGTGATACTTTCTTAAATATGTCACCCATCCATATAAGTCATTTTATTAATGTATTGAATGCAAACATTCAGGAAGGAGTCTTCTTGTAATTAGACACACCTTTTTATAGTAAGAAATTCATGAAATTTTGAAACAGTTAAACAGATCGTATAACCTTATGATTCTATCAGTTGAATCAAATTTTACCTCCTTGTTTTTGCATAAAGGTCAGGTCAATGTCACTACCATTTCCGTCAACTTAAAGGATGATAAAAATAAATGTAACTATCTGAAGTTATGAAGACGCCTGTTTAAGATACGAATTTTCTTTTTCTATTCTTCAAAGAAATAATAGAATATTGAAATGTCTATATTAGCTTAAAATACTAAGCTGCAATTAATATCTGAACTTTAATTGAAATTGCTTATCCCGCATTTCTTCTAATTTTCTTAAGTTTTGAAGATATGTTGATGATATTTTTTATGCTTCCAATATCAAAATATTTCTGATTTTTACATATTATGAAGACTTAATATAAAGATATAATTTGACAAAAAAGCTCATATATTGACCATTTGAAAAGAGAGAAAATCCAATTTTAGTGATTTTTTCACATAAATCTTTTTATAGAATGAGCGCTTAAAAAGTTAATAAAAATGTAATATGATAGGCAAATCATACTTTAAAAACATATTCTGAAACAAAAGTATCTTATCATTAGTTCACAGAAGTTGAAAAAATCCAACAGTAAAGTCAATGTTTTAAAAATGAAATAGACTCATGAGTCTACAGCAATTCTGAATTGCAAAAACGTGATATTTTTCTACGTCAACGTTCAGCCAAAATATAGTCCTTGTTAGATTCTAAACTTTCATTACTATATCTATGCCAAGTTGTATGATAGTATAAAAAAGAAAAGAAAGAAAATATAGTATTTTAATTTCCTTTCATCTTGGTTTAATTAACATTTAATCAAATTTACTTTTGACAAGTCGTAAACCAGAAAACACCCCTTCCTTAACATAAAACAGATGTTATTTCTTTTCAGTATATACTCTCGCACGTTGATGCCGGATGTCAAAACTCTATTGCACACGATCATTTTGATGCTTTTACTTGCACACCTTGAACCATTTTACAATTGGCTGCAATATATTTATTTTTTGTCGCACTTTTAGAATGTAAACGGTTGATATTAGACAAAAGTATTTGCATTCAATTTTCTATCGAACGATGCATAAATATACTGTTGTTTTTTATGGCAATGTTAAAATATTGGACAAATGAAATGAAAATCTGACCTTTTATTTTCAGCGAAATTGGTTTTCCTTTCATAATGTATTTATTTGTTTCTTTGTGTCATATAAATTTTGTTTCGTTAATCAAGGTACATGTAGTTTAAAAAATAAACTAAATAAGGTATTCTGCATTAGTACTTTAAGCATAACATCATATTTTATTTTCTGCATATATTTCGCAAAAAATAATTACTATATTTTAAACTGAGTCAGTTATTGTAATAACAGAATAAAAACACCATCATTTAAATTCCAAACAATTCACAAAAAAATCATCAAAACCTTTAAAAAAATATCGATTTTTGTGCATACTGCATAAATCTATCTAATGTATATCAATTTCATAAAAGTGTTACCTGCGGAAACTCTAGCAATCTTTCGTTCTGGTTTTCCTGTTGCTTTTTCAAACACAGTCAGAAACACGAAAAATAACAAGAGGAATGTTAGGCAAAGCTTCATTTTTCTTCTTGATTTGCTTTTGCTTTAAAATAAAGTCCTGCAACACACTATCTATTGTCGGCTTTTTCTCTTTTTATATACCTTTATGTGCACCGGTAGAACACAACGCGGTGTAATATATAACGATTAATTAGCAACTTAAATCCCCCTTTAATATATTTTCGTGCATGTCCATTAAGATGTTCATGACAAAAAGTTGTTAGATAATCAAATAAACCCTGTTTCGAAATAAGGTTTCGATAGAAGAGCAACACGTATTCGAGTCACACGCATTGATTTCTTATTACATGCAATATACAAATAACTAATTCAACAACTAAACTTTCTCGAATGTAGATTTAAATGAAATTCTTTTTGTTCGAGTTTAAACAACATTTTTGAAGCGACACATTTATGAACGTAAAAGAAAAACCTGTTTAAATTCTATACTTCATTTGTAAAATTACTGTATTGAATATTGTGCAGAGTACAACAGTTAATGACGAAACACATAACATTCTGTTACCTAAATGAAAATATCTGACGTTTTTCTGGCTATTTTAACGATTTCGATATATACTTGCCAAGAAAACCTCCAAGCCCATTACGAAAAATGGAGGCGGCGGCTTTCTCCGCTCAATCTTAAAAAAAAATGTGAGTCGAATAAAATGTTTAAATCGAAACTAATTAATAGTACGAAGTAACTTACAATAACGCTTTTTTAGGGTTCTACATGTAACATACCATAAACACACATGTTGATAGTTGAACACAATTTAAGAACTTTCTGATTTGTTTTTATTTCAATCACTTTTAAATATCGCGAGAGTATACGGTATACTGCAATTACTTATCGGTGTGCTTATCAATATATGAGAAGAATTTTATTTTAAGCGACACTTTGGTGAGTTTTAATATATATTGGTTAAAATTGAGACTTGAACGCCGCTTTTAGACAGAAACGCCGACTTTCCAGTTTTTGTTATGGCGTCGGTTCTGACGGTTTACCTGGCAAATAAAATGTCAACATCGTTATATCAGCCAGGAAATCATCAAATATGCCGGTCTACATAACAGGAACAAATAAAGCACAATCTAAAAATAATGAGAAAAAATATATTTCTCAATGCCGTTAGACATGTTTGTAATTTGTCATGCCTGATTATACAACGCAAGTTTCACGTGAATTTTTGTTCGTGAACTCATCGGGAGAGAATCACATGACATGTCTCATCTGTAGATGCACAAAACCCTTTTCAAGCAATTAATCAAAAGTCATGACAAATGCATGTATTCCTGATATGGTCTCTTAAGAAAAAATTTGATATTACTGAGTTGTAGACAGTGTCCAGAAAAAATATTAAATTAGAATGAAAATAGGATGAAATGTTTGCGAAGGGAATTTGAATGAAGGGGCCTACTGCATATTGCAGTGTGTAATTTCCATGTGGATATGATGCGTGGTATACACATATTTTATACATGTCTTTGATACGTCTCTTCATGGAATAAATTTCCTCCGAGACTAACCATTTGAAATTAAATAATACTTGTCACTGCGCTTGTTATACGCGAACATGCCAATGAAATTAAACAGATACTTTAATTACAGATGGTTTAAGACAATTCCAGTGATATTTTGAGATTTAATTTATTATTTCTTTAAACATTGTTGTTATTTTATTGCCAAACGGAATGTACTGAGAAGGGTATGAAATATAAATTAATGAAATTACAGATTCTCATCAATGTATTTGAAGTTTAAGCAGAGAAATCGTTATTTTAATGCGGTGTGCTCTTTTTGAAAACGACATTAATAATGACGCCATGTTGCTGGACGAAGCAGCGAAAATTCATTAGATTTTGTGTTGCGCTCAAAACATCGCCAGCTAACACTAGTACAATGTGAAATGCTTGTCAAAACGGGTATAAAACTAACTAAAAGACTCTTGTCTACAAATGGCAATTTTTTTTCAGGACAGGACAGGAGCTCTGTGAAAGGCGATTCTGGGAGAGAAAGAAAAAGATTGGTTGATGAAAATCTTATCAAAACCGTTCAATACGTTAATGACAGACCAACGCAAAAGATACCAAAATTAGCTGCAATTGTTAGGGTTAGCACTGGGCATGTACATACAATTTTGAATGGACATGGTCAGAGTTAGGGCTCGGAGGATTCCTAGATTCTTGTCTGAAAATTATAAAGTCAAGCACATTCAACTTTCAAGGAGTGTTCTTAGACGTCACGAACATAGTGAAGATGCTTTCATCAGCAGGGTCAGCATGGCCGATAAACGTGGCTTTTCTACTTCGATCCCGAGACTAAACAGCCTTTGACATTAAGACTTCAAACTTGAAACATTGATAGATGTTATTGAATAGGAGTGCTCGCCACTAAAACTGTCGACCTATATTAGTGGCCTTATTCTATCTTGTATCTCAAGATCAATCATTTTCTAAAAAATATTGTCCGGACCATATTAGCATGAGATTCTTTAAACATACAGACTTTTAATTTCTATCATAAACGGATAGTATATTATATCAACCTAGCAAAACCTTACCAAAGTATTAGACATTTATTTAATATTTTTTTCAAGGTCGGATTTGAAATAAACATTGTCATTCTTTGAATATACTTTGACTGAAGGACTTCAAACTTGAATCAAATAATAATGATATACACGTAGAATTACTGTTGTTAAACTCGAGTCAAATTAAGAAACAAGAGGCCCATGGGCCACATCGCTCACCTGAGGAACAATAGGTATAATAAAATCAGCTTAATGGAGTCATAATACAAACTATCTGGACAATGTACAATAATACATGTTGATCCTGTATAAATAAAATCCATTTTCCCCTGGATATTCTTATGTTTATAATCATTAGTCCCTTTTCTAACAGGACGATTTTATAGTCATATCATATGTTGAGTATTGCAGTTCTCAAAAAGATCCTTAACAATTGTTTATATATGGGATATAAACGTACATAAACTCTGAACCTTCTTGTGAGGCCAAAGAATTGTCCTGGGGCCAAAGTCTTAACAATTATAAAGAATCATCTGGCTGATTAGTTTCTGAGAAGAAGATTTTTAAAGATTTACCATATATATTCCTTTGTTAAACTTTGACCCCCCATTGTGGCCCCATCCTACCCCTGGGGATCATGATTTTCACAACTATGAATTTATACTAACTGAGGATGCTTCCACACAAGTTTCAGCTTTCCTAGCTGATTAGTTTCTGAAAGGAAGATTTTTAAAGATTAACTTTATATATTCCTATGTTAAAATTCGACACCCCATTGTGGCCCCACCCTACCCCCTGGGGTCATGATTTTCACAACTTTGAATCTACACTACCTGAGGATGCTTCCACATAAGTTTCAGCTTTACTGGCTGATTAGTTTCTGAGAGGAAGATTTTTAAAGATTTACTCTATATATTCCTATGTAAAACTTCGATCCCCCATTGTGGCCCCACCCTGCCCCCGGGGGTCATGATTTTCACAACTTTGAATCTACACTACCTGAGGATGCTTTCACACAGGTTTCAGCTTTCCTGGCTGATTAGTTTCTGAGAGGAAGATTTTAAAAGATTTACTCTATATATTCCTATGTAAAACTTCGACCACCCATTGTGGCCCCACCCTACCCCCGGGGATCATGATTTTCACAACTTTGAATCTACACTACCTGAGGATGCTTCCACACAAGTTTCAGCTTTCCTGGTCTTATGGTTCATGAGAAGAAGATTTTCAAAGATTTACTCTGTATATTCCTATGTAAAACTTCGACACCCCATTGTGGCCCCATCCTACCCCCGGGGGTCATGATTTTCACAACTTTGAATCTACACTACCTAAGGATGCTTACATACAAGTTTCAGCTTTACTGGTCTTATGGTTCATGAGAAGAAGATTTTTAAAGATTTACTCTATATATTCCTATGTTAAATTTCGACCCTCCATTGTGGCCCCACCCTACCCTCGGGGGTCATGATTTTCACAAATTAGAATCTACACTACCTGAGGATGCTTCCACACAAGTTTCAGCTTTCCTGGTCTTATGGTTCATGAGAAGAAGATTTTCAAAGATTTACTCTGTATATTCCTATGTTAAATTTCGACCCCCCATGGTGGCCCCACCCTACCCCCGGGGGTCATGATTTTCACAAATTAGAATCTACACTACCTGATGATGCTTCCACACAAGTTTCAGCTTTCCTGGTCTTATGGTTCATGAGAAGAAGATTTTTAAAGATTTACTCTATATATTCCTATGTTAAATTTCGACCCCCCATTGTGGCCCCACCCTACCCCCGGGGGTCATGATTTTCACAAATTAGAATCTACACTACCTGATGATGCTTCCACACAAGTTTCAGCTTTCCTGGTCTTATGGTTCATGAGAAGAAGATTTTTAAAGATTTACTCTATATATTCCTATGTTAAATTTCGACCCCCCATTGTGGCCCCACCCTACCTCCGGGGGTCATGATTTTCACAAATTAGAATCTACACTACCTGATGATGCTTCCACACAAGTTTCAGCTTTCCTGGTCTTATGGTTCATGAGAAGAAGATTTTTGAAAATTTCTCGAAAATTTTCATAAATTCCTTATTATCTCCCTTTGCAAAAGGGCGTGATCCTTAATTTTCATAAATTTAAATCCCCTTAGGCTAAGGATGCTTTGTGCCAAGTTTGGTTGAAATTGGCCCAGTGGTTCTTGAGAAGATGTTGAAAATGTGAAAAGTTTACAGACAGACGGACAGACGGACGGACAGACAGACAGACGGACGACAGACAAAATGTGATCAGAATAGCTCACTTGAGCTTTCATCTCGGTGAGCTAAAAATGGTCCAGACTCTAACTTCGATATATATGACTTAAAGACTAAACACTTGAAACACACACCAACTATATAATTTCCTAAAGAATGTTGTCGGGGCCATAACATGAGATTCCTTACCTTTACGGACTTAAAATCTGTACCCTAAATAGATGGTATAATACTTAAATGAACCTTTTCAATAAAATTTGACCTTCACCTAATTTGATTTTAAGGTTAAATATGAAAAAAAACATTCCTAGTCATTTCCTATATATGCTTTATTAGAATTTCGCTCTTAAAACGAAGAACAATATTATTACTGAGACGAACTATTGTTGAATTTTTTTTACCACGACCCTTTGTTTTAATTGTCCAGAAGATGATTTCAAAATACGTTGACTTCAAACCTTAAACATCAACAGATGAAACATAGAAAAGTGAAGTTTAGCAAAGTTTTCATCTTGCTTGACCTTTTTAATCTAAAAATTATTTTTTGTTTGCAAAATATTATAAAAGTCACAAAAATCCTTTAAGATAAGAACATGTGCCATATATATATATATATATATATATATATATATATATATATATATATATATATTAGTGATGGGACGTTTATCGGCGACAATCGAAAATCGGTCGCTAGATGTCTCCCGATGTCGATTTTCATAATCGATTATGTAAAAAAAAAAAAACCCCAAAAACTAGAGGTACTGTGAGCAAGCTCACAATTGATACCCCCGCCAAGAAAAAAATCATAACTCATGTATTTTTTCTGTAATTATAGAAAATATTGGATGAATCTATTTCACCTTCCAATATTCTATAAAAAAACAAGTGCTCAATTTTTTAAAACTGTTAATGCTTATAAAAGTACTCAAACCAATTTCTATTCTTTAAATTCCATTTTATTTCAAGTAAACTGTTAATGCATGAGGACATGTGCATCCTTATGTTAACAAACATGACTCAAATCAATCGAAATCATCATGTCAAGCAGCCATTTAAAATAAACAATACTGAGCCCAATTTTTTTCCGAATTTTTTTCCCCACATTTTTTTGCCCTCCCCCCACAAAAACAATACATCGGGGCAGGCCATTTTCAGAGAGACGGGGATGAGAATCTTATCAATAATTTTATGTGGCCTGAGACAAGCACGCTTTGTTTAAAATTTTAGCTTCTAATTATTTCCATTCTTACAATACATGACACAGACAGAAATTAGGCATTTTTTAAACAATGACCTTAAACTTCCTCAACTGACCTTGGGTCAAGGTCATGACACCCTCAGGTTAAAAGCAATCTTAATGTAAATTAATAACGTCTATATAAGAAAGATACATGTATGGACCGGACACGAATTTTTCCCTTTTCCTGTCAGTGACCTTGACATTGCCTAAATGACCTTGGGTCAAGGTCATGACCCTTACGTCATAAGCAATCTTTGTCTGAAGTAAGAACCTTCAATGCTTTTCCATAAGAAAGAAATGGACCAGACACAAATTTTGCACTTTTTCTGCCAGTGACCTTGACCAAATGACCTTGGGCCAAGGTCATGACACACCTTTACGTCATAAGCAATCTTTGTGTAAAGTAAGAACCTCCAATGGTTCTCCATAAGAAAGATATGGACCAGACACGAATTTTGCACGGACAGACGGACGGACGGACAAGGTGATTCGTATATACCCCCCCCCCCCCCAACTTCGTTTGCGGGGGTATAAAAACGTATTTTATGAAAATTCTTCGTACGGCTTGACTTTTTTTCAAACATCAAAACGAAAATAGGTTTAAACAAAATGGCGGCGCCATGTGCAAGCCTCACGGACGAGGCAAATGCCGCAAATCAAGATCCCAACAATAACATGACTCAGGAAATATTTCCATATCCAATTTCTGAAATAGGATTTGAACTCTGAATTTCAAATTAAATTGTTACATTTTAAATTGTTAATGTTTATTGTTTAAAGTTTGAACTTGTTCCTAACTTCCTAGTCACTATAAATGGTACAACATATTTTCATTTTCTAGTCTTCTTTTATTCTAACCAGGTGCAATAAATAAGATCGTATGTTTAATTTGTAATAAAATTTAAATTTTATTAACTTATTTGATTTATTTGGTTAATATTTAATAATTTCAAACAACTGAAACAAGTATATTACAACGCAAGACGCAAGTTTTGTTCAGAGAATTGTATTATTCAATTAAACATAATTTGAAAATTGTTCAAATTTTTTTTGTAGTACCACCACCCCCCCCCCCTTCACAAAAAAACCCCAAAACCAAAAACCAATACCTACTAGTTTTCATTATGGTCAAGCAGAGTATGATGTTTATTTATGGTATCCCCCTATCTAAAAGTCAACGAAAATACTATTTGAAGGTATGATTTATGAAAGTGATAACAAGCAGAATAAATGTTTTTGTGCAATATAAAATATAAAGATCTGGTATAAACAAGAGGCCAGTAGGCCTTAATGGTCACATGAGTAAAATCACCCATACAAACCCTTGTCGAGGAGTCTCATATATGCATTTAATTAAGTTTCATTCTGGATGAAAAAAAACCAAAATATTGTAATGACGACCACGTTCTTGCCAAAAATCTTTCAAAAAGTACTATGAAACCTATAATTTTAGCAATTTTTTTTAAAGATTATAATAGAGTGCATGACCTGATATTGAAGAAAATATAAGGTTCTGATAGAAATATTTTGTTAACTTTCAAGATAACTTTTATGTGTCTGTGTTCATAAATAAACTAAATCAATGTGACTAGTATACATGTTATATAGAAAACAACCTCCCATTTTGTTAACTTTCAAGATAACTTTTATGTGTCTGTGTTCATAAATAAACTAAATCAATGTGACTAGTATACATGTTATATAGAAAACAACCTCCCATCCCCCATCTCCAGGGACAGACAGAAACTCTTCCTATGGGCATTTAAACAAAAAAAAGTTTTTAAAAAATTTATCTATAATTAGTTATTCACTACTGATCCAGCTTTTAAATATGTAAACTACATATACCCTTCATCACTATTTGGTATCTATACCAAACTACTTTTACATGTAGTGTTTATCAGTGATTTTAGTTAGTCAGTTATTACTTTAATATTAAGAGTTTATTATAAAAATTCAAAAAACTGTTCTCGTTTTAAAATACTTGTATAGCTCTTTTCAGCATACAACATCTTAATTACATTATATTCTCTATCATGAAAAGCAAGGGAAAGTTACTCCATTATGAAGAAGCAATGGAAAATAACGTTCACAATATCTAAACTTTGATAGCTTCTTCCTTTCTTTCTCTAAATGTGTGAATTAACTCATTTCTTTCATTAAAATGGCTCTAGGGTAGGACCAATATGCCAATATAGTTAAAATGTATTAAACCTTAGGATATTTGTTAAAAACTGAATGCATGACTATCATGTCCATGAAGCCCTCTACCAAAATTGTGAAATTCATGGCCCCTTGGTCAGGGGTTCAGGCTCTAGGGTGGGGCCAATATGGCCATATTGTTAGAATGTATTAAATCTTACAGAATCTTTTCTACACCAATATATATATATGTGAAGAATTAAATGTCTGGTTATGAAGTCCATGAAGCCCTTTATCAAAATTGTGAAATTCATGACCCCTGTGTCAGTTCAGGCTCAAGGGTGGGGCCAATATGGCCAATAGTAAAAATGTATTTAATTAATCTTCAAAAATCTTCTTCTCTACTCCCATGTGTATACTCATTGAAGTATCATCGCACTTCGGCTTGTGCTCGGTGTGACAACAAGTGCATGAATATACAGGGGATGTGAGGTTAAAACTGGATAAAAGATGGTGGTACTCTAACGTAGACTGGACCTCATGGAGTGCTGCAAGTTGCGTTGTATGATTGTATGGAAGCTCTGGTGGAATTTGCTTTCTTCGTGATGTTGTCGTTATGTTCATTCCATATGTGGTTCTTGTGGATGGTAACCCCGAGGTATTTGGCAGAGACCACAACATCTAACTGGTGTCCACGGATGTTGTAAGAGTTGGTCACAGGTTTGCGTTTGTTGGTAACTCTCAGCAGTTGGCTGGGATGGAACTCCATCTGCAAGTCTGTTTCACACTGTAATAAGCTATTGAGGTCTTCTTGTAGTTTAACAGTTTCTGTGTTGGTACATACATTGTATGTTACGATAAAGTACGCAAACGTCAGCGAAAAGTCGCACATTGGAGTGATGGACATATTCCGAATGGTCATTAATGAAGAGGCCGAACATCAGCGGACCAAGAACGGTCCCTTGAGAGACTCTTGACTGGACGGGGGCATTGTTGGAGCTCTTCCCATCATACAATACACGCTGGTTCCTTCCACTGAGGAAGTCCCTGATCCATTGAAATTTGGACCTTTTGGCCTTGTAGAGTAATCTCTCGTGGGGGACTTTATCGAAGGCTTTGGAGAAGTCCAAAAGGATAAGGTCTGTCTGTTTTTTTGAGATCCATAAATGCATTGTTTATTTAATAAAAAACCTTTTTAATATAAGTTTTAGTATGTCAAATAAAAGAAATAATAAGTGTGAAAGTTAATAGCAACGCCTCTGATTTACACCGCAGGTGCATGTGGATAAATCTTTCATCCGCCTCAAGTTGGAAACAAAATGGCGTCTTACAGGCAAGCAGACGCTCGTTTTCTTTCTTAAATTTTGTGTAGAAGAAATGATATCTTGCTTATTTTTGTTAAATATCATAACACGGAGGTAAATATTCTTCGAATTTGGACATAAACAAAATATGCCTGTCATCAAAGTGGATTAAAAGTCAAACATTCTGTGGCATGTGTCATCGCACGGATATAAATGTGATACTTTTACAAAGGTGAGTTCCGAGATGTTTGAAGTAAATTTTCTTTATTATGAACTCTTACAGTGTTGTAATGTGTTTTGTGGGTTCTAACCACGAGTGATATTAATTTTTCTTAACGTTACTTTACGTTTAGTTTGATTATTATAATTCAATGAAAATCACTTCACTTTGATCACAACTATGATTGAATGATATAATAAATTTTCCTTTTAACCCTCTGTGCTTGAAACCTTTATTTGTCTGAAACTCTACGTTCCAGCAAGTGTGCTGAACCAAAGCCTCCCAGACCGCAGTCTGAAACCTAGTGCCTAAAATCACCCTCCCGGCTTTGTATTAACTACTAGTACAGTACCGAAGAATATATAAATCTCAAATGGTCCGTCTGCATTAATTTGAGACACCGCAAATGAGACCTACAATTCTTACCCGTGGAGTTCCTTACGCTTCTGCAGCTATCCGCCAACTGAACTCCGTTCAATAGCGCGCCGGCCTTTTATAGCCTCTAAAAAATCGCTTTCCGTCACGTGACTCGGGATCATCGTAACGTTTTATCTAATGGAAATGATGCTTTAATTAGAATATTTACTACAGTGTCTTAATTTTTTTTTTATTATTTATTCAATTTGGTTTGTAGGTAAAAACAACGAATAGATAGCGGAAATCTTTCTGTTTCTTTAGGCTAACTGTATTCGTCGGGTCCGCGCGCTCACGCAACAGATTTTGTTTGTAAATTAGATTATCGATTATACGATATTATTTTCATCGGGCACGATGTTTCACTCTGCCAGAATGAGTAGTGAACAACGATGGTAATTGATGCACAAAGTAATAAATAATCCTGATATCAATGAGTTTGATTTAAATGAGGCACTTGGTGTTTTTCAATAGAAATCAATTGGAAACATTTAGTATATGAGAATGTAGAGGTGATACATGAATGAGAGAAAAATCCAAAAATGTTTTAATACTGCCGTGAATTCTGTTTGTTTGATGTGTTCGTTATAATACACTTTTACGTTTTTTGACATCAACCTTCATGTTATTTTCATATAATGCTAAATACCACTAGAAATCAGCTTTATTTTTTCTCGAGAGCATTGAGGAGAGGGAAGCACACGCAGCTGGATGATGTTAAACATATTTCTTGCGATAATGAGATAATTCTCTGAACTATAATAATTATTATTGTAGTACAGAAGATTATCATATTTCTAAAATAAATATTTCAATGTCAGACATCTATGCTCTGGACCACCATCCACGCGGTAAAATCGTACCCTGGATAAGTATTCATTGATCATGTAATAGGTACGGGTTCAAAGCTGAGAGGGAAACATATTATTTGGTTATCCTGTGCGCATATGTATAGTACGTAGTACCTTGTATTATTATTTGAATTGGCAAGAAGTTCTCGCTTTATAAAATAATAACAATATATCGGGAAATGGGTGCGGGAGAAAATTTAAAGTTATAGAAAATGTCTGTACAAGCCATGGGCCTTCTTGTCATTAACCGTACGATATCATTGCTCAGACGACGATTAGCCGTATGTTAACATATATTTGATATCATTCACAATAAATACAGTATGGAGAAATCTTGCGATTATATCACTTAGTATTGTAATACATGTAAATCTACATACTGGACGACCCCATTTATAATGTTTAGGCCAGTTGGGCTATTGACTCAACGAGTCCAATTTCTAGACGATTATATATTCTAAGTTGGTATTAATAAATACGGACAGCATGTGTTTGTAAAACACCGAAACCCTGTTTAGCATCAGAAACATAAAAACATTTGTGTTAATGTTGTTTATGTCTCTGTTGGCATGTAATGCTTTAGACTGGACTTCAGGATCAATGTTATATTAAAGATTTAAAAAACTGTTAGCTGATGTCCAAAGAAATTAGAAGCAAAAGCTCTAACCGCTCAAAGTTATAGCAAAATAGACAATATCCATTGTAAAATCTGGAATTAAAAATGGAATGCAAAGAATTTTGGTTTGTGTCACTAAAGAGCAAATCTGCGATTTATAAAATCTCTACCGTCTACCGTTGTAAAAATTAATCAAAACTATGTGTCAAGGTAATTACTATCGGGGTCGAAATTTCTTTACATGAATGTAAGCGATAATGTTTCAAAATAAAGAAAAATCGACGTCATTTAAGTGTTTTACTATGGGAAGGTTTTACTTGGAATCCTAGAGATGAGATGGGCGCGCCGACGCGCTGAATACATTTAGCCTTTATTTAACAATCGCCAATAATGGGTACTCGGCAATAATGGGTATATATGATTGTTTGTGCCCCGCCCTAAATTAAAATCCCTACATTGGGGACATGAAATTTTGATAGACGTCTTTATTTTCTTTCTATGTATGCAGTCAGGTTTTATATAGTATCAGCAGAAGTATAGAGGATAATTTTTATAAAAATTAATTGCATGAACACTATATGACAATTTTGGCCCCGCCCTAAAGTCAAACCCCTAACGTTACCTTGGGGACATTAAATTTCTTATTTTGGTAGAAGGCTTCCTGGTCTAAAAAATTATGAATTCAGTTTTTCTAACGTGTGTGTGAATAGAGAAGTTGATTTTTAAACATTGTATGCGTTAACACTGTGCATCAATTTTGGCCCCGTCCTAGAGTCAAAACACGTACGCCAAGAGACATGAAATTTTCAATTTTAGTAGAGAACTTCCTGGTGAGCATTATTATGAAGTCAATTTTTCTTACAGATGTGCGAGAGTAGTGAAAAAGATTTTTAAACATTATGTGCATTAACACTATATGACTCTATTGCCCCCCCCCCCCTCCCTACAGTCTGAACCCCTGATCCAAGGACCATGGATTTCACAATTTAGGCAGAGGAGTTTATGGTTATCATAACCAGGCATTGTATATTTCCCCACATGTTGTGGAGTGAAAAACAGATTAAAAGACTTTTGAACATTTAGTACATGGCTATATTGGCCCCGCCTTAGGGCATAATTTAAACCCCTGTCCCAAGGGTCATGCATTTCACAATTTAGGTAGAAGAGTTCATAACAATCACAACCATCGATTTAGTTTTTATCAAATGTATATTACAATAGAGAAGAAGATTTTCTAAGATTATAACACATTTTTAGGTCACTTGTGTCACTAATGACCTAATGCAATTGGTCGTCGTGATATAGGCCATTAGGGTAATATACAGGGTAATATAACAATGTTATAATCTTCAACTCCATAATGAAACTCAATTAAATGCATTTATAAGACTCCTCGACAATTCTGTGTATGGGCTATGGTACTCAGGTGACCGTTAAGGCCTTTTGGCATCTTGTTAATACATGGTCTTATTGGCCCCACTAGCCTGAACCCCTAACTCAGGGGGCACAATACAGGGCTTCATGGACATTATAATCCTGAATTAGAGTGGAAGAATATTGTGAATTTGGATTTTTTTGGGGGGGGGGGGGCATATTTGGCCCTGCCTGTGGCGCCGCGGCGATCATATGGAGAAATAAGTCCGATTTGTCTAATTTGCATACGGCCGCCATCTTGAAATTGAGGTTGTAACTATTTCAAAGTAATGTATAATGAACATTTAAAATTTCTCAAATAACTCGGAAACGCTTACGCCGGAACATTTTGCCATGGTATGAATTTCACCTACACACCGGTAGAAAAAAAATGACGCTATTCGATTAAAAATTGGTTTATTTTTTATTGTGCCGTTTGAATATGAAAATTTGAAGCGAGAAATGAACCATTTTCATAGTAAAATAGTGAATTAAGTCGATTATTGCCAATTTTGACACAGAATTTCGATTTTTTTAATTGATATAAACGAGTTGCCATGGTGCTCTCTAGTATTTGATATTCCATTCTTTAAATAAATGTACGTTTTAATTTCTTTCTAACTAAAATGAATGTGCCAATTAGTTTTAAAAATTGTCTTTTTTGGGGGTGCTGCTTGTAGGAAAAGGGGCGCCAAAGGGGCACAAACCAGAAAACCTCTTTTAATGTATATTTGATTTAAGCGACATTTCAGGGGCACACAAAGGGTGTTTTAACTAGCCTATGGAGAGAGAGAGAGAGAGAGAGAGAGAGAGAGGTATTAAGATTATTCTTACGTTATTTAAGTGAATCAGCCTCAGTTTTAAAATGATCTGTTCCAAACCACGGGATGTCAACTTGGATATATTCAGTTATATATAAATATACTTCGTACCCCAACCGCCCGTAACGCACATTCCATGATAAGTATGTTGCTTTTTGTCGTGCTAGTAAATTATCAGACAACAAATAGATTTTTTTCAGGTTTACAATTCTTTTTATTTCAGTTCTTAACAAATATAAACATATGAACATAAAACTCATTATTATCTTGTAACTTGATTCATATAATATATATGCGTTTTACGATAACAATTTAAAAACTATAAATAATACATATTATAAATTTATATTAATTTAAGAATAAATAAATGATAAAATGAACTCATCATGTCAATGATGTCATGTTGTTCTATTTCAATCCAAAGTCAAAGTCAGAACTGTGCAATTCAGTATAATTGTCAATATTTATATAAACTGCATCAATATGTACATGTTCGTATGTACACGTACTGTACATATATACATGTATGTACCTTTACGTAGAGACACCATGTATACTAGTATAGTATACAATGCATACACTTCAGTCGCAACAGACGAGGCCGGTTAAATTTTTAAACGTTTAATGTTTTAATTTTGCTTTATATCTCAGAAAAACGTGTCGTTTTCCTCCTCCAACCCAATACACTTGATTTTTTTTGTTGTATTTCCGCTTTATACGAGAACATTTTCGATTTAAGTATTTTCGATACCTTACACGCAGAGCCTCGGATGTAGCCGCATGTTTACTTGTTTTTCGATGATAAATCAGCTTAATATCATCATTGGTTTTTTCGACACCTTGTCCTGTGAATTGTTTTATCCCACCATACATTTTCATTAATTGTGGGACATGATACACTAGTATATGCATGTAAGGAGTTATGCATTTTGAGTCGTACCCTTCTAAACTTCGACCAAGGTCCAAAAATTCGTTTATCCATTTCTTACTTTCCTCGAAAAAAAAATCGATTTTGTCTAGAGGAGGGTTCCACTCACTTAGAGTTGAGTACAATTTGCCGAAAGCTACCCATAACTCAATAACTTTGGTCTTGTTGCTAGTGTCTAAAATTGTACTGTTTGCCAGCTGTTCTGGGAGAAACTTCAACAATTTTTTGAAGTCTGAACCTGTTAAACTTGTCCATTCTAAATTTTTCAAGAAGTCTCCCCTCCCATCCTTAACCTTTGTTTCCCATATACAAAAATTAACGCCACAATTTTGTATACAGTTTACTAACTCCGTTCGTTTTAAACTTGCCTTTGACTTTGTCGAAATACTGCTTTTTTGATCTTGATTCACCGAATTTTCAATCAAATTTCTTATGAGAACATCGCCGATGCGCATCAAAAGATGTAACTCGTCTACTATGACATGGTCTATTGGTATATCAAGAAGAGGGAGTCTAACACAGCCATAGTTAAACTTTCTAGTGGACAGTTTTTTCATGTCAACGATACTTCTAACCATCGATTGTCCCCAATAATACATCTCATCTTTCGTCATATCATAACGATCCTCTTTTGCAATTTTGCAATAGAGACACGCATATTTGGAATTAGCAGCATTTAAGCCGAGAGCCAACAACAAAAATTTCATATCACCCCCTAAAAACAGTTCCAAGTCAAATTGTCTACCACTACTTGTTGTGTAAATTATTTTGTCATTCCGTTTTGTTTTAATGATATCGTTTATATCATCAAATATGTTGTTGAAAGAGTCTTTGATTGAAATGTAAGACTCGTCAGCGCTTACAATAGCGAGAGTGTGTTGTCCACTAGCAGACATGACCTCTTCACCGGCGTTCAAAACCGCAACGGATAAGACTAAAAATGTTGATAACCGTGATACTTTTGCCCCATCCGCAGCAAATTTTACTTGGGCTTTCGGAGGATTTGATTCATCCGATTCAGAAACTGGGATAGTTTCGCATAACAATTTATCTAGGCTTTCTTTGAGACAAACCTGTGCTCCAGGAGAGTCACCTGGAGTCTGAGAAATTGTACACATTTCATTTAAACTGTCCCTGCATTCTTTTATTAGATACGATCTAACCATGGAATCGTTTGCAACTGATAACTCATGGTAAGCATCATCAGAGATGCCAAAAGGATCTAAAATGTAAAGGATGGATTTTATTTTATCCTTATCAGACTCTTCCATATCTTCATAATGAACAGGCTTGTTAAGCCCCTTTCCTAATTCGTAGGATTTACCGGCCATGTCACTAAACCTTACAGATTCTATTTTAACACCAAAAGATTTGGCAAACCAAAGTGCTTTTTCGACTCTTGATTTAAGAATTGAGACCTTATTCATCTTTTGTGACCGTTTACACTGATCGAGTGGTTTCCCTTTATTTACAAAAGGTAGAATATGTTCTTTGATATACGCGTTGAGTTTTGCATTTGTTTCTTTAAAATATTGAAGATCATCATTCAATTGCACTTCTGTTAGAACCTGCTTGTTTAATCTTTCCTGAACTGTTTTCAATTCATTATAAAGGGATGCAATTGTTCTGTGGTAAATTTCATTTTCCCTTTCATTTAATTCTTCACCAGTGTACACTTCGCTTTCATAGAGGTGCATGTGTACCGTTTTTTCAAAAAATAGTTTGCGTTTTGTACCTGACCGTGTTCTTTTAAATTGAGTAAATGTGTCTGAAACATGCTTTCTTAGTCTGTCCGACACGCGGTTTGCATTCTCTTTAATAGGCAAAATGCCTCTTGGTAAGTTTGCATTGACTATTTCAATGTGCTCGACACTTTTGATTTTTTCAACTGTATCGTTCATGAAAAGAAGAAATTTGCGGGTTAGGTCGAGTGAGTAACAATATCGATTCTTGTCCAATTTAAGATTGTTTGAACATCGCGACTTATCAGAACAGACTGACGAAGTAGCAATGGTAGTCCCATACTTGAGGTTTTCCATTTCTAAAATTAATGATTTGAATGACTTAAGCTAACAACGTAAAAAGTAAAAAGAAAATGTACACTAATGGTGGTACAACATTTAAAATTCTAATATGATATGAACACAATCATACATGCGTGCAAGAACAATAGGCCTAATTCAATATTGCCAAGAAAACGTCATTATTAAACATGGTATCTGGCAGTACTAATTTCAACTTTCCATGACTCCAGTGGCCTTCGTGGGGCTTCAACCAAGGACCCAGACACTACTCTATAGCATTTTTTACTCCACCTTAGAGTCGGCGTTACTTTGATTGGAAACGAAACAGCTCGTCCCTCTCCCAGTTTCGTGTATACAAAAATGTCCCAGTCCTCTGGAAGCAATAATCCACTAAAATCGTCTCTCTGTAGAAGTTTTCTCCCCTTTTGGACCTCCGTTCCTCTGTTATGGAACAAACGGCGGAAGGAATCAAACGTTGAGGAAATGTAGAAGTGGGACCCAACCCTTTGTGAAAGTCTGGCCTGCACTGCGGTGCGGAACTCGTCGGATATTTCCTGCAAAGTGTCTGGATCTATCTGCCAAAAAACATTACATTAAAAATATTTTATTAATACGGTTTTGAAATTACATCTGTATTTAACTCAAGTTTGTAAATGCGGATCTCGATTAAATTTTGCCAAAACATCTGGTACATACCGGTTCATTTTTACTTTTCTTTTGATTTTAAAAATATCATTCTAACTGATCAGTAAATGGCTCGATAGTTATATGCTTACCTCAATTTTTGGCGTACTGAAATCGTCTAAAATTATTTTGGGCAAATGGAACCAAGGCTCCCAGGTACATTCGTACTCCGAATACGACTCCCACTTTACTAGGTATTTCTGAATCTAGAAAAAATATGGAAAAATGAATTTATATTCATGATTAATAGATAAACAAATAGATAAATAAATAAATAAAAAAATAAATAATTTGGATACTTTTACTTACTTTGACACTAAACAAAATTTTGTTTTATGATATTTTTTTCATTCCAATAATAACACTATTAATTGAGCACCCTGTCGTGGGCCTCTCATATTTGTATACAAGATAAACACAACGTAATAATCACTGCTCTGACTTTCTATTAAGTCATTTCACAAAAAATGTTGCTAATCTTAAATAAATTATACTAAAAATTAGTTATTCTGTTACATCACACCAATATATCATAATATTTGAGCGAACTGCAGCACGTCGCCATTACTGTACCCATTGGTGCTTAAACATATTCCCCATATTGAATTCAATAAATATGATAATAAATTCTTACTTACCAATCCATCTTTTCGTTTACATATGAGCCTCTCTACATTAAATTTGTTTTCATACACATAACACTTGGATGCTTTCCTAAGTTTCCTTTTATTCTCCTCTTCTGTTTGACCCTCCGACAACTTTTTAAAGTCAATATTACGTCCTCGCGTTTGCATTTTGGCGCCCTTTGAACTATATGCATTGTGACGTCAGGATTTACGTAGTGTGGTTAATGAATATTAATGAGAAAAAATCGGACTTATTTCTCCATATGGGAAGAGCAATTAATTTTACAATTTAGATTTTCTCACGTGCACTTTAGAGATGCTTCACACCAAATAAGTAACAATTGGTCTTGTAGTCTTCAAGAGGAAGGTTAAAATGTAAAATCGTTATCGCACACCGCACGACGACGGACGATGACCAATGCAATAGATCACCTGAGTGACTCAGTGGATCTAAAAAGATCTACGTGTGATTATTTTTTATTTATTGTATGTGCATTCGACGTGTAATGCTAGCAACAAAAACGACAAATCTTGAACATCGACAAACTTTTACCCAAGACACCTTATCTTTAATGAATATACTGAGTATATCGGACCATTATGTAAGTAATTTGGCATTTGAACTAGCTGCAGTTCTGTAGCTCACGGTCCAAAAAAAAATCGGATGGACGACCTGGGAGTTACAGTGCCTCCCATAGTAAAAAACCGCAATTTACGGCACTCAAAAAATTTGCGCTATCTAATGAATCTTGCGATATATGTTGCGTCTGTATGCGACTGTTGTACAATGAAAACAACTGTTGAAAGACAATACGATATGAACGCGCGAGAGACTAGGTGATCGGACGATTGAACGTGCGCCAATGTGATTGGACGTGCGATTATGCGTTCCATGGTACAAATGATCGTGCAGATCAGAGGGGGTATATACAGCGCCCATATTTAGTAGACATAGCTGAAAGCGAGAAAAGATGCCGCCAAAGAAGATACAAATATGTAGCAGCATTTATTATTATACCTCATTATGGTTATTCCATTATATCTGATTGGTCTAGAAAGTCAGGTGACAGGGCGATTTCATAGGAATGAAAAAGCACATTGAGGTATAATAATATATGCTGCTGCATCTCTGTTTCTTACCGGGCGGCATGTTCTCTCGCTTTCAACTGTGTCTACTAAAGCGTCGGAAATGGGCGGTATACACATGTATACCCCCTCTGACTCGCACGAGCATTCGTACCATGGATCGCATGATCGCAAGTCCAATCGCATTGGCGCACGTTCAACAGTCGCTTTTGTACAACAGTCGTATATAGACGCAAGATATATCGCAAGATTTAATGCGTTTACATCGCACAACGCTCGCTTAGATCGTGCGAATTTCGTACGAATACTTTTTTCAAATGCGATTATTTCGGCAATAGTTTACGATTCACATCTAATTTTAACGGTCGCACGAATATTCAGTCGCTTCTGCTCGTGCGCCAATTGTGAAAGGGGCTTTATATTAGTGCTTTCAGAGGAGACTTGATGCAAATAGTAATTCGTATGCAACGAATGCGAGAGCTCGTGCAACGTAAGCGAGGGCTCGTGCGAGATCTCGCGCGAAGCTCAAATATTTCGATTGCAAAGTGGTGTAAAGTGGTCGTGCGCCAATTGTGAAAGGGGCTTTAGAAAGGATTTACGTTGTAATAGTGTCCAACAGTTTCAGCGCCAGTGTCTAAAAATATGTTTGACGAACAACAAGAACAGTTAATAAACATATACATTGAGACCTGTGCAATTAAAATCCCAACTAAAGTTTTAGATCTTCAAAATATATAACATGATCATTGTGGCATTGAAGGTCCATAATTAAGTAAATTAAGTTTATTTTCAAAATCTTCACATGATTACGTGTGTGCAGTTTTACTTATATACGTGGTCTTCTTGAGGATTGTTTTGTAAAGTTCATTAAATTCTTTTGATTTTCATTGCATCAATGAATAGATAAAAGAACAAAATACAAAAGTGAATCCGCTCTAATTAGCAAAAGAAACACCAAGGACATTACAATGTTTGACTACATAACGGCTTTAATCCTGGATTTTTTTATTTTTGATATTGAAAAATTAATTAACAGTAATAGAGAAACAAATTAATACTATTCAGTGAGGTACAATGTTTATACAGGTCAGGGTACACTACTTTATTAGTATATTAAGACAATATAAACGGCACACAGGTTCTCAAATCGCAAAGCACGACGGTTTACAACGTGTTTACTTTTCAACACTTGCACGTAGTTTATGTCTGTTTTATACATAATATTTAATTGCTTGCCGGAAAATTCGTACAGCTTGGTTTTTACTTTAAAGGTAAAAAAGGAAAGATTGCGTACCGTATACTTAATTTGTTCCATGCTTGCATTGAAAAATACTGTTGTTTTAATTTATTAATTGTTGCCTCAAAAATCGATCAGTATCAATAGACTGGCTTACATACGCATACAGTTGCAAGCAAAGTGTGGTAAGGAAAAAACTGCATAATTGTTTATTGGTGAATTAATTAGTGTACCCCATTAATAAATGCAGGTAATTGTACATTTTTAACATGCGTAAATAGCAACGATAGTAGAAATGCACAAATATACAAATACAGAAGTACACGTTATGGATCATTAAGTATTTTGTACACTAAGCATTCTGATGAGTGTCCCTGAAGAAAATTTCCAAATTCTAATAATGCTGTCCTAAACCTTGAGTATCACGTGAAAAACGTACTCACTGCTTCTAATATAATAGGACGTACCTCTCTTTCGAACTTTGACAATGGGGTAATTAAAAAGGTTGTTATAAGGCCTCGTAGTCAATATTTTTCAAATGTGAGCATAGAAATGTATCAGACATGATTTTCCATGTTTTCATAATTCTGAAAAAAATTGAAAATGAGTTTCCAAAGAACAATTCAAATTGGTATGTAATTTAAATGCGCTTTGTATGCACTGAAACTTGTAGTAGCCAACAGTGCGTTGCAACTCATTCACCGGATTGGTTTGTCAATAAATGTTAACAGATAGCTAATATTGTATGCAAAATGCCGCCGTCACAAAATCTAGTGGTCTCGACCTGTTAAACTATTTAGAACAAAACACACGTCTGTCTCAATTTTCCGGCACAAAAATTCAAGTCTATAATGATATATATATATATATATATATATATATATATATATATATATATATATATATATATATATGTATGAGAGAATTTAGAATTTTGCCTAAATTAAACTTTCAGTATTTGGAATGTTCGAAGTTTAGTCAATGTCTGCGTGTTGTTCTTGGAAATTGTTGTAAAGAATTCACTACTAATCTAAATAATGTATCAACAATTTAAAAGTTTCGTTGTTATCTCCAGCATTTGACGAATATAAGGGACCAGTAAAACAAATACTATTAATAAAATATCAACAGAATACTGGCAAATACTTTAATTTAAACTTGAATCAATTTAAAATGGTCCTTTTCTTTTGTCCAAGATTTGAAATACCAGCACATAACGTTGATTGACAGGATGTTGCACCAAGTGTTAGAAGTATATAATTATCACAGAATGCACATAAATTATCAGCTACAACCAATGGTGGTGTATCGGGACCTCTAGGTGGCGGGGGTGCTGTAAAGGAACAAATATTACAATTACAAAATAAATTCAGAAAATCTTATGTAGAAATTGTAGACATTACTTGTACGATAAAGGACAAACATGATAGTAATACATGAAAACTATATATATTTAATGAGGACAGGCTATACAAAACTTCATTGAAAATGAAATGAACATTTACTAGGTTTGGACACATTTATACTCAATAGTTTACTATATTTTTAAACGGCAATGAAAATACCTTTTGAAAATTGTACATACCTTGAAAAGTTAATTGTCCGTTATCTGAAAATGAATTTGGAAACCCAAACCCTAAACAAATCATTGAAAATAAACTGAAACAAAGAATAAACTCCATTAGTGAGATTTTAGTTCAATAAACTGATACTAGATCTAATATTGCAATAGCAGCAGTTATAATGGTATATTTATATATGAAAGAGAATGTTAATAAGCATGTTTGTTATATATGAATTACCCTTGCGGTCATATAGAGGAATTTATTTGAATCGAGAAAAATTACACGATATGTACGCGTCATGCACAATTAACATAAAAGCGTGACATCTGAGCATAATATCTAACAACAGGTGCAGCAATGGACGTTAAAATATGAGTATTGATACGAGACATTTCGTTGTTTTGTGAGCATGAAGTTTCTGAAATCCAATAACGCACGTAATTAAACTAATTATTTAGCCATAACTTTTGGAATAAAGAACTATTTGATTGTATTAGTTCTTAAAATTAAAATAAATGAATACAAAAATCAATTTCGAAAAACAACCGATTTTTTTTTTGCAAATATCTTAAAGATTTATCACATACATCATTCGAAAACTACCAATAGTATACGTTTTGAAATTTAATTACTATGTTGTCGAATTGAAAAAAGAAACCCCTCGAAACAGTGTTGATAATGAGAAGTAAAACTGTAATTTATTACAATACACTTGTATCCATAAAGCACTAGTCACACTTTTATAAGCAACACATTACCAGCACCCCGATTTCAAAACGTCTGTCGTCTTTATGAAAGATATTAAAGGGCTTCCTAGTTTATAATTAGAAATAAAATTATTTAAACGAAGCTAATGTCAAGAATATAAAATAGTCTAAGCCTCATTATCATCAAATATTTTAAATCATGATGCCCATGAGCCTTATTGGTCTTCTGAGTAACAGCAGTGTGACTTTTAAAAAATTAAAGCATAACATATAGTGGCATAACTGATCAAATCTTAAGTACAAAAAAATAATAATCGGTCGAAATTACACAACCCTATTATATAACAACAATAACAGCAGTGTGAATTCTAAAAAAAAAAAAAAATTGAAGCATATCATATAGTGGCATAACTGATCAAATTTTAAGTACTAAAAAATAATAATCGGTCGAAATTACACCACCCTACGATATATAATCATTAAAGCCATGCCCTAACACCAGAACCCCTGACCTAGGGGCCATGAAATTCATAATTTTGGAAGAGCCACTCTTCCTCTTCATAACTATATATTTAATTCATCGGATTACCACACAGTTGTAGAGAAAAAGATTTCATAGAATTACTGCATTCATTTGCCCCCCCCCCCCAACACCAGAACCCCTGGCCCAGAGGCCATGAACTTTATAATTTGTAAGAGACACTCTTCATTATCATAATTATGTACTTACGATGGTTGTTCAAAAAATTATTCAGATCACAAATATTTTCTTTTCAGAGAGACAAATTTTAATGAAATTTGCATAAAAATTAAAGAAACCTTAACAAAAATTGAGCAATATTATATTACAAAATAATAAATAATTTGTTTACGACGGTACATAAACAAGTCAGTGGTCGGGGTACCCGGCGCAGTCCAACACTCGGATTAAAACAACTTATTAAACATCTACATTTTTAATGTTTTAGACATACAATTTATAATCAAAGAAAACAAATTATATATGTTCATTCTGCTATTTATTGTGACTAACAATTGTGCAAGTTTTCACTATAGTGTTTGATTTGAAATACGAAGGAAGTACTCAAAAACGTCCTAAGCAATTATTATATGAATACTAGGGTTTACTGAGTTTTCACGTGAATGCGGCGCAGCAAAATACAGGAAATTGGGGGTGAATTTCTCAATAAGACATTTTCTGGCAAAGAAATTGCTTTTACAAAAACTATGCAATGTAAAGTGGTCAAAAGCTTTATTTAATGATCTTTTAATTTGAATGAAAACAAAGGAACTAAATATCAAGAATGATTTAACTTTTTTTCTTAAGGGAGTAAGAGAAAATGTCTCAATAATTTCCAAACAACCCTCGTTTGTATCTGTAGTGTTTGTGGATTCGTTCCCCATACGGGTTATCTAATAGTCTGTGACGTCACTACGCGGGAATCTGGACAGCGAGGATTCTACCGGCTGCAGCCAGCGAGAGAGGACGTAGGAGATGTGCTAGACGAGGCGACAGGCAAGTCCAGCGACAACCCACAGATATTATCAGTGATAGTGACTGAGAAACACTATATTGGCGCCCAACTCGAGGCCCTGGACTTGCCAGTTATTTCGAGGAATTTTTTTTCCCGTAGAGTACGTAAGCCTGTATCATTTTGTTTAGGGAGTTTGAGTAAATCGCGTTGAGGCCGCCATTTTGGGGGCCACCGCGTGGTCAGCTTTCCTGTTATTTTTTGTGAACATTGAGCCAGTTTAGCTTTGTTTGTGCTACTTCCTTTGATTTATCATTATGTCATTTGGAGAGGCTCTGTTTGCTTTGGGGTTAAGATGAGAGATCGCCCTGATTTATGTCTATGGCTCATGGTAGGGATGAGTTGACACGGGGTATTAGGCCCGGCTGTGTGTACGGGCCAGATCCCGTAAGTATTGTTAAGCAACCCACATACTTGGACACTACAGGGCATGTTAGGGTAGGCTATGTTGAGAGAGCACCCCACAGTGATAACATAGGACCTCCCTATGTTTGGGTTGAGACTCCAGAAAGATTTGAGAGGGGGAGGGGTGATACTAGAGATCCTGTTCGTTTGTCGGCCAAGGGTTTTAGTTCGCCAGTTGGTGTAAGGGACTTTGTTCCACCTTGTGACTATTTAGGGGTCACAATGTTCCCATGTGGCCCTTAACCCTGGGGAAGCACCTACTGTCAGGGATACTACTTATGCACCCAGCAGGTGACTCGTGTGATGTGGACAAGGACATCCCTTGTCCTAGCATAAGGCGAAGGAGGAAGCGTGGTAGGCGTAGGGTGCAACGCAGGAGACCAAACTTCTGAAGTACTTCTCCACGGAGCCTGATGTCCCTGAAGAGGAAGTTACTCCAGTGGACAGTAATTGTCGGCTGCAAGTGCTGCGCAGCAAGGTGATTCCTACGGAATCCAAGTGCTCTGAGGCCAAGGGCAAGGATGACATAGTGGGAGACTCTTGGCCCCCAACCCATGCGGCCGTCTCGGATGATCTGTTTGTCATGGCAGCTCGAACTGCCAGTACACCCAAGCTGAAAATACCAGGAAGCAGTCTTGAGACAGCGGTGGAGGATGTCCATGTTCCTGCAACTAGGCACTCCCTTGCTAGGGAGTCAGATGGAAGAGGACAGCCTTTAGGAGCAGCACCAGACTTGGAGTGTCTCCATTCAGGTATCCAGACTAGGGTGACGGACGCACGGGAGATGCCGTCGTCGCCATCTGCATTGTGCAGGGCATGCCTCGGGGATCAAACGTAGTAGAGCTGCCCTTCCCGGACTGGACCCGCAACGTGGAAGAATGACTTGGACTGTCCCTGTATTACCCTTTATGTGTGTGAGGCCCTTGTCATTTGGACGGGCCCTGCTCTAGTGATTTAGTATCCCGGCTGTTGCTGGAATTGGTGTTACCGCAGGTGAGATTCAGTGTTGCTGGGATGGCGTTCCCATGCCCCTTGTTATTCGGTGGTTCCGTTGGTACGAGACGTACCTACTCCCCTCAAGGAAAACGGAGGGAAGTGTAGTGTTTGTGGACTCGTTCCCCATACGGGCTATCTAATAGTCTGTGAGGTCACTACGCGGGAATCTGCACAGCGAGGATTCTACCGTCTGCAGCCAGCGAAGAGAGGACGTAGGACATGTGCTAGACGAGGCGACAGGCAAGTCAAGCGGCAACACACGGATATTACATGTATCAGTGATAGTGACTGAGAAACACTATAGTATTCAGGAGCAAATAAGAAGATATTCAAAGAATTAATGCATTTTCACTAAATATACATTTACACGTAACGTTTACACAAGGACCCCTGACCCTTGGGCAATGGAATTCACAATTTTGGAAGAGGCATTCTTCGTCATCATAACTATGTACTTAGTTTACCGATTGAATATCTAGGAGCAGAGAAGATTTTTGAAAAATTATTGCATTTTCTTTATTCATAATTAAATTCCACCCTAACTCCAGAACCCCTGACTTAAGGGTAGTGAAAAAAAAAATGAGAGTCACTCTTCCTCGTCATAACTATGTACCAAGTTTATTGGAGCAGACGAGATAATAGTTAAGGAATAAATGTATTTTCACTATACATTCAATAGAGCCCCGCCCCTAACACCAGAATATCTGACTCAGGAACAATGAAATTCATAATTTTGGAAGAGGCATTATTCATCATCATTACTATGTACTAAGTTCATGTGCTTAATTCCGGATTTTCGTAATGAAAGCTTGTAAGAGTTATCGTTCATGCGTGACGGTATACCTACTTCCGGTGTAATAGTAAACAATGGGGAAAGACTATTGTTGCATCTTTAATTGTCATAATTATAGTGGTAGAGTCGGCAAATTTGACAAGAAAGTGACTTTACATAAACTTCCTAAAGAACAGTATACACGAAGAGCGTGGATAAGAGCAGTCAGCCGAAAAAACTGGAAACCGACCTCCTACACTCGTGTCTGCTCTGATCACTTCAGGGACGGTATAGGACCAAACTCAGTCGATCGAAACAAAATACCCACAGAAAATTTGCCACAAAGAGGAATTATAACCCATCAAAATAAAAGACAGCCACGGACGAGATTAGAAAACGTAGACAGTCACATCGATGCATTGCAACACCATTCGTAAGTGACATGCTACATGTAGATCTAGCTGCAATAATGTAGCCCTCTCCCGATTTTTTTTTTTTGGGGGGGAGAGGGCTACAACTCCATAGGATCTCCGTAATGGTGCAAGTGCGGGAGTGATTCACTCCCGCAACGATTTCGTGTCAAATCGTATATAAATGACAATAACATCTGCAATTCTTACCTGAACTCAAACATTGTAGATGTCTATGGCATAAATTAATCCAAAAATATCAGATATAGTCCATATATCGGTTATTTTCGTGTATGTCAACAACGCAAGTTGAATTTGTCCGCCATGTTTACTGACCTTGACCGGTTTTATTTTGGGACAACCAATGAGAATTTAGGAGCGGATCTTGAACTGAATGTAGGAATTCCCCTAATTTAAACATAATTAACGCGGTAAATATGAATTTTTCATTAAATACCATTTCCTTAAATGATGTTTTAGTGATAGAACGAGGTAAGATCGATTATTTATACTGACATTCACGTTATCAAGCCCATCAAAACTCCAAGCGTAAATCCCATAAAATCACGCGAGAACTGTCATGGCTGCTGAAAAAGACGACTGGTAAACATGCTGATGTGTTTTATCTGGTTTTGATTTATATACGGTTAGTTTGTTCAATCTGAATTAAAAAATCATTTTATCCAAAGAAAGTCAAATATAAAATCGATCTTTTCAGACCGAAGTCAGCCGCATTAAAAAATTAATTTTGCACCATTACGGAGATCCTATGGAATTGTAGCCCTCTCCAGTAAACATCAGATATAAAAAAAATCGGAGAGGGCTACATTATTGCAGCTACATGTAGATCATACTTGATAAATACTGTCAAAACTTACTTGATTTTGTTATTTCATAGTACATGTACGGGGTCAAGAATCATAATAAAATGGCAGCTAATGCATGTTATAAGACTTTCATGAATTATACAATTCCAAACTAATTCTATAACAATTAAGCCAATGTTATGAATTTATTAAATTATCTCGGTGACCTTTTTATTGACCTTTGAATTCTGCATTAGTTAGGTACATTGTAGTTTTAAAACATACACATATTGTACTTATTTAATGTATTTAGTATAAGTGTGCAATGATAAGAATGAATGTAAATGGAATTAATTGATAAAGGGGTTAAGCATGTTGGTCATGTGGCCTGTTCGCAGCTGGTTAGTGATTAACTGGTCTAAAGATCAATGTATTGATATGAATATGATGCTATTATTATCAATGTTTTTGTTTTATTTATGGTATACTGTGTGATATTTGTTGTACTTGTATTTATACCATTGGATGTTTTCTTTATTTTTGTTATGTTTTGTTTTCAATATAAAGAAACTGAAAATAATCACATGTACAGCTGACAAATAAGTAAGCTTAATATTAATTTCTATATAATTACAGGTATGTTCTAAACAAAGAGAACATCATGCCAGAGTCCTCAGCAAACATTGCTAGATTTTCACAAACCATGCAGACCTGTGATCAGCCTGATGTCTTGGATTCAAGTTTATACCATGTATCAACATCAACTTCTGCATCCAGCTGCAACAAGTCTACATAAATATACAACCAGTCTGTTTCTGTTGGTGTAGGGGTTGTAATGCCAGAAATAACTATAGAAAACATTAAATGTTCAAATGAAATGATCATGTTCTACACCGGTCTTCCTACACCGGTCTTCCTGATTTTAAAACATTCCAAGCTTTGTTTGACACTTTGATTGAACATGGTGCTGATAAGTTGTGCACAGAATCTGTTGGTGAAATGAACATTGTCACTTTAGGGAGAAAACGCAAGTTACGGCGTGTTGATGAGTTTTTGTTAGTTATGATGAGATTAAGGCTGGGATTATTGGTCAAAGACTTAGAATTTCGCTTTAGAATTTCCTCAAGTACAGTATCAAAGATTTTTAATTCATGGATTTTGTTTATGTGCGAGTGTATGCAATCAATCATTACTCTACCAGAATTAAATGTTTTGCAGTTACGAGTTCCAAAGTGTTTCGAGAAGTTTTCAGACACCAGGATTGTGCTCGACTGTACTGAGGTTTTCATTTAGTCTCCATCGTCAACTATAAATCTCATGATACATTAAAAGCTCTTGTAGGGGTCAGTATGACTGGTGCAGTAGTTTTTGTTTCAAGACTGTGGCCGGGCTCCACTTCATATGTGGAAATAACTAGAAAAAGTGGTTTGTTTAAGCAGCTGAACAATGGAGATGCAGTGATGGTGGATAAAGGTTTCATTCATATCCAATCAGACTTGAAAGCCATAAGGGTAAAGCTCTACTGTCCTCCATTCAAGTCCAAAATTCAGTTTAGCAAGGGAGAAGTGGAAACCACAAGAAGGATTGCCACAGCAAGAATTCATGTTGAGAGAAAAATGGAGCAGATAAAAAATTTCCGAATTTTGCAAGGTATCATGCCTTTAGCTGTCAGTGATTTTGCTGATCACATTTTTTTTGTTTGTACAGCAATGACAAATTTACTTCCTCCACTTGTAACAGAGTAAAAGCAAACTTTTTAAGATATACTAGTAGCCATAATTCTATTTTAAAATCTGCATGTTCTAGTATCACCATAAGGCTAAACTGATTTTTTTGAGAAAAATGATGAATTTTTGGAACACTTTAAATTTAATTGAAACACACATTTGTTTCATATCCATGGTTGTATTGTGCAGCAGGATATAAAAGTGAACAAAATATTTCCTGACAACAGTGAATGTGTTTGAATTCTTAAATTGCAATAATAAAAAAACCAACTGCTTAAGGTGGCTGATCACTACACCTTGAAAAAGGTTTATAAATTAGGATAAAATTACTTTAATATGATGGATATTATGATGTTTAAGAATCATATATACATGTATATCAATTTGCCAAAAAAATATGCAATTTTTTGAGAAAATAAAAAAATTTGATTCCAAACAAATATGATTCAGTCAATACAAACAAAAGTCCATGGCAGATTTGAACTCACGATCTGCGGTTCAAAGGCCAATACTTTAACCCGTAAGCTATGATCACATTCAACAAATTTAATAGATATAAACAATTTTATAAAATTATTGAATCGAAATCACCATATGCATGAATATCTTATGCTTGAATCTGAGAATTTGAAAATACATGTAAATAAATTTAGTCTAGCTACATATTTTGGGAACAATTTCACTGACATAGAACTCTGAAAGCTTTTGCAACAGACTTTCCCAAAACACACTGTCAAATTGTACTGTTATAATAACAAAGTCTACAACTGTATACAGTACAAAGTCACCCTTCTGCATTTTACAGACCCCCATTTGGCCCTGAATTTGGGTACAATACCTGTGGTTCTTCTTCAGCTGAATTTCATTATTATCATCTAAAAAGCAACAGAGTTCTTTATCTTTACAAGCGTCATGCAATGATTTTTTTCTCCATTTGTAGGGGCACTTAATTTCTATTAAATAAAGGTCAGAATTGAAACGAACTAGGCCATCTGGGCTTGCACCTATGCTATGATTTTCAGTACAGAGCATAAGGCCCATTTCAGACACATGTACTATTTTACCTTCTTTCAGTTTTTTATAAGCCTTATATCTTTTCTTAGCTATTGGTTCTTGTTTTCTGCCCTATGCTACAGCACTATTGTCAAATGATTTGCTTTCACCCTAAACTTTATGAACAATATTATCTGGTTTTGTTGTGTCTTTTTTTTTTGTTTTAATATCGTGGAACATGGAAGCAGTAACCCAGCCAGTCCGTGCTGCCACCCATAGGGGATTATCATGCTGACCTTTGGTCCTAACTTCATTTTCACCTATGATGCTTTTGTTGCATGATGATAAAAAACTGTTGAAATCTGACAGATATATTTTCTGTTTTCACTGTGTTTACAATATCAATTGACCTATCAGAATCATAGGTAATATGTTTACTTGTTTCTACCTCTTCAAAGTTTGAAATATTTAAATCACTTGCAACATCAACACAATGACATACATCTTGCACTGGAGGAATTATGTCAAATAATGCGGCTCTTGAATCATTTCCCAGTTTTGAACACAAAGAGTTTCTGAAAGATACAGTTTCTACATGATAGTTTACAGTTTTCTTTTCTTTCACAGTTAAAGTATTTTCATATCTTATTCGTTTGAAACTTATATCTGTGATGGGCCTGGAGTCTTTTTTTCTTTTACTTGGCTGATTCCACTGGCATGGCTTAGAGGTACATGGCATATCTTCTAACTCGTCTATGGATGGCTCCCCTCGAGTGCAAAAAGAAGGCCGGCGATGTGTGTACATCCCTCTCCACAACTGAAATATAAACACATTTATATAAACAAAACGAAAAGTAACAGGAACATTTCCAGTACAACACACTATACAGTGACTATTATCCTTAAAATTAATAGTAGAATGGATATACATTCGATGATACTTGTTGGATTTGATTTTGTTGCTCAATGCTTACCCTGCAGGACAGGTACAGTTGGCTTTCACAACTTGAAAAGGTTCCTCCTTCGATACCAACAGCCATTGCTCATACACCCCTTTATGCATAGATGGATAACATTTTGAACGTATGTAGCACATCTGGCAAGTGTCACTTATTTCGTTGATCATAATTTTGTGGATATAGCCTTCCTTATAAAAGTTGAGTCCTCGGATATACTGCCTGTAACACTGCATCTTACCAGAATCCTCCGTCCTGTGGCTACTGTAAAGGAGGTATTTCTCTATGTCACTGATGGTCACCTTGGGATAACTGCATACTCTCCTGACCAACCAGATTTCAAGTCCGATATGTTAGGAACGTTTTCTGCACATTAGGACGGGGGTACACCTACATGTTCTTCAGCAGCAAGTTGCTCAGTAGAGTTATTCTGGTCGCATCGCGATTGTATACTGTCAACAACACGCTGGGCAAGTGTCAGTTTGCTTCCACTAATTTTTAAGTGATTTAACCTTAGATAATTCTGTATTTCTGTTTTTGTAAAATTAAGAACATCCACAGTTGTTTTAGGTGATAAGGGCAACGATCCCGTAGACGAAATAATCGAATTCATCACGGGTAGGATAATTTAAAAATTCAGCGGCTTGTTACTTGTAAACCGGATGTAAATAATACCTTCCCGCAAGAACGACAACTCTTGCGGAACTAGAATTACGAAAAGACGGAATATCATGGAGCAGAAGAAAAGACTTTTAACGAATTAGATAAACGCATTTTCTCTATTTTACTGTGTAATAATCATTAGAGCATAGCCTTAACACCAGAACCCATGACCTAGGGGCCATGAAATTTACAATTTTGAAAGAGGCATTTTTTCCTACCAGAACTATGTGCTTAGTTTATTGGCTAAATATAATAAGAAGCACAGAAGAAGCTTTTTAAAGAACTATTGCATTTTCACTATAAAATCATTAAAACCTCGCCCTAGCATCAGAGCCCCTAACCCTTGGGCCATGAATTTAACAATTTTGGTAGAGGGCTCAATGTTTATTACAATCATGCAAACAGTTTGACTGTTTGATGTCCAGGAGTAAAGAAGATCTTTTTAAGTGTGCATTTATTTCGATGATTTTAGCCCAACCCCTCAGGCCCCAAGGGGACAGAGACCATGCATTTCACATTTTTTTTCCCTTTACCCATTAAATTAGCTCAGTTGTTCTAGAGAAGAAGCTGCAAATGTTGAAATTTTTACGACCGACCAACGACGACGGGGGAAAACATAGCAATAGGTCACCTTATTGATTCGGGTGACCTAAAATATCATAAACGAGGTTAAATTATCTAAATTTAAAGAAATTCCTTTTGACGTTTCTATTGATATTATCTTTTTCAAACGCAATTTTAACTTTGCATGCCAAAAATTTAAATAAAATAGTTTATATGAAACATTTATGTACATATATATTGCATGTGAGTACTGTATATAATTTTTTAAAACATGAAGATTTAATTTATCTTAAGTTGGTCTTATTACTATAATACAAATGTATTATCAAAATATCTACAACTACATGTGTACTTATGTCTTACGAAATCAAACAATATAAATTAAATGTTTGCATTATGAGAAGAACAGATTTGTTCAACAGATTAGAATAATGCTTTAAACTTGTATAAACAGAAATATTAAAGCCTCATTTCATTTGTAGCAATTTAATTATAATATTTTTCGTTTCTCGCCTTTCAAGATTTGAAATATCGGATAATTGTTTAAGTTGTACGCAAATAAGATCATCTTCAAATTATCTCCCTTGCGCCTTTTCAATCAATGAAGTAAATGTAATTGTTTACATCATTTTGTACCAATTAGAAAAAGATAGGAAAGGCACAACAATTAAATGTAATTTAATGACTAAATGACTTATTTATTTTAACTATGTGTAGCATCTTCCAAGAAAGACGTTAACTTAAATGTAAGAAAATTAGATTCAAGCATCTATAAAAAGTCTTAAAATAGATCAGTAGCTTTATATGTTACAATTCTGATACCTAATTTCCCTGCTTATACCGAGTACCCAGTAGACCCATCCGATCGGATAAACCTTTGATGAATCAAGTTAGTAAACAACATCATCATCGACACATGTACGTGTACCTTGCCGTGACCTTTATTACGACACGAGACACATCGAGCGTTAAGGGTTGTCGGATTAAAACAAAGAAGTTTAAACTATTTCATTGGCTGGTTAAAAGGTCGTTCTGAGGTGACCCCATAAAACTTCCTGTCAAGCGTATCTTTCCTGCAGAAGCGATTTTGTAAGTCTAATTTTGGTTAAACTTTCTTCTTTGATACTTTTACGGATTAATACGTTTAGCAACGACAAAAAAAAATTATATGGAGAAATTATAAGTAACATCAATATTGTGGATGTCAGATCGATCACTGGTATGTTTTGAAAATCATCAGAACGGTCATAAAGGCTATACAAATATTAATACGAATCATGAAACTCAACGATTTCAATTGCAACGACGAAAAATGACCCCCGTCATTTTGGACGGAGAATAATCGAATTAGTAGAGCCTCTACAAAAAGGCACGCTCCTTTCAATATATACACCATTCATAGATAGAAAAACAGTTTCTAGGTTTTTTATTATTAAAATTAGATTACAGAATGTGTTGCATATCATTACGAATAGATTAATGTTGTGTTTATACTATTTGTGAAGATGAGTTAGAACATAATTTTTTCATGCATATGTTTGATATTTGATATATCCTGTATTTCTGGCAAAAGGCACATAAAGCATCTTCAAGTGTTGAAGTTTTATACGTAGAACCAGAACCTGAAATAGAAAAAAAATTATTTGAAGCATCTGTTATTTTAAAATAATATGTACATTGCGCGGGAAGTGCGTAAACCTTTCCTACCAGATTTAATAGCTGACTTTTTACTTTTTAAAATCTCGAAACAGTAAGTTTTACATTCCATGGATTTCTCCGACGTAATCATTTGACAACTTCGACAGAAAATTTGAAGTTCAGCAAAAGATTTGTTTTGAATTGCATTCCTGGACGGTGCAAAACTTTGTAATGAACGAAATGGTTGTTGACGCAAAAAAACCAATTGGCCTGGAAATGGTTTCTCTGAAAATGAAAAAAGAGCACTGCTTGATTTTTTTTTTGTTTCAATGCAACTAATGGTGTTAGAGATAAAACCTACTTTCGCTTTGCAAGTATTAAACTGCAAAACTAATCATACAGTTGTATAAGTATTTATAATCTGAAATTGATCAAACTGTATATCCAACTAATGATGTTTTAGTAGAGGGGGTACATTACTAAGAAACTCCACTCAAATTATACTATAAATCCCTGCACATGTACAAAATGGATCTCCGAAATTTATCGTTTTGGTAAAACCATGTGCATGGGTTGATCAAATTAAATCATAAAAGATCTTTTTTTTTAATTTACCACATTGCAAATGACTGTCGTCTTTTGTTGACAGGGCTTTATCCCAACACTTTTTTAAACAAATATGGCGTAATCTTGCGTTTCTGTTTCCTCGGTTACTTGTACCAATAATCTTACGTTTTAAGCTAATAATATGGATTATTGCTTTGTGAAATATTCACTGAAGACACATTCTAAAATTCAACTTTTACTACTAGAAAACAAGGCACAAATTTAAATGAAGTTAACTATACTTGGACAGAAGTAATGTGTAATGTTATAATAATGCACAGCCATTTTCCATTTGAAAATGACCTAGTCGCTAGGTAATTGGAGTCCTTTAACAGACAACAATGAATTTAAATATTATAGCTAATGAACAATTGTAAAATCTCGAAAAGTTGGTATTGTGGATGATTAATCAGGCGTTGAATAGGAAGGAAAAATGCTTCTAAATTTTAATCATAATTAGGAATAACCTTACCTTGTGGAATTTGTAATAAGATAATCCTAGAGGGTAAGGCAAACACAATAATTTGTGCAAAAATGAAAACAGATATCGACATCTTTTGTTCTTTTATTATAAGAAAACGCATTTAAAATTATGCCACAATAACTGCTATAAGACAGGTGGAATCACATGGCGTATATTTTAGACAACTGAAACAAGCAATGTGTGTGCATAAGTAGTTCATATTTGTTTTTTTATTGTTTAATTCAAAGAAGTATTAGATTTTTCCTAGTAAAGTATAATTAATATTGTACTTTAGGAATCATTTATGAGATGCAGCCCTTTCAAGCATCTATAACATGGCAACTTATTAATTATACGATCATGCAAAAAAAACCCTGCTTTTCCTGGTAAAAGTAAATGTATTCTGAAAGTCTATTTATAGTTTATCCAAGCTCACTATTAGGCTTGGTGTAATCGTAATCGAGTTATCATTACCTTTTGTTCTGAGTTTATTGACGGTAATCTGTAATTGAAGAGTAATCGTAATATAGTCGAATACAGCTTAGATTTTTTCGATACTCTTAAAGTACAAAAAATAATTTTCAAGTGTTACTTATAATCTGATTAAGGAATAAAATTATTTATATTCATTTATTACTAATAATTTTTTACTTCCTTTCATTTAAAATGTAAATATTGGTTAACATGAGTTCATAATCAGATAATCAGTTGTTCACTCTGTTTTTCACAATGTCTTGCTGATCATTAATTATTCAACCTAATGTGTCTTACAAATACTACAGCTACCTAATGAGTGATTATTTTAGAGAGAAAGAAACAGAGGTAGTCAAATATTGTGTCTACTTGCCAGAGAAAGAGACAAAAGGGTGTATAAGTGTCACAAAGTGTGTTTGTCCTGGTCAGTTAAAGACTTCAACAATGCAGTTTATGAGGTGTGGCCACCCTAGTGTTTCGATAACATTTGAAATAGCCCAATAAGGATCTATCAAAATAGAACATTACAAGCTATAAAAACAATAATTATTCATTCAAATCACGGAGCAAGGTTCCCTCAAAGTTCTGTGCATATTACCGATGATAAATTATATAATTAATTATCCAATTTTTATCAAGTTCTAATTTTTAATTGACAATTGACAATTTCTTTATTCTCTGAACTGCATAAATTACAGTGTTGAGAAAAATCAAAAGAATTTAAACAAAAATACATATAAAACATACATTGCATGCATGCATCGGAGTGACAATACAAAAGTGAAAAAAAGAAAAAGGAAAAAAGTATGATTAGCAATTAACCTAGAGAGCTAACTCTCTCAATTATAACTTTAATGAATTTACACAGATTAATCAACAATTTTTTATTAGTAGTATTAAAGAGTTGTTGAAATTTATGAACATTTGGTTTAAGATTTCGCCCAAACTTGTAAATTTCCAACAAAAACACTTCGTTTACATTTTTTTAAAAACTGATCTCGCTTTAATACTTATAATTTGAAAATTGATTTTGTATATGCATAGGAATTTATTTAGAAAAATGTCTTTTTAAAATTGAATTATAAAGATTCAAATTTCCATATAATTCATAATAAAAATACCCTTTCAGCTCAAAACCAAATATATACAATATATTCAGAAGAGGTATCATTCACATTTGAATGGAGACAAATATAACCGACTATTAATCGATCGCATGTTATAATGTTACGGAATACAAGGACAAAATCGAGAGTAATCGATTAATAACCGATTACACAAAATTCCACTATGTATTTGATCATTAATAGATTAAATTTCAAATACTCATACCAATGCCTGCTCACTATACAACCCATAGTGCCCCGTTCTTTTACCAGAACCCCTGGTCTATTGGTAAATTTCATAACATAACCTATAGAGCCCCCTTTTTATTTTAACAGAATCCCTGATCCTTGGGCAAATTTCACAATTTTGGAAGAGGTTTTTTGGTTTATTTTTGCCTTGTACTTTGTTTGTTGAATGTCTAGAATTAGAAGATTTAATGCAAACATGTATATAGTGGCCTCCAGATATAACGAGATGTTTGGGACATAGTTTTATTTCTCGTTTTAACCGATACTCGTTATATCCGAGGTTGGCATTTCCCAAGGTGACTCGTGATCGTTTTTTCTTTACATTTCAAATAACGTTTTTAAACAAGTGGTATTAAAGAAATATAATATATTTAAACTTTTTGTTTAAAAGTAACATACTTACGGCGTATTCGTGTAAATGACAATGTATTAATTACACGTACAGTCTTAAGCACGTGCCACTTTCACTTCACGAAAGACAAAAACTGTATGATGGTTTTTTAAATTAATTCTTTGGTAAGTTTTAATAACGTCAATCAGTTTTTGTTAAATAATAAATGTGGAATATTCGATGTCTGTTTTCTGCATGAAGATTTGTAAAGTCGTTACCGGGTCTAACGCATCTTTTGTAGTAAATTTTGTAGTAAATTCTCGAGTTTTTGCCGACACACCGAAATCATCCCCACCATTAATGTTTCTGTCTCGTCATGAATCTACCAGTCAAAAGAGTGTTTATTTGGGCTTTAGGGATACAACCAGGGGGTCCCAAGTAGTCGGCTTAGCTCAGGGGTTTTCATCTCTCTTGATTTTGATCACAAAAACTTAGAAACACCAGGATTAAATAGAAAACTTTCGCAGGTATTTCAAAACAAGCGTTAGAAACTATAACTCATAACTATGTAGCTCACCTTAACTTTGTATTTTCTAAACATTCCACAATGATTTAGAAGTGAAATGTGGGTCATCATGTCTCTTAAGCTTGTCTTTAAAGTTGGCATTAAACGAGTACCAGGGCAGTATGGGAGACCATACTATAGAGCCCTTATTTTCTGGTCTCAACTCTTTGTGCTGTAGGTATACCACCAGGTGGTCCCCAGGAATTGGGCTCATTCCGGGGGTTAAAATTGTGTTGATGATGATCATAACAACTTAGAAACACTGGGATTAAGTAGAAGACCGTCGCAGGTAGTGATTTTTTTCTCTTAAAAGTTGTTTTTTTTTTTTAGGAAATGCAGCACCTTTGATATAGATCCGCCATGGATCAGAAAATTTATTAGAGTTGACGATGTGTGCTGATCTCGCTATTGCTGAAGCTGAAGAAAGAAAAAATTATAATTAGCATATTATATGAAAATACTTCATGAGTCATGAGCACTGAAAGAAAGATGGTCATATATCTAAAGCCCTCTCCCTGTCTCGTACGTGCTTCCCCGTTTTCTCTCTTTTTTTACCGTGATATCTCGTCTTTTTTCTCTCATTTTTCCCTCTCTCTTTTTTTACCGTTTTCCTTTTCTCATCGATGAATGGCATCTCAGACTTAACACATAGGTCGTTTGTTGTTTTGTAGTTTTGAGCGATATTTATCAGGTATCTTAATCAGCATTTCTTTAACAAAAAAGCTCTAATGCAACTGGTGGCACACGACCAGTTTGCGGCTTACAATTTATTGCATTGGCAGGTACCTTAGAATCACTTTCTGTTGAAACCATCTGCTTTCCTCAACGAAGAACATTTTTCTTATAGATCGGATTCTTTGTCGATAGTTTCTCAGTGAAAAAATCATCACCAAAGTTTACCAGGTATAGAAGTAGAAATATGTTGGATCACGCAAAAAGGTTTTGTGTTTTTCAAATTTCCCCAACACTATTTTCTTTAGCCGATGTAATAGATAAAATTATTTCATCAAGAATCTTGAATAAAAACATGTCTCTTCGTCCAAATGGATGATTCTGTTTGAAACACGTATTCTGCCATAATTAAAGTAAAACGAGTTGAGGGGTGGAATAAGTATTGTCTATAGATCTTCTCATCTGATACAGCTTTTCTTATGAAACAATGTAGCATTGTACAGGCATACAGACACTACACAACGGCCACTGTCGTTCGGTGTAGAAGGATAATTGGACGAAGCTGTATCCTTAATTATCGATTCATCGCAATTCATTTGCTTTCCTGTGTGAAGAAAAAGTTGAATTCTTAGGAAACGAAACATCTTAAATAAAATTTCATCATTAAATCATCCGAGCCGATCAAGATAGACGATGCATATGTTTTTCAATGACAATACAATATACAGTGTCGATTGTGTTCGTTGATGAGTATCAAAACATGGTTTTGTCCATACATGTGTACCTATAATTTGTGATTTGGTAAATAAATATTATAATAGCGAATATTGTTGTAAAAGCTACAAGTAGTATCCCATACGCCTTTTAAATTACTTTATCATGTCTTATATATTATCATACCTTTTCATATTACTTTATACAATGCGTTAACATTTTCCATGTTTAATAAGACTACACTTTAGATAACAATTATTTTCATAAATAAATAAATACGACTGTATGAACACTTATCAATATTGATTTGATTTTTATTTACCACAGACGCATTTATAACTTTAAACAAGGTGAGCTTTACCGCCTCCGAAGTTTTCGTTGCTCCTACAAAGTATTAAGTTATTAATGTTCTTGATATTAATTAAAGTATGCCAATGTGAAGTAAAATATAATTTTCTGTTCGAGTGCTCTCAGTACTGTGGTGAGTTTCCTTAATGGCTTTTAGCTTCTACGGGCTCCATGGCTGCTTGCTTTAGTCTGGTAGGACTAGCTGGCCACCAGGTCAAAAATATTACACCTACAATAACAACTTAAAACTAGACACGATCTCGTTGCAAGCAACGAGTGGGTCTTCCGTCCGATTTTTGATTAGATTAGATTAAACTTATCACTTCAAAGATAAAATCGTAGATCTAAGCGAAAAATAGTATAAAAAAATTTGCGACAATCGAGGCTTGAACCCGGGTCACCTGAGCCATGTCCACGACTCTATCGACTGAGCTACTCAGACTCTCGCTTCAGAACTTTGACGCTTAATTTGTCGAGAATGCCTGAATTACCTGAAAGCACCTTGTTGCGAGCAACAAGTGGGTCTTGCGTTTGATTTTGAATTGATAGGGTTTTGGTACGATTTACTATCATATTCACTTCCTTTTAAACTAATTTTTCAACCTACACTGCGAAATGCAGATTTCCGGAAAACGTCATTTTTAAACTTCAATATCTCTGCAATGAGTTGTCCGATTTTAAAACGGTTTTTAGTTTATTTGTATTCAGTACAAAAATGTCAACAAAACGCATACTGGTACTGTACCAGTTATCGGCTAAGACCAGTTATCGGCTAAACTGAGAGTTCGGGTTTATAGGACGGGACAATCCAAGATTTTTTAATTCAGTCGTCTTTTTCGAATAAAGAAAAGTAGGTTTGCTTGAAAACTTTCTTGAATATGTTTTTAACATGAGCTTAAACGATCATTGTTTACCGCTGATTTTACATCTTTGCACTTTCAGCATTGGGGAAAATGACGTAATAAGTTAAAAATAGAATACCTCTTTGTGATAGGTTATTATATCCCTTCTTTGATTTGACATATAATATCAATACATATAACATGTATAAACAAAAGGAATTCATTCATTTCCGAGAGATTCGTAGCAGAATTGAACGCCCGATTGCACAATTATGTATTGAATACGGGTACGATTTGGTGAATTACCGTATGATAATAAACGAATAATTTTATGAGTTTTGTTTATAATGTATCACAACCCCGACTACTCTAGTCTGACCCCACAAGGGACATAATTCAAATTTCATTTAGCAGAGTATAAAATCAACATGTACAGGGATTTTACTATGTTATTATCACGAAGCCGATAACTGGTACAGTAGGTCGTAAAAACTCGGCAAACTCGGGGCCTGATAAAAATCACAAAACAAGATGTTTGCGATTCTAAAAAATGATATAAACTAACAGATTGATAAATAAGGAGTTCATTATAATTTAAAGTATAGCAAGTTTTATCCAAAAATATAAAGAAATAAGAAAATACGAAAAGAAAACATTAAATTTTAGCCGATAACTGGTACAGTGCCAGTATGCTTTCAAATTCCAAAAATCGAAATATTAGAATCACTTCCGGTGACGACCGGAAGTGACGGACGACCTGCTCATATCAAAATTTGATAAGTTTAAAACATATTCTGATGGAAAAAAAATTGTAGATTATTTGATTTGAAATATTTTTAAAACACAATTTTCCAAAAATGCTGTTTGAGCGGACCGGAAGTGACGGACGATCGTAGTTTTACCTGATCGGCCCTAGAAATTCAAAAATCTATCATTCCTGAAACTTTCAATTTTCTATCTTTAATCGTTTTTGCGAAAAAGGGAGGACAGGATCACTTTTTACAAAAAGAAAAACGAATATAACGGCCGACCGGAAGTGACGTCATCAACAAAAATGTACATGATAAAAGACCTTGATATTTTGTATTATTCGTGAAATTTTCATAAAAATGCATTGTAGCATATTTGAGATATTTGAGTTTTAAGAAAAATGTTAAGAAAAAAAAGAATAACTAGACACGATCTCGTTGCGAGCAACGAATGGGTCTTCCGTCCGATTTTTGAATAGATTAGATTAAACTTATCACTTCAAAGATAAAATCGTAAATCTAAGCGAAAAATAGTAAAAAAAAATTGCGGCAATCGGGGCTAGAACTCGGGTCACCTGGGCCATGTCCATGACTCTATAGACTGAGCTACTCAGACTCTCGCTACACCTTAACGCTTAATTTCTCGAGAATGCCTGAATTACCTGAAAGCACCTTTGATTTTGAATTGATAGGGTTCAATTAAACTGTTGACATTTCGTACGATTTACTATCAAATTAACTTCCTTTTAAACTAATTTTTCAACCTACACTGCGAAATGCAGATTTCCGGAAAACGTCATTTTTAAACTTCAATATCTCTGCAATGCGTTGTCCGATTTTAAAACGGTTTTCAGTTTTGTATTCAGTACAAAAATGTCAACAAAACGCATATGCTTTCAAATTCCAAAAATCGAAATATTACAATCACGTCCGGTGACGACCGGAAGTGACGGACGACCTGCTCATATTAAAATTTGATAAGTTTAAAACATATTCTGATGGAAAAAAATTGTAGATTATTTGATTTAAAAAAATTTTAAAATACAATTTTCCAAAAATGCTGTTTGAGCGGACCGGAAGTGACGGACGATCGTTGTTTTACCTGATCGGCCTTAGAAATTCAAAAATCTATCATTCCTGAAACTTTCAATTTTCTATCTTTAATCGTTTTTGCGAAAAAGGGAGGACAGGATCACTTTTTACAAAAAGAAAAACGAATATAACGGCCGACCGGAAGTGACGTCATCAACAAAAATGTACATGATAAAAGACCTTGATATTTTGTATTATTCTTGAAATTTTCATAAAAATCCATTGTAGCATATTTGAGATATTTGAGTTTTAAGAAAAATGTTAAGAAAAAAAAGAATAATAATAGTGAAAAATAGAGAAAAAGAAACCTAACAAAAACAATAGGGTCTTCCGTTGGAAACGGAAGACCCTAATAATAGTGAAAAATAGAGAAAAAGAAACCTAACAAAAACAATAGGGTCTTCCGTTGGATTAATAATGACATTTATTAATGGCAATAATGGCCCCATGCCATTTCGACCTTTGTTTGAGAGGCATGGGGTCTGGAAAACACACGAACAACGCTTCTTCAACCTTTCTCTATATCTTGTTACCACGTTGGGATGGCAACACAAATGCAGAACACGCAGTTCTGATTTCAATGATCCTGATACGGTATGGCTCTGTGTATTTTCTTCAAGTAGCACTGTCTCTTACTTATTCCCTTGCGCAGAATCTTATAAAGAAAGCTTGATCTGGCTTTTCTTATCCAGAGCTAACACTTCACTTAATTAAAAAAAACCCAATAGAAATGAACAAATGTTAAGTAAAACAAATATTATCAAGGGGGTCAACATAGACTAGAAAAAACGACAAACTACTTTCTAATGTCGATTTATTATGCAATTTGTCGACCCCCAATTATAAAATATATTTTCCCAGAAGGGCGTATCATTACTGGTATGTAAGTGATAATAAATAAGAGAGGTAAAATGCTGACATTTCCAATGTAAGACAAATTGACTAGATTAAATCTTTAGCAATACATAATCGTGAGTTTAACCAACCAGTGTCCTTAATTTAGAACTATTTGCTGGTTGAGGAAGGCTACGTTTCTCAGTTGCCACTGGCTGCCGAGTGTTATTTTTTTCGCTGCTTGGCCTGATTCTTTTTATAGAGCTTTGCTAAAGCTTTTTTTTTAACTAACGCCCACGTTTGTTTATCTGAAATCAGAGTCGGCATAGAAGTAATTATTCTGCCTGAAAATGTTTATCATTAAATCATCATTGTCTGATTCTGCAACCACATCTACCTCTTTTCTTTCTTTTTTATTTCCTTTTCGTCTGCTCAAGAGACATCAGTCTCGCTGTAGAATTGGTATAGTTTTACTTTTACAAAACATGCACAGTTGCTGTAAATTGCATTTAAAAATGGTAAACCAGTGTATAAGATATATAGTACAGTCAGTTCAAACATATCTTTTATAACTTACACCATAGCATTTAAATCTCGCACCATATCCTTTAAATCTCATAGCATACAACAAAATTTCAACTCGGTTTTTTGTGATCGGTTTCGGCCGATCACTGTTGTGTCCATATGAGGCATCCGGCAAATGCTTCCACGTGCGCACACATTCCGCTTGCATAAGTAGTTCTTATAAAAACTTGAAGCTTTGGTTTAGTATTTATATAACATTTTACTCAGTTTTATTTCAATCCATTTACCTTAAGAGATGCAAACATACATTAAATACAGTTCGACCTGTTAATTCAAGAATGCACATATTGTCTCACGCGTAAGAATTTCGATCGAAAGATTTATTCAGTAATGCAGTTAACCTCGATAAACTGACCTCGATCATAAGAAGATGCTCCATGAAATGACCTCGATCTATTGATGTTGCATAATAGTAGCTAGGAAGACGGCTTGATTTATAAACAAGGTTACGTTATAATGCGTTATGATGGCATTCAATGTTTTTCAGTCGCATTAAATTATTTTAATACAACTCTTTCTTTGTATACGTGTTAAGGCTCTTCGAAGAGCCTTACTCGGTATTCTGAAGAAGAAGATATATTAACATTTAATAATTACGTCAAAAATATAAAACTAGACAAGGAGTTTACGAACGGCTTTCCCCAAATTTATTTCAAAATTAAATTTGTTGACGGTTTATAACGATGAAATTATGGTGTACAAATTCAAAATATTCTATATTTTGTAAAAAATACAGTACTTTTTAAATTATTTTACATCAAACTGATCATGTTGATTGCTTCTAGCTATCTATATATCCTTATTGCCGATCATTCCTTTAAAAGGAATACTTGTTTCAAGCTGACATGAATTTATAAAAGCATTGTGACGCCAAATTAGTTTCGATCGCTCCTCAACTGCCGCTGGTTTATATATATATATATATATATATATATATATATATATATATATATATATATATATATATATAAATATATATATATAAAATTTGAAAAATGAAAGACAACACAGAGTAAAACGTTAGCGCTTTCATTCAATCTTCAGACGTTTTTAAAATAACAATTACGTTACTTGGTGACGTCTACAATACGATGACGTCATAGTTAAAGTTAACGTAGTAGAGGGATAATGCCGCGTAATCTATAGGGTAATTCAATGAAATATATACGCAATACATAAAAAAGTTAAATTATAGCAGTCTGTTGAGGCAAGGTTTTAAAGTTTGAATAAAATGTTTTTCTTTTTCTCTTTTTTCCGTTGCACTCTCTGTAAAAAGTTTATAAAAAGGAAACACTTTAAATTGCCCGCCTCCGCATACATCGATGTGCTCGCTGAGTTTTATTTTCCGGTACTCTGGGTCTTTAATTTGCTGTTTATGCACCCGGATTCTTGTTCTTAATGTTGTCCCTGTTTCGCCGATATAAAATTTGTTGCAACCATCACATATAATGGTATATATTAAATTTTTGGATTGACATGACATGTCCGAATTTATGCAGAACTGTTTTCCTCTGAAGTCAACTGAGCTGCCTTGTTTTAAAAAACAAGGCAGCTCAGTTGACTTCAGAGGAAAACAATAACGTTTTACTCTGTGTTGTCTTTCATTTTTCAAATTTTCTATATATAAAACCGGACACTGCGATATTTTTTGGATTTAACTATATATATATATATATATATATATATATATATATATATATATATATATATATATATATATATATATTCACATATATATACACACACACTGGTCAAGAAAGTTAGGTTAGATCGAGGCATTCAGATTGCACGGACTTCTAAATGCATGAACTGTAGTAAAATTAAATGAAGAAAACTTCAATCAATAAAGCACAAAATATATTTATTCTTTGAAAGAATTTCCAAGGTTTTTGTATTATTTTTCAGAGACAGTGCTGCCTTATTTCGCATGCACATCGAACACGTAAATCCAAGAAAGTAACAACATATTATTGTTTCCATCGGTTTCTAAAAAACACACCGTTTAAAATCCATGCAGGTCATTGTCATTGTTCGATCTGTCACTGTGATAGGTTTGCATATGTGCGATGTTATGACACAAGAGAATGTCTTACAATGATTATTTTTGGAACATTTGTGCCTTGATTTCAGTCTGTCTTGGTTCGTCGTTGGATTGAATATTCCTTTCCAGTGCAGTGGTTGTCCTATATTATTTTTGTTCAAATCGTGTCAAGTCTTCTTCTAATGTAACGTGTTTGGGTGAATGAGATACCTAAATGCGATGAAGCAATAAAAGTGCCATCGGTCTTATATTGGGGTGTGTAGCGTTGAGCAGAACAATAGAAATCGACAACTAATATGGCAGTAGTCGGAGATAAAAGGGAAATAATACGTATTATGAATTCATGTCAGCTTTAATAAATTTTTTTAAAAGAATAAATGTTTACTTTACAGATGGTGGTAAACTTTGATTTGTTATTGTTTTACTTTAAAATATTTGAAACTCTTCTGTATACAGATGTGAATTAAAATCTAAAAAAGTATAAAATTGTTAAAATTATGCATGAACCGACTGTATGTTCTCAGCTTCACGGTTGTTTCTTCACCTACAGTAAACAGACTAGTGTGCAAACGAAAGAAACAAATAACATATATCATGATTATTATATATACTATATATGCATTATATTTAAAGAGTTAACCTAAGTATTAATTAGAAAACCGCTCTACGGGTATTCTATATTGATCAGTCTGTCCGTCCGTTCTTCATTCGTCTGTCTCTCCCCTTGATGCAATGTGGATCATATTTTACCTACACAGCTCTTTAGGTAAACGGTGTACATAGACCTTGAACCAATTTTCTAGATCTAAGGTTAAGGTCATAGCAGAATAAACTGTAAAATCCTTGTCCGGATCATATATCCTTTACCCTTCCTCTAATGTGGCTTATTCTTCACCCACAGAGTGCCATTGGTTATGGGTGTGCAATGACATTGAATGACGTTTATAGGTCAAGGTCAGAGCAGATCATGCAACTTAACAGAGCTTCGGATAAAGAGTGTAGCGAACATAAACTTGCACATACTAAACCCAGAGAAAGCCTATTGGGAAGGGATAATGAAATTGACTTACAGTTCTATGCCAACCCAAACATTTCTAAGTCAAAGGTCAATGTCAAGGCAAAATCATCTGAAAGGTTTATTTATTTTCCATTATTTAAGCGGGCCCTTTGAGATGGTCAACATCTCAATGATGTCTAGTTTTCTAATGTTTTAGCATTTAAAATGCTAGCCTTTTATTACAGTCCATCGCGTTAAGTTTTAAAATACGTGGTTGATTAATACGAGCGACCATGGCGAAAGCAAGTCTGATCCCCGCACATCATGCATGCGAAAGAAGTGAAGAAATATTCCTACAGCGCAATTCAAATAACGTAAGATTTGCTTGTGCCAATTGCTTCCACGGAGCGTGGTGACTGTTGTGCATGTAAAATAGCCACCAAGTGAACGGGAACAGAACGTCGTTCTTAAACTATAATACATACAAATCTTTTCAATTTATTCAAAATTTTATTTTCAAATCGATAAGAAATATATTAAAATTAAATCGCACCACTAGACATATTGGAATTGATTAAGGAAACTGAATACAATAATTTGAAATAAAACAGTTATGTTAAGGTAGGTCCCTACTCAGACGCGTCATCAATTTAGTGGATATAATAAGCTTTAAAATCGAAAACGATAACTGTTCGGATTTACCGTTTTTGGTTCTAATTTTTCATTGCGCTCGCCATTTCCGATTATGTACAATCACAACGATGTTTGGCGCCGAGACATACAAGGGCAAATTTGTTAGAAGTTCTTTGTTAAAGCAAATTGAAGGTTTAAAAAAAGGAAGATTGAATCGCGCAACGAAAGAAAAAGAAAAGTCATCACCATCACCAAGTCAAGGACTGAAAATTTGTCTTAGATACTTTTAAATTTTGGTTGTAATTTTAATATAAATAAATTCTGATTAATAGGTATGGTTAATGGAGGATATGGTGAAACCCATGTAAATACCCTCCTGGCTGCCTTGAATATACCATGTGTGTCGCAGAAAACTTAAAGAATAGAGAGAGGGAGGTTGGACAGCAAGTTGGAGAAATGGCAGAAGAAACATGCCCAAAAAGTCTGCAAGAGGAAATAAGATTGTATTATATTATTAATTTTTTTTTACCACAAAAATGTATACTTTCATGTAGTTTATTCAGAACTTGAATTTTAAAATTAAAATTCAAAATACTATTAATTTAGGAGTGAAGAGAGTCAGCCAGCTTTGATGGTGCCTGGCAAAAACGGGGTACTGGACGAGCCTATAATAGTCTTACCGGTGAGTTCTGCATCATGCATGAAGATATATGAATATAATTTATGGTATATAAATACAATAATGTTTATCTTGTTCAAAGTGTTCTTGTGAGTGATGTACATTGCTTATGTTTGATTCATATGTAGGGCATGCATCTCTGTTTGGAGAAAAGTCAAAGAAAATCATAAGTTTCTCTGTAAAAGGGAAAAAATGCAGGATATGTGCTGCTGCCAAATCCAAAGGTAATCCTCCCCGTGTACATCAGTGCTGTAAAAATTGGACCGGATCAGCGAAAGCAATGGAGCCGGCCATGGCATGTGAGATGCTCGAGAAGGTAGAGACGTCAGGGGGAAAGGTAATTGCAAAATATTTCTATCAATTTATTAAAAGCAGACATAAAATAAACATAATGAAAACACAGAATTTTATTTTACAGTTTTATTAACATTTTGCTTAATGTGTAGGGCATATTACATTTCTTTTTAGGTAGATACTTTGATAATGGACAATGACTCTACAACAATTGCCAGAGTAAAGGCTCATGTCAATCCAAACATATCCAAACGTTCCGATAGTAATCACACTAAGAAGGGATTCACTGGTGCCTTGGTGGAGCTAAGTAGTGCCCACAAAGTTTTAAGAAATGTCAAAGTCAGGGGGCACATGGAACTATGCTTCATGTACTGCATTCAGCAGAATAAGGACAACCCTTCTCAGATTGAGACTGATCTTAGAAATATTGTTCCTCACTTATATGGTTAGAGAATTTTACTACAAATGTGACTTTTATACATTGATTAATTTCTTTCATTAAAATTCTTAACAATTCTACAATTTATGTATTTTTTATAGGAGAGCATCAGCTGACTTGTGGTCAATGGTGCAAAAGTCAAAAAACAGGTTACAAACCCAAACATCTGCCATATGGTAAACCTTTGTCCTGTACTGTTCTTCGTACTGCTTAAGAGGACATGTTTGAGAAGTATTCAAAGAAAGCCAGTGAACTCTCACACATAGGATCCACACAGCTAAATGAGAATTTCAACTTAATGGTCTCCAGTAAAGCACCAAAGCGGTTGTAAGTAAACTTTGTCAGTTTTTATTGTCCCCCGCCGCAACGCGGAGCGGGGACATAGAAATGCTGGGCGTCCATCCGTGCGTCCGTGTGTCCGTCCGTCACACTTTTTTGTAAGCGCTCTCATGCCTACAAATTATGACAGATTTTCATTAAATTTATACCAAATGTTTACACCACTATTACCTTCGTCAAGTTCGAAAATCAGCGTTGGTCGATACTTTTTGTTGGAGTTATGGGACTTTGACCACAATAATGACTCCGTTTTATCCAAAAATTGACCTTGTAAGCGCTCTCATGCCTACAAATTTTGACGGATATACATGAAATTTATACCAAATGTTTATACTACTATTACCTTTGTCAAGTTCGAAAATCAGCATTGGTCGATACTTGTTGTTGGAGTTATGGGACTTTGACCACAATAATGACTCCGTTTTATTAAAAAATTGACCTTGTAAGCGCTCTCATGCCTACAAATTTTGACGGATTTACATGAAATTAATACCAAATGTTTATACCACTAATACCTTGGTCAAGTTCCTAAATCAGCCTTGGTCGATACTAGTATACTGCTTGACCGGCGGGGGACCCAGGAATTCTATTCTTGTTTACTTAGTGAACAAGTCTAACTATTAATATTCTTGAGATTTCTGATTTTTCAATTTAAAAATCTGACTTGAAAAGTTGCTTGGGTATGATGTACATGCAGTATCATAATTCATAATACAGATATTTTGGAGGCTCAGAGAGCTTGCACTCACGTGTTTCGGCAACTGTGTGCCAAAAGAATGATGGTTATAGTTATGTAACAGAGGTAGAAACATGTTTGTAGTTGAAGTTGAATTCTTTTTATTATTGTTACCTTTTTTTTTAACATTTATGTTGTTTTGTTATACATTTTTATTTGCATATTTATGTTGATATGTTTTTCCATATTTTCTTTGCATTCCTATTAAATTTCTTTTTTCAGTTTGACTAACATTGCTAATTTGATTGATACATGTATTTGCATCTATCAAAATAATGTGTTTGTGATGATTTGTAAATAAAAATACTTTCTTCAAACAGCTTAATAAGAAGTTGGCTCTCTCACCGGGACTCTTCACAATGAATGAAGATATAAAGTAGGGAAAGCAAGGACTTTTTTATTTGTAGTGTATGAAGGTACCTGGACCGGGGGGTAAAACAGTCATTAATATATACATGTATAAGCATTCATGACAAAATACCAGCTACTTGCAGCTGCAGCCAATCATAAAACGGAGCTTCTCACCGAGTTTTCGTAATGAGATTTGCCAAAGGTTTATGGGGAGCGAAGTGGACCGATAACCCTTGGCTAGCGAAGATAAACCCACAGGCATTCGTAACTTTACAAAATAATTTTATTCAACTTGTGTTAACTTTACCAAATCAATATAACATTAACTGCATGTTTGCATTATAAAATGAACAGATGTGTTATAGAGATAAGAAAGAATAATGCTCTAAACCTGTCTTCACAGAAAAATCAAAGCCTCGTTTCATTTGTAGCAATTTATTATATTGTTTCGTTTTCTCACTTTTTGTGATTTGAAATCTCGGATAATTAATAAGTGGTATAAATAGGACCACCTGTAAATTATATCCCATCGCCGAACAACATTTAACCAATGAAATGAAATAAATGTTGATATTCACATCATGTATTTCTACCAATCACAAAGGAGAGAAAGTGTACAACACGGGTACTGTATTTCAAGGTATCACACCGGTAAACGACCAATTAAAAACGAACTTATAGTTCTTTATACAATGTGTAACATCTGATCGGGTTTGGGGTTCTGATAATTTTTATATCATACGCGTGTTATCTTTGGTGCTAATGGTATTGTGCGAAGATAGCCCGGATGACACTAGTATTTATAAGAGCGCTAGCACACTCGAGAGAAGAGGCGATTCTCTGTTCGACTGTCAAAGGAGTAGGTACATGTACGTTAATACGACTGCACAGTGTTCGTATTGGGTTAATCTTTAAATCGAGCGTTAATATTTCATCATATTTTATTAACGAAGTGTAGCTGGCTGCAGCTTGTGTCGGTGCAGGGATCTAGCCCTGTACATATGATATAGGCATATAGCCTTACCAGGACAGATCTCAAGGCTGACCTGTGCCTCGGATAGAGCCCCGGGTTATAACCCACAGATCATCAAGCCCCATCCTTTTTTTTATTTTGTGAATTATTTGTTTTGTATGCTCAAGAATAGGTCATCCTTACAACTATATCTGTATATATTGACTCGTAATTTTTGTAGTTTCATGCCGGTATTCATATATGATTATTAAATTAACACATTCCCCAGACTGGTCTCAATCACCGAACCCAAACACGTTACAAATGTATTATATTTCGGAATCTTTTTTTTCCATTTTCCTTTGCCCAGCTTTATAAATAGTAATACTACTGAGAAGGATATGCAATGTTTTTAGATCACCTGAGCTGAAAGCTCAAATGAACTTTTCTGATCACATTTTGTCCGTCGTCCGTCTGTCATTTTGACATTTTGAACTTTTTCTCTAAAACCACTTGTCCATTTTCAACCAAAATTAGCACAAAGCATTCCTATAGAAAGGCGAATATATATTGCAGAAATGAAACGCCAGTTTTTATTCAAAGCGAAGAAAACCTCGAAACTGCAAAACCAGAGGCCACATAGCTTACCTGAGCAACAATAGACATGATAAAATCAGCTTCATGGAGTCATAATATAAAATATCTATACAATGTGGTGCAATATTTTTAGATCCTGTATAAATAAAAATTCAACCCACCCCTCCCCCCCCCCCCCCTTCTGGATATCTTATGATTATAATAGGGTCCCTTTTCTAACAGAATGATTTTATACTCATATCACATATTGAGCATTGGAGTTCTCAAAGAGATCCTAAACAATTGTTTACATACGGGATATAAACCTACATTAAACTATGAAACCTGTGAGGCACAAAAATCGTCATTTGCAACCTCCGCAAAGAAAATGAACGGAAACTGGCAACTGCAAATAAGTGGAATTTTTTTTAAGTCCGAGGGGCATAACGCTGTCAAAAATTGAATGATCGTACCCAAAATCAAACTTTACATAAGATATTATCATGATAAATCTGTTAATCAAAGGACTATATTAAGTATAGTCAATTATTTGCCCCCAGTTATAACCAATTTTTAAATAGTCTCGTTACGAATAAAACTTAAAAATCATAGGACAGAGGATGCCTTTCACTTTAACTTTGGTTTTAGTCATCATTTCTCATTCGCTGTTTATCTATGACGTCACCTAAATGACCCAATTCCCGCAATTTTGCAAACAAATGAAAATATTGCCTTTTTTTTATATTTTGCATTCGGAGGAATAGAGAGCAGGTCTGCTCAAGAGCGATTTCAAGAGCACATATGGTTTTGTTCACACAAGTATACACATCGTACTAGAAACTGATACGTAAGCAAGCCTGCGTTCGATGTTTTCTAGTCGAAAAACCATTGAAAAACACTCATATTTTGCTACAAAACATCAATTTATCAAAAAGGCCAATCTTCATGACGTAATTTCTACATTATGACGTCCCTGTGGTGATAACCTTTTACACACTTGTTTTCAAAATGATTTCAACAATCTTGCCCCATATTTTTAAATTTGGGGGGCGAAAAATGCATAATATCGCACATAGTCCTTTCATCTCAATACGTGCAACCTCTGCAAAGAAAATGAACGGAAACTGCAAATAAGCGTAATTTTAATAAGCCCAAGGGGCATAACTGTCGAAAATTGCTTGATCGTACCCTAAATCAAAAAACACTAACTGCAAATTATAAAATACTTTTGTGATTTAGATATATATATATATATATATATATATATATATATATATATATATATATATATTATAAATCAGTATACCAAATATCATCTCAATACGTACAACCTCTGCGACGAAAATGAACAGAAACTATTGGTAGACTCGCCGATAGACAGACAAACGAACCACAACAAAGCAATATGCACTTCCTACTTTGAAAGGGGGGGGGGGGGGCATAATTAGGGAGTTCAGTTGCGAAAAATTACAACCAATCATAACACTTTCAAAAGCCTTTACAAAAAGACAAGATTCTTCAAATATAACCACCATTTATAGATAGAAAAACAGTTTTGTTTTTTTTATTTTGAAAATTTAAGACTTCTGAATATGTATCTTTTTGGATAGATTAATATTGTTTTATTCTATTTCTGCAGATGAGTTCCATTCGTTTATTTAGAGCATAATTTTTTCTTGCATATTTCTGATAATCGGAATTTGGGGTATTTCTTGCAAAAGTCACATAGAGCATCTCCCAGTGTTGTAGGTTTTTTCCTAGAGTCGGAACCTGAATAAGAAAAAAAAATATGAAGCAACTGTTACATGTATGTGAATTTGAAAAGTGTATTCCTCCGGATGATGCATAAACCTTTCCAACCTGATTTAGTAGCTGACGTTTTGCCTTTTAGAATCTTTGCACAGTAAGTTTTACATTCTAAGGGTTTTTCTGACGTAAACCTTTGACAAATTTGACACAGATCTTGGCGTTCTTCAGTAGATATCATTGGAAGTGCATTCCTGGGCGATGCAATACTATCTAGTGAACGAGACGGTTGTTGACGCCCCAAAACCAAATGGTCTGTAAATGGGTTCTCTAAAAAAACAAAAACACCGCTTTAATATTTTCTTGGTTAAAGCTGACATGAATTCATAAATACGCAGTATTTCCCTTTTATCTCCGACTACCGCCATATTAGTTGTCGATTTCTATTGTTCTGCTCATCGCTACACACCCCCTATATAAGGCCGAGAGCACTATTCATGCTTCACCGCATTCAGGTATTTCATCACCCAAACACGTTACCTTGGACGAAAAGACGTGTACAACAAAAAAAAAATATGACAACCATTGCACTGATAAGGAATATATCCAATGAACGACGAAACATGACAGACTGAAATCAAGGCACATAAACATAAAAAATCCTCGATATTTGTAGACCCTTTTCCTGTTTATCTTATAGCATCGCACATGCGCAACCACACACTGTGGGTAATCGAGCAATGTCAAAGATCGCATGGAAACGGAGCGTTTTTATATAACCGATGGATAAGAGTCGCTGTTACGTTGTTACTTTCTTGGAATTACTATCATTTAGCTACTGGGTTGGATGTAGTGCCGCCGGGGTTTCAAAAAGATGCAGACGTTATGCACTCTGTATCGACGACACACGTGTTCGATGTGCATGTGAAAGTAAGACAGCAGCACTATCTGTGCAAAATAATACGGATACTAGAGTACCTTGAAAATTCTTTCAAAGAATAAATATATTTTGTATTTTATTGATTGTTGTTTCCTTTATTCTTTATTGCAAACATTTTACTGCAATGTGTATTGGATGCATTTAGAAGTCCGTGCAACCTGAATGCCTCGATCGGAAAGCAACCGACCGTAACTTTCTCGACCAGTATATGTACCCCAGTGGCAGTAGAGGAGCGATCGAAACTAATATGGCGACCAAAGGCTTTTATGAATTCACGTCAGCTTTAAAGTGTAAAACGAAATGAAATTTACTTCCGCTAAGTTTTCGATTACAAAACTAACCATTATTTTAAGAATGTATAAATATAATATATAACCTGAAATTTATCAAAATATATATCAAAATAAGGGCAGCGCTAAGCGGAGTATCCCCTGGCGACATTAGTTATTGTGTGTGGGATGCATTATTTAGGAATATACCGTTATGTAAATGAGGAGACAACATTCTACTAATCCTCCATTTCTACAAAAACTACTTTTTCTTAACCTGTACTAGATCTAAATCCAAATCAAAGTACTGAAGTACTGAAAGCCGGGCTCCATTGATGTGTCTTTATGCATATTGTGTAGTAAAGACTGAAAAAAGCTCTCTCTCGCTCTCTCTCTCTCTCTCTCTCATGATTTTAATGTCAGAGAGCGACCAAATTTTGTAAGCGGCTATAAACATAAAAATGTCTAGTAAAAAAAATGCATCAGTTGCTGCCTTGAATTTTCCAACAAGCGTTATAAATTCAATCCCCATTTCTTCAATGCACAGCAAAGTAGTTCGTGGAAATTCATGCGCATTGTATGTATCCAAAATGCATAGTCTTGTTTTTAAAACACGTAATTAATAAGAAAACATAAAAAGAAAGACAATTCTCTTGAAATAAAATAAAACAAAAAACAAAAAACAACACTTTTGACAAAACATGGCTCTTTGTGTAACTATTTGGTATAGCGGAAGCTTTTACTTCGACGCTGGTTGGTTTTTTGTTTACTTTTGAAGTTGTGCTATTTATAGTAACATTGGCGATTTGCCTGCCTACAACCAGGACTCTGCTTTCAGCAGAGCCCGGCTAAAAATATCAAGTTGTTGATTTGAACTGCTTATTTTCACTTTGTTTTCACAGAAGTGAAGCAGAAGTAGTTATTGTCAAGCCGTACATAAAATTTGTCGAAAACTGTGTTATTTTAACGATATATTTAAAAGTACTCAACTAATTGACTTGAAAATTAATTGGGTTTGTCCTTTACCATGCCGAATAAGTGTACGAAGTTTGATAAATATCCGTGCAAGGGTTTTCTTTAAACTTGCTTCCAAGCTATACACACACACATACACGCACAGCAGCGATGCTATATGTTGCGCGAGGGGAAAATAATGATGTTTAAAGAGGATGGGATACATATTTTGGAAACTCCACTCGGAACACACCCCTACATCCCTATTCATGTAAACAGTGTAACTTCTCCGGGAATTTATCGTGCTGCTTAAGACCTCGTGCTTGGGGTTGGATCTGATTTAATTATGAAGGTTTTTTTTTTTTAAAGATTTAGGTCACTTGAATTATTAGGTGACTTTTTACAATTGGTGTTCGTCTGTTACTATTTTTTTATGTGAAGTACTTCTATGGTAAGAGGAATCAAAATTTAGAAACTCGTGGCTTTACCGCCCGCGGGGCCTCTTTGGCGGGCCAAACAAAAACGCAAAAAGGCCAGATTTTTATATACAAGAATCTGAAATATCGTGGGGGAAAACTAAATGAATGGTAACAGTGTTTTAAACTCGTCAAAATATTAGCTAGACACTCAGGGCTGACAGCTAGTATAAGTTGCCAGTCCTGTTAAAATTCAACCAGCCCGGAGAAAAAAATTGACATTTGTTCATTTTTTTCATTTGCATGTAAAACATTAAAAAATCTGTTTTTCGATTTTCGTTTCGTCATAAAATTGTTGTCTCTTCCGAATCTCTTCAATGAGAAATGAATTGAAAAGTAAACAAGTTCATATTTTGTGGGATTTAAACAATTAAATGGTAGGATACTAACATTTTATGTTGATTTAGGGAATTAAAACGATCTTCAAAGTAAAAGGTCGAAGCGGGCAGTTGATTTAATTTATCGTATTACTATTAATAGAAGGAAGTTGGAGCAAATTTTACTGCAACTCTGTTTGTCGCACTGGTCTGAGATTAGGAAAAGACGTACGTTAAAAATTTTCAGCCTCGAGATATGTCGCTGAGATTATCCTATATTATTCCGTAGCATGTCTTGAGACTCTACCTCACCATCTTCACATGTCAAGCACAGTCTACGTGAATTAAACACTTGTCTTGACTGTTGTCAAAAGACTATACAAGGAAAGCGATAGTGTGATAAGAATCAGTTAGAAAATCTTCAAACTCCGATGCCGATACTATATATACTTGGCTCAAAAATATCCACGTCCAGTCAGGCACTCGTACAAACAAAATTGTTCGCCCGTGACAAAAGTTATGCGTCTCGGGCGGTTGGGCTGACGGTTATTTCAAACACTGAATTGGTAACCATTATGATTTCCATGAAGCCCTGTAACAAAATTGTGAAATTAATGACCACTAGGGTAAAGGGTACAGACCCTAGATTGGACCAGTGTAGCCTTTAGTAATCAAAGTAATGACGGGAATTGATTTTATTGATTATTTCTATGCTTAAATCAACGGTTTGTTATTTTGTTTGGCAAGTAGTTCCTTAGCTGTATATGAAAAATTGCGTATATTTTTCTAATATGAATTATCAGGCTTTTCCAAAAATAATTCCGAGCTCATGTATAGACGGGAAAACCCCACATGCATCATGCTGTGTAGTATTTAGGGATATAATTAACGCCATCAAACTCTATGATATGCATTTACACCAGCTAGTTATCGAAATATTTTTAAATGATTGTATCCAAGCAATATTGAACTCTGGCGTTGAAATATATACGACCACAAAAATATCTATAATGTTCATTTAAAATCGGACTGTTTTCAAGGTTTTTATAAATAAGTTTCAATGAAAAACTATACTTCTGGATACATTAGTTCGAATTTGTTATTTTTAAGTACTAAGTCTTGTCAGCGGTAGTACTTTTTGCTGAGGCCCAAACGATGTTCCACTTCCGGTTCGCCAGAGTAACTGCACAGGAAACTGAAACTCCCAAAACTGTATAAAACCATTAAAATCTTCGTCTGTACTCCAACGTTTATTTAAGAAAAACTGAATACATTGTCCATGAGGCCCTCTTGTTAGATTGTGAAACTCATGACCCTGTTACATGGGGCCAATATGGGTATATGGTAAAACGTTATTAAATATTAGAATTTTTTCGAATATATTTTTGAGGAAAACCAAATGCATGATTATGATTTCAACTAAATGCATGGTTATGATGCCCATGAAGTTCCACACCAGAATTGTGAAATTCAATGTCCGTGGGTTTGGTATTAAAACCCCAAGGCTTTGCCAATATGGCCACAGTCAAATTGTATTGATTTAAAAATATTTTCTTTACTATCCGAGTGTTGGGAGATTAAATCATGCATTGCAAAAATCATATTGTCCTGATTTTAAATTGTAAAAAGAAGATGTTTATAATGGGGGGGGGGGGGTATGGTCATAAACTGATCATTTATTTTTACTCGGGGTGATTGCTACGAGTCATACATTACAATTTTAAATTGGTAAATTGTCACTTGTCCATATTGAATTAAATCTGTATTCTATTTTAGGAAACTTACTCAAATATCATGAGCATTGTACACTTGAAGAAATAGGCTGAGTGTGTGTATTTTGCGTGCTTCTGCCCCTGGAGCTAAGGTATAGATAATCCGAGATTCCAACGACTCTCAAACCCCAACCCACCTCATTTTCATGAATTAGTGTTTTTGAAAATATCAAATAATAACAGCGGGGAGTCAGGGGTTAGGGTTTATACTTCAAAATGAAGGTTAAAATGTAAACAGGGGACTCAATGACAAGTCCATCTAAGGGCTATGGTGCTCGGTTGACCGTCAAGGCATGTGGACCTCTTGCTAATTCACTGCGTTGCACAGGACTTTAATGATCTTTTTGTCGTTTTGTGTTGACGGGGCTTTTGCCTAACACTTTTTTACAACAAGTAGGGCGTGCCCGCGTTGCGTTTACTTTAATTGGTTACCATTTTTTTTTTACGGTTTGAGCAAGTTAATATGGATTATGTGCATCGTGTCGCATGTATTTTTAAAAAAAAAATTGACTGCTTCTGCCAATTATGTTGTGTATTTATTCGTACATTTGCAGTAATTAACCTTGTCGACCTTAATTTTTAAATCGTCCATTAATCAAATATGCAGCTTTTCAGTTCTTGTCTGTTATTAATATTTCATTGTCCTATTCTGCCTACGCTTAAATGAAGTGAACTTAAATAATCTGAATAAACAAGTTATTTCAAATGGAGTGCTGTAGGTCTAGATGAAAATTAAAATACAAAAATAAGAAACAGAAATCTAAATCTACGTACATTTGTGTATTGAACTACAAGTATGCCATAGAAAGTTTCACATAAGAAAACAATATCATTGCTTTGTGGAAAAATCCACTACATACCACATTCTAATATACTATAAACTTTTATAACAAAAAAGTTCAGATGTAGTCGACCACATGTATATTAGGACAGAAGTAATGCATGATGTAATAATATTGCACAGACACCCCTTATTTTAAAACCGGCCCGATCGCTACATGTATGTACAAATTATTTGAATTTCTTAATAGACAACAATGATTGGGTATAGATGGTGAAAATTATTTAAAAAAATATAGAGAAGACAATACTGTTGATGATTAATTGGGCGTTAAAGGATAGGGGAAAACTTTAATGAAAATAATCGTGATTTGAATAACCTTACCTTGTTGAATTAGTGGTGGGGCAGTCCGAGAAGGTAAGGCAAACACAACTGATGGTACGAAAATAAAAATGAGAACGGATGTCGACATCTTCCTCTATTGTTGTTCATAAATAATGAACCCCACGTAATTTAAAATTATGTCATAATGACTGCTAAAAACCTATCACAGGTGAAATCATATGACTTCTGTATTTTGACAGCTGTAACAAGCAATGACAATGCAGGACTAAAAAGAAAGTGTTTGTCGATGTATTTTTTTTTTTATACAAGGTGGTATTAGATATTTCCTAGTACAGAATAATTAATTTTGTACTTTAGCAATCATTTATGAGACTATTAAGTACAAACAACTTTTCGTTTACTAGAGGCCACCTGAGATACAGGCATTTTAACCAAACTGTACCTTTACCAATATCACTAATCTAGTTGATGCATTTTCTTAACTCTTACAATGCATTTACTTTGATCGCTTTATGTTTCGTAAATTCCAGTACTATGTAAAAAAGACGATTGTTTTTAGTTTATCGAAAGTCACTTTATAACCACAGAGCCTACTTACCAGAACCCCTGATCCTTGGATAAATTTCACAATTTTTGTAACGGTTTCATTGTTTATTATGTGGCCATTAATTCGCAGTGCCCATAGAGATCAACTTGCTAAACTTTACTATGCACTAAATTGCCTAATACAATGTAGATGCTCTTTTATAAAGGAATATTCACAAAATTAATATTAGGTTGTCAGCTTAATAACTAGAAGTGGATAAGACGATTTTAAATGTAATAATTTTTATTCACTATAAGATCAAAAGAGTCCCGCCCGAACACCACATCCCCAATCGAACATTGTTGGGCCTCTCCGGCAGAGATCGGAAAAACACCTTAAAAATATAACATAACCGTCCAGGATACTCCTTATCTGTTGAGGTTGGAGCTTAGCTGCATTAAATTCAGGAATATACACTGAAATATTTACGTTTTCAACTGTCTTTGTCTGTGATAACATAATTAATCAATTTTGAACCTTAACACCCAATAACTTCATTAAACATGAGTGTCAAAAAATGGGCGTGTCTTATAGCATAACCGAAAAACGGTTTTAGTTGCGCTTCGTAGTAATACGTAGCATGTGCTGCATGAAAAAATAGTGGTTTAAAAACAAAAGCTTGTTTTAAAGTATACAAATTGGAAATATTATAAATAAATGTAACTAGAAAACTGACCAGTCAGGAAGGGCCCCGCTATGACAATTAATATAGAGAAGTGAAAAAAACTTTGAATTCCATCCTCTTTATATTAACAATGATGAAAAATAAATGCCCGGCATAAGATGTAAAGAACTGCAATATATATAAGGTGGTAAAAAAAAGAAATGAAAATTATAAGTAAGAACTGTATTTTTAAAATTTCAAGATAATTCCTGAATGTCCAAAAACTCAAAATAGTAACCTTGTATCTGCATAAAACAGGGATAACCTCATGTCTTGTAAAAAAAACTAAATGAAATGTGTATTTAAAAAAGATTTAAACAGGTGTTTTATAAAATGCAAGCCTTCAGTGAATGCAAATACATTGTATCACCCAGGGTTGACCTCAACTTCAAAACAAACATCAGTTGCAGACAAAGGTGTTCATTAATCTTCATATGACAGATAGAGATAAGCCTCTAAATTTTCTGCAGCAGGCAAGATAATTAATCCCAGGGGATTAATTGTTCTGCTCTCTCATCCTTTTCTTCTAAATTTACAATAAGATTTTTTTTTCAGAAATGACAGAATGGGGTTATTATCTGATTACCTGTTAAAATTAACAGCATAAAGGCAGAAAAAAATAAAATTAATAATTAAAAAATAAAATAGTGAAAAAGGATATCTTAATATATATTTTGATTTTAGAATTCAATAAAATTTCATAAATCATTGTGTACGGTATTTTAACCAAAATAAAGTATGAATATTATATATTTTAAATCCATATTTCTAAGAATGTACACAATACTATACATCATTCAAAATTAACCTTAACTTCAATACAAAGTTCATTTTGAAGACACAGGTAGTGCAGTAATTAATCTCAATGATTTTCTTCCTGTGGAAGGTTAATTAATCCCAAAGGACAAATATTGCACAGCCTTCCAAATACTGTATACAATGGTAACATTCTCAGCAGTTATCTCTCTTTGCCCATTATCATTATGCATAGTTAAGGAATTTACCCCACCACCCCAGCTCCAAACCAGAAGACATAGAGAACCAAACTTAGCATCAAAATATGTATCTCTGCCTACTGAACTACCATACCAAATTTGAACTTGATTGGGCAACCATGAAAAAAGTTATTAGAAAAAAAAGAAAATTTGTGGACAGAAGAGTGACAGACGGACGGACGGACGGACAGAAGGACGGACAGAGTGATTACTATAGGGCACCCGCAAATCCTTGCGGGGCCCTAATAAGAAATCGTTCTTTAAATTATGCATCGGAGAGAAAGAATATTCAAAATCAAGCTGTATATTCATATGACGCATCCTTATATCAAATCTGATTTGAATTTTTGCACCGGATGTTGATATAATGATCGGAAAGTGAGTGATGACAGAGAGACGGAACAAGGTAACACTACATTTATATGCCCCAGCCATTTCAAGCCGGGCCATAAGAAGGCAGTAAGAAAGCTGATAACACAGGATGAATCTGTGCCATTCAGTCAACTGAATGGTCTGAAAAGGTGCCTGAATGGCATATCACTGCCATTCAGTCACATTTCAGTTGACTGAATGGCACATATTCATTCTGTGTAACTTCCTTTACTCGCCAGACAATTCAGTTAAAGCCACAAGAAAAAGAACGACGGATGAGGCCAGAGAACACCTGCAGTCATAATAGAATTATTTATCAGAGCGTGTCATTTTACCCACCCATCTGAAGAAATTTTTTTTTAACGAATTTTAATTTGAAAGATAGTTCCTTAGGTAGACAGTTTCCAAATCCCTGCTAAAAGAACTGTTGAATCACATAACATTATTTTACATTGTACTATATTCCTACATTGGGAGGGAGGGGTTGTTTTGACTCAAAATATGGCTTTTTCAGATCCAAATGGTTCTGTTTGAAATAATTTAATATCATGCCTGTATATCTGTCATAAACTGTAACATCATCTTTTATTTCAAGGGTATTATTAAAATGTTTTCCTGTTTGTTATGATTAACCGAATATCACAACTTGAAAATTTTTGCCTTATCTGACACCTTTCGTCATTTTTTTTATATAATGCATGTAATTATATAAGAACACTCAGGATTGACTTAAAGTATTCCAAACCTAGTAACACAAAGAGTAATGGAAATAATGGAATTAGACTAATGCCCCGAACAATTTATTTTAAAAAAAAATTGAGTCAAGAAGGTACCTACATGCAATATTTACAATTTATTTCATTAATTGTTTAAGCATCAACTATACAACTATGTAAATTTGCATATTAAACAGATACCAAATTATCAGATATTTGAACATTTGGCTGTTGTCCATGGTTAGAAGTGCTGGCACATAACTTTTGTTGGCAAGTGGTTGGATCCATTCCTTTGAGAAAATAATTCTGACAAAATGCACATAAAGCATCGGTCATCTTTTCGTTAATAACATCTGTTGGCGGTGGAAATCCAGAAAATGATTCTAAATTGTACAAATACCAGAGTGCATATATATATATATATATATATATATATATATATATATATATATATATATATATATATATATATATATATATATATATAATATATATATATATAATTTGACACTCTAATATCTTTATGTTAAAAAAATGTGTAACATGTCAAATGAACGGACGTGAAATCCAAAAGTTTCATAAAATGCATCAACTTAACAAGCAGCTGTACTCAAACAATCTTATTATATTATCGCTCATATTTTATTACTTAATAAACTTAAAAATCATGTAGGTGATTTTTTTCATTCAGTGCAGGTGATAATGTGTGTAGAACTAAGAAACACTTTAAGAAAAACCACACATACCTTGTTGAAGTGTTTGTCCTTTTCCGGGAATGGAATCTGAAATCCCAAATACCAAACATCTTGTCACTAAAATTGTTCTTAAACTGAAACTTAACAAAAACATTTTCATTGCCAAATAAATCTCTTTCTAAACAAGATTTTTTCCAGCAATGTGCAACAAAATGCTAGTAAATATAAGGATCATTGATTATCCGAATAATGTCATAATTAAAAAACGGCGACGCTCATTAATCCCCGATATATGTCATGTGTTGTGAATGAAGTCGTGACTAAAATATGATGTATAACTGCAGATGGTGCAGCAATCCCTATGGGCAATCATCAATGCTATTGAAAAATGAAATGTACCACTTCATCATTAAGTTCACATATTGTTACCTGACAGCGCGTGATAGTCTCAACACCATTGGCTACATCGGTTTTCTGGGCAAAAATTTCAAACTTAAAAATTTAACATTCTTCCTAACATTTTTAGGGCCCCACTCTGCGGATGCCCAATAGTGATCAGTCTGTCCGACTGTCTTTTCGTCCAAATCTCCGTCCGAGGTCGCTTGTCTACAGCATTACTCCTCTCCCCTTGGCCCAATCTGACTCATACTTTACCCACAGAGTGCCTTTAGATAAAGGGTGTGCAGTGATCTTGAACCATTTTTCTAGGTCTAAGGTTAAGGTACTAGCAGAATTATTACCATCTTCCTTGGAAGACGGTATAAAGAGTGGAAATAATTTACAGACTGCGGGTTGTGCACTTCCTTTCCTTTGTGATTGGTAGAAAATACATGATGTAAAAAATTACATTTATTTCATTGGTTGAAATACTGTTCGGCGCAAGGGAGATAATTTTCTGATGATCTTTTTCATGTACGACTTAACAAATTTCGTAGATTTCAAATCTTAAAAAGTGAGAAAAAGAAAAAGCACTACAAAATCGCAATGAAATTCAGCCTTTGGTTTTCGGGTCCAAATAGTTGAAAGTAACATTCTGTAATATCTATTGATATTATTTGTTTTTCTTTTAGCATTGTTTATTCAAATATCTATACAAAATAAAAAAAAATTGATGCGGTATGCTAAAATCGGTAAAGTTATTTGCACCTTAGATAGATAAATACAGTGGGATAACTTTGATTTTATAAAAACAAGCATTCTGAGAGTATTGCATAAGCAATACACGTCCCCTACCGGTTTGTGAAAACAATGCAGTTATGCAGAATATCGATCCCGAACATTAAACAATTGGAATATAAAAAATTATTTTTCTCCAAAAATATGTCAACCAGACGCTAGAAAAGTGTAAACGGACAGACGGACTGACGGACGCAGAGGAAAGCTATAGTCCCCTTCGGTGAAAACCGGTAGGGGACTAATAATACGAGTCTACGACCCTACCTAAGATCCCTTTTACCCTATAGTCGTTCTCAACTTACAAGCTCTCAATTTTAGACACGAAGGCTTAAACGACACATGACATAAAATGTTCCACTCGCCATGCTATGTAGAGGAATGTGACATTTACATAAAAAGAATTAAACTGTCTTTGATAACTAATTGCTGTTTAGGGTTTGTTCTAAAGACGGTAAGCTTTTTAAAAAAAGCTTAACTTGTATATAAAAATCTTTCCCGGGAAATGATGTATTTTCTCTTCCCTTGGTCCAGTCTGGCTTATACTTCACTTACAGAGTGTCTATGGTCAAAGGGTGTGCAGTCTCTCTGAATGAAGGTTGTAGGTCAAGGGCAGGGTCTTGCGGACCACCAAAATTTCCCTTTTTCAGAGCATATATATTTTCCATTTAGCCCTATTTGGCTCATAAACATAGCTTTGGAGTAAGGGGTGTGTTGTGACCTTGAAGCAATTTTCATTATAAAATGTGAGGGTCAAAAAAGAATTTTAAGAAAAGTCCTTGTCCGGAGCAAAATTTTTTTCATTTGCTATAATTTGGCTCATACATCACCCATATACATGTAGTGCCTTTGATCAAAGAATATGCAGCGACCTTGAATGAAGTTTATAGGTCAAGTGTCAAGGTCATATCGGACCACACAAAAGTCCCCTTTTAAAGCATATACATATTCTCCACTTAGCCCTACATGTATTTGACTAATACTTAAACAAAGCTCAATGGCTAATGCAGTGACCTTGAACCAAGTCAATGTAAAGGTGGTGGCGGATATCTGTATAATCATTTTTCGATCGTAGATTATTTACCATTTGATTCATCTTTCTCAGATTGAACAAAAATGCCTGTTTGTAAGAGGTAACAAGAAATCATATTGACGCAAGCGTCAAATGGGCCGCAAAAATATATATGTTCTATGAATCACTGATTGTTTACATAAAAACACACCACAAAGAAGAAAATAGAATTGGTGGTTCTAATTTTTATGGTAAATTTTAATATACTTTCAGCAACTTGTTTTGAAGTTTAACATTTTACTATTATCATTAAGAATCGAGTTCGTTACTGTAAGCATTTCTAACGGTAATTGTATGATCATTGCTATAGTATGAAGTAATGGAGAACACATCGATTTGTACATTACTCTAATACAAAGTTCAAATCATCATTATTTTTCCCTTGGAGATGACGTATTTCAAACCATTTTGGTTTTTTGTTGTTGCATTGTATTGAATGAAAACTTAATACATTAGTTTAATATGATTTCAAGGGACCACAAGATAAAATAGAAATGGATTAGTTCAAATTTTCCTGTCAATTCAAATTTTCATTTCTGTAATATTTTTGCGTAAATAATTGATATGGATGTCATTTCATGATATTTTCTACCACATTTTACATGGAAATATAATAAATACACACACAACGTCATTTTATTTGACACGACACATAGAAATTCAAATATATCATTTATATAGAATTTAATGACATTCAGGTCTTTAGTATTTCAGGTCTTTAGTATATCCCGCATACGAATCCTGATGCATTGTTTTGAAAAGAATGAAGAACTCCGAAATTTTCCGAATAGATTATAGTCTCGATAAAAACGCGCCAAACACGACAATCTACTAAGTATGACCTACTTTTCATTTACGAGTAAAACAAAAATTATGTGATATTTTCTAAACGACATAAAACATATTTCTACATGCAAATTTACTTTTAATTCATAAAAATAAGCTTAATATCAATTTTATTAAAAAAGAACTATCCCGCAGAAACGCAGTAACAATATTTAAATGTATATCAAATAACGGACCGCCTTCCGGCGGCCCGTAATAAGATTAAAATAGCAATTTTCCTCCTGGCAAAGAAGTTATAGGTCAAGGTGAAAGAAAAATTCTCAGAAATTCTTTTCATCCTTTGGTCCATTATTTAAGTGGGGCCCTATGAGATGGTCACTATCTCAATTTTGTCTAGTTGATTTTCCTAAGGCGGCGATGAAGAACTGTGACAATGTAATAGTCAATAACAAATTATCACATTAATAAAAACTCACTGAAATATATCCTTTCTGTCAAAAATCATGGCTTATGTCAATATGCCTTAAATGGTCAGATGACAGATTCGTTTTCAACCGAATGCGTCAGTAATTTTTTTAATTGATAATTGGGAGCATATTGCGATTTTGAAAGGTCGTGGTTGTATCCAATTGCTACAGTGCCGCACTTTATTTTCTTCTGCTGTTAATGTTTATATGGAGGAATTTATTTTTTTTTAATTAAGGTCTTCCGTTTCCAACGGAAGACCTTATAGTTTTCGTACGATTTCTTCTTCTTCTTATTTTTTTTCCACAAATTTTGTGCACGCGATTTCTCAAAAACTATACGACCGATTTCAATCATTTTTTCACAGAAGATGGGACTTGATGTAAACTTCATACATTTTTGAGATTTTTTCTGTCGTCACTTCCGGTACCGATTTATCGGCCATTTTGCACATTTTCACGACCTATTTTGTGCAGAGCTGATCTCAGAAACTATCAAAGATATGACTATGAAATTTTCAGGATAGGTAGTCTATAGTTTGAAGTTGTGCACTATGATGTTGTTTTACGCCAGTGGCGCCATTTCTTGGAGCTCGACTGGGCTCGAAAATTGAGTACGAATTTTCATTCAAAATTTTCATACGTTTTCATCTGTATCTTTTTATCAGTTGGTATTTTGTTAAGACATATTAACAAAAATAGTAGATAATTAAACGTTCTTTCCAACAAAATCAAGAAAAAGGGGCTGGCCCCTTAAATTAGGGGCCAAGACACTCGTAAACTCTACTACAAATAACTTAAAAACGATCAAAATTTTGTAATGCAAGATAGAAGCAAAGTTGTTGATTGTAGCAATATTTATCAGGTAAAATCATTTTCACACCCATTTATGACGTAAGTAGGGATTTTAAGGGGCCAAAGTACTTAAACTTTGATGCAATATATCTTGAGAAGGAGACATATTTTGTTAGGCAATGTAGAAAAGAAAATGTTTGCATTGATGATTCTAATCGATTCCACTAATCAAAACTCTAAAGTATGTCCCCATTAAGGATCTAGAGGGCTGGCCCCTAAAATATTCAATCATTTGTATCTCAAAAATGAACAACAATTTTAGATGGGTGTAAGAACAAAAAATGTTAGTATTCGTGGGACCTTTCGATTGAACTCAAGAAAAAGGGACTGGCCCCTTAAATGAGGGGCCAAGACACTCGTAAACTGTATTACAGATAACTTGAAAACAATCAAGATTTCAAATATATTTGGTACCTAGCCTTTTTACAAAATTGATACCAGCGAGATTTTAGTCACTGTAAGTGATTGAGACACAAACTTTTATAAATGATAGACAATCGATTGAAGATATATTTAACGGGTTTTCTTTTGTCAACCGTCACTTTCGGTACTCACCAGAAGAGTTCAAACAATTTATTTTTTTCACAAGTTTAACTGATTATCTTTGGTGTTTCATCTTCCATGATTAACAGTGGTGTACACTAAACAAATGTTTAAAAAAAACCTAGCTTTTATTTTCATAAACCTCTTTTGTTCGTCCGTTTTCGGTCTCGAGACAAAAAACCTAGATTCACCAAGATCGCAGATTTGGCAGAGAATATCGATATTTCATCGTATCATATGAAAACAAAATCGGGCGGAAGACCTAATCGTTACTCGTAACGAGATCTAGTTATTTCAAGAATTCCGCAATTTTACGAGTACCAACCTTTCTTTTTTCTGCGTTTTGAATTTTGATGGAGACATCACAGTTCAAATTCAAGTAGTGTTTGGAACAGTAGTTTCTCATGGATTAAAATCGCACAATTCTTTTTTTTCTGCATGTATGAGTCAAAGGTCAACTTTTTTGCTATTTACGGGGTTTTGGGGATTCCTAATTATCATGTCTTCCAGATAACAGGTTAATACAACAAGTACTTTTTCGTAGATTAAAATTATCTAAACATTTGGAATCTTGTCATTATCATTATTTATATGATACATTTTATCTATACATTTTATTATAGATATCGTTACTTTTTTACCTCTGATATTCTATTAAAACATAAACAACAGCCACGTAAAGTTAGGCAGTGCAGTTCACATATAAAATGGCGACTCTCGATATACGCGTGAATTTTATGTTTCACGTGCAGATGAAGTGTAAAAGGGGCCCAAGATTTGTAGAATTTTGTCAACATTAATCATCGGTAGTTTATCCACATCAATAGCTGCAGATGTAGGTTGACATAAGACATGCCAACCCGAAGTTTCCAGCAGGACAGGCTACAGATCTTTAACTTCATTACATTATGAAACAAACTACTGACATATTTAATGCTTAATGTATGTTACTATAATGTAGCTAAATTGCTGAACAAGCATATTTGGTGTGTCTGCAGACAGGTAACAACCTCTTAAACTAACCCTAACCCTGTACAACCATGTACTTGTTACAACTCGCCCCCACCTAATCCTAAATATGTGCAGTCAGTTAATGGCACACTCAGAGCCTATAAAGGAATTTAATAGGGGTTAAAGAAGATAAATAACAATTAGTGTGTTCTACTTACAGTATACATGTAGCTAGATCAAAGTTATATGTATATATGCATTTAACATTTCTGGACTTTACACTAAAGTATTTCATCTCCTTAATATATGTCATAGAAATGCTCAATAAACCCTAAATTAAAGTTGTGAAATTTTTACATAAAATATTAAACAATCATGACAGCCTTGAAACTACATGTATATATAAGCACTGGTGTTCCTTTCTTTGTATGTATTCAATATAAGATTAAAGCCTTATATGATAAAAGAATATTAATGCATACAATATTTAGGTCACTGAGTGACTTAGGTTATCTGACTTATTACAATTAAATTTCGTCTATCGTCGTGCGTCTTGTTAACAATTGAACATTTTAAACTTCCTCTTGAAACCTACTATTTAGTATATAAAAGATAATTATGTTGAAAAGATACATATGCCTTATATCATTATACCCCCCGCAAACGAAGTTTGGGGGGGGGGGGTATATAGGATTCACCTTGTCCGTCCGTCCGTCCGTCTGTCCGTCCGTCTGTCCGTCTGTCTGTTTGATTCGTGTCCGGTCCATATCTTTCTTATGGAGAAACATTAGAAGTTCTTACTTCACACAAAGATTGCTTATGACCTAAGGGTGTGTCATGACCTTGAACCAAGGTCATTCGGGCAAGGTCAAGGTCACTGGCAGAAAAAGTGCAAAATTTGTGTCCGGTCAATATCTTTCTTATGGAGAAACATTCGAAGTTCTAACTTCACACAAAGAATGCTTATGACCTAAGGGTGGGTCATGACCTTGAACTAAGGTCATTCGGGCAAGGTCAAGGTCACCAACAGAAAAAGTGCAAAATTCGTGTCCGGTCCATATCTTTCTTATGGAGAAACATTTGAAGTTTTAACTTCACACAAAGATTGCTAATGACCTAAGGGTGTGTCATGACCTTAACCCAAGGTCATTCGGGCAAGATCAAGGTCACTGACAAAAAATTGCAAAATTCGTGTCCGGTCCATATCTTTTTAATGGAGAAACATTGGAAGTTCTTACTTCACACAAAGATTGCTTAAGACCTAAGGGTGTGTCATGACCTTGACCCAAGGTCATTTGGACAAGGTCAAGGTGAATGGCAGAAAAAAGTGCAAAATTCTTGTCCGGTCCATATCTTTCTTATGGAGAAACATTGGAAGTTCTTACTTCACACAAAGATTGCTTATAAGCTAAGGGTTTGTCATGACCTTGACCCAAGGTCATTTTGGCAAGGCCAAGGTCACTTGCAGACAAGTATAAAACTCGTGTCCAGTCCATATCTTTCAAATGGACAAATATTGGAAGTTCTTAATTCACATCTAGAATGCTTTTAACCTGAGAGTATGTCATGACCTTGACCAAAGGTCAATTGAGGAAGTTCAAGGTCATTGTTATAAAAAAAAATCGGGCTTAGTATACCAATAATTCAAAATGTTTTATTTAGTGGCTGCTTGACATGTGGAATTTCGTTTGACAGAGTCATGTTTGTTAACATAAGGATGCAAATGTCCTTATGCATTAACAGTTAACTTTAACTAAAATGGAATTTAAAGAATAGAAATTGGTTTGTGTACTCATATAAGCATTAACAGTTTTAAAAAATAGAGCAGTTGTTATTTATAGAAAATGGACGATGAAATAGATTCATCCAATATTTTCTATAATAGAATAAATACATGAGTTCTGATTTTTCTTAGCGGGGGGTATCAATTGTGAGCTTGCTCACAGTACCTCTAGTTTTGTTCTGTTGTTGTCTTTTTTTTAAACTGACAAGAGCTGATACACTGACATAGGAATGAATGCAAATCAAGTGAGAAAATAAGGCAGTCTAGCAATTTTTTTTCATTTAAATTGAAAAATTTCTGTCTGGCCCCTGGAAATCAGAAAGGGGTGTTTAAGTAAAACATGTATACTCTAGCATCTTTAGTGCATTATTGAAAACTTTCACTGTAAGATGTAAAATATATTTTGTCCGCGAACAAATTTTTAAAAAGTATTTCCTGTCATCAGAGTAATTCACCTTTTCAATATTCGGTCATGCACTCTTATTACCTAAATTTTTCACCCAAATAATTAATTCTATAGTTCTTGTGGCAAAATTCAGGTTGTGGAGGGTGTGCTTATTACAATGTATCAATTTTTTCAATTTTACTTCAGAATGAAACTATGAAATGAAAGTATGAGATAAAGCAAACTGAGAGTAAACAAACTTCTATATTTACGGACAAATATATCTTACAGTAGACCTAACCTTTCGCAGATTTGTGTCAGACTAATTATATCCTTCGGAGCGGGTGTATACTGTTTTACCCTTGTGTGTCTGTCTGTCTGTCTGTCCGTCCGTCTGTCTGTCCGTCCGTAACAAAAATTTCTGTCGCATTTATCTCAGCAACTACATGTATTTGTCACAGATGCTTGAAATTTTAACACAGTGTTTGTTAAGGCATGCCATATCATGGGATATATTTTTGTACCAATCCTACGCCAACTTCCTGTTAAATGACGACTTTGCTTATTTTTTAACCAATATTTTTAAACAAATTTTCGTCAAAGAATTCTCAGCAACTGTTTATTGCAGATGCTTGAAATTTTTACACAGTATTTGTATATGCATGCCATATCGTGGGATATATTTTTGTACCAATCGGACGCCAACTTCCTGTTAAATGACGCCTTTGCTTATTTTTTAACCAAAATTTTCAAACAAATTTTTGTCAAAGAAATCTCAGCAACTGTTTATCGCAGATGCTTGAAATTTATACACAGTATTTGTATAGGCATGCCATATCGTGGGATATATTTTTGTACCAATTAGACGTCAACTTCCTGTTTAATGACGCCTTTGTTTATTTTAAGCAAAAATTTTCAAACAAATGTTTGTCTAAGAATTCTCAGCAACTGTTTATCGCAGATGCTTGAAATTTTTACACAGTATTTGTATAGGCATGCCATATCGTGGGATATATGTTTGTACCATTCGGATGTCAAAAATTTTCAAACAAATTTCCTTCAAAGATTTCTCAGCAACTATTTATCGCAGAAGCTTGAAATTTTAACACAGTGTTTGTTAAGGCATGCCATATCGTGGGATATATTTTTGTACCAATCGGATGTCAACTTCCTGTTAAATGAGTACTTTGTTTATTTTAGCCAAAATTTTCAAACAAATTTTCCTCAACGATTTCTCAGCAACTGTTTATCGCAGATGCTTGAAATTTTAACACACTATTTGTTTAGGCATGCCATATTGTGGGATATATTTTTGTACCAATCGGATGCCAGCTTTCTGTTAAATGTCGACTTTGCTTATTTTGCATATTCACATCAGTGCAGGGTATCACTAGTTAGCATTTGCTCACAGATATCTTGTTTTTTTTATTTGAACGCCAATTAAAACACATTGAAACTTATTAAAAAGGCCAAACGATTTATACCTTGGCAGATTGTATATCTAGCTGTAGGTCTGTAGCTATAGATGTGAAAAATTCGGATGGACACGTGGGTGGAGCTACAGTTCAGTATGTGCTGAAAAGTTGCATTTTTCGGCGCACTAAAACTTGCGCTAGTTTGGGACTATAATTTAAAGCAAAAATTTGACACAGATTGCTTGTGACCTGTAAATATTTCCTGACCTTGAGCATATTGCTAGGTTTTTGATTTTTGCTGATTTATTTAAAAAATACCAGCTGTTGAATTTAGTCATTTTTTGGCAAAGTACTGCATATAGAGGACCCCTCGATAGGTACATGTAGTGTTCATCAATTCAGGGTGGACAAATGGAATATAGGCATATTCACAAAAAAGAAAACCCAGTTTGCTGTCAGATTGACAGCATTTCTCTTGTTAATGTCATAAATTCAAAATAAACTCCGTTTAGAAAAATTTATAATTTTTTTAGAACATTTGATAATCAATGCTTTAAGGAGGTTGGAATCTGAAATACCAGTGATGTCAATCATCCAAAAACATCTTGGATATAAAGATGGGGACCTAAGATGTTCATTTATTTTATTTGTGACCTATGTCACAAGCTATTTTTTGGAAATATGGGGTCCCAAACAAAAATGATAATTTTTCTTAAAGCTGCTTGGTCCGATTTTATATCAAATTTTGTGCACGTTTTTAAACGATGGCCTTGTTAAGTATATGTAAAATAATAGACATTTCAGTAGTTTTCCTAGTCAATTAAGCCAAATTTCAATGAAAAAATTATTTACAAGATTTGTTAACAAAACAAACGACATAAATGGGGTATCGCGTTATTTCGCCTCATGTTGAAATTCACCACTGGCGTCAAGACGGGTATGGTTGTACATGTATTACGACTTTGACATCGCTATAATTAAATGTCGTAATGTTTAGACAAATTACAATTAAATCTGTGTATGTTTTTTTTCGCTAATATTTCTGAAGTTTGCTTTGTTTACAATCGATGCATAGAATGCGGGTTGAATAAACCTAATCATTCGGGGGACGAAACCAAACAGTTCCCCTTTCTAGACATCCCATGATGCATTTTGGTGTGTTTTTACGTTTGTCCAAGAGAAACTATTTTTATTTACTTTGAATATTTTTAACTTTGAAAGAAGACCGATTCTGCTGGTGTAAATAGGTAGTTATAAATGGTTTCTTTGGACAATTATTTGATACTATAATAACAAAAAAAATCGGACCAAGCAGCTTTAAATTATTGCATTCATTTTGCATGGAAATTGATTCTTTGAAAAAAATCAAACAAATATTTATAGTTGGAACTTCTATATTTACGGACAAATATATCTTACAGTAGACCCAACCTTTCGCAGATTTGTGTCAAACTAATTTTTTTATTTAAACGCCGATTAAAACACATTGAAACTTACTTAAAGCTGCTTGGTCCGATTTTTTTGTAATTACAGTATCAAAATTTTTTCCATACAAATCATTCATCTTAGAAAGTTATGGACTTTCTCCTATTTACACCAGCAGAATCAGTCTCCTTTCAAAGTTAGAAATATTCAAAGTAAATAAAAATAATTTCTCTTTGGGCAAACGAAAAAACAAACCAAAATGCATCACGGGAATGTTTAGAAAAGGAAACCGCTTGGTTTCGTCCCCCGAGTGATTGGGGTTATTCAACCCGCATGCTATGCATCGATTGTAAAGAAAGCAGACTTTGGAAATATTAGCGAACAAAACGTACACATGTTTATTTGTAATTGTCTGATCATTTCGACCTTTATTTAAAGCGATGTCAAAGTCGTAATACAACCATACCCGTCTCGTCGTCAGGGGTGAAATTTAACATGAGGCGAAATAACGCGGTACCTTTTAATGTCGTTTGTTTTGTTAGCAAATTTTGTACGTATTTTTCTTCATTGAAATTTGGCATAATTGACGGGTAAAACTACTGCAATGTCTATTATTATACATATACTAAGCATAGCCATCGTTTAAAAGCGTGCATAAAATTTGATATAAAATCGGACCAAGCAGCTTTAAAAGGCCAAACGATTTATACCTTGACAGATTGTATATCTAGCTGTAGGTCTGTAGCTATAGATGTGAAAAATTCGGATGGACACGTGGATGGAGCAACAGTTCAGTATGTGCTGAAAAGTTGCATTTTTCGGCGCACTAAAACTTGCGCTAGTTTGGGACTATGATTTAAAGCTAAAATTTGACACAGATTGCTTGTGACCTGTAAATATTTCCTAACCTTGAGCATTGGTCATTTTTGCAAGTTCAAGGTCACTGTGTGAAAAATGCTGCATATATTACTTTACAAAAGAAAAATACTCGAGTAACTATATTTTCTTAATGGGGTGTATCATATGTAAGCTTGCTTACAAAACCTCTTGTTTGATGTACATGTAATGTTATATGCAGAAATATACGTATGAGAATTTTTGCAAGTTAAACAATGTTTGTTTATTAATTGAAAAAAAAAGAAAGTACAGAAACTGTTCTTCAGGTCAGCGATGTGGCACATGGGTATCTTGTATTTGATTGCACTTAATTTTGTAGTTTTTTTGCCAAATAATAGTTTTTAAACGGGTTTTCCTAAGAAAAAATCCGGTTATTGAAATGGTGAAATGGCAGGCGGGCGGGCGGCTGTCAAAAGGGTACAATGTACCCCTAATGTACAGATAACTCCTACAATTTCCAAGATAGGGAGTTGTTCTTTTGCAGATCAATTGGACTTGAAGTGTGCATATTGCTAGGATTTTGTTTTTTTGATAATTAATAAAAAAAATACCAGCTGTTGAACCTGGTCATTTTTTGGCAAAATATTGCATATGGACCGCCGTAGCTGCCTTATGTGGCTATTTCATAAGAAGATTGTGCTTTAATTTATAATGCTGTGGTTCGAGATTACAAATGTCTAAAACTCAGTCTTCAAAAATAAAGTTCAGTGTGACCTCCTTCACATTAAAAAAAATCACCATCACATAAAAAAGCACCATCTTCGTCCAATAAAGCACCATCTTCATATAATAAAGCACCATCTTCATATAATAAAGCACCATCATCACATGAAATAACCACAGCATAATTTAATAAAGCACATTCTTCATATAATAAAGCACCATCTTCACGTGAAATAGCTACAGCATAATATAGCAAGAGACCCAGGGGCCACATCGCTCACATATTCCAATGTATTTTTGTAAAATTTGTCCCCCAGTTCTGGCCCTTCTTTACCCCCGGGGACCATGATTTAAACAAACTTGAATCTACACAATCTGAGAATGCTTCAACACAAATTTAAGCTTTTTTGGCCTAATAATATTTAAAAAGAAGATTTTAAAAGATTTTCTCTAAATTCTCGTATGTAAAAGTCCATCCCCCGTTTTGGTCCCACCCTTCCCCCCGGGAACCATGATTTGAACAAACTTGAATCTTCACAACCTGAGAATGCTTCAACACAAGTTTCAGCTTTTTTGGCCTAATAGTTTTTAAGAAGATTTTCAAAGATTTTCTCTATATATTCCTATGTAAAAGTCTATCCCCCCATTGTGGCCATACCCTACCTCCTGGAACCATGATTTGAACAAACTTGAATGTACACTTCCTAGAATGCTTCCATAAAAGTTGCTGCTTTTCTTGCCTAATGCTTTTTGAGAAGAAGATTTTTGAAAAATACAAATTTTTAATAATTCTTTGTTATCTCCCCTTTAAAGAGGGAGTGGCCCTTCATTCGCACAAATTTGAATCTCTTTCACCTAGTGATGCTTTGTGCCAAGTTTGGTTGAAATCGACCCAGTGGTTCCGGAAAAGAAGATGAAAATGTGAAAAGTTTACAACAATGACTACAGACAAAGGACAAATTTTGATCAGAAGAGCTCACTTAAGCTTTCAGCTCAGGTGTGCTAATAAAGCACCATCTTCACATTAAAAAGCCACATAAGGCAGCTGTGGCGTTTCATAGTTGCATATAAGGTACCCCTAATGCACGGATAACTCCTCCTACAGTTTGAAAATAGGGAGTTGTTCTATAGCAGATCAATTGGACATATATCAGACGTTGCATATTGCTAGGTTTTTGATTTTTGCTGTTTTATTTAAAAAATACCAGCTGTTGTATTTAGTCATTATTTGGCAAAGTACTGCATATAGAGGACCCCTCGATAGGTACATGTGGTGTTCATCAATTCAGGGTGGACAAATGGAATATAGGCATATTCACAAAAAAGAAAACCCAGTTTGCTGTCAGATTGACAGCATTTCTCTTGTTAATGTCATAAATTCAAAATAAACTCCGTTTAGAAAAATTAATAATTTTTTTAGAACATTTGATAATCAATGCTTAAAGGAGGTTGGAATCTGAAATACTAGTGATGTCGATCATCCAAAAACATCTTGGATATAAAGATGGGGACCTAAGATGTTCATTTATTTTATTTGTGACCTATGTCACAAGCTATTTTTTGGAAATATGGGGTCCCAAACAAAAATGATAATTTTTCTTAAAGCTGCTTGGTCCGATTTTATATCAAATTTTGTGCACGTTTTTAAACGATGGCTATGTTAAGTATATGTATAATAATAGACATTTCAGTAGTTTTCCTAGTCAATTAAGCCAAATTTCAATGAAAAAATTATTTACAAGATTTGTTAACAAAACAAACGACATAAATGGGGTATCGCGTTATTTCGCCTCATGTTGAAATTCACCACTGGCGTCAAGACGGGTATGGTTGTATTACGACTTTGACATCGCTATAATTAAATGTCGTAATGTTTAGACAAATTACAATTAAATCTGTGTATGTTTTTTTTCGCTTATATTTCTGAAGTTTGCTTTGTTTACAATCGATGCATAGAATGCGGGTTGAATAAACCTAATCATTCGGGGGACGAAACCAAACAGTTCCCCTTTCTAAACATCCCATGATGCATTTTGGTGTGTTTTTACGTTTGTCCAAGAGAAACTATTTTTATTTACTTTGAATATTTTTAACTTTGAAAGAAGACCGATTCTGCTGGTGTAAATAGGAAGTTATAAATGGTTTGTTTGGACAATTATTTGATACTATAATAACAAAAAAATCGGACCAAGCAGCTTTAAATTATTGCATTCATTTTGCATGGAAATTGATTCTTTGAAAAAACTCAAACAAATATTTATAGTTGGAACTATTACTTGGTTATGATCTCAATACAGTAGTAGTTGAACACATCTATTGACTTTAAAAGTAATAACCAAGTCAAAGTTTATTAAACCTTGCTTTACTGATGACTTCAAATGCCAGTACATAATGAATACAACAGCAAATGTAAAGATTGTTACAAAATTTTGGAGAAATCAAATTATAACCCAAATTACAAAAATTATAGTAATGCCAACTTTCCAAAACATTGCATACAAATAGTCACACATTTAAAGGGGCATGGTCACGATTTTGGCAAAAAAAATCCGATTTTAATGTTTACAATGCTTTAGAAAGGCATTTTAATAGGCAACCAAAATTTGGGTGTCATTTGTCGAGTTATAAGTAAGTTACAGAGCTTACAGTTCTTTGCTATGTAAACAAAGCTTTTGTTTACATTTTAAATGTTGAAGTGAAAATTCCAGTTTTTGACCTAAAATGAATGTGTTAAACGGTAGAAACTGTTTCTTTATGCTTAAAATGAATAAAAGGCTAGACAAATTAGCTTGAAAAAGATTTTAAGTGGTATGTTGAACCTTTGTAAATAAAAAAGGGCACGAGCCTTGTTTACATGACAAAGAATTGTGAGCCATTTTTCTTGCTTTTAACTCTACGGCTGACTCACAAATTTCATTTCATCATTAGAAATGCATTTCTTAAGCATTGTAAATTTTAGAAACAGAAAAATAGAATTTGACCAAAAATCGTAACCATGCCTGTTTAATTTCTCATATAAAAATAGGGGTAACATCTCAAAAAATGAGATATGACATGAAAACAGCTAATTTAAGGTACGGTTAGAGTTAATTTTTTCTTGACTTCTAGGAAATTCAAGCTGAATATACAAAATATATCGATAGAAATATCAAAATATTGTTCAAAAATGTTTTTCAGAACAACATGAATGTATCATAATACACAAACTATCTGAAAGTTTAGTTTGGGCTGAAAATTAAAAGGCTAAAGTTACAATAATCTAAAACTAATGAGTTATGAAAATTGTTCATTTTTTTCTTGAAACCTTCCGCCACAAAATATAGTCTCTTACTAAACTCTGTAAATATATGATTTTCTTAAAACAATTTTATTCAGTATGGTTTATTAGGCAAATAGAATCAATATAGGATTAAAAAAAGATTTAGTTAAGAGGTGACATATAATTGTTACCCCAAAAAGAGAGGAGCGAACCTGTTTAATTTTTCTGAATACCGAAATCATAGCTCATGCCTATTTTACTAACAATTAAAAGAATGTTCCTTACATGTAATTATGTAGAAGTATTCAAATTATTGTGTCCAACCAGTCAAATGTTGGTCATCAAAGTGTTTAGCTCTATATGATAGGACAATTTGATAGTTTTGTTCTAGCTCATTGAATTTAAACTTGTAAATTAATCAAAATTAATCTAAAATCATTAATCAGTTTACTATGTCTTAAAATGATTAACTTCTAAATAAAACAAATATATGGTATAACACAAATTTCAAATAAATTATAACAATACAAAACAAACTCAATTTAGTTTAAAACTAACAGTACTAAGGAAATTGCGCAATATATGCCAATGTTATTCTTTTAAAATTTCAAATATGCTTGGTTAACTTGGAAGGACAGGGACATTAGTGACACTTTTTAATTAATGCTTAGAAAAAAGAGCATCATATATTACCTTTTTATAAAAAAAATATATATATAATGCTCATCACTCTAAACATAAACTTTTAGAAAGAAAAGGTATCCTATTAAATGGTTCTTCCAACATTCTGATAGGCTGAATATGCTATTTAAGGTCTTCCGTTTCCAACGGAAGACCTTATTATTTTCGTACTGTTTCTTATTATTATTTTTTTCCACAAATTTTGTGCACGCGATTTCTCAGAAACTATTCGGCCGATTTTGACCATTTTTTCACAGATGATTGCCAGGGGTCATTATTCTAGACGTTTTTTGAAATTTTGAAATCGTCACTTCCAGTACCGAGTTACGGCGGAATTTCTATCTTTTTACGACCTATTTTGTGCAGGGCTGATCTCAGAAACTATTAAAGATATGAATACGAAATTTTCAGGATAGGTAGTGTATAGTTTGAAGTTGTGCACTATTATATTGTTTTACGCCAGTGGCGCCATTTCTTGGAGCTCGCCTGGGCTCGAAAATTGGGTACGAATTTCTATTCAAAATTTTCATACGTTTTGATCTGTATCTTTTTATGAGTTGATATTTTGTTAAGACATATATAACAAAAGTAGTAGATAATCATAAGTTCTTTCCAACGAAATCAAGAAAAAGGGGGCTGGCCCCTTTTTTTTGGGGGGGGGGGGGGCAAGAAACTCTTAGAGTCTATTACAAATTACATAAAAACGATTAAGATTTCGTAATGCATTATAAAAGCAAAGTTGTTATTTGTAGCAATATCTATCTGGAAAACTCATTGCAACACCCATTTATTACGTAATTAAGGATTTGTATACATTATCTGAAAGTGTGTGTGTGGGGGGGGGGGGGGGTAATTCTAAAATTATATCGATTATTCATGGTATGATTAAAAACAGAAATCACAAGGAAGACCTACTCGTTACTCGTAACGAGATCGTATCTAGTTTATATTATTATTTCTGAAAATCCCCCCCCCCCTTCCAACCAATCGCGGAAATTGAAAGAAAAACAACTTTAACTTCTGATGCTCATTTAATTGTAAAAATTGGACAACAGAAAATAGAAAGATATAAAAATAAGTACTTGATGATATATCTGAAATATTTACCCCGTAAAGCAAACATTATATACCAGTAATTTATATAAATCATTGTCAGGAAATGTTTCTAACCTAAACCATTATAATTTATTCACAATGAATACACAATCTAATGCAGATATTACTTAACATCTCCGCTGTTGGCATAGCTTTCGATGGTTGGGATTCTTATATCCGTCACACATGTTGCAAATGGGTGAGAGTAAAACTCGGTTGACATGCGAAGACAATGGTCTCATATCTGTAGAATACAAAACTTGCGTTTATATCCTTGTATCACAAGCAATAGTTTGTTGGAGAAGAGAGTGTGTGTGTTTGAGTATTTACCTGGGTTATTTCTGGTTGCCCTCGTAGAAGATATAGGTGCATTCGTTGATGTAGTCGATTTTGAAGTAGAGGGGAAAGTGTTGGTCAACTTTGTAAAAGTTTCTTTGTAGTCTTCAATTTCGAGGGCTTCAATAACCTTGCTCGTTTTGGGAGACATCGTAGATGCAAAAAATCCTTTCTTTAATGAAGCTGCTATTGTCGAAGTAGGGTGAGGGGCGATCCTCTTTGTTGAACTTTCGTCACAGTCCTCAATTTCAAATGTCCGATCAGAATTATCTGTCTCTACAAAGGCATATTGCTAAAAGTTACGCTTTAGCTCAAGTTTTGACACTGTTCGATAAAATAAACAATGTTTATATTAATACTTAAAAGTTTTACTAATTCCTGTATCATTGCTATCCGTTATATTGTAAGCAATATTTACGTATTAATACTACAATATGACTTTGACTACCTGAAAGAACTTGAAAAAATAAAAAAATTAAAATTAAAATGGATTTAAACAGATACAATAGAAATATTATAATTACCTTTCATGTGTTTACGAATTATTCGGTGCACAAAGTGTTGAAAACCGCTGACTTCCAAACTTACAAAGATGCATGTTAAAAATGGAATAAAAAGATTCATTTTATATGATTAACCAAATGGAAATAATCCCTTTTAACAGTTCGGTATCAATATATACTACTCCTAACGTGCACATTTTAATGACACTTTAGAAGATACCCATGTTTTATGAAAGAGATGCCTGGATATTTTTTAAAAAGCGTGACTTGTTGATTTTGATAGAATATAACTTTGCAAATTTATGTCAAAGTTCTGTCAGAATATTGCGGAAAAAGGCTTTTGTAGGAAGTGTACGGTTTTAATTATTCTGTGGTTGTTAATTTAGTTTGTATTTACATAAAAGCACTAACTACGTTTACAAATCCACTTTTGATGCATGCATTTTTTGATTTCTTTTGCAATGATATCACTATTTTTAATTTTTATGTGTTTAAAATTGTCTAGAAACACCAATATTATAACATTCAAAGGATTTGACAGTGTACTGTAGTTTGTGTTCAAAACGATCTCAAAAGTAAGTGGGCTGATTTTAGTCCATAATTATTTTATTTTTTACATTTTAAAAGAAACTACAAACAAGCATAATGTAGCTATTCAATAAAAGTTATAAAACACAGGCAAGTGTCAATTCGTCATTTCTTTACTCAAGTATAATTATGTAAAATTATGAAAATTGTTTTTTTTTTTCTGGAAATCTTTGAAAGAGGCATGGTCACAATTCTGGTCAAATATATATATATATATTTTTTACTTTAATGTTTATAATGCTTTAGGAAGACATGTTTAAAATGCAACCAGATTTTGTGTGTCATTCGTTGAGTTGTAAGCAAATATATAGCGTACAATTCTTTGCTATGTAAACACAGCTTTTGTTTGCAGTTTGAATGTTGATGTGAAAATTCCCGTTTAAGACCTAAATGGATGTGTTAAAAATTAGGAACTGTTTATTTATACATGAAATGATAAAGAAGATAGACAACTCAACTTGAAAAAGATTTTTTTACTGGTATATTGAATCTATGTTTTAAAAAACCCAGATGCGGGCCTTGTTTACACGGCAAAGAATTATGAGATTATGAGCCCTGTATTTTGTTAATAACTCTTTATACGAATAACACTCAATTGCAAATTTTTATTTGATCATTAGAAATGCATTCTTAAAGCATTGTAGATAATAAAAACAGAAAATATAAAATTTGACCAAAATTGTGACCATGCCTCTATAAGATCTTTTCAAATTTCAAATAACTACGAACATCCGCGAAAGCAGTTACCTAACACAGAAGTAAAATGAAATTTTGTTGCTACATTTTATAATAATAAAAATTTTAAAAATGCATCATTATCAAATTTGAACAGGTTCTATTCAAACCAAATCAAATACCGGGTGTAAATTTCGATCATATCTCTTGCAATTTCGAATTCCTTTCCTACAGCCTTTGTTTCATTTGAAGAACGTTAAAAAGAAAATTTTGAAGTAATAATTTCAATGGGGCATATCGATATCAGAGCCGATGAATTATTTTCAAATTTGCTATTGTCCGATAACAATATTTATGTACGTACTGTAGATTGGCAAATAATCACGATGGTTTTAATTTCACTATGTTCGTGATTTATTATTTTTCCGTGAAATTAAGCCCATCGTGAATAATATCATCAGTTTTCAAAAACGTATCAATTCTATTACTTATACTTTATTTATTGCACGATCACTTTGTCTAATTATATTTGAAGAGGGTTCGGCAATGTGGGAGAATTAGACTGTTAAATTCCAAGTTTTCCGTTTCTCGCCCAGTTTAGGATCTACAAGTTTACTCTCGGAAGATTATATCAACAAGTGAAAAGCTGACAATGTGACAGCAAACCAGGGTTTTTTACGAGTTGATGTGTATCAACTCAGTATAGTCACTGCAAAGGGGTTTCCCATCACTGGGTTAAATCACATTTTCGTATTGATGGTCAAACTAATACATCAATTATCAAAATGCAATGATATGAATCATGAAAGAATGACTTCTTTTATCGGAGGTAAAATTTGTTATCAAACGTATTTTAATCAACAGAAAATCATGATTTTCTTTTTGTTAATTGATATCAATCCGCACAACAATATAGGTTCAAGGAAAATCTTCTGACATATTTCATATATTACTAAAGATACATTATTGTTGCCATTAATAAATTGTATAAAACATATCAAGTATGTTTCTTCATAACCAAGAACATTTTTATTGACTGATAAAAATGTCGCTTTAATTAAATTTGACGTATTTGCATGTATATGATATCCGCGCTGTAATCGCTTTTATGCAGATAAGCTCAGCTCATTGGTGGACGTTTAACGTTTTCCCCACACAAGAGTTGAAATTCAAGCACATGAATGCGTTTCATTACTTACTTTATCAAAGGTGAAATGATTTTAGTGTGACAAAACAAAGAGTTGAATCACAAGAGTTAAATCAATCAAGAGCTGGGGGGGGGGGGGGGGGTCCTATGTGATTTGATCTTTCGTCCAGTTGAAGGTCAGTGTGGCCCTGCAACATGCACATCGGGAAAACTGCGCGCATGTTTATATACGTCATAGATTAAAAATAGATTAGCGTGGTAGTTACTGTAGGGCGATGTATAGGGCGCGCTTGATTTGTCTACACCTTACAACCGGTGTACACTTTTCTTTATTCAAGTGCAAAAGTGTACACTTTAGGTGTACACCGTCTACACTTTGTGCAGGGCATGTGTTGGAAATTACACTCTTATCTTTAATATGGCGGCAAAACAGTTAACTGAGAAATCTGCAGAATTTCTTTTGTCAACACAAGAAATATGCTAGAGTTGATAGCCTAATTGTAGCACATATTGCGTGTGTAAATATGAAAGTTCAAAGCATATGAAAAATAAATTCAAAAGCTTTGTATTTTTATATATATCAAGAAAACATGTTTTGTCAGCAAAAGTCAACAGATACATTGAACATGTATAGTGTAATAAGAAGTCCATCCTCACAATGTCAGGGGTCCTGAGTCCACTCGTGGTCACGGCCACGAGTGGACTCAGGACCCCTGACATTGTGAGGATGTAAGAAGTTCGAAAAGATAGTTTTATACGCATTTATTTTTCAATGCACATGAATGCACTAGCTTTTGCCAGATTATTATAACAATACATACCACCTGTTTAAAGCTGCATGGTCTAACTTTTTGGCTACTACTGTATCAAATAATTGCCCATACAAACTAATTATCTTTATTTTGTTTTGCCAGAATTCGTATTTACACTCGATGTCAAAGTCGTAATATAATCATCCCTGCCTCGACGTCAGGGCGAATTTTAATATGAAGCGAAATAACGCAATACCCATTTTATGACGTTTGTTTTGTAAAAAAAAAGTTCATCATTTTTATTCATTAAAATATGGCTTAATTGACCGGCAAAACTACCGCAATGTTTGTTATTATACACATACTTAGCATAACCATCGTTTAAAAGCGTACACAAAATCTGATATAAAATCGGACCATGTCGCTTTAAAAAAGAGGTTGTTCTGTTTTTCTGTTTTGTATGCGTAATTTACTTAACAATAAGTAAAACTCATATTTATTGCTTTTTTATGTTATGACAACTGTTTTAGTCAGTTTTGGGCAAAAACAAACCAGTTTAATATATGTTTACATTTTGACCCTAAAATGTACAAGATGGCTGAACATCCCTCTATAAAATAATATTATCAACAGATCTAGAGGACAGCAACATTTGACGGAAATTCATACCAACAAAACACATATGTAAACAATAACAAGACTCGAGTTTTGTTTACAAAACAAAGAAATAAAAACTCTGTATCGTGCTTCTAACTCAATATATGACTTTTAAAGAAGATGGATGGATAAGGCGGGTCAAATGCCCATACGCGGTCGGACAGGCTACTGAAAAATTAAAGTATCAATAAATCTGATGGGTTTTTTTAAAAATCATTTAAAACAATATACATTTAACGAATTGATTTTTAACCCAAAGGTATGTTCAATACTTGGAATATGATGACTAAAACAGGCGTAAACGTATCAAAACCTGCAAATACTGTCATTTTTTAGAACTTCAAGGCATTTTCTTTTATAGAGTGGGTCTGTGCTCCATATTTTTATCATAGTCTAATTAAGGTCTATTTGAAAACAAACCGATTTCAATCAACAAAAACGTGGAGAGATGACCCACTATACTCAAAAAATATCATTTTGTATCCCAACAATTGACCGTTTTGAAAAAAATAATACAAGTCCGGTAGTTCGTGGCCTTAGTCACACATGATATTTAAAAAGCCCACTTTGTTGTGTCTGAAATGGCTCAGTGGTTAGAGTACCTGGCATAAGCTAACCATATATACATAGGGTTTTTATGTTACAGGTTCGATACCACCAAAATTTCCGACAATATTTTTTTCTTATTTTTTGTTAAATATATTAAAAAATGACTATAGTTAGAAATTTTGCTTTTGTAAAGTTGTATTATAATATATTTGAATAGATTTTATTGGGGAAAAATAAATTCAAAATTGTATTTCACTACTAAACCGAATGGGCATTTGCGCCATCTTATTCCCCCATCTTGTTTTGGCAAGACATTAAAAAAAAACAAATTAACCATTCTGAACATAAAGAAAAAGGAAAACTGAAATTTAAAATTTTTAAAATTTAAAGTCCCTTTAAAGAACATTTAGATATGCTCCTCTATATAAATTCTTATTTAAAAATGATCTTTCCTGATTCATGATTTTTAAGGCGTCGAGCTAATGCTCGACAGCCTTCTAGCGATCGTCTGGATTGGCAATCGTCCAAATTCATGCACTGCACCGCTTTTTAAATGCGCATAAGAAATAAGTTTCTTAAAGTATTAAACGTATTACAAGATTTTTATTCCATTTATTAAACTAAATTGTGTACAAAAAAACAAACTTTGCCTACCTGGTTATTGACCACTCATTGCATAAGTATACATTTGCTTAATCAAGAAATGGCGGATGAATACAATCGGGTGTAAACATTCAGTAAATATTATTTTAGTTTATCGCTTACATTTTAATCGGAGAGCGTGCCCGATAGAAATAAAATTTGCGATGTAAATTTATTTGTTATCGGGCACGGTCTCCAAAATAAATGTAAGCGATAAACGTATCTAGTGATTTTGTTGCTAAAAATAAACACGATAATGCAGTTGATCTGGTCGAGCATTTTAGTTAGCACGTGTTGTGGATTTGTTTTGTAAACAACAGTACCATAGGGAATCTTGTTTCAAACGGGAATTGAACTAAATAAAAGTATGTTTTATTATTATAATTAGGGACATACCGTTAATGTATTCAAATCACGAACCTGTGAAAATTGTTTAAAGAAAATAATTTATTTTTAAACTTTGAAATTTCTTCGAATTTTGTAACCATAATGAGTTATTGAATTGTAAAGGCACCAATATCTATTTTATAAGAAAATAAACTTATTTTTGTTTTTAAAGCAGCACAAAACATAATTCATATACTTCTCTATTCTATGTCTAAAATTATTTGATATACAACTATTAAATTAACAGAAATTCAAATTATTGATCATATCATTCTATATAAAAGAAAAAGTCAGTTCGACGCCTTTGTGGCCGTTCCGGCATTTGATTTATCTTTGATATGTTATGGCCTAGTATAATAAGATATTTATATACTTTATTAATTATTTATTTCAAGTTATGCTTATTGAGAGCAGAAAAGGGGCAATAAATGTCTGATTCCTGAAGCATCAACTCGTGTCAGTACTTTCAGTACTTTGATTTTATATGTGAACTGTATCTATAATCCATGTCAACCCTGAATTAATAAACACTACCTACCGTATCCAATGGAGTACCCTATATGCAATATTTTGCCAAAAAATGAGTAAGTTCTAAAGCTGGTATTTTTTAAAATAAATTATCAGAAATCTAAATCTAACCAATATTCACACCTCCAATATAGGTACAATTGATCTGCAAAAGAACAACTTCCTATCTTGAAAACTGTAGGAGGAGTTTACGAGTTATCCATACAATAAGGGTACTCTATTGGCAGCCGCCCGCCATTTTCACCATTTTAATAACCGGATTTTTCAGTTGGAAAACCCGGTTAAATATTAACCAATTGTATTGTTACCTAGACACGTAAGTTTTGATGGGTTAAAATCAGAAGAAGTTATAAGTTAGTTTTAATTCAGAGTACTATCGTATTTACCGCCTGATGTGCATTTAAAAACAGTCACTGATACATTCGATACAGTAATCTGAGCGTGCGAAATCTAAATTGATTTCTTGCAGCGTGAAATGAAAACCATCGCGATTGGTTCTTTTTGAGAAATCGTGAAATTTTAACAGCGTGGAATTTTCGACTTACAGTATTATCTTTAAATTGTTTATGTTGAACAAAAGCTTTAAAATTGTTTTGTTTGTTGATGTTATTGTGCGAACGATAATTTTATTATACTCTTGATTTTAAACTAACGAACCTGAAAATGTATTTTAAACAGATAATGGCAATTTAGATACTTAGGATGTCATTATTAAGGTTTGGTCTTATTTTTCATAAACAATAGGTACACTGTTTTGCATTTCACTTGATCTTGGCAATGATATTTTATATAAATCAGCTTTTATTTGTACAAAAGCTTTTACAGATAACATTTCAGTGGTTCTTTAGGTTAAGATTTAAAATATCATGATCTAAATATGGTTTTTCAATGTACCTTAAACATTATTTAGCTTTATGTTGTTTCACAAAAATTTGTCGTTTTTCTTGTTTGTCTGTGCCAGGTAGCCAAAAAGACGTACACATTTTTATTCTTTTTCTGATATTTAACCTCTGTCACTGGACCGGATATTGTTAATGATCATATCTTAACACAATATGTTCAATACACTAATGACTAGACTGTCACGAGTAACAGTTCATTTCCTAAATTTTCGGAAATTGGTATTACGTACCTGATGTTTTTTGAAAACTAAGAAACAACCAATTATTATTGGGAAATGCAAAAAACTCGTTGTCTTTATTTAGAAATAGGTCTGCGATTCATTTAATAAGGTCAAATACGATATTTTCTGAAAAGAATACATTAATTGTCAAATATCCTTGGTTTTTAAGTTGCATTATATTAGATATGAGCAGACTTTGCATGTGAGTTTTTTCACCAGTATTTACGGCGATGTAGTCTTTGAAGAATTTGAATGAATGCTGAAATTCTTATGAAATAAATGTTGTAATCGAAGTTATATAAATAAAATGTTATTTTATATTTAAATATTTGACATATATAATCAAGAGCATTATATTTGATTATTTTACATATAGAATGAGAAAACAAGAAACCGGCCAGTTTTCCTTTTGATAATTTTTTTAAACCGACCAACTTACCTATCTAATGGTGATATTATCGGTAACGGTAATTTGTTCCAGAATTAGGAAATAAGTTTATTGAAAAAACAGTCAAAATCTCTCTCACTTTTCTTACAACTCCTGTATGTACATGTATTTATCATGCCATGCAGGACTTTTCTTTTAATTTCAAAGGTTGAAACACTCTTATTAGTAAGTTGCCTAGTTGAAATTTTACCTTTTTCTTGTGGTTTAAGAAGCTTAAACTGGACAAGACAATTTAAGCATATTGAGAACATTATTTTCAAATAGTCTTCGATTCGATGTAAGATTTTCAAGCTTAAAAGTTTACAATTTGACTAAAAATACTCATCATGAAAATTTTAGACATCTATAAAATCGATATTGATAAATGTGTACATGTACATTGTAGTAGGAATGTACATGTACAATGTAGAAGGAATGTAAGTGTATTACATAAATCTATATATAAATTATTTCATAGCGTAAAATATTTTTTAAAGCGCCTGTTACTTTGTAAAACATGAAATGTGATATAATTGAATTTTAGTATGGGTGGCAAAGTATGACTAGCATTCACCGCAAGCATATTGAATATTTTAATTTAAATAGCAATATATATATATATATATATATATATATATATATATATATATATATATATACATATATATATATATATATATTTAAATAAATAAAACAGAATGCGACAGTCCAAATTAAATAAATTGTTTACTGTTAGCGCTGTCAGCAATGTCGGCTCTTCAGACAGTTATACAAAATCTGTTATCTACTTATCTGTTTACTGCGCTCAAATATGGTCCTCTGTCCGAAACATCCCCGATATTTTATATAGGATTATATAGGACACAGGGGGTTCATATTTAAAAAGTTACAAACATACTATTTTCTTTTAATTTTTAGCGATGAAAGATTTATGTATAATAAAACTTTATGCGAAATTAAAACGAAACTGACCGGATTTTCTTTTGTGCTATCTGTCTTCATAATTCGGTCCTACAAATGTGTCGTGCCAGCCATTTTACATGTAGAGTTTTATAGAATAAAACGGTGTTTACGAATCAAATGAAATTTTTATTTGTAATAGAAAAAAAATAACTTTTCACTTGCACAGAACATGAATTGATCGCGCATATATTTTTATTTTGCAATTATATTTTCAATTTCAATTATTGACGCTGCAATAACAAATACACGACGTTAATTATGGTCAATTGCTACGACAGCGTCTCAACTGACGTCATCGTAAGACGTTGACTCCGACGTGGAGAACGCCAATTTTTAAGAAGCTGCAATATGATTCAGGTCGGTCGCGCCCTCAGCGCAGGGAAATGCGCATAACTGTAGTAAAACGCATATTCACAGCAAAATGATCAAATATACAGCTTTTTATGTAACGTTTTTATGTAAATTAAATTACTTATATAAAAATTATTTTTAGTGAAATGAATTCTGTGAATAATGTTCAAAAGTATTTTAATCATTCCCCTGCTTCTTCAAAATCGACGTTATCCACGTCGGAGTCAACGTCTTACGATGGCATCAGTAAATAGTAAATTTTTCTCCACAAAGTTTCTGGCACTATCTTTTTTTGTCGCGGAAGTTTACTAAAAAGCATTGATATGGCTGTTCCTTGTATGTTTCATATCCCTGACTTAGAACGCAAATAACTGCTTTATAGCGGCGATACACAATATTTCATGCAAAAAGAAATAAAATTGAAATATAAATATAAGCATTGAAAGCTTATTATTGGATGTTGTCGGTCCTATGACCCACCAAGCGGTGCAGACAACTATAGTTGCCTTCAATAAAGCAAAGATTTGCTCAGGTTCAGTAAAAAAAAGACTTTTAAAGTTACCTTACCATGTGACGAAACTAGCATGTATGCATTTTACTTTTGGAGACATTAGTATTCTATTGATTGTGAGGACCAAAGACACCAGTAAGAACTAATATCATTGCTCCAAAAGATTAACAGCTATATTTTCGAGTGGATTATTATGTTTAGGATTGTTCTACAGTCGTAATTTCTTTTTTTTTAAAATAAACTCTAGGTTAAATAGTAAAATACAATTTGTAATTTAAAACCCGCCTTCTAATCAACAACTAGCTAAGAGGAGAGGTACCCAGTACGATTTTAGGGCTTCATTTTTAAGCACATTGTTTACTCAGAATTTGAATTCTCAAGTCCGAATTGTTATAAAGTTCATTGCCATGAGTAAAATTTGTTCTAAACACAAGAGGTATTAATGAAATAATTAATTATTGATATAACATTCGATATCCTTCCTATATTATGATATTAAGCTAAAACAAAATTGGATTTTAGCAAAACAGAGGGAATTTGGACTAATATATTCAGATTTTGTATTTCATTGAAATAATTTTGGTAGTACTATAACTTTAAGGTTTATATTTTATTTGTTAGTCAACATAATTTTGCTTTTTTCTGTTGTTTTTATTTACTTTTCATTGAGATAATCGTGTGGCACACACTACAAAAATATTGAAAAATGTTTAAAAACCATTAAAGAAGCCATAGCTCAAAATTTTTATCATTGACCTATGTAGATTTGAAGCGTTTAAAGTTAGGTCAATATACTTAGTTAAATACTATCTTTAAAAAATTACTACTACCATCGTTCAGATTTTTGTGAAATTGAACCAAAAATTGGTAGGGATTAGAAAACTGATAGGGGAAATTCGGACTGGATTATTAATAAAAATTGCTAATGAAAATTTAAGGCCTTGTATCTTTGTAGTGTCACTGCCATTCATTAACTGTTTAAAACTGTTTAGGATTTTGTATTATTTAAACAATTAAGAAAATTTTAAGCATAGTGTAAAACTTTAAGGAATTTTTCTTTAATTTTCAAACAAGGGACAAGCTGTCAATGTGACAGCAAACCGGGTTTTCTTTTATGTGAACTGTATCCATAATCCATATCAACCCTGAATTGATAAACACTACCTACAGTATCTAGTGAAACGGAGTACTAGTACTCTATAGCAATAATTTGCCAAAAATGACTTAGTTCAAAAGCTAGTATTTTTTCATGAATTATCAGAAATCAAAATCCTAGCAATATGCACACCTCTGATATATGAACAATTGATAAGCAAAGGACCAACTTCCTATCTGGAAAACTGTAGGAGGAGTTATTATCCGTACAATGAGGGTACCCTTTTGGCAGCCGCCCGCCCGCCATTTTCATCATTTTATTAACTTTCCGTTGGAAAACCCGGTAAAAAATATTCAATGGTCATTAACCAAAAAATTGTAGGTCATTGACCTACTATTTTGAAAGTGAACAATATTGCTACCATGAAATGTCTATAACATATATACAATAGATGGTTTTTCATGATCATAACGGGAATTATTTTCATTCCGAATAAACGTTATTCGAGTCCGTTCAATTGAATGTTCTAATGCCTCAGTCTCTTGAACCACTCTACAATTGCACGATCCACGTTTGTAGCTTTTCCAGTGTGCTGTCTCTTTCTCCTGAGTTGTGGTAATCTTCTTTTGCTTTGATTGATAAGTAATAGGTACATGTAGTTCGTAGATTTTTAACTAATGTCTGGTGGTGTGTAAATAATACCATGGTTTGGGGACCACAAGACAAAGTCGAGTGAGGTTACCCAGTGTTGTGAAACCAAAACGATGGTATAATTTACATAACACCATACATCAGTTAATTTATATATGAAATATCTGTTTTAACATATGATTTACCAAAACATGTTCATTCAATGTTCTGGTGTTCTTTATAAACATCGCAATAAAATTTTAACACATTCAGCTTAGTCAGATAGCAGACAGGATAGAACAGAACAAGATATCTGTGAGCCAATGCTCACTAGTGATACCCCCGCTCTGATGTGAATATGCAAATTAAGCAAAGTCGACATTTAATAAATCCCACAAAATGACATGCCTAAACAAATAATGTTGTAAAAATTTAAAGCATCTACGATAAATAGTTGCTGAGAAATCTTTGACGAAAATCTGTTTGAAAATTTAGCTACAAATGAACATAGTCGTCATTTAACAGGAAGTTAACGTCCGAGTGGTACAAAAAAAGATCCCACAATATGGCATGCATAGAAAAGTAATGTGTTAAAATTCCAAGCATCTGCGATAAATAGTTGCTGAGAAATCTTTGACAAGAATTTGTTTGAAAATTTTGGCAAAAATAAACATAGTTGTCATTTAACAGGAAGTTGACGTTCGATTGGTACAAAAATATATCCCACGATATGGCATGCCCAAACAAATAGTGTGTTAAGGTGGCTCTATACACCCAAAGTTTATTCCAATTTTCAATAGAAGACTACAAAACATATACCTATCAAATATTAAAGTGATTATAGGGATACTCTAGGTATTTTTAAAGAATTTTTAAATGTTTTTTCGTGATTTTGTAAAATTATTTTTAAAAAGATAGCTATTAACAAATTGAGAGAAATGTTTTTGTCATATGATGGATATTTCCTTCGGACACATAAAAAAATATAACACTTCTTAACACTCAAAAATGTTATTATTGCAATTTTTTTTAGTATTTCCCCAAAACATAATTTTTTATATTTTCTTACTCTGTTGACAATTCATCTGAAAAAGTTGTCTGATGTTTTAAGAAAATGTATTTTGATAACTGTGACATAAAAAATTGAATGAAAATGATTGCAAATAAACACAAAAAATATTTTAAATTTTAATTGGTATGAAAGTTCCCCAGGTAAGGGTTATCGTTCCTAAGTTTCAAGGCCCAAACACCTTGGAGACTTTTCATTTCTAAGTTGAAGAAAAAATCCTAAATATAATGTTGGAATGATAAATACATACGTATTTCATTATAGGCCTGTAAAAGTGAATATATTCGGTTTAATAAAAAAAAACTAAGTCAACTAAATAAAGGGGAAAATTGACTAGGCTACAAATGTAATAGAATTTATGTACCACAACCTGAGAGAAATTCAAAGCAACCCTCCCATCCCCATAAGGTGGTAAGGAACATCTTTCGATATTAATGTGCATTAAAGTATATTATAATTGAAACACTTTCACTGGTTTAGCATTTTCTTTCACAGTATTCAATCCAAAAATACGTTTTAGACAATGTTGGAATGTTAAAAAATGTATAGTTCTCAACAGGAATCGAACTCATGACCTACGAATTTGTAGTGAACCCACTCACCCTCTGCGCTACGGCGTAACATATCGATGATGGGAAAGAAACTATTTAAAAAATCATATTTGATTTTATTGTTTATTTCGATAAATAATACCACACAACGTGAAGGTGTCACATACCACATTACTTGTAAGTAATGAATTTTCCAATTATCAAATTAAATCTATTCATTTAATAGTTTTTTAATAGTTAATAGTTAATAGTTTAATAGTTTAATAGTTAATAGTTTATAGTTAATAGTTAATAGTTTAAGTTTAAGTTAATAGTTTAATAGTTAATAGTTTTTTCAAAAGAGCGGTCCCCATACAATTCGCCTCGGTTTAAATCAGCCAGTACCGGAATTACATGCTTCCAGATTTACTTTTTTGCGTACTGCGTCATCAAAAAGTGGTGTATAGAGCCACCTTAAAATTATCAAGCATCTGCAATAAATAGTTGCTGAGAAATCTTTGACGAAAATTTGTTTGAAAATTTGAAATAACGGTCGGAGAAAATAGGCGTTGTCACCACACAGGTGCACAATTAATACCCAAGCCTTGTGGTTTTCATCGAAAATAAACCAATCAATTAAACAATCAATCGAGAATCTGAAAAATTATGAAATGTTTGAGCTATGCATAATTTTACAACAATTTCCATGTTCTTTGTATAAGACAATTTACATTTTCCAGAAGAATTTAAAGCATTTGAAAGAAGTCTGGACGTGTTGTATCGCTTAGGTCACAGACGTCAGATGCACTACGGCTGATGTATGTGCAGTAAAAAGATCATTAGAATTTAAGATTCAGTTTTATTCTTAAAAGTTTTTCACCAGGGACCCACTGATCAGTAGTTGACCCCAGACGTGCAAATATCACGTTATTAACGAATATTTGCCACTTCGAATGAATCTTTAAATTATTCTTTTAATTTATATTTCGCCACTTTGAAGTAAACCAACGATATATGGTAAGTATCTGTATTGAAAAAAAGGTAATCATTTTTTATGACTTCAACGCTTTGTGATTTTTTCAAAGAAGTAGTAAAAAATGATGAAAAATCGCACATATTCTCATAGTTTTTTGAAGAGGAGAATGTTAATTATCCAAATACTTAGTTAAATCATTATCATTTCTACTAAGTAGAAACAACACGTGTGGTACGTTTATAAACAAGATGCCAGGTGTCTCTTAGATCGCTTCAAGACGATAAAAACAGAATATATGTCAGCGGACATACTTTTTAAATCCACAATTTGCTTAAGTGTACTTTCTTACTTAAACACAAATAATTAAGTTTAACAACTAGCACACAATTTAAAGCGGTGTTTCTTTGTCATGGAACATAGTTCATTCACTCCTTGGCAACAGTTCACTTAATTGCCGAATGGGTAACATACAGACTAGAACATGTTTAAAAGGTATTTTTATCTGGATGTTTCTGTTTTAAAAGTTGCTGCAGTTTTCTCACATACAAAAACTACCTTCAAAGCCGGGAATGGTGCATATATGTATCAAGGCTTACCTTCTAGCTAATCTGAGCTGAAAGCTAAAGTGAGCTTTTCTGATCACCTGTTGTCCGGCGTCCGTCCATATGTAAGCAATCTTTGTGTGATGAAAAAACTTTCACGTCCTTTTTCGCGGGTAGTTATTTATGAATATATGTGCTTTTGTTATAATTTGTCATAACTTTTTATCATTATTATATTCGTGTAGCGTTTTAATTCATGTGATTTTATCAAGCAAAAACAGAATAACTAAAATTTTAACATAACTCTTATTCAAATCATCATATTAGGGAAATGATAAATTACATTTCATGAAATTTTACATCTGACCTTAAAATGATTATCTCTATTTCATACGGAATCTTTCGTTAATTCATCTAAATCTACACGCCCCGTTGATCAGTTGGTCGAAATCTACAGCGACTAAGGAAAATCGCAGACTGCAAGAAATAATTATGATGATTTCAGACTCAAATTCCCAAAGAAGATGGTTTGGTTGCTTCTTTTATCTAACACACTAATGTACGTAAACAATAATTAGTTAAGTTAACTTACTTTTTACAATCAATTCACTTATTTCTTAAAAGAAATAAATAAAATTAAAGAATGAAATGCTTTCTTTGATGATTCATACGGGTTATAAAGGTAACGATCATTGCCGAAAAAAAATTACATATCGTGCATGTTTACCAAAGAAGGCATTTTATTGTTTGAATAAACAAAATTAATTACTTTAAACTTACTAGTATTTCCATTATCAATGTTACAACCCATTCTTTGGATAAAATGTTAGTCATTATTGAGTTATATTTGCAAACTAAATGTTATTTAGTTTATGCAATGAATCCTATATCAAATACTAACATTTAACCTCTGTTTTAACTTTTTCTTCGTGTTATTGCGATCACCTTTGAAATTGTGGTATAAAGGGCTTCAAAATGCGTATGTTGCAACTTTGTAATTCAAACTTTAAGGTTGTAAACAGCTCGACGAGGGCACGATCTGCAAGGATGTAACAAACATTTTTGTAACATGATCTATCATTGTTTCTCGGTAAAAAAAAAATGTTTGTCAAGGTAAGCTGTCTAAATTTTCTGTATTAATATAAAAGGTAATTTCGTCTCGAGATACATGTATATTCGCGTTAGTTGAAATGAACTGTCCATGCATTAAAAAAAGCAATATATTTCTATGCATCTAGATCTTATGCAGCGGTCATATAATTATCATCAGACCTAAATGAATCAATAATTTAACTTCCATTGATTGTGTACAATGTAACAAATCGATATTTATCTCCTCTTGATTTATTATATAATTGTTTACAATAAAACACGATTATGTTTTTGTCGCCTCTTCCAATATAAGACCGATTAACAAGTATTAAAGGGGCATGGTCACGATTTTGGTCAAATTCTACTATTCTGTTTTAGCTCACCTGAGCTGAAAGCTCAAGTGAGCTTTTCTGATCACTCTTTGTCCGGCGTCCGTCAGGTAAACAAGGGTCGTGCCCTGTTCTTGTATACACAGGTTTAATATACCTGTAAAAATCTTTTTCAGGCTGGTTTGTATATCTTCTTAATCATTTTAGGTATAAAAAAAACAGTTCCTAACGTTCAACACATTTATTTTAGGTCTTACCCTGGAATTCTTACTCATATAGCAAAGAATTTTAAGCTTTGTAACTCGCTTTTAACTCAACAAATGACACTCAAAATTTGTTTGCCTATTTAAAATGCCTTACTGGAGCATTGTAAACGTTAAAATCTGAAAAATATTTTTGTTCGAATCGTGACCATGCCCCTTTAATAGTACTAAACAGGTCGGGTACACTATCTCATATGGATAGCATTATTTAGCATGTGACACTATTTACGTATATACGTCAAACATCTTCTCCAATCCATTGAATGAGTCGCAAAGCGTGACGGTCTACAACGTGTTTACTTTTCAACACATACACGTGGGTTGTGTCTGTTTTATACACAATATTTAGTTGCTTGCCGGAAAATTCTAGATTTCAAGAAATTCTTGATTTCTAGTTTAGAAGGTAAAAAAGGAAAAATTACGTACCGTAGACCATGCTCACATTGAAAATTACTGCTGTTTTAATTTATCAATTAATCAATTGTTACTTCAAAAATCGATCAGTAGCAAAAAACTGGCATACATACGCATACAAGTACAAGCAAATTTTGATAAGGAAACACTGCATAGTTGTTTATTGGTGACTTAATTATTGTACACCATTTATAAATGCAGGTAATTGTACATTTTTAAGATGCGTAATTAGCCACGATAGTAGAAATGCACAAATATACAAATACAGAAGTAAAAGTTATGAATAATGTAGTATTTTGTACACTAAGCATTCCGATGAGTGTCCCTGAAGAAAATTTCAAAATTCTACTAAATAAATGTTGTCCCAAACCTGGGTTATCACGTGAAAAACGTACGCACTGCTTCTAATATAATAGGACGTACCTCTCTTTTGAACTTTGACAATGGGGCATATAAGGCCTTATAGGCAATATTTTTCAAATGTGAGCTTAGACATGATTTTCCAAATTTATTTCATTAATTTTAAAAAATAATTGAAAATGAGTATCCAAAGAACAATTCAAAATGGTATAGATATTTTCAATACGCTTTGTATACAGTGAAACTTGTAGTAACCCACAATGCCTTGCAACTCATTCACTCGATTGGTTTGTAAATCAAAGTAAACAGATAGCTAATTTTATATGCAAATTTATGCCGACGTCACAAAATCTATTGGTCTCGACCTGCTAAATTGATATAAACTAAATACCAAAATGGAGGAAACTATTGGAATAACACATAGTCAGGTCTATACAAAATTATGATAGTCTATCCCACTGCACAGTTTTTCTTGATGCATTCCTCTTTTTCGACTGGATCCAAATATTGTTGACAAAACGCACACAAGACATCACCGATGACGATTGTTGGTTTTTCTTTAAAACAAAATTATCATATGAAAATCTGCGCACTCAATTTACAATCATTTTTTGAGATCATAATAAAGTTTACAACGAATATTATTTGAAACAACTATTAAACAACGCTCTTACCTGTGATCGGGACCAGTTCAATATCTTTTACACAATCTAGACAATCATTATTTGAATCAACAGGAGATTTATTAGCCGGTGTAATGTCCAATATAACAGATGTAGTATTCAATATGACAGATATAGTTGTCGCTTCAGTAGTGATCGGTTTATCTAAAAATCAAATTTCAAAACATAAAAATAATATAAAATGAAAATATATTATTATATTAGGAAAGAATTCGCTCAGTATGTTGTAAAAACTTTCTATTTCTTGATTAATCATTAAAGGGCCAATATTATATAGTTTCCATTGCTACTGTGTCCTATTCAAGTATAGAAACATTTACTCGGGTAACGCACTTTACCCTAGTCCAAGATGGCAAAAGGGAAGCACGCTTCAGATTTTTCGCATTTATAAGTATTCACCTTTTCCATGGTTGATTCTAAAAACTGTTGCGCAGTATATGTTTGGCGGTGTCAGTTTACAATATCTAAGGTAATTATCCATACTACACAAAACAATGTCTGACGTAATTCACGCGTTATTACGTCTTATCCGTGCCCGACTAATTGAGACCTAACGTTAAAAGGTGAATTTCAAAACAAAGAAATCAAGCTGACATAGAAATTGATTCAAAACAAATATATCAAAAATCCTGAACACTGCAATCAATTAGGCCTACCGGGGTATTAATCAGCGAAATAACATGACTGGGTTGTGTCGATTATGTACACATTACCATCTTTTGCGATTTAAATAATAAAGATTAATCAACAGTTTGTTTAAATCATGTTTTCTATTTAACGAAAATCAAAACATATTTTTTAGAGTAATGAAATAATAAACATATGCACAGTTTTATTTTTACGGACCTTTTTTCAAAATATATATTTTACTGATTTTACCAAATATATGCCAATTGTGATCCTGAAAAGGCCGGTCCCTTGGGTAATTTTATTTCCAATTGATTAAGTGCGTTAAGGTGTAAATAATATCAAAATTTAAGATAATTTTGTATGTAAATAAAATTATAAGAGCTTATATTCTCTTTGAAAATTTATTCATTTTATCTAATTTGTAAATACTATGCAGATTTATCTATTTTTTTTTATAAATTAGCAAGTCCAACATAAAAATTTTTGTTTAACTTTTGAAATAATAATTCCTTTATTTTACAAAGGATATGAGTCAAAAAATGATTTTGTGAAAGTCAAATTTCAGGCTTAGGCTTATAATCTTTATGTATGAGAAAAGCGTCAATCGGTTCTATTTTTAGCAACGACCCTAGCTTTTATAATACCGATGGACCAGCCAACAGGGTATCATTTGATAAGAACATATCCTCAGATACACGTTTGAAAAAATATGAAAAAATTATGTACGCATTTTATTTATCTAGTGGGGTATGGACCATTACCTTAAACTGCACGCATTTATAAAGATAATGCGTGCTAAAGATTTGCTCCAAACATGGGTAAAGTTTAGGAAGCGATTCTTTGCAATTATGGTAAATTTTATTGTGACTAGGGTAAAGTTATTTGTTAAACATTTCAATATTTACATAGTTTGACTTCGTAACTTCTTTAAGCAATTTATAAAATTGATTGGGAAATACTTTTTTTCGATATCCATCACTGCTTCTGTTGTTTAACGTCACACCGACTGATATTTATTAAGAATATTGGATGTACTGAGGCCCTAGATTTTCCGGAAATTCAATGTTCTCGGTAGATAACGGATATTGGAATAAATTTTCAAAATGTCAAAATATTTTTGATTTAGTACAATAAAATAGAAATCAACAATTGATTCATAAAGCAATTAAACAAGTTCATTTTATCTTAAAAGCAAAATATCTTTACATTTTTCCTTATGTTGGTATGACTTTGCAACCTTTCGTCATTTGCCGTTGTATGGCGTTCTTTTTTCCCACGGCGTAGGTTCTGCAAGTTAGCCGATGTCCGAGTATTTTTTATGATAAATGTACATAATCATGGTGTTAAAAAATGGATGCGTTTAACATTACAGTGTTACTTATAGTTTATTTGATTTTGCATAAAAGTGGGTAGTGTATTTGAATACTGAACCGTACGGAAACATAATAGCCATAACTTTTAGGTAGACTATGTTTAAAACTGTCTTATTCTTTTGTTTGTTGAAAAAGAAAACAAGTTTGATTATAAGATTAGTACAATGTTTGTGTTTTATTAAGTTATAAATTCAAAATGAATTCTATGGTGCTCCGATGGGGCCACTTCGACCTTCTCACTTTTGCCTAGAGGAAAGATATGCAAAAGTGTAAAGTTCGAAAGCGAAAGTGTGAAGATGCGATGGCTAAGGTGCGGAGGCGAAGATACGAAGTCGTGAAGGCAAAGGAGCGATACTACCGCCTCTTCGAGGGATAATTGTATCTGTCAAAAAGAGGGAGATTCCAGGGCAAAATTTTTAGTAATTTTACTATATGAAGTTAATAGTATTTTAATGTTTCAGGGGGATAGACTGTGATAGAATCCGAACCCCCTCTTCACCTTTACTGTGAAAAATTAATATTGAATTTTCCAGGGGGGGGGGGGGGGGGGTCCGGACTCCTTCTCCGGGTCTCCCCTTCTAGATCCACGCATGAGCAAGGAATGTCATATGAAAATAAAATGTTAATGTGTTTAAACCACAGTTTTAAGGTAAACAGACAGCTGGTAAATGATAGGAGTCTGGAAGTACAGTCATGTGTACACATTGTGGTGGAGATTAAATTTTATGTGTAGAATATAATGATCATACATAGCCAGCACTGGTAAACATAAATGTCACATTAGCCAGTAAAATATTAATTAACACTCATAGTAAGCACGATGGCCTAGCGCATGCGTACCAATAATAACCGCGATTGATTGGCAAACCATGGGCGGGAACGGTGCCTGCATAAAAAAAATGTGAAGAACAATTGAAAATCCTTTACGTTGATTTATTGTTGGAGAAAATACTGTAAAAATGCTTATTTACGCGGATGCATACATGTAAGTACGCGTTTTTTATAGTCAAAGAAAACTAGTGGTTATGATATGTAAATACGCGGATTTGCCCCACTAAAGTTTTAAAATTTTTACCGTACGTCGCGGTTTTAGTCTTATCGCGTAACTAGTATAGATTTTCCCCCACGCGTTGATACCACTTTAACAGGAATCAGGATTCAAATTTTGACAGGGGTTGACGGCTCTATTTATAATGTAAACACCTAAATGACGATTTATTGCCCAACGGGAATAAATATATATACATCTAGATATATATATGCAGTATATTTCAAAAAAGAAACGGAGGTAACCTGCAAAAAGATATAATCTTATCTCATTTTTGTTCCTTAAAACACAACAAACTAAATTCAGATTGAACTGTTGTTTTTATGTGTTTACTTTTATCAAGTTTGCCTTTAAATATTTACAACAAGTTGCATATATAACTTTGATTATATCGTCTTACCTGTAGAAAGTTTTAAACGTCGTGGTTTTTGTGCTGGTTTTCCGATGACGATCATCAACAACAGGCTTATTACAAAAAGAATTTCGTAAAATTTCATTTCGGCGATTTACTACAGTGCCACTAAAGCTGTCATGCATTATGTCGAAACTACAACAGGTTCTTCCTTATATACCTTGTATCTGCACCGACAGAACAAACCGTGCTGTAAGGAAACAATTGTCACTGAAACTTCCTCTTATATTTTAGTGCTTTTCCGGTCTGGTGTATTGAATGTTTAATAACATGAATATATATTTTCGTAAGAAAATCATAAGAAACGAGTTTTTAAAAAATAGGTCAGATATCCCAATTGGATAAAAAAAAAAGTCATGACTTAATACGGAGTTAAAAATTAACATACATAAATATGAATATAAATGTGTTGTAACAACCTTACACGTAAATGGTTTCAGACCCCACCTTTCGCTTGTTTATCAAGACAAGGGTTTATTCCTAGTTGTTTATTTGTGACCATAGATTTGAGTGACGTATTATAATTCTGTTACATGTATTTATTAACTCTTGATTCACTTTCATGTATATATTCGTTGTATATGGCAAACACAAATATGTCCAAAGGTCTGAAATATATTCTTGAGGGAAAAGGATATGAATGGCAAATTATACGTCACTTACGTTAATATGATGTGCATGTATCTTTGTGGACTCATTGTCTAAAAAAAGAGAGAGATGCAAATTTACATCATGTTCACATCACTCTCAAATCTCTCATATGCGCATCGTACAAACACGTGCTTATTTCTCCTAAAAAAATCATACATTAAAAGATGAAATAATAATTTCAGCTCAAAAAAGGAAATACAAAATCGTAAAACATTGCAAAATTTATTTATTTGTTCTATTTGTGACTAGTAAAAGCATTTAAAGTTAGATTTTCTGTACTTGAAAAGAACATTGTCATGGCCTTTATTATAAGGCGCATTGATATAATTTGAAATTTCCATGAACACAACTTTTTTTCATATCTCGCATACATATTTCGTCTGATTTCTGTTGAAATAATATTAATCGTTATGTCAGCTCCATCAAATTGGATTATTAAGAAAATTAGTAAGAATTAAATATGAAATGCTTGTGGTAGGAAAATAAACCTTACACTATATTGCCAGCGCGTTTTGCATGCCTGACTCCGACTCAAACACACACGTTTATTAATTTGATTTGTGTGTCTTTTCCTTGTCATTTCGTAATTAGTATTCAACACAAACTTTGTACAAAGACCTGCCGTTAATCTGTCAGAAATTAATTTTAAACTCATTTATTTATTCTGTAGCAGTTGTCAGTTTAATTTTTAAATTGAATATTTAAAAAGTCAACTAATTTAGTCAGCACTCTATTACAGAGGCACTAAAATAAATGAAGTTTTCACAAAATTACACGTCAAAACAGTAAAAAAAAAAGACGATTTAAAAAAGAACAGTCTCTATAGAGCACATCGTGTTATTGTGCATCATAGCGTTATGAACATACAGAATGGTCTTAATGGTAAATTTGTATGTTTTAAGTCCTAATAGATGATCATTATAATTATGCATTAAAAATTATGACAAACTAGCAACTGAAGATAGAAAATTGTGTTTTCGGGACGTTTTACATCTAATTTTTCCTATAAGAATTGACTAAATGTTTTCTTTTTATCAATTTTTGGGGATGGGGTTTTAACTGCAGGTATAGGACAAAACAAGTCAAAAACAATAGGCTATTCCATCAGAAAGATAAATTGTATTCTTTGTCCATTTATCTATTCGTCATCTTCATGCATTCGATCATATATTCATTATCTTCATGCTAATGATTTATATGTTTTTTTCGATGTTAAATAGGGATCTCATACATGTATATTTGAATTGGAATTTTTTATATTAATTAGCTAAAACATTATCAACTGAAGGGGGCTGGATAGGCTGCGAACTCAACTCGCTTTCGTGTATGCAATGTTAGTTGGTTGGTATGCTTGCTTCAACAAACTGGTTGACTCGGTCAACAAAGATTGGTAATATATGTACTTTGTAAGAATTTGACAGGAATATTGATCCATAATGCTAGATGTGAAATTGGTCAACTGCTTGTCCAGTATGAGGCCAATCAATTACTTGTACATTCATGGGGTTATTTGATGTTGTCTCTCTTATTTAAGCCATCCTGCACCGACATGACTGGCTGTCGATCATATTGGATATGCAACGTTTGTCCAGTTGGCGGGTTTGCTAAAGGTTGCATTTAAGGAGACGCGGAACTCAATGATGCAACAGCTACCCTCGCAGAAACAACCTTTTCCGTCATGCGCGTGTACGGACTATTGGTTTCTCGCCGAGCTCTCACAAATGAAGTTTTAATCAAAGTACTGAAGAAGTGACGGGAGTTGATTTTGTCGATGTTTATTTATTTTAAAATCAATGATGTGTTATTTTGCATGACAAGTACATGTAGTTTCTAATTTGAATTACGCACATTTTTATAATTGAATTTTTGTACTTTTTCGACAAGAATGTCGAGACCTCAGCACAAATCATGTTAAATAATATTTAAAGATGAAATTAATTCAATCAAACTATGTATCAGTAATAGAAACATTTCTCGAAAATTGTATGGATCCAAGCAATATTGAACTCTAGTCTCGTTCAACCAAACGCCCGGCTGACACCGTAAATCTCCGACAAGGATTTACGGAGACAGCCGAGCGTCGAGTTGAACGAGACTATATTGAACTCTGGCGTAGGAATATATACGACTACAAAAAATATTTAAATTGTTCGTACCATTTAAAATCTGACAATTTTCAAGGTGTTTATAAATAAGTTTCCTGAAAAACAATGCTTTAGCATACATTACATCGGATTTATCAATTATTTTCAAGAACTAAGTCTTGTCAGCAGCACTGATTTGTGATGAGGTCCAAACACTGTTTCACTTTCGGTTTGTCTGAGTAACTGCATAGGAGAGTTGATTAAAATCAACTCCCAAAAGTAAGTTGATTAATAAACTATAATACGAGATCGATTCTTAATCGACTCGTGATTTAATTAGAAGGGACATTCATCGAAATTCTATGCCAAATAAAAATCCTTTTAGAACAGGGAAATCATGAATCAAGAGTTTTTTGAAGAAAGTTCTAAACTCTATTTCATAAATTGTCAAATAGCTTACGTTTTAAGAGATGTACTAGATGAAATCCCGCGCAAGCGCGGGAATTAACACTTTACACATTAATGTGATACAATGTTAATATGTTGAACCATGATATTTTTGTTCATTGTTGTATAATCATACTGTGTCCATTTTTCTTAATTTCTTTCTTATCATATTCTTCAAAATTTGAATAATAAACTATCTGCATAGCTTGATATTTAGAGGATAAAATCGCTTTAAGCTATTCCATGTTATTTTCAAATTTATTAAATTTTTAAAATTACCTGTAAGAATATATGAGTTACAGATAGTAGTAAAATCTATGCATATTTTCTTTCTTCGGAAAAAAAAAATATTTTTTCAATCTTTGTTACACTGGTCTTGCTTAAGGATAGATAACTCAAATATACATAATGTTGCAAGAGTTATTTTGCCTTTAACACTGTGCCGGATAATTATGCCAGTGCCATTTTTGGCATTTTTGGCCTGGCATAATTATCTGGCACAGTGTTCTTTACACAGTTGCTCTTCGTGTTAGTTTTTAGTGCATATTGACTAAGATAGCGCATTTGCACGTTGATTCAATAATGAATCAATTTTGAGTAATCGTGAGTACGAATTGTACAATTTGCACTGAAACGCCATGATTTACTTGTGAGAAATGACATTTATTAAATATTGTAGAATATAGATTTAAGTTTACAAAAAGCTGGTTTTCTGTGGCAAATATTAGCAAACCGCGTGAAATTTTCTTGCTTTGGGGTCAATGATAACCAGTGGGTCAATAATTTAACAGTTTAAATTTCAATATTGATATAATTTTACACAGTTTTTGGAAATGATCAGAAATTGAAATATTGTCATAACTGTTTGAATTTAGAACTTAAATAACCAAACCATGTTATAAATACAATTTTTATAAATAACACATTAATTACATGTAACGTTAGCTGTTGAAAACGAAACGAAAGTTTACTTGTGTACCTAAACTATCTGTCTTTACACCTACATCACACATTCAAAAGACGTTTTGAATTTCACTTGGTATTTATATAATTTAATACAAACAATCCTTTTATACATGTACATTTTTCACTTATTATAATGACATCAGGAATCGTTGGTATAAAATTCAAACAGATTAACTAATTTCAACAACTTAGCCATCAGATCTTTCTTACATTTTTCGACATGATGTTTTTTTAAGCTCTAAACAACCATTTAGGTAAGAAAAATCCATATACCTTTTAAATTAGAGCAATGTCTTATATTTTTATATAAGGCTCTCCTTTTAACAGGTTAAGCACAGTTTCCCTATTGAGGATGATTACGCTAAACGGTAACTATTCCCCTTTTCAGTAATAAAAACATTTCTATAACAAAAAGTTAACAATAGGCGCAAGAATATTTTACATTTTATTAACAACAATGACCCACTTACTATGTGTTTACTTCAAACGTTTACATTCACAGTTGCGTTTCAGAGCAATCCAGTCACAAACTACATGTTAATCTATCCAGATATATCCAGCAAACTTACGGTAGCCTCTATTGATAACAATATAGTTGTTAAGGTAGGTCCCTACTCAGAATTTTTATGATTAAAAAAGGGGTTTTTTTTCATTAATCAAGTAGAATAATACCTTACGCTATAAAAAAAAGCCACAAAAATACATGCCTTAAATATTTATTTTTATCACTAGAGTCTCCAGAAGATGCATACCTCCTTCTTCGATCACATGATTTCAACCAAAATCATTATTTGGCTCATATTAAAAAAATATTAAAGCAAAACAAAGATTCAAATGTTTTATTTAATCATTAATAATGTAAGAAAGTAATTACAAGTGTGATAATCATTATTTGATTGATTAAAATTGAATTGTTAATGAAATGTTACAAAAATGCTATTTCAAAATTTTTACTTAATTTCACATTTTTTAACTTATCTTAAAATTTTATGGTTAAACACCATTTTTTAAACTTTAGAATATTAGATTTATGTCTATTGCAACTAAAACGCAAAAAATATAGGACTTCACGTGCTCCTTTTTTTTCTACGACCTTTGGAACACATATACCCTCTTATCAAATGCAACTTAAAAAAGTGTCACGAACACAATTTAAAAATACATCAGAAAACAGCATTTTATTTCTTTGTTTTGATAAACCCTAAAAGTCTTCATTCAAAACTACATGTATTGAGTACAAATAATTTTTTTTGGATAAACAGTACCTTTCCTCTGCATATATTAACACAAACCGGCAAACGTACTAAAATCTCAGTACAAAAATTCACGATTTCCAACTATTGGACTCAATAAGATCAAAACATTTATATACTTGTAGACATTATTTACACTTGACTGCTTCTATCAAATTCAGAATTATCAATTAAACATTAAAAATTAGGACAATAACGGTAAATCCGAACAAATATCGTTTTCGATTTTAAAGCTTATTATATCTGCTAAATTGATGACGCGTCTGAGTAGGGATCCACCTTAAGTTGTACATATAACTATTCGTTCAATGTTTTGTTCATTTATTGAAATATGAAACAATCATTTCTTCTGATCATTGTGTCATAAATATCTTCTTATCCTTTATGGTATCTATCATAATTAAGTATTTTTCTGCTGATTTGAGAAAATATTTCAAGGTGTAGTGAGCCATCTTAAAGGGACTTGGACACCATTTGAGCTCAAAATTTTAAATTTTATTGGTTTATATGGGTATTTTTAATGCTTTATCAAAATTTAAAAGTCACATATCGAGTTGAAAGCAAGATACAGAGTTTGAATTTCTTTGTTTTGTAAACAAAGCTCGAGCCTTGTTACTGATAACAAATGTGTTTTATCGGTAAAAGTTTAATCAAATATTGCTTTCTTCTATGGATAATATATTTATTAAACACATTGAACAAGGTTGCATTGTTTCTTACGACTTATTTTGTCAAAGAAATTGTAATTCCATACTGTACATTATTTGTAAACAAATATAAGACTCGAGCTTTGTTTACATAACAATGGATTCTTACCTCTGTATCTCTCTTATAACTTAAATTATAACATTCAAATTTTGGTCAATCATTCAAAATTTGCAAGTCATTTAAAAACTTTTTTATATCTGAAAAATAAAAATAAAATTTTGATTTCAAATCGTGTCCAAGTCCCTTTAACCGTTTAAAATGATATTTTACGATATGTATTAAAATTATGGCTGGTATAAGCTTCTGTAATTTTCATGGTCTTTCCGAGATCAAAAAATCTAATCAAAAATAAACAAAACGTTCTGCATGGTCAATTGTGTCAACTCACAGAACAACTCTGGAGTTTTAGGGGTTTTCGGCAGAAATAGCAAACTGTAAATAGAAAAAATTCACGATCAATGCAAGAACACTTATGATTTCTACGAGTTCAAAATCGTCTAATATTCGTTTGCTGCAGTGGAGGACTAAAGTTTTTGGCCATAAAGGTCAGTTGTATAAAGTACTTCTGCATCACATTGCATTTCTCATTTTTCATTTTCGTGGAATTTTTTTTATTTATTTTTTTTGACATACATCAGAAAATTCCGCATGTACGGGAGTTTTTTTTTCTTGTTTCTGTAAAGACGAATATTACCGTTTAGCGTAATCATTCCTCAAATGGGTAACTGTGCCAAACCTATTTTAAAGAGATCATTTCAGTATGAAAATAGCCACGGCCATCAAGAACTTTAAAGCAAAAAAAAAAAAATAACAATTTAAGTTACACTTTCCTGTAAACTACCGCGTTATCTAAGATTGGAAACTTAAATGGCGTGTAGTTTATTTTTCTTTAAACATGGTGTAAAAAAAAAACTTTGATAGTTTTGCAAATATTTTTATACAATGTAGTACAGTTGTCTTCTATCTTCTATTATCATTTGTCTTAACTTTTGTACCATTCTTATATTCATGTAGCGTTTTAAATAATTTGATTTTACCTAGCAAATACAGAGTAATTTAAAATTAGGAATTAAGACATTTTAATAATCCTGTTCTTGCACTTGACAACTTGTGCCAAATTAAACCTTTTAAACAAACTTAATTATTTTTAACTGTTATGGATTTCCATACCAGTGTCACCGCCGATTTCTTTGTTTTTTATTAAAAGGTGGGCCGTTATTGAGTTGTTAAATGTTTGCAGACTAATGTACATGTAATAATTAGGTGAATATTTTTTTCAGCGTAACTAATTTGATTGACAATATGAGCGAGGGAACATTGTTTATGCAATAAACTCCACATCCAGTTACAACATTTTTCTTCTATTTTTACTTTTTCTTCGTTTTACTGTGATCTTTATAGCCTACAAAAAAGTTGTGGTAAACAGCTTGAAGAGGGCAAGATCTGCAAAAGTGTAACAACCATATTATTTTGTAGCATGATTTATCATTGTGTTTCGGTAAAATAATGATGTTTGTCAAGGTAAGATGTCTAGACTCTCTGTATTAATATAAACAGTAATCTCGTCCCGAAATATATTCGCGTGATTAAAGAATACAATATTTTGTTATGCAACAAGATCTAATACAACGATCAAATAGTTATCGTCAGACCTGTATAAATCAATATTTTTAACTTACATTGTAAATGTACATTAATATGTATAGGTATAAATCTAAGATTGATTGAATTTATACATTTCCTAGACAATAAAACACAATATAAAGTTCTTTGTCACCCCTTCAAAAACAACTTTCAATAGTACAATACAAACTAAATATCAAATAAGAAGAAACTATTGAAATAACACCCAGTCGTATTCATACAAATTGTAACTATCTATTCCAATCCGCAATACTTCAGACTGCATTTCTCTTTTTGGACTGGATCCAAATATTGTCGACAAAATTTACACAAAAAGGCCATACCGATGCTGGCTCCTGATGGTTCGATTGAAAAAAAAAAACATTAAAGAGCGATGAAATCAAACTACGATGATTTCATGATCATAACAAAGTATATAATGATTTTAACACCTTATAAACGTCCTTACTTGTGATTGGGGCTTCTTTCGGTCTAATTATTTTTGCACAATCGAGACAACCATTACTAGAATCAACGTGGGGTTCATTAACCAATGCAGTGTCCAATATGACAGATGTAGTATTCAATATGATAGATACAGTCGTCACTTCATTAATGATCTGTTTTTCTGAAAAGGAATAACAAGTAAAAAAATTCAGATCTGAATACGGTGCTATTTGGAACGTAGTTGCCCAATATAAGGTATACGTACTATTTATTTATACATCATAAGGGAACATAATGATATTGTTAACATTAAACTACTATTGTCTCCGATTCAAACCGTACATTCCCGTATACGATCAAAAAAAGTTTTGCTAAAAGTAAAGAAACATTGACAACACACCTACACGTATTTTCCCTGACACCTTTCATAATCATTAGGATCTCGCTCTGCTGTCGTTCGAAAGTGATCAGTCTGTTCGCCCGACGTCATTTGTCCTTAGCATATTTTCTTACCCCTTGGCCAAATCTGGCTTGCATCCATACGATAGCTATTGGTAAAGAGTGTCCAGTGGCTATGAACCAAGTTTCTAGGTCTAAAGTTGATATCATATCAAACCGTTTAAACAACATTGTCCGAACTATATGTTCTCTTCCCATAGCACTACATATACCTGGCTCATACATATAGTGCTTTAGGTTTCATGTACATTGAACCCTATTTCTAGGTCAAATCTAAGTTCACACCAGATCTCTTTAAAACCCACTTTTCTGTTCCCTTGACCGCCCAGTCTTGCTCAGTTCAACCAAAAAAGATCGTCTTTGCATGTAGGTTAAGGGTTAGTAGAGACTTTGAATGAAAGTTCTATGTCAAGTGCAAATTTCTGTAGTCGGAGGTTAAGGTCAAAGCAAAGTTCTTAAAAATTCTTTTCATCATTTAGTCAAAGATGTCATCCTAATCACCCTGTATAGTTTAAGGGAGTACTTAGTAATCTAGACAAAATTCAATTCAACAGTTAAGCAAAAGCGTTTAAGATGTACATGTAGGTTTATCACAGTTTAAAAGTAGTAAAAAAACAATTAAAAATCATTTTACGTGTACTCAATGTTTGAAATATAAGTATGCAAGATACAAATGTTGACGGGGGTTGATTAATTAATAATGTAATAACCAGAGTGACAATATATTGCTTGACGCGAGGCTTTTAGATAAATATCATTATAGCATTTTTTTAAAACTAAAATTAGAAACAATGAAAAAATTATAGCGAGCACAGCGAGCTCTACCGGCAAGGCGTGTGTGAATAGAAAATTAGGACTTTTTGCACATTCATTCAACGGATTTTTTTGGCGTCAGTAAATCGGACCAGTAATGCCTTGTTTTAATCGTCCCAGTAGTTCCCTGTAATTATGGTTTCCCATTTCACACTTTCACGAAAACAAGATAAAAGACTATGTACATGCATTGTAAATAACACAACGCCAATTTCCATTACTTTTAAGCTAGCGGAGTTATCGTCCTTTCGAGTGACGTCACAATGGAATACACATTGATCCGACAGAATTTTTCGGCGTCAGTAAATTTCGACTCACAATGCAATTCCTCAATGTCGGCCGATCTCACTAGACTGGATACCATCTCGCGAGAATCAAAGTAAAACTTTTGAGAAACAGATAAATTGTGTAATTACCAGAACATCATGCTTTTTTAGTAAACAAAACAGTATTTTTCGCGTAGTTTTTTCTAGTGTGTTTTCAAAGAGACAGACTACACTTGACCGACGTGAACTTTGACGTCACAATAAGGGGAAACTACTCTAAGTAGTTATTGTAAATCTGCTGAAATATAAATACCAAAATCTTGCAGAGCTAACGAATCGGGACATTTCTTCAGAGATAGGAAACAGCTGTAACTTGCTCTCATATGGATGAATGCTCACATTTATTTTATTCACTATATTTACGGTAATTTCCAGGAACGTTTTTTAAATGGGGCGTGGCAACATCATTCAAAAAATCTTCACAAGCAAAAAGAAAAATAAAATTCTCAAAATAAGGAAAATTCTAATCGGGGTGAGGAATGGTGAGTGCGTGGTATGCCTTTAGCTCTTTGGCTGCTCAAAAGTGTCTTTATTTTCACTACTATTTCAGTATTACATGCTCCCGGGGGATCCATTTTCCTTATGTGATCAACAAATTTTTTTTTACACATATACATACATTACATTAATTTGATTTTTTTTAAACGGGAGAGGGGGGAATCTGTGATAAGTCAGTTTTTATTTGTAAGTTTAAGAAAAATGTCTGCTGCAAGAAAAGAGGAAATAAACTGCAATGTACATTATGTTAAAATCTTTATTATTCAACAACATTTTATCTGAGATAAATTCTATACTGGCGTGCGACCAGTTTATAAACAATCTGATTAAAATCAGATCTTTGATCCGCTCCGACAAATTCTGATGTCGCTACACTTTGTTCAGCGACTATCAGAATTTCGGAGCGTTACAAAGATCTGATTTTAATCATATTGGTATATAAATAAATAAAAAAATCTTATGAATAATGAAAATTTACTGGAAAATATGTATATTTATTTTATTTTGCATTCAAATTCATTTACTTTACGTCACTACTTTTATTGATTTATCATAATTCATTTTTGATCACCTGCTGCGCTCGCCCCAACGGTCGCACCGTAAAACATATTATTTTAATCAAGAAATTGTTACATGCAAAAAGATATCATTTAATTTCATTTTTGCACCTATATACGCAACAAACTAAAATTCAATTTGAACTTTTGTTTTTACTTTTATTAGACACGCTTGCATTTAGATACATGTACTTGTATTTTGAACAAGATGCATATAGATATAAATTTGATTTGATCGGCTTACCTTTAGAAAGATCTGAACGTTGTGGTTTTCTTGCTGGTTTTCCGAAAACACACATTAAGAACAGGCTTTATAAGAGAATTATTTCGAGAAATTTTATTTCGGCAATTTAAAGCTGTCATGCATTTTTGGAAACTACACCAGTGTGTTCCTTATATATTTTGTATTTGCACCGACAGAACAACCCGTGCTTTTAGGAAATCGTTAATTGTCACTGAAACGTCCTCCAATATTTAAGTGCTCTTGCGGTCTGTTGTTTTCAATATTTAATAGCGTGAATATAAATTTTTTGATAAGAAAATGAAAAGAAACCAATATAAACTAGGTCAAATATTCTAATTTGTTATTAAAAATCTGGAGTCAGAAATTAGAGTATATAAAAATGTGTATGTATGTGAAAAGCAGCCTTACACGTAAATGGTTTCAGACCCTCGATGACAGTGGTTTATCAAGACAAGATTAGCAATTATTTCTTTTTGTCTGTTTATATTTGATTTGAGTGACATATTAATAAGTTACACATTGGATTGATGCCAACACCTGGACCCTCATTGACAACAGGAGGCACATCAAAGAGAAAATAATGACTGCAAAATCAGATAGACTGTTGGAAAATATAGTTATTGATAAGAATATTCTGAAGCCAACAAGGAAACGAAACGAAAACTTAGGCAGGGTAGAAGATCATATTTAGACAAAATCAAATATGGCAGAGACAACAGGCCAAAAAGGAAGATCCAGTTTAAGGTAACCGTTCTCTAGTTTGACCCCGACGGCAGTTCAACTATTTAATTCTATGCAAGTAAAACTGATTACGACAATCATTTTGAGAGTATTGCATAAGCAATACTGAAACGTGGCCGCCCCTTCTGGCAACCCCAGTTTTCAAACAATTGTAGTTTTATGTGCTAAAATAGTCTGGAAGAAATCAGTTACAAATCACCCTAGTCACTCAGAAGTCCAATTACCATTCGTCTTTGTCCGTCGTCTGACGTGCGTAGATCGTTAAATATTTTTAATTTTCAACTTTTAAAAACCTGAAGGGCACATTAATACCATTTTGGTTTTAAGCATCTCAAGGAAAAGAGAAATCGAACTTGTTAAATATATGACCTTATCACCCCGGGGCCTCATGGGCGGATCCAAAAAGGTAATAAAGAAAAAACCTAATGCACGGTTATAATGTCCATGAAACTCTTTTCAAAAAATTGTGAAATTCATGACCCCGTGTCAGGGGATCAGACTCCAGGGCGGGATTAATAGGTTATATATTAAAAATGTATCATATCTTTCATATATATTTGAGAAAAACTAAATGAATTAAAAGGATGTCCTAAAATTGAGATATTCATACCTAGTGTTATAATTTAATTTAGTGATACTGTATTTTATCTTACAAATGTTTTTATCAACTGGCCGGTCTGATCAGAAGTTGATGTGGCTGCAGAATAAAAGTTCAGTTTGGAGAGCATTTAAGGAATTTTATCGGAATTTAAGGATGTAAGTAGCGTGCGTTTGATGTGAGATTTTAAAAGATTAGTACGAATGTTTCTCGACTTGTTGCAATACTGCTGTTGTCATAGGCAAAATCCCATCGTGAGCCCTGGACCGGTAAATGTCGTAGTAAAAATAAACTGGCGACTTCGAGAGAGTAATGACGTATATCTCCGCTATTTTAAGACCCATCAACTTGAAACTCGGCATGAGTATACCTTAGACATTACTTTTCTGAAAAATACATGCATATTGCGAGTGTTGCAATAAATTTTTAGGCTTTTGAAGCGAGCTGGTAGTTTTTTATCTGGGTCAGAGTTCGACCCCTTTCTTTATTTATGGTTACATTGAAATTAATGTTAAAACGGACTTGGCCCCTGTGATTTAGTGAAAATATATGAAATCATAGAAATGTTTTTGTCTATTCCAATAAATATTTGAGAAATAGAAAATGCATGATTATGATGTAAAACCTTTTACCAAATTGTGAAGTTCATGGCTCCTGGGTGAGGGCTAAAGGCTCATAGGTCGGGCGTACATGGTCATATAGTGAAAATGTCTTAAATCTAAGAAGAATATCATTTCTCTGTCTCTTTATTAATTTAATAACACCTTGTCAAATATTGATTTTTTTTGCAAATTTGGGGATATCAATACAATACTGGGCGAACTACATAGCAGAAAAACACGTTCGTGCGAAAGTCGGAGAACACAGTGCTAAATACCATGTCCTTAAGTTTTTACATGATCTTGAAAAAAAGATGGTGCATTCGATTTTGCAGGCGTCTAAGATAAATAAATGATACAAGGTCACGGTTTAAGTACATTAGCCTGAGTATACTTTTGTTTATTTGATATTGTTTAGTTCGTGAACCCCTCGTAATATATCCCTAACACTCTTAAAAGTACCTTGTTAATTTTCATAAATAGAAATATACTTACTTTCCCACCATGCATTTGAAATATGCATCGTTATTTAATTTATGCTTCTAATTTGAAAGGGGGCAACCAGGGATGTCAATAAAGTTAGAAAGATTATGCCTTTTCTTCAAGTTTATTTTAAAATTCATTCCAGCAGATAAAAGATATTGAAACCTTATATCATCAAGGAAATATCCAAACTTTTTAGGACTCACTTCAAAGAAAATAATTTGATACATAATAAGATTATAAACCAAAGTTTGATCTTTTAGTTATACATGTATATACTAGATCTTATTTTCACTTACATGTACGAGTGTGTCAGCAAAACAGATACAAAGTGTTGGGTAAACTGACACCTTGTTGACAAGATATACCCATAATATTATAATTGATTTCCCATATCCAGCAAATTCGCGCTGTTTTATTTCCGCTCTATTTTTCGCATTTTAAATAGTTTTAATCTATAATTCAGGAACAAGTAGGTAGGAAAAATTATATAACCATCCGCAAAAATTTATTTATGCACCGCCTAAAAATTTTGGCTGCAAGAAATAATAATTTTATTACTTAATCGCTCGTTCCTTTTTTCACTGGATGTCCGACGAACAAGATATTATATTTGTGTTGCCTGAAAATAAATTGTTTAAAGTTGAATGTTTCCATCATTGGGCCAATATTATACTAGAAAAGTTGAATATACAAAATTATTATTCAAACTTAAGGCACATTGTAGAGGCCAGACCTATTAATCACGTCAATTGACGTCAATTGAAATATTACTTATACACCTTACTCATAACTGTGCCAGTTCTTAATCCAGATGTTGGATTTCTGTTGACAGATGCTACATTTCTGGAGCACATCTCGGTGTACAAGAGGCTGAATATATGTGCTTAAACATCATCTAAAAAAGGCGTACCATGAATTAATACCTGAACTATTCAAAACATAGGCAGTAAATGAAGTTTATTATATGCAGTGTCTTCTGCAACCTCTGAGGAAGAGGCTCTTCACTTTTGAGCTTTTTCCTTTTCTTGCTAAAAATTAATTACATTTGTTAATTTTCATTTCATAAATAGTTTAGAATTATCAAAATTTTGAATAATAAAAAGAATTAAACAATGTATTTGATTTAAAAATATATCTTTTCCTTAGTTCTGGGTCCAAGAAATCCATGGTCTTCCCTTCATTCCGTGAAAAATATGCAGAATCTCCATTTTTCACCCCGTCCTTGAAATGGAAAGAACATTTCCTGTCATTCTGTGATCGGCTCGTCTTAATGTATTAAATGTGACATATGAATATGTTGTAATTGTACAAGATTTCATTATTTAAAGGACGTTATTATTCAATCTTAATCAGTAATCAGAAGTATGTTAAAGACAGCGTTACTCGGAGATAGCTACGTTAAAAAATTTGGTAGATTTTATGATGGTTTTTTGGGTGTGCATATTGAATGTCGTTTTTATGGTGTTGGAGGAATGAGAGCGGATAGAATGGGTCAGAGGGTTGGTTGTGAATTGATAGAATTTCACACAGAAACTGTTTGTGTGTCTAGGTGGAAACGACATCAGTATGAATTCCTGTCCACGACAGACTTTTCAGGATGTTATCGAAGTAGTAAACATTCTTGCTAACAATGGTACCAAAAACGTGTATATCGGCGTCATTATGACAAGGGGACAGTTTCCCAGATCACCAGTCCTGACGAAAAAAATTTCGACAAGAAAAGAAAACCAATCAACAAACACTTGAAAAAGAAATACGGATGATTCTTTGTGTCATTTAGTGACATTCATGGACCACTAAGATGAGAATAAAATGCACCTAAACACCGATAGAACTGTGATCGCAGAGATTCGGTACCCGAAATGAAGAAATGTCAGTGTAGACTTTTGCGTGTCTTATGTAGACATTGAACTATCATGCATTGAATGAAAACATAATACGTATTGTGTAGACATTGAACTAACATGCATTTGATTGAAAACTTTATGATGTACAAATGATTCACGCCTCTGTGAAATGACCACATCCTTACGATATGATTGTATTTCTGTCCATTTTTAGGGGGAAAGCCGTAAAGAAGCTTTAATTGGAGCAAAATTGAATCACTGTCTTCCTGTACAAAAATTGAACTGCGTTATATTCCTTAAAAGAGAAATCTCATTTATCATTAAACTTTAAGTTACATACCTACTACCAAAATAAAACTAAAAAAAAAAACAGCTCATATTCATCAATCTTGCATCAACTTATTTGTTATATAGGCATATTTTTTCTGTACCTCACATAGCTTAATATATATTTTGTGAAATAAGTGAAGTAATGAACTGAATGATAAGGTGAATTTCAGGTGGAAAGCGGTGTTAAGACTGAGAAAATTGGGAGAAGCAATTTCACTTATAGCTAAATAGTTAAAAAAAACAACAAAGTAATCATGGTGTTGTTTTTAGAATTAATGGCACGTGTAGAGGTATCCATTAAAGTATCTCACTATATATCATAATTGATACATACATGTATGGGGTATGTAGTGTCGATAATTTGAAAACTCTTTAATATCTGATGAACTATTTAATTGTTAAGTATACAGTTATGAATTAGAATAGGCTGACTTTTATAAATTCATGTTCGAATTGAGACAAAGATTATCATGATTTCATCATGCGTTATAAATAATATATGCTTCATATCTGTAGCTTTCATTAACATTTAAGTAATGGTAATATATTCAAATTCAATCTTTCAAAGTTCTACGAACAATCTATAAAGTACATGTATCTACCAGTTTTCCTTATATTTTAGACGTACAAAAATCCTTATCAAATTGATTTACAACTTTTCATATTGTATTTTTAAGAAATAACCAATTCGCTTAGCAAACAATGAACTTCGAAAGTGTGATATGGTTATCCATTTAAAAGGTAGTCTACAAATTGTGTTTTGATAAAAAAAAAATAATAGAGAATTAAAATAAATGAATATAAACTACGCCTTAATTAAGTATCCTACCTTTCTTAGTCGCTCGATCCCTATGAGGTAATCACAATGCCCACCCCCACACCGGCAGAGAGAACAAATGTAATCCTCAGGAAGAAAAAATTGAGAGTTTCTTTAGTCACTTTTTCGCATTGCGAAACTTGTTTGATGAGAAAATAACTGAATGAGAACCTGCTTTTATAATACCAACGTCTAATAATTTAAGTTCTCATTTTTTAATTAATATTTAAATACGTTACTAAAAAATTGTAATGAATTTTAAAAATCAATGAATAATAAGCACTGAAAAAGTTGTATATTGCAACATTTTTATTCAAATATATATAAAATCCTTTTGGGTCCTTTTGGGGTCCTGTTGGGTAAATCGACGTACTGTTACTTAATTGTTTTCCTAGATTTTGTGGTGATTTTGAAGTACAAAAAAATACATTTTTCAATGTTAAAATGCTCCGCCAAAAATAAAGCTTACCTACATATGTTTTAAACGCAGTTCTACTTTAAGCAGCTGTTTGGGAAATTTTACAATTTTGATAATTTTAGTGATTGTGAATGATTTTGCATTGTTGGCAATGAAAATCGTATGTGCCTGCACGGTTTTTATCTACCTGTAAAGAGATATGTGACTTATGCTACCTGCCGTCTGCTTTATTTCAATAAACTTAAGGTAAAGAAAGGACAATAACTTTGGTTTGACTTTGGTTTGAAAATAAATTTACTATTTTCATTCGGTTGATAACACATTTCTGATGTTAAATGAAATTTGAGAGTCAGTCATAGAGCTATAAGTAAGATACCCTGCTCACAATTCTTTGTCATGTAAACAAGGCTCGTGCCCTGTTTTTGATTACATCGGCTCAATATACCAGTAAAAATAAATCCAAGCTGCTTTGTCTATGTTCGTGTTCACTTTAGGCATAAATAAGCAGTTCCTAACGTTGAACACATTCAATTAGGGCAAAAGCTTGATTTTTCACTGAAACATTTAAAATGTAAACAAAGACTTTGTTTACATAGCAAAAAAAAACTCAATGAATGACACTCAAATTTTGGTTGCCTATTAAAAATGCTTTTCTCAAGCATTGTAAACACTAAAATCGGAAAAATAATTTTTGACTAAAATAGCGACCATGCCCCTTTAATATTGTCTAGTAATAAATACTATTAATATATCTTTGACTGTATTTAATGTATCATTTACTGCATTATTATACTAACAAAAAGTTATTGATCCTTTACATTACAATTTTTATTTGATGACACTTGCTATCTATTATGTCATGATACAGCGAACAATGTCTGACTCGTTATGAAAGTCACAGTGTATTATCATAAGGTACATTTGACCCCTTATCAGATATATTTTAATATAGAAAATTCTCCTATTTTCTACATATTGTGTCTTTATATTGTAATTGTGTTTCAAACTATTTCTGGAACAAAATGCACAAAAAGTAACTAATATCTTTTTGTCACTATAAATCCCATTTTGCCGCAAGGAAATATTTTCTATCACTTGATAATCTGCTTCGTAAATATTCACACTTATCATGGCGACGAGCGAAATATCTATCTAGTTAAGGTCAAACAAATTTTACGTAACAAATCACTTTTCAATTAGAAATTTCTTTTGATGTTTGATCTACTCAATTAGTGTCAGGTCATCGGATTAAGCCCCTTTGTCTGAACCCACGCTATACTATCTTTTTGTCAAGAGGCCCTCGCAAGGGAATCCTATCTTATTTTTATTGATACAAGAAGTAATTAACCTATAATGTACCTCACCTGGACTAAGTCGATTTTTGTCCCAAGATCCCAGCGCGTCACTTTATGCTGGATCTTCGTGGAATAAATATCTTCATTGTATATCGACTCCATTTATCAATTACAGAAAACTAACCTTAACAACAACAACCCTAAGCACGAAACTTTTCGTGACAAATGGTGGACGAACACGGATCATCCCTATGAAAAGTCAACCCAGCTACTACTACCTTAGAAACAGAGAAAAACCAGGTGACACCATCTTACCTCAACAACAACTTGAAAGTCATAGTGAAGATCCACTAGACATAAACCAGCAACAAAGAGAACCTGAAATCCACTTTGAAAATCAACAATCTCACAGTTCTGTAGAACAACCATCAAATCAACAACACCAGATGAGTGACAATCAACAAACAAATCAAATCTTAGAAGACAATAATCCAACAGAACAGCAAAGTATCCAGCAGCAACCAACAGAACAACAAAGTACCCAACAACAACCAACAGAACAACAAAGTACCCAACAACAACCAACAGAACAACAGAATCAACCAAACAACATCAAAATGGCCACAGGCGTAAAACTGAAAAAAATTCGATGGAAGTGAAAATGTGTTCATATGGTTGTCAAACTTTGAAAATTGGCAAAAGTTTCACAATGAAAGTGATGCACAGGCACTGCTAGCCATTGGCTGTAACTTTGAAGGACAAGCCGCTACATGGTTCCACTCTTTAACAGATCAACAGAAATCCAATATGCAACAATTCAAACAGTGCCTGAAAGACAGATTTGCTCCAAATGAAGCAACTTTTTCACTAATGGGAATCAAACAAGACATTTCAGAAAACACAGATGCTTACCTCGCAAGAGCAGAGAAAATAGCCCTCGGACACAATCTACCTGAATTGTACAAGGTACAATTTATAGTCAATGGCCTACACAACAACATTAAAAGCCGAATCATTGCCAAACAGCCAAAAACATTCCAGAACCTGAGAGAGGCAATTGTGATCGCCAAAGCCGAACTTGAATGCACAGAAAATACCGGTAACCCTTTTTCCGAAGTGACCTTAAAAGCCTTTGCCGCACAAATCAAAGACTCCCTTCGAGAGGAACTTTGCTCATTGTCTGCAACCAACTCAGACACAGGAAACAGACAATCCAAAAACCGCAGGCAGCAACCATGGCAGCAACCAGCCCAGCAACCGTGGCAACGTCCCCAACAACAACAGTGGCAGCAACCAGTTCCGCAATCATGGCAACGACCCCAACAACAACAATGGCAGCAGTACCCACATCAACCTCCCCAGCAACAATGGCAACAAACCCCCCAACAACAGTGGCAGCAGACCCCAACAGCAGCACATGGAAACCAGAGAGGAAGATCATGCCCAGGGTGTGGTAAGTCTTGTTATCCAAGATATTCTTGCCCAGCATATAATCACTTTTGTACAAAATGTGACACATGGAGTCATTTCGAAGAAGTATGTCGTGGTAATCGTAGAAAACCAAACTTTGCTTTGACACGACAACACTACAACACTAACCAATCACAGTAGGGACGCGCGCCTATCCTTAACAAGGATAGGCACCACACACACACTAAAACTGCATGTTCTTCACTAACAGTTAGAACAAAGCATGACCAAATTATCTCTAACAGCACAAATCATAGCATGCAAAGCACATCAACAGCTCCTCAACCAGAAACCCCCAACCCCAAAGCTAACCAAACTAGCTCTACAGAATCAGTTAATTTGATCATGCCTGTAATGAAAAACACTGTTAGTGTAGAAATTCATGGTTTTCCCATACAAGCATTAGTCGACACGGGTGCAACTATCTCGTGTGTAGCCTCATCTATTATAACCAAGTTAGGTATTGATAGTAGTAAGTTACAGTCGATTGGTGTAGCAGAAGCAGTTGCTGTGGGTGGTGAAAGACATTGTAGCCTTGGCGTAGTATCCCTACCTGTTTCTTTTGCTGGTGTGTCATTTGTACATAATTTTCAGGTCTTTGAAAAATTCCATCAACCACTAATTATTGGCCTTGATTTCCTCAAAACTCATGAAGCCGTTTTCAACATTGCCCAAAACACCCTCTTCATCAAAGACCCAGACACCCATCAAACCTTTAGTATAGATTTGCAAGCAGGCTTTGCTCAAGTTCGTCACTCTGTTACCATCGAACCCAGATCTGTTACTTCTGTACAAATTAAGATTCAAAATCTACCTAGCAATTCACTTGTTTTGCTCGAACCCTCACATCTTTTACCAGAAAAAGGTCTTGCAGGTGCCAAATGTCTTATTGACACCTCTCACAATGATGTTCAATGGATGCAAATTATAAATCCCAATGACCAACCTATCACCTTGTCCTCAGATACTACAATAGCTACAGCTTGTAGTGTCAATCCAGAAACTGTTACATCTCTTGACACTCCTGTCAAAAACAAAACAATCAAATCTGAAGATAAAAATGAACCTCTTGAATTCGACCTCTCAAACTCTGATTTAAACCTCCAACAGAAACAAACTCTCCTCACTTTCCTTCAAAAATATAAATCAGTTTTTGCTAAAGAACTTTCGGAACTTGGTAATTGATCGCTTCAACCTCATAGAATTGAAACAGGCAATGCCCCTCCAACCAGACAGTGCTTTTACCGACAATCACCAGTGGTCAATGCAGAGATGAATCGTCAGCTAGACGAAATGCTCGAAGCTGACATCATTGAAGAATCAACTTCCATGTGGCAGAGCCCTGTTGTAATGGTCAAGAAAAAGAACGGTCAACTTCGCTTTGCTGTTGATTATAGAAAATTAAATGCAGTCACCAAACAACATACATTCCCATTACCGCGGCTTGAGGATGTGTTTGATACCATCGGTATTTCCAAAGCCAACATCTTCTCTACCCTTGACTTAGCATCAGGATTTTGGCAGATACCAATGGACCCAGAAACGGCCCACAAGTCAGCATTTGTTACACCCACAGGTGTCTATCAGTGGAAGAGAATACCATTTGGGTTAGTCAATGCACCTGCTAGTTTTCAAGCTCTTATGACCCAGGTACTCAGAGGTTTAAACTGGAAGTTTTGTCTAGTGTATGTAGATGATATTCTGGTCTTTTCAAATTCATTTGAGCAGCATATTCATCATCTTCATCAAATTTTTTCTCGCCTTGAAAATGCAGGTCTTACTCTAAAGCCTAGCAAGTGCTCTTTTGCTCTCCAGAAAGTTCATTACTTAGGTCATGTAATTACCAAAAATGGCGTGCAAGTTGACGTAACAAAAACAGATGCTGTCAAGTCCTTTCCTATACCAAAATGTACAAAGGATGTAAGATCTTTCTTGGGGCTTTGCAACTATTATCGTAAGTTCATCAAAAACTATAGCACTATTATCAGTCCTCTTACTTCATTATTGCGTAAGGAAATCAAATTTGAGTGGTCTGATGATTGTCAATATGCATTTGAGCAACTGAAAATTGCACTGACATCCCCACCTGTCTTAGCCTACCCCGACAACTCTAAAACTTTCACCCTAACTACAGATGCCTCTGGTACTGCATTAGGATTCGTTTTAGGTCAATTTGATGAGAAGGGTAAAGAAAGAGTCATTGCTTTCGGTGGTCGGTCATTGAACAAATTTGAAAGAAACTATTCTATTTCTGAGAGAGAGTGCCTTGCTATCATTGAGGGTATAAAATCGTATTATGTTTATCTTGCTGATAAACCTTTCATTGTTTTCACGGATCACTCTGCTCTCAAATGGCTTCAATCTGTCAAACATGATACAGGTCGTCTGGCTAGATGGTCTATTCTTCTCCAAGGATACAAATTTTCGGTCATCCACAAAAAAGGGAAAAAGAATGATGTTGCAGATGCCCTTTCCCGACGCACTTATCCAGAACACCCAAACGATGCCCCTGACCCAGGATCTTATTCCAAGTACAACTCTTGCGTCATTAACAACAACTGAGGAACACAATCAAGCCACCTTCTTCTATGCACACGAAAAACAAAATACACTCCCTCAACAACAAACCATTTGTCCTGTATTCAGCATAGAAAACATAAGGGAACTTCAAAGTGAATGCCCAGACTTTGGTCCTATGCATGCGTACTTTGCTCAAGGTACAGTGCCAGAATTGAAACAAGAACGAGACAAACTAGTCTCAGAAAGCAATCAGTTTATCTTCCTAGATAACACCCTCTATCACTTCTATCAGCCTCGTTCCAAAACGGTATCTCGCATTCAACCTATTCTCAAACAACTTGCAATTCCTAGATGCTTACGGGAAGATGTCCTACGCTCTTACCATGATAGTATTGCAGGAGGTGCTCATCTTGGAATTGATAGAACTTACAGAGCCATCCAACTAAAATATTTCTGGCCTAAAATGTACCAAAATGTGGCAGACTATGTGCGATCATGTGATGCTTGCCAGCGTGCCAAGAAAAATACCAATCTTCCAAAAGCACCTCTGGTCAACATGCCAGTTGAAGACACCTTTATGCGGTTACACATGGATATTCTCGGACCACTCACTCCTTCAGCTAAAGGTCATAAATATATATTGCTCGTAGTTGACTCCTTTAGCAAATTCCCAGAGGCCTTTCCACTTAAGACCCAGGAGTCAAAGGAAATAGCAGATGTACTGTTCTCTGAGATTTTTACACGTTATGGAGCCCCACGTGTTATTGTCAGCGACCGCGGCCAAAACTTTCTAAGTAAACTAGTCACAGCTGTCTGTGAAATATTTCAAGTAACCAGACATTTCACCAGCTCCTACCACCCACAAACAAACTCTACTTGTGATCGAATGAATAGTACAATTGCGCAGTGCCTTCGAACTTACATCAACCAAGAACAAACAAACTGGCACAAGTTACTACCAGGAGTAATGATGGCCATCAGAATGAGTCCATCCACACAGTCATCCAACCTTTCACCTTACCATCTTGTGTTTGGTAAAGAGATGAATCTCCCCTTTGACACATCCCTTGTTCCGAGAGAAGGACTCAACAGAGACGCCAAAGCCCACGTCAGTGATCTCATGGCACATCTCAAAATAGTCAAGGATATTGCAAAGGAGAACATCAAGAAAGCACAAGAAAAACAAAAACAACAATATGATAAGAAAACAAAAGAACCACCAAACTTCCGTGTAGGACATTTGACCCCTTATCAGATATATTTTAATATAGAAAATTCTCCTATTTTCTACATATTGTGTCTTTATATTGTAATTGTGTTTCAAACTATTTCTGGAACAAAATGCACAAAAAGTAACTAATATCTTTTTGTCACTATAAATCCCATTTTGCCGCAAGGAAATATTTTCTATCACTTGATAATCTGCTTCGTAAATATTCACACTTATCATGGCGACGAGCGAAATATCTATCTAGTTAAGGTCAAACAAATTTTACGTAACAAATCACTTTTCAATTAGAAATTTCTTTTGATGTTTGATCTACTCAATTAGTGTCAGGTCATCGGATTAAGCCCCTTTGTCTGAACCCACGCTATACTATCTTTTTGTCAAGAGGCCCTCGCAAGGGAATCCTATCTTATTTTTATTGATACAAGAAGTAATTAACCTATAATGTACCTCACCTGGACTAAGTCGATTTTTGTCCCAAGATCCCAGCGCGTCACTTTATGCTGGATCTTCGTGGAATAAATATCTTCATTGTATATCGACTCCATTTATCAATTACAGAAAACTAACCTTAACAACAACAACCCTAAGCACGAAACTTTTCGTGACAGTATGACGAACAGATTGAAATAAGAATTGCCCTAAAAGTGTGTCAATAAAGCAACAAAAAATGAAATGTATCAAGCAGATTCAATATTTATACAACTGGTAAATTGACAACGTAAAAAAAATGAAAGTTTAAAGTATGAAAGAAACTTACTTTAATAAAGCATTGATCAGATATTGTCCATTTTTAAAAAGGCAGAATTATAAACAAAAACTAAAGTGATATTTTTGTGGTGGTGGTGAATATTGTATTGTCTCAACAATTATAGTACATTTTAAGAACACAATTCAAACTATACTTACTTTTAGAACAAACGTTATTCGGGTCACAAGAGTTTCAACTCACCAGATACATGTACACTGTATAATCACTTCCGAATGAAATGATGATGATTTTTCCAGTTGCAAATGTTATTTGTGTTGAATTAGTATTAATTGTTATTTCATTGAATTCATATAAAACCACGGAAGCAGCGAACTTTAAAAATGGCAAGAATTTTCAAAATTTTGTTTTGAATCATGGATTGATATTCGAGATCAACAGAGTATCTAGGATTTTTTGTGCATCAAGTTGTGTCCAAGACCATTCCTGTCTTTTCTTTTCATTATCACCATGCAAAGCGAAAATGTCGAGCCCACGAAACATTAATGTTGACAAGTGATGCTGGAACATACGAAGAGGGATGATTGAATTACAATCATACAATAAATGGTATGTGCATCGATGTGGGTCTTTCAGCTTTCCAATGTTTTTTTCCTGTAACAAAAATTTGTTTCCATAGGACTATTTGAAAATTTCCCGTAAGAGACCAATTTAATTGTTTCACGTTACGAATATAATCAGCTGGTTGTTATAAAATGAAGGTGGTATGGGACATCTGTCGATATTAATGTGGATTAAAGTACATTATATTTTAAATACTTTCACCAACTTATATTTTAAAATATTTAACCTAAAAATAACTTTTAAAAAAGTTAAGTCACAAGTTGGCGATATTTGAGATTTTTTATAATTCTCCTTTGATTGCAATTTTCTTGCATGTTAACATATTTATCTTGCATGTCGACATGTTTGATAGAAAATAACTTGCACACAAGGGGCAGAGATATGCCACCATAAGTATCAAAGAATATTACGCTTTGATCTGCAATTCACAGTATTCACGATTTAATTTTGTAATGTTTGGTTTTTTTATTTCCTTCAACGAAGACATCCAAAACACGTGATGCGAATTATGTTGTAGTCTACACCACGGAAGCTATCTGGCACAATAGATCGCTCTGCATCTATACCAGGCGGTGTAGCTGGGTAACTCGTCACAGTACACACAAAGAGGATCTTGAATAACAGCTGTGATAGAAAAACAAACATTTTTCAGCTTAACTTTAAGGTGGAATAACACATCTGGAAAAAGTCACTCAAATTAACAGTAATTTTTTTGATAATGAAAGATATAATGATAAATAAACTGTACAAATGTCAAATAAGCGAAAAATTTGCAGTTTGGGGATAAAAAATGAATATCTAAAATATTTATTCTAGTAGGTAACAACAAAAGCCCCTGCGGGATTCGAACTCGGGATCTACGGATCACATGTCCGACACCTTATCCACTCGACTATGGAGTAAGTTACATATTTCAGTGCATAAAATCGTTTTAATAAAACGAAATGTCGTTTCGATCAGCGGTCAGCCATTTTGTGATGATGTGTTATTCGATCTTAACGCAATATGAGTTGTTTTTTTAGGGTTTGTTGTATCCTTATGTTGTTTAACTTTCATGTAAAATAACATTAAACGAATTCCTTTTAATATGTAAAATTGACATGTACATGTATATAATATGGAAGATATAACACAATGCTTTTTTTTTTTATAAAATATCTTCCACTAGAACCTACAAATAGTTTTGAGACAGATATAATATGTTTTACGGTGCGACCGTTGGGGCGAGCACAGCATGTGATCAAACAATTAATTATAATAAATTAATAAAATAAAATTAACAACGTGAAATTTGAATGCCAAAAAATAAAACATACCTATTTTTCAGTAAATTTTCATTATTCATAGTTTATAAGATTTGTTATAATTTATTTATATGTAGAACAATAGTTTAATCTCAGATACAATGTTGTTAAATAATAAAGATTTTAATATATAAATATTCATTGCACTGCATCTCCTCTTTTAAAGTGATTGTGATTATGATTGATTGATTGATTTCCCCCCTTTTTTTTGCAGTAGACATTTTTTCTTAAACTTACATATAAAACTTGACTCATCATAGAGCTCCCCCCATGCTAAAATTTTTTTCATTTTTGTCAATTTATACATAGAAAATCGACTTACCATGGATTTGCCCCTCCACTTAAAAAAAAATAATTAATGTTTAATTTTATTTTTAATTTACGCTTAAAAATATTTGCTTATCATGTTAAAAGAACATTGTGTTGTCCCCCCCCCCGCATGTAATAAATGGAAGTGAAAATAAAGAAACCATTGAACTGCTAAAGAGCTAAAGGATTAGAATTTTCATGATTTATATTTCTTTTTGCTTGCAAAGATTTTTTGGATGAGGCTGCCATCCACCCACCCACCCCCTTTAAAAAAAGGCGCTGCTACGTATAACGTTACGTTTCAGGAAATTACCGTAATTATAGTGAATAAAATATTTGTGAGCATTCATCCAAATTAGTGCAATTTACAACTGTTTCCTGTATCTGAAGAAATGTCCTTATTCGTCAGCTGTTCTTTATCTTAGCCTTTGCAAGATTTTAAGAGGATTTTGGTCATTTCAGCAGATTTACAATAACTTCAATTAGAGTAATTTCCCCTTATCAGTGCTTATTGTGACGTCAAAGCTGACGTTGGTTAAGTGTCGTCTTACTCTTTAAAACTCCCCTGAGAAATAAAAGTATGCGAAGTATACTGTTTTATTTACTTAAAAAGCATGATGTTCTTAAAATTACACATCTTATAAGCTTTTCAAAGGTTTTACTTTGATTCTCGGGAGAACGTGATGTTGGAACGTGAGGTTGGAAACCATTGGTACTATGAATTGTGGGTCAAAATTTACTGACTCCGAAAAAATATATCGGATCAATGTTTAAACGTTTGTGACGTCACACGATTATTTTTGATTGAAAGTGTACTGAGGTGAACTTTAGAGGTAACATTGACTGTATGTCGCCTACATCGTTATTGTTTTGTCTTGCTGATTCTCGTGAGAGTGTGAAGTGATAAAAATTGCCATGATTACAGGGAACTACTGGGACGATTAAAACGATGCATTACTGGTCCGATTTACTGACGCCAAAAAAATCCGTTGAATGAATGTGCAATTAGTCCGAATTTTCTATTCACACACGCCTTGCCGGTAGAGCTCGCTTCGCGCCGGCGCTGCGCGCCGGCGAGCTGCGCTCGCTATTATAATAAACGACGTTAATGCGCTAGATGTATAGTTGTCATTTGAGTGGTGAACTGGGAATTGACAATAAGACTACCGATATGCAAAGTACAGCCCATAATGATTTGAAATGTATAAGTCTATCACATTAACAACAATTTTGATATTTTCTATCGTCAGTAACGACGAAGATTGATGCATTACTGACCGTAAAATTGTAACTTTGGAGGGTTTGCCAAGTCCATTTCTGCAACAACAAAAAATATCCGTCACGATTCCAATTAAATAATTGTTAGATAGTTTTCTCCATTGTAAAAATGAAAAAGCCTTTGTCTATAGTTTTTTAAAAAGCCAATTCTAATCCTGTTTACCGCACGTATAATACAGAAGTAATTAAATTTGAAAACTATTTGCCAACCTTTCATAAAAGGTACATTTTTGCATATTTTTGTCAAATAAATACTGGTGACCAGTAGTTGTCTGTTATATTAATTTTAAATTTTAAAAAATATGATGTGTGAAAAATACTGTCAACTGAAACTACAAACTTAAGCTTAATATACTGTGGGATTGTTGATTCATTTTTATCTCACCTCAGCCGAAAGTTAAAGTAAGCTTTCTGATCACCTGTTGTCATCTTCAGTTGTTGACAGATTAAAAAAAAACACTTCAATATTTGGTGATGGTGTGTAATTTTTGTTAGTAAACAAGTTTGGGTTTTCGGACTTTGAATTTACCGTAGCGACCGAGATAACACTAGAAGAGTTCCAAAAATAAATCGAGGGAAAGTGAATAATACCATGAGTTTTGAACACCATGAGCAAAGTTCAAACTTTTTCAGAGTAATTCTTCATTCAAGTAAGACCACAGGGGCCAAGCCCGTTTTAACATTAATTTTAATGTAACCATAAATAAAGAAAGGGGTCGAACTCTGACCCAGATAAAAAACTACCAGCTCGCTTCAAAAGCCTTATAAATCAATTATTTTTTATAACACTTGCAATATGCATGTGTTTTTCAGAAAAGTAATGTCTAAGATATACTCATGCCGAGTTTCAAGTTGATGGGTCTTAAAATAGCGGAGATATACGTCATTATTCTCTCGAAGTCGCCAGTTTATTTTTACTCGGACATTTACCGATCCAAGGCTCACGATGGGATTTTGCCTATGACAACAGCAGTATTGCAACAAGTCGAGAAACATTCGCACTAATCTTTTAAAATCTCACATCTAACGCACGCTACTTACATTCTTAAATTCCGATTAAATTCCTTAAATACTCTCCAAACTGAACTTTTATTCTGCAGCCACATTGACTTCTGACAGGGCCAGCCATTTTGACGTCTTCTAGAAAAACTGATTCTGATTGGACCATCAGGAATATTAACCAATGAAATTGAGTTTAACATTTTCTATCACAATGGCCGGTCTGGTCAGAAGTCAATGAAATGAATGAAAGTGACAGGGAAGAAGCCCAATTTTAAAGGTGCTAATGTTAAATACTAATAAGCAATAAAAATTTAATTCATAAATCCATGTTTCGGCAGAACTTACTTGATTTCCTACACATTTTACCTTGGTGTAAACAGAATCGACTGTTTGGAATTACGTAAGTGCACGTATCTAGTACTTAAAAGGCAATACAATTGTTGTTTTGTTATTTTAAAAGCTTAATACTAGTACATATAAAAATCGTGGCGAATCATGAATTTTAGCGCTCAGGAGCAGTTTCGTCAAAGGCGCAAAAATTTGCATCTTCGAATTCGCTAGACAAGGGTTTTTGGTCCACTCCGCTCCCTTTTGGTGGCTCTCATTACGAAAACTCGGTTATGTGGTGGCGCTATCTAGCGAATAACTTGAGTTGAACCAGTTGCAAATTTACAACTGAATAAAACAACGGGTTCTACATTGTATGTTACACGCTTCGCGACTATTTCTATCAATAATGAAAATATAATACATGGGTCGAATATTCTTTTTAATAATTTTATGTTGTTAAAAATGAGATTTGAAAACAATTGCTTATTTAAGCTGGCAATACTAGGATTTTAATGAATTTTACCCCTCTGAATGAGTATAAGTGCTTAAGTGCTCTGTGAATCGAAATGTCAGCTTAAACATTCGTCTACATTCTCAAAATCGAAATGTGTATAGCAGCACTTTCAGATTAAAAGATTTGTTTCAAAAAACTTATTGGTATTGATCGTTTTATCAATAAATTTCAGCAAAGTTAAATATTTAACCATTGTTTGAAGAAGAATACTGCGAAGAATAAATATTTCTGACCATCAATAAAGTCTCCATCATCCTCTTTCGTGTCGACTCCAGGATACGTTAATGTATTACTCGGTCTCAAACGCTGCAACTCATTCTTGTTGTCATCCTTCTCAGCGAGAAGGGTAATTTCAAAGCACGTTACTGTTACACAAATGGTGCAGAAAGACAAGAGGACAAAGTGTGTCCGCATAATGACTGTCAGACAATGTACTGAGGAAGTGTTCCTTGGTCTTGAACTTTGTATGGGGGATTTACGAGTCATTGATTTGTGCAAGATAATAAACTATTTCCTTATTTATTATAGGAAGATTGATCTCCTTCATTCATTCTCTGTCTCTCTTTCTCAATCTTTCTCTCTCTCTAAGTGGATAATGTTAATATTGACAATAATACGATTGCTCTAAGTCACCTTGTCGATACACTTTACTGTTTATTTATTTTTTTAGGAAGGAATGTTAAACATTTCAATCATTCGTTCTAAGCCTTTCTTCCAATACAAACAAAGGCTTTGCTCAATTACACTAGTATACTTCCCATCAATAGGAAAAAAATGATGTTTGTTGAACTTTGTTCTTATATACCCGAACATTTGGTATCTTGTTTTTGTTCGTTTTTGTATTAGGTTAAAATTTTTAAATCTTTTATTCAGAATCTCTGTAAATTGCAAACTACACACTCAATATTATTATCTAACGTCTCCGAACCTCAGCCACAATGTATTTTTGGTTTATAATTAAAATTTTATTTATCCTTCAAACTTTATAAATGATATTGAAAAGGAATTTTTCATGGTATCCATGCATTTCACGAAGTTACTGAATTTTTAGCAACGATGGATATAATGCAATAAATATACAACTTAGAAAAAACGGTAGTACCGGTGCCTCGAACCCCCTTAGGTCTATGTAGTACATGTAGGTCTTCGTGCAGCCGTTAAGCCAAAAAGTTCGTAAAATGGCTGTGTGTACTATTAACGCTACAAGACTAAATTAATTTTTCTATATAAAAGACAAGTTTATGGTACCAATAAAAAAACTTCCGGATAATTTAGAGTTATTGAACATTGCAGAGGATCGGAGATCGATTATCCCGTGTAAAATTGTATATACAATGTATAAAGTTATCAATATGTAATATAATTGTAAATAAACAAATGTAATTGTGAGTTGTTTAAGGGCTATTGCAAAAGGAAAATTACCATACACTAGATTCATATGATATTTTTATTAAGAATGCATTCTTTTGGAAGCCGTTGGTGCCACTTAAACAAATATTTTATCTGGCGGCCGCCACTTATTATCTGGCGGTCGCCACATAATTATATCGCGGCCGCCAAATAAAACCTGTCTTCCTGATGCGTGCAGATGTTTTAATTGTAGCTTTTTAGGGAGTTGCATGTGGATAAACTCTAATTTATTAGTTATATTTATAATTTCTGAAACTTGACATTAATTATCAATTGCAGAGCTTAAGTTTTGAAAAACTGGTAGAGTTGAATGTATAGTAGATTTTGTTAAAATCTAGAATGATTTATATATTACTTTGTGCCTTGTTTTATACATGTATATTGTAAAAACTTTTTAAACGGAACTAAACACTCGTTCAGAAAATCTTAACATTAAAAAACCGTTATGTAAACATGTATAAGTAAAGGAACGCACTATATGTTTTAATTTTGGTATAAGAATTTACCAATACAGATTAAAGTCAGTTTTATTGACCACGACAGCTGGTACAGGCAATTTTATCACGGGAGCGGATCCTGCTATGACGTTATAAGGAAAAACTAGGATAAGTGTGTACTAGCATTTGTGCCCATAAAAATGAAATTATTTAACTGACTGTGTTGATAAACTCTTATTCCAAATCGCATGTAAGACAGCACAATAGAAAGATCGTGATCGGCCACAGTCTCTCTGGGTAAAAAACGTATGGTCAGTTAAGAGACTTTATATGAATGACATGACTGATGGTCAGCATACCAAGTTCATGCGTGAGAACACATTGGATAAAAAACCCCAAACAACAGAAAGACTGGTATTACTAAATTTAATACTTTCCTAAGAGTTTTTAAAATATGACTACAAGTTATATATAACAAAATAAGGGGCATAACAAGGACAGCTTGCATTTTCATTATATTCTTATAATGAAAATAATCATGCATGTAATCTAGCGCTCGACATGTTTATTTCGTGGTGTTTAAACATTCCTTTGTAGGTAAACACCATATGAAAATACAGAGCTGCTGCTGTGTCAACATCCCTCTTCTCAACCAAATATAAATACATTAACACTCATGTTTTGCAAAATGATTTATGTGGCGGCTGCCAGATAAATTATGTGGCGGCCGCCATGTAAATTATGTGGCGGCCGCATGATAATAAGTGGCGGCCGCCAGAAAAAATATTTTTCCTACGTGGCACCAACGGACTTCCGTACTTTTGCATATAAGGTTGTGATTATCTATAGGAATATACGTACCACAGTACTAATTATACCCCCCGCAAACGAAGTTTCGGGGGGTATATAGGAATCACCTTGTCCGTCCGTCCGTCTGTCTGTTCAATTCTTGTCCGGTCCATATCTTTCTTATGGAGAAACATTGGAAGTTCTTACTTCACACAAAAATTGCTTATTACCCAAGGGTGTGTCGTGACTTTGAACCAAAGTCATTCGGGCAATGTCAAGGACAGAAAAAGTGCAAAATTCGTGTCCGGTCCATATCTTTCTTATAGAGAAACATTGGAAGTTCTTACTTCACACAAAGATTGCTTATGACCTAAGGGTGTGTCATGACCTTGACCCAAGGTCATTTGGTCAAGATCAAGGTCACTGACAGAAAAGTGCAAAATTCGTGTCCGGTCCATATCTTTTTAATGGAGAAACATTTGACGTTCTTACTTCACATAAAGTTTGCTTATGACCTAATGGTGTGTCATGACCTTGAACCAAGGTCATTCGGGCAAGATCAAGGTCACTGACATATAAAGTGCAAAATTTGTGTCCCGTCCATATCTTTCTTATGAACAAACATTGGAAGTTCTCAGTTCACACAAAGGCTGCTTATGATCTAAGGGTGTGTCATGACCTTGACCCAAGGTCATTTGGGCAAGGCCAAGGTCACTGGCAGAAAAGTGCAAAATTCAATTCCAGTCCATATCTTTCTAATGGACAAATATTGGAAGTTCTTAATTCATATCAAGATTGCTAATTACCTGAGGGTGTGTCATTACCTTGACCCAAGGTCAATTGAGGAAGTTCAAGGTAATTTAAAAAAAAAATAGGGCTTAGTATACCAATAATTCAAAATGTTTATAGTAAATGGCTGCTTGACATGTGGAATTTTGTTTGATTCAAGTCATGTCTGTTAACATAAGGATTCAAATATCCTCATGCATCAACAGTTAACTTGAACTATAATGGAATTTACAGAATAGAAATTGGTTTGTGTACTCATATTAGTTTGAACAGTTTTAAAAATAAGAGCAGTTGTTATTTATAGAAAATGGACGGTGAAAGAGATTCATCCAATATTTTCTACAATAGAAAAAATACATGAGTTTTGATTTTTTTCTTAGCGTGGGGTATCAATTGTGAGCTTGGTCACAGTACCTCTAGTTTTAGTCTACAGTATTCTGGTGCAGATTCAGGTACGTTATGAACTCCAAATTCAAAACGATTTCATGTAAATTTATTGCTACACAACAGGGATTCTAAACCTATTGATGTTTATTTACACCTACATGAACGCATTCATGTGTAAGAATGCAGTCCCCATGATAATAGTCTTTTCGATAAATGCGGGACATTAACAAATTGGCAATTATATGGTTTCTGATATCGAATGAATTTCTGCAGAAGATGTTCATTTAAAATGTACATATACGTGGAAAACATTTGATTATTTTGTATATTCATATAAGAGCGGGGGTATCACTGATACGCATTGACTCAAATATATCTTTTAGGCGTAATCTCTAGACATCAACATTAACTCTTAATTTTTTTTCTGTAAGCAATGAGATTCAAAAATGTTCTTGTGTACCCTGTGTTATAATATTCACCTCGACCTTCATTCTTACATTAAAGGGGCATGAGCACGATTTTGGTCAGAAAATAATTATTCCAAATTTAATGTTTACAATGCTTTAGCAAAGCATTTTGAATAGGCAACCAAAATTTGAGGGTCTTTCGTGGAGTTATTAGCAGGTTACAGAGCTTACAATTCTTTGCTAAACAAAGCTTTTGTTTTAATTTTAAATGTTGAAATGAAAATGTCAGTTTTAGACCTATAATGAATGTGTTAAACGTTAAGAACTGTTTATTCGTGCTTAAAATGAAGAAGAAGAGAGTCAAATCAGCTTGAAAAAGATTTTCGTTACTGGTATATTGATCCTATGTAAACAAAAACAGGGCATGCGCCTTGTTTACATGTCAAAGAATTGAGATCTGTATCTTGTTTATAGCTCGACGACTGACTCAAATTTCATATGATCATTAGAAATGCATTCCTAGAGCATAGTGTATAATAAAAACAGAATGTGACCAAAATCGGGACCATGCCTTGTTAAGTTTAAGGAAACGAGAGTATGATATATGTGCTAAGATGCCCATGTGGAATTAAATAATTTGATATTTTGATTTTAAGAAAATCATGCTTAACCTGAATTACGTTGTTAATATACCTGAATGTTGAGTTAAAGGCCACAGCGACTGATTAATGTTTTTCACGTACAAGTTTTTATATAAATTCGATTTCACATGAATATAGAAATAGGTCTGCTAACAATGGTGCACAATTGGTACCCATGGGAATTCCAATGAAACTTTGTTTAGCTTAGTATGAATAGGCCTTTTAACTTCTGATAAGGCTTTGATTTGTTTTTGTCAATTTTTACACAAAACTTAAAGTGACGTTTGCTTTAAATGAGGTTTATTGATCCTAGATTCAATTGATCGAAAACATGAAACCTGACATAATCAAGATACAAAAGTTATTCAAGTCTGGGACAAAACAGTTTTATAGTCAGACGCTACCAGCAGGGACTCTCCAAATATAATTTACTTAAATCAGACGATGATAACTCCAGTTACAGCTGTTGCATTGGTATCAGTCGTTGTTTTATCGCTATCAAAGTCACAAGAAATCACAGCAAACTTCAAATGTAACAAGACTTTTCAAAATCTTGTGTTGAATCATGGACTGATATTCGAGATCAATAGAGCATCTAGGATTTATTGTGCATCAAGTTGTATTGAAAATCATTTGTGTATTTCTTTTAATTTTCACTATGGAACGCAAAAATGTCGAGGCTATGAAACATTAATGTTGACACGTGATGCTGGAACATATGAAGAAGGGTGGCTATATTACTTTCATACGATAAATGGTTTGTACAGCAATGTAAAGTTTAAGAATAAATAAGTCCCCGACTGTTTTCAAATATGCAACGCCTTTTCACTATGTCCATTTTTTTTTCAAAATACTATTCGAAAAAATCTCGAAATGTACCAGTTTATTGTTTTATTATTTCATATTTCAATACAATGGAGTCACCATGAAAGTAACATACTGTTAATATTTGATAGATATATATTTTTCTTAAAGAGACAGTACAGCTGAAAACATATGACATTGTGTGAATAATTCATTAACAAGATTTACCTATTGTATCGTTAGGAATAAGACATAACGTTCGTTGTAATACATGAAGTTGAAATACATAAAAAAAATCCCTTTCCGAACTTAATTAAAGTAATTATGAGCTTCTGAAAATTTAAGGGTCGTACAAGCCGGAATAATCTTATCGCGTTTATTTTTACCACGTGGACTTTGATTGTCAGTAATTTACACGTGCTGAAAACATCAAGATCTTCGTCCTACTACGGTCATCATGGTATACGAGGTTAATGGGCACTCTCTAAACGGTACACATCCTCACTTAATCGATAATTTATAAATGGTTTACCAATTTCGGTTCATTTAAAATTGAACAGACATAAATATGTCAAATAACCCCTCAGGGACCTCATTTACAAAAATGAATTTAGGTTGTATCAACTTCTATGATTAACACGAAAAATACAAGCTCAAAATAATAATTGTGGTTATTTTAAAAACTTTGAACAATTATTACCTGGGAGAAGTAGAAAAGACATATTTTTATCAACAAACATGTCCAGGAGAATCTTCGCGAGCCCTGCATGTGCTTTGTTTACAGTAAATACGCATGCGTACAAGTACAGAAGGTTGAACCCCGTAACACGTTGCGATGTAAATATGTGTTAGGTTATACGTAATTATTCATTTTAATGAAATAATTAGATTTCTGAAATTTTATACATTCATTAGAAGTACAAAAATACCGAACCCGATCGGAAAAAAATTTCAACTAGGTTGTATGGAACATATGTCAATATTAATGAGAATAAAAGTACATTATAATTGAAATACTTTCACCAACTTAGAAATTTTAAATTTTACAATATTTTACCCAAAAAAACCTTTTAAAAATATTTGTAGAGGTAAAAATTGTAAAAATCCCCAGCGGGATTCGAACTCATGACCTACAGATTCGTAGTAAACCCTCTAAACCACTGCGGTACGCTGATAGGTGATAAAGTTAGGAAAGAAACTACTTATAATATTACACCTGGTTTTATTGTATATTTCGATAAACAATATATATGTCACAACATGGAAGTGTCCCATCCACCTCAATAAATTTTAAATGTATTGATGATAGATATTTTTCCTTTGTAGGATTCTGCCCAAATATGTATGCTTTCAGCAGGCTTTATAACTATTGCTTGGGATACGAAGGACAGTTTCTGGCTGCCGATGGATTTAACAAGTGTCAGGAAAAAGGAGGACAATTACCCCTTATACGAGGAGAGGCAGAGATGAGATTTGCTAGTTTGTTAGCTGGTATGTGAATTCAAATTATGTACCCGCACTACCAATAATATATCAATGTGCTCCGAAGAGACCTAAGAACAATGTGCATTTTAGCTTTCACTTCCAGAAAAGCTAGATGTTATGCCGCGCGAGCGCGGGAACTAATACTTTACAGTTTAAACATAAATTACACAATACTAAAATGTTGAACTATATTTTTTTTCATTTTCGTTTATAATGTGTCCGAAATTTTTCTTAATTGCTTTTTTAACCTATTCTTTAAAAAAAACTTCATGGCTGGATATTTAGATATGCGGCAAGGGATGAAAAATGTAAACTGAATTAAATGATATATACATGTACGTGGCATTAACTCGTCTTGTTCCAGTTGAGTAGAAAATGATAACATTTTTTTTAAAATCTAGGGCGTCGTATCTCTAAGAAGTCATGTTTAATAAAATTAGACCTCTTCTTATATTTTGGTTACAATTCTATATTAACCTTAACTTCGAATAATGTTTTATGCATATTTATTTTACTACTTTTACAGCAAACTTCAAAAATCTTTCACGATTATCCGATGGAGACCTAATGATACAAGGATCCTTTGACAATACTGATATGAAATGGAAAGATGATATCCAAAATATCCTGCCTTTTACTGTGTTTCTCCCTGGAAAAGAAATTCCAACGAGTACAGAACGTTTTCTCTATTTAAGGAAACCCCTTTCATTGGAAAGCTATGTCATGCATCACCGTAAGGGAGAAACATACAAAGCCATCGTTGTTTGCATGGTTAACTAGATTATGCACACGTACGTGAATTAAGTAACCACTTTGTTTGCTCTCCCTCTCTCTCTCTCTATCTCTATCTCTCTCTCTCAATAAACAAGAAAATCTACTTCTGGTGATATATCTCCAATATCTCAAGTAGTCTTCTTTTAAACAAATGTTTTAGCCTGGAGATCCCAGAAACTGTAAGTGACCAAGACACGAAACGAAACTTACATCGATGATAGACATTTGATAGAAGATTTGTTTAACCCATTTTATTTTGTCAACCGTCATTTCCGGTCCACACCGGAAGAGTTCAAGTTCTTTATAAGTTTAGCTGTTTTTGTTTGATAATTTTAAACAAAATAGGCAATGAAGAACTGTTGTTTAATTTTTAAGAAAAACTTACTTTTATATTTATTTAGCATTTCCATTGTCCGTTTCTTGTCCCGAGACAATAAACCTTGACTCCTTGAGATCTCAAAAACGGTAATGACTTGAACAACCACACTTTGTAAGATGATAGACCTATATATGTAATTGTGTTAACACTATTTTGTTTTGTTCGGCGTAACTTTCGGTCATCACCGGAAGCACTTCAAATTTTATTTTACTGCATTTGTTTTTTTTACATAGAATGGAAATCTAAGTTTAAATTCTTGCATATGTCATCTATCCGATGTTATATAAACAATAAAATTCCACTTCCTGTGATATATCTCAAATATCTCAAGTAGCCTTTTTAAAACAAATGTTGTAGCCTCGAGATCTCAGACTGTAAGTGACCAAGACACGAAACTTATATGGATAATAGACATTTGATAGAAAATGTGTTCAACTACTTTCATTGTGTCAACCGTCACTTTCAGTCCACCCAGTAGAGTTCAAACAAATCATGTTGTTTAAAGGTTTAACTGTTTTTCTTTGATAATTTTGTTCAATTAATAAGCAGTAAAATACAGTTGTGTAATGTTCAAGAAATACTAACTTTCATTTTCACTTAGCACTTTCGTTTGTCCGTTTCTTGTCCCAAAACAGAAATATTGACTCCTTGAGATCTAAACAACGGTAATGACTTGAACAACCAAACTTTGTGGGATGATAGACCATTGTATGTAGATGTGTTAACACTATTTTGTTTTGTTCGGTGTAACTTCCGGTCGTCACCGGTAGCACTTCAAAAATTATTTTTTACCTCTTTTTGATATTTTAGATAAATTGAATATATCAATAAAAAATCTTATATATGTCATTTTAAATGTAAAAGCAAACATTTCTATTTTCGATGAGATATCTAAAATATTTTAAGAAGCTTTCCTTTTTACTAAATAAATTTAATACTAGCGATATTTTAGTCACTGTAAGTGATTAAGACACAAAACATTTATGAAAGATATACATTTAATTGCATGAAGATGTGTTTAACGGGTTTTATTATGTAAACCGGGTCTCACCGGAAGGGTTCAAACAAATAATGTTTTGAACAAATTTAACTGACTTTCTTGGGTGTTTTATCTAGCCTGATAAACAGTGATCTACATTTGGCAAATGAACAAAACAAAACAGCTTTTATTTTCATTAATCGCTTCCATTCTTCTGTTTTTGGCCCCGAGACAAAAAACCGTGTTTCAACGAGATCTCAGATTTGGCAGAGACGTGAACAACCAAACTTTGAGGAAAGATCTACTTATGAAATGTTTAACATGTTTTGTTTGGTTCGGCGTTACTTCCTGTTGTCGAAAAAAAGTACTTCAAAATTGATTTTTTTCCCTTCTCATTGTTGTGTAACATGTAAGTAACGTCTGGATATTTCATTCACCGTAATAATCATATCCATTATATTTTTTTCTATATGAGTGAATCAATGTCTTATAGATAAATTGATACATGTATATCAGAACGGAAGACCTTTTTGTTGCTTTTGCATCAAGAGTCTAGTTTAAATTATAATTGTTATTTGGTTTCTTTTGGACGTTAATTTGGTAGAATAATGTTTGAAATGCGAAATGTTTTATCTTAATATGGTTCTGAATATAGCAATACGACGCAATTAATGCGAAAATCAACTTAATTACAGCGGGGTATTTTTTCATTTGGTACATATATATTTTTGCGAAACTGCCTCTTAAGCAGGTGAAAAAATGCCTCCTTCGCACTGGCACAATTATCCGGAAGTGTTCAAAGCTTAAACCAGTCTATACAAGCTAACAATCCCACCAACCAAGGACGTTTGCCATTCAGAATGAGTATAAGTGTCAAAGTGCTCTGTAAATTTAAAATATCAAAGTAAAAAGTTGTATACTTTCCCATAAGCAAAAATTGTGAAGCATCACTGTAGTAAAAAAGTTAACAAAACCCAATTGACCCATGACAACGAGTATCGATAACTCTTCCATATTCATTGTATTCTCAACAAAGTTGATCAACACTTAAGCCCTTGTTTAAATAAGAATATTGCAAAGACAGTCAATGAAATCTCATTCTCCAAAGTTGCACTAGAATACATAGATTGTCCGAACAATGAACATCACGTACTGAACGCTGTGTGTTCTTGTACATGTACTCTGTATATGGGATATGGTTTATTTATATGTCTCAGATGCTGTACTATTTCCTCGTTGAATATATGAAGATATCTCTCTCTCTCTCTCTCTCTCTCTCTCTCTCTCTCTCTCTCCACACAAGGGCATTTTTATTGCTATATTCACCGTTAATAAATATTGACAATAATGTTTATTGCTCTGATTAATCTTGGCGAAAGAATACATGCATACTGATTGACAAATTATCATTCATTTCCTTTTTGTACTTAATAACAACGGTTTCTAGCTTATGTCTATAAGGAAAGGATGCTTCATGTCACAGTTGTTGATATTAAGTCTTCCTTACGTTTGATTCCTCATTAAGAATTTGCGGAAACACATGATAATAGTTAAAACCAATGCGATCAAAACAATTTTTGTTTATTTTCAAAAGTTAACTTTTATCTTTTTTGTTTAATTTTGTAAAAAGATAAATTTAATTGTTTTCTTATCATAATTCTTTATGAAAAATCTCTATGAAGTACAAGCTGCAAGTTAACAATATTCAAATGCAGATTCACTTTCCGCTTTCAACTCCTTAATTTAGATTATTTAATGTTAGTTTAATGCTTAATAACAGTGGTTCTTAACCTAATCGAGGATTAATTACACATACATGTATATTTGTAAGAATACAATTCAAAATATGTTTCCATAACATTAATCTTTAAAAAAGTGCAGACAAACAACAAAATCACAAAATACAGAGCGAAATCTATTGCTTTTTTCACGTATGTGTACATGATAAATAAAAAATCTTCTGTAGAAATTCATAAGGTATGAAAAATCCTTCACCTACCTATTCACTTTCGAACCTGTTAGTCCAACAAAGACTAAAAGTTAAACGTTCCTTGTCGTAGTGGTTTTCAAGTTAGTGTAAATAAATATTGGTCTATTATGAACTAGAGCTTAGTAATGATGTTAATAAACAGGATGACCTGAAATTCCATCATTTTTAAAAGAATGTACAAGTACTAAAGATGGCCCATAACCTATTAAAGACTGATGGCAAATGTCAAGAAAAATATAAGGATTCATATTTGATGCTAAAATTTAATTTTCATGGTTCTTGCAAATATACAGTGAAAAGTTTTGCATTTGTTTAACTTGTTCGTATAAATGCAGAGAATTATCAATATTTTTTCACATCCAATTGAATTTCTAACATTTATATACTGGTTTTCGGTCTCCATCTGGTAACTACGGCAATGTGGTCTGAAATAAAAGAAAGTAAACGTTGTAAATTATGTCGTCTAGGTTTATTCTTTGATGATGTGATCAATTCCTATTTTACATAATGATAATCATTACAGTCCTTGAAACTTTCTACTTTCCCATTTTTCCGTGCGTTCACCGTGCGCTCACAGTGCCCTCGCCGTGCGCTCACCACTCCGCTCCGTTCGCGCTCACCGTTCACAAAGCGCTCACCGTGCGCTCACTGTGCGTTAACAAAGCGTTCATCTTGCTCTCCCCGTACGTTCAGCGTTCACTTATCGTACAGCTGGTTTTCATTTATTTTCATTCGGAATTCCAAAGTAAAAGGTTCGGTCTTCACGAGTCAAAACAAAATGAGAAAAGATGGAATGATATTACATGTAATCAGAATTTAATTCGTAAGATTTAAAGTACACATTCATGAGCAGGTCTGTAAATACAATGTTCAGTACAAAAAAAATCTGGTTTTGTTTTTTTTGTTTTTATGAGTACAGGAATATCATTGTATATTTTTTTCACGTCATTCCTAAAGAAATCAGTTATGCGTTTAAAATAATTATGATGCAAATGAATAATAAAAATAAAAGCAGTAAAGTTTTCTTTATTACTGATACATTCAATATAAAAAAATAAATGGTTCTTGTTAGAGAGGGTAACGGTTGAAATTGACACCTTTCGAAAACCACTTCAACCTCCGCTTCGCGTCGACAATAAACTGAACAGATCAAATTAAGAAATTTAAGCTAACTATAAATGTGTGTATATATATATATATATATATATATATATATATATATATATATATATATATATATATATATATATATATACATGTATATAGAGTTTCTGTGTTATCTGGTTTATTTCAGGACTGGTTCTTTCATGCACCAAAGCACCTTGGCTTTCCCTACTCACCGTGACCCAAATATGTTTTTTGATATTAATATAATAAATATTGAACTGCTAATCCTAAAACAAATTTGTTTCATTTTTCAGTAAATTAGTCAAGAAAATATTTATTATCGGAGGAGTGAAACGAGCGAGAAAATAAATATATGAGTTTTGAATCAAACTAAAAGTTATGTACCTTTGTTTTGTACGCATTTACATCTTTAACTATTAACATGTGTATGTAAAATGTAATCACAAATATTAAAATTACTTACATTTTGATATGCTGTAATAAAAAGAAATGTAAATATACCTGCGATGTAGAAGAAACCAGCTTTCCGTAGAATAGACGTTAATGCCTGGGGTCCGTAAGGTTTTTCCCTGCTTCTCCATAGTCTGAGCAGTCTCTCACATTTCTGAATTTCGTTGGACTCAGTGTTCTCTATTTCATTCATCTCCTCTTGACTAAACTGGAGAAAGGATCCCAAATACCTCCATGATCGTAAGACTGTGTGACTTCTGCTTGTAAGGTAAATAGCTTTATCCAATCGTTGATCTAGTGGAGACAAACAAAATGTACATGTACATTATTGTTATTTGACTTGTTTCATTTATAATGCTAGAAATGGTTAAACTTTTTTCACTCGACGTCAAATAGGTTCTCTTAAAAAAACTAATCGACAAGAAATTTACCGTTGATGACTTTATAATAATCTTTTTTGTACGTCCGGTCCAAATCCTTTATTTCTTGTGCGAGGTCGAATCTTCCGCTTCTTCTTAAAGCGCTTGCCAACATGACCGCCTGTTGTGTAACAACATAAACATAAAATAAAACACAACACAACAATATGTTCAATACATTAAAAGTATATAAAAGAAGTATACCTATGGCATGAAGATAATCTAAATTATGGTGTGACTCACCTGTCTAGCAAGAAGACGACAAGCAATTAGTTCAACAGAAAGTTTAACTTATTTCTAACACGTGTCCACAGCTCAGAGTATATATAGACTCTAACTTTACAACATTTTCTGTCAAACGAATTTTTTTTTATTTATTTTTTTCTCTAAACGCGGTATTCCAATGCTAACGGGTCGAACACGTTTTTATGTTGACATCTTGTGTACGTTCTAAAATTAGCTTGTCACATCACGTGGTAATGAATATTTCAAAGTTGGTCGTTTACTGACCGATCGGATCAATAAATAAATAAATAAATAGGAATTTATATCTAATACTTTTAAATGCGTTTGATTTAAACTGTATAATTTGCAGGAAGTTTATAACTTTTGTAACTGTATGGAAAAACGCGAACATTTCTCTTTTAAAATTTTCATTTAAAACAGCATTTTCCCTTAAAATTCTGTAATCCACAGCACTTATCAACAAGATGAGCACATATTTAAATACGGAAAAATAATTTGCATTTTTGGTTTTGACGAAGATAAAAGTTGGTCACCTTATCGGTTGAATGGTAGGATCTTTTCAGCCACGTCAGAAGCAAGTCATACACGAGACTTTCAAGTGAACTCCTCTTGTTTTGTTGTACAATAGATTGAATTCTTACATGCTCTAGTCGAAGACCTCGAGCAAGAGTGTACCACTCTTTGCCAATCAGCCTCGCAAATGATCGAAGAAATTCTATCGTAATCGGACCTACAGAGAAAAATCCAGCAAGCATGATTATTTTTTAACATTATACAAACTGTTCAAAAAACTATTAGGGGTAACATGTAAATAAAAAGTGTGTTTCATCAATCAGTCTATCCAAAATATAAATACCTTTGTACTTCAGACATAATCTTGTTCTGAATACTTTATCATAGTCGTACAATGAGCTGTCTTTTGGAAGTGTAACGGGGATCTCGGTCAATAGTTTCCATTTCACCTGTTCTTCATAACCAGAGATTGGCTCACCTTCGAAACTTTTACTCGTACAAATAGATATTTGAAGAAACCCACAGTACTTCTGTAAAGATCGTTGGCTATACTGATCAACAACTTGAATTTCAAAATCCATGACAAAGCCATTTACGGCATACAGACGAAAAAATCGTTTTCTGTTGGGTACAGTTTTTACGTTCCCGCGCAAATTCAAGCTAATTACGTCACCTTCTGAAGCGAGAATGAGTGTGCGTTTGATGTAATGATCCCTCTCTAAACGATGTATCATCCTTGTTGTGACTTTGCTTTTGAGATCACATAGTACTTTGATGTAGCTGGGATTGTCCCGCCGCTGTGCTACACATATATAAACTCTATGTTCCCTCAGCGTCTTGAGAAGGTTGACAACTACTGCATTGACATCAGGACGCCTTGCTTCTTTCCTCATCTCGACAATCAAATACCTTTGCAACAAATAAATTATGATTGATATACTTTAAACAACCGTGACGAATCTTTAAAAAATAAATGGTGGATCATGATTTTGCATTTTCTTTATAAAATTATCTTTGATTGTTTAAATTCATTCAGAACAATTCATATTTCTCACTTTTTTCTATGCTTCATTTGTATTACAGTTACATTAATTTCATATATACAAACACGAAAAAAGACAGAACACAAACTTTCACTCTCTTACTTATTCTAAATGTACATTTACTTTGGGGATATATGTTTCTCCTAATCCTTTTGCATTAATGTATATATGTGTATAAATGTTGATATAGACGTGTATAGCTATAGATAAGCTTATATCTTATATTTTAAAATGATGGGTGTTTTGAGGAATTTTATGATCGTAAAACACAAAATGAGATTTCTAAAACATTGGTTTAATTTTCTGAATCGATTTATAATTAATAGGAAAGCACAGTTGTACACTGGAATTTTGTTCGAGTGGGGTGGAAGTCTAATTTTATAGAGTTGTGAATCTAGAGTTAGCTTCACATCGGTGATGGCGAAGCACATCAACTCTGCTTTTAATTATTCTGTATTTACTGTAATTTCAATTCGATGTAAAAAAAAAATTCAAGATCAGTAGAACATTGGTACTGTTTTGTAGCAATCGTATCTTCTCGGGCATTTCCAACAAGCTTGGAAAACATATCCGAAATTGTTTTCCAAGGTTGAAGGAAGTTATGTTAAAGCTAGTTATTTATATAATTCTTAAAGTAACATGGCATTATAAAACCTAAGTTACAGTTACTTTTTGGCATTAATTATAAAACACAAAACTTCAGATCAAATGTAGACAATAAAACAAAATATACAAGGCACAGTTTATCTACAGTGGTAAGTAAACCCAGAATGCCCTACAATAAAGTCGAGGATGCGTGTTCCAGTAAAGAAGACTAACGTAGTTGCTAGCGCTCGAAAGCGTATGAAAGAGAAAAAGCGTATGGAAAAAAAGAATTAAACATGCATGTTTTTTGCAATGAGATTTAAGTATTTTCTACCTACATGTAGTAATTAAGTCATAGGATCTAATTTTTATTACACAAGACTTTCTCTCTATCAAATAATTTGCCGATATTGATTTCATTAGTTCACATATTTTAAGATCAAAACTTTTTCTTGATTTGTAAAATATATATTGCTTTTCTAAAAATATCAACATATTGGCAATTTCAATTTTTTTCTCTTGCATAGACAAATATTACTTCGCATAATGAGAAGTTTATATCAAAATGACAGTAGTATGACAATAGATGCTCTAAATTGCACCCATAATTGTTTACTCTTTTGACAATAAAATACAAATATTTAATTGACTCAAGTTCTTTGGTACTAAGATTGCATTCGTTATTGCATGTAATTTCGCAATTTAATAAGCATTTGTTTGTTTCTGGACTCTATGGAATTTGTTATATTCCAACAATAATAGCTAACTGTCTTTTGTAAAATTAAAAAGTGCATTATTTTTTTATTTTCAACTACATTTACATCATCTAACACAAGAAAAGTTTCTGATTTCTGTTCATATTTAGCACAAAATTTAATGTTTCTAATAATTACACAATATAATCTCTTAGTTATTTTTTTGTTAAATATTTAAAGATGCTGGGAAGAGCGGAAATTGCTTATCCTTATTATAGTTATCATTATAATGTGAATGAATGACTTTTTTCAATCCTTATACAGTGGTAAATGGCAGATTAACACCAAATTCGCTAAGCTGGATAAACTCTCCAAGCTCATAAAAAAATCGGACAAATAAGCAAAGCCTTTCCTATATAAACCTTTAAAAAGAGGGACTTTTCTTTTTGATTTGATAATTAAAGAAGACTAGGATATGTTTCTCATCTAATGTTTTATGTACAATGTCAATGTAATTACTATAACAATGATATCAAAGTTTCTTTCCAAAACAAGTTACTGTTTCTATGAGTATTTAAAAGATTCTTTGGATAATTCGATCCAAACTGCAAAAGTTTAGGTATTATTCTTCTTGTAATTACACTACAAAGAGTACTCAATAATCTTTTGACTGTAAAATTCTTACTTGTTGTGTTTTTCGTGTAAAGTAACGCGAACCTTGTCGTCTTTTGTAAGGTCTTTCTTCTGAATGAGTGTGCTTTTGACACCCAAACATCCATCAGTTATCCTTACAATGTAGTTGTCAGAATCATACCAACACTCTGCAATTTATGTAGAACAAAAGAAGCTTTGTTATATGTTTTATTTCTTAATGTGAAATGTAAAAAAATAGTAATTTGACGTTGGTTTATTTCGATTTTTTTTTTCATTTTTATAAGGGGGTCATATACCCAAGAAATGTTTGATGTTTTCTCTTGACTTTGCTCTGGAAACAATCCTTGATCCAGAGAGATAACCAGATTCTGCAGTCCCTATACGGGATGTCATAGACGCTGTCCATGGTCTTGACTTTGGTTTACTACAGAGAATATAGAGAGTGAGGGGCTGTGGGGGATCATTTAGAAGGTCCACAATCACCAACGCACTGGACGCAACCAAAAGTGATGAATCCTCAATGTCAGAAGCCTTGGAATCATCAATCACTGATCTTTCTATTGGTATCACCTATGAAACCAGATGACTTAATATTTAAAAGATGATTCTTGACAAATTTTCAAACCTAAAATTCTTAAATTTAGCATATTTATATTTATCTAAAATTTCTGTTTGCGGGCGAACTTGAAAGTGGGTATATGTGAACTTACCATCAATTCAGCTTGTGTTTCTGTTGTATAAAATCTTGGACAATAAGATCCTGCGAGCACCGTTTCTCTATCGACAGCGGAAGATACCTCATGCACGTCATAGCTGAACACAAAACGTTCCTTAATTGCTGCTGCTACAATGGCAAATACCCCAAGCTGTTTTATTTCAGCCTCCAATATAGGCAAAATCTAAAACAAAAAAAGATTTAATGAACCTTCGTTTACGGTCTCTTTTTCAACATTTTCTTTTTGTGAAACTTAAACAAAAACTTACGCATCCTTCTTCGTCTTCATAAATGTAATCAACAGAAGGGATATCAATCCAATGACGTGACGGACTAAGCCAGCGTAAAACTGGGCAGTGAAAATATTTCATTTCTGATTTCATGTAGGGTAGACGAACTTTCAATTTTACATTCTGCAAAACAATAAATAACCATGACAACAGATGTTTACCTAGATCCATTGACAAATTATGCAAAAATAAAACTACACGACTGGTAATATATTTTGATAGTAACATTCAAGAATTTCGAAGTTATCCTAATTGCCTTGCATTCTGATGTCACCGAGCTAGATAACTGGGTGATGCTACTGACTAATAGCTCAAATTCTCCGACGACTGAAGGTACGATCAGTGGGTCAATATTGGAACAGTTTATATCCCTTATTACATTAACATTGTACGAGTCGTCTGGGTCGCAGAACACTATACATGACATTTCTTCCTGTTCTGCTGCTATAGATTTAAATCTACAAATACAATCATAGATATATAAAATTGGTATTTGACATATACAAATGCTCTTAATATCGACTTAAGAAATAACTGTTTGTCAGATCTTATCATGCATACTTACTCCTTTCTAAATTGTCTACTCTCTTGCATATCACTGATACCACACAAGATGTCCTTTATGATTTTGTTTGCAACATTCGCTGCTTCCTTATGCTGTTTTCCATACATAACTTTTGGTGTATCTGTAATATCTTTAAAAGAGATTAATTTCCCATGACGAAATCACAACTTTGAAATGTTACTTCAAATCAAATAATATTTTTTTTTCTTTTTTTATTGCATACATATGTAAGTTTCACAATTGATAAAAATATACAACCTGGTAAACTATCGTCGTTATCAGATAGATCTTCATCACAATCCAAAAAATCATCATCCCTTTCTTTTGTAGGAGACATCAATAATGCTGAATCACAAAACCTGTCTTTCATAGCTTCGTTTTCTTTCAAACTTTTGGAAATGGTTCCTTCTTTCGTACTTTCTGATAGTATGAAGTCGATATCAATCTCCCTATCAAGGTCATTTTCATCAACCAGTGCTAATGATAGCGTCTTGTCATTATCCCTCGCATTGATATGAGATGTCTTATTTGAATTAGGTATTCGTTTGTCCAAGCAATCTTCATGAAAATCAGATTTCTCCTTGGTTTCACAATTATTTTTCGTCTCCTCTTTGGGAGACAAATTGGAATATGAGCATGCATTACCCTTTTCGGGATCTTCAATGTTTTCATTGGTATTTCTTGTGTTTGAAACGTCACTGTCAGCTCCACTTGTTGATATTGCTCCCAATGGTAGTGACCCATTTCGTTTCTTCTGGTGCATCTTTTCACACAAAATAGGCATTCTGTATTGTTCATCCTCTTTATTTTCCATCGACTTGCTTTTATTGCACATTGTTGGGTCTATCATAGTGGTTTCTTGATCAATATCAAGATCAAGATTTCCAGCTTTGTTAACAGACATATCGTTATTTTCAATTTTACAATCCGCTTCTGAAGAACTCTCGCTATTTTCATTTTTATGAATGATTAGATTAGGTTCATTTCTACTTTCAGGTGTTTTTTGTTCTCGTTCTTTTGTTATTCTGTTTGTGCTTTCACTTTCTATCAAATCATTGTTTTTCACTACAGATGGATCAAGCAGAATGTGTGTATTGGCATCAGTTGATTCAGATAATTTAGCTGAAACGACTAAATCTTCATTTTTACTGCATTCAACATTGTTGATATCTTCACCGCATACGTCCCCAGCACTTGTATCAACATTTTCAAGTTGAAACTTTTCTGCAACAGCTGTAGTCTCTTCCCTTTCATTTTTATCATTTTTATTGTATTCAATAGTGTCAACCTCCTCACTGCACAAGTTTCCTGCGTTTAAATCAACAACGTCAGCTGCAATCTTATCTTCAATACAGGTGGTCTCTTCCATCTCTGGATCTTTTATTTCATTGTTATCGTCATCTTGTACACTTGAACAATTTGTGTCCTCGTCATTCTTTTCTTCAATATCAAGATCTTTTTCTGATTCCTCAAGAGAATACATATGGGCAATTGCATCACGAACTCTTTTAAGCTCTTCAAACAATTCGTATAATCTTTTCTTTCTTTGAGTGGGTATCTTCTGGGAGTTTGTTTTTATCTGATTGATTTCATGTTCTATCTTCTCGTTATCGTGAAAATCAACATTTGTAACATTCTCTTCTGATTCATTTTCATAGAGCATCTTTTGCTTCAATGAGTTGTGCCTGATATGCCTTCTCTCAATTTCATTTTCGGTTGCTTTATAGAAGCCTTCTCGTGCTATATCACCATCGGATGGCGAGTGTTCAGCGTTAAAAACTGTCCTTTTGCGGCGGTAAGGAACGTCCCTGATAGTTTTTGAATCGGAGTATGTTGCTTGATTTGATGAACTCGGCAAATTGTTACCGTCTTCTTGGCATCTCTTGATTTTGTTGAAATCATCTTGAATTTCTTCCTCTGCCAGTTTTGTCTCGGTTGAGTTGTCTGACTTTACAAAGTTCTCGTGATGTCCAAACAAAGTACTGTTTTTAGTGCCTCTGTTTTCTCCACTTGGGAGTTGGATTTTGCAATTTTCTGTGGAATGAACTGGAGTGCTATTTAGTTTGCTATCTAAAGCTTCTGTATCTTCATCTTGTTTGACATCGACGTCATGAATTTTTTCGGGTAATTGAGTGATTTTTGAAGACATTAACTGTTTTTCTCCTTTAATATAAAATTTTGATTGCGGGTCTTGTGTGTCAATTATAAGCAAACTATCGTTTTTGTGTACTGTGTCGTTCATTGATTCGTTTGGTAACGTTAATGGTTCTTGTTGTGTGATAGTCTCTAATGTTGTCTTTTTGAATTCAGAGCTTTTCGCAGATGGTGAAGTATTTGAGTTGGTCTGAATCGGGATGATTGTTTCACTTTCCACAAACTTAACCGAGTGACCAGACGAAGGTCTGGAGGACCGCTTTAATATGGATGACCCAGAACATGGGCGAGATTTTTCAACTGGAATATTTCTCGAATCCGCAGCAGAAAATGAAAGACAGGAAGAGTCGTAATTGGAATCCGACATTGTATTGATGTTTTCCAGGGAGGCTTTATCTGCCTCGGTTGTGATTCTTTTCTCATTTACAGGTATCAATCCTTCGTTGGACTCGACAGATATTAATTTTGACGAAGCTTTTTTACTCCCCGCCATTGCCATAATCTTTTTCAATACTGAAATGAAATGTAATTTTTCCATTCCGATATGTTATTCAACAACATCAACTAGATATTTGATCTTTTAATGGGTCGTATAAGAACACTTTGATTATAAAATCAATTTCATTTTGTGAATTTAAATCGTATACGTAATGTCAATATGAACATCTAAGTTCTAATTGGTTTTATGTCGCGGTATATTAGATATTCAATTACAAAATAAAGTATTGCCACGGTTTACCACGAAATTTATATTGCCCCTCTTTTTCGTTGTGTAGGAATCTAGGTTTAAATAACGTTCGTTTCTGTGTTACGTACAAGTTCTGTCTGCCGTGAAAGCTTTTATCAATAGGAAGAAAATGTCAAGAGTAAACATCAATAGTGTTGAGTACATTCGTTTTATTTTACGGCAGTAATCACATATAAAGTTAAAGGGTTAAAGGCAAAGATATGGATTTAAGAAAGACAGGTATTTAAGGTAAGGACTCTTTTTGTCTCCAAATAGTCTAATCTTATAGATTACATTAATCTATATCTTATCCTTTAATATCCTTAAGATGTTCAAATTGACTACAATCTTATTTTCAAAACAACATTGTGAATTGCCAGCAAGAAGTTTATAAACACTGTTTGGATTTTCGTTTTTCCAATACCTTTTATTTTAAATCGGTACCCTTGCTAGAATCTTTGCATATTCATCGTCTAAAAAATTATCGAAGTTTGAATCAACACTACCATTTCATATTCTACCTTGTAAGTGCAGAAAAAAGTAAGGAGTCTTTATTTCCATGCATTAATGGTTAAAATCAACGGCAAACCCTTGCACCATTAAAACGAACAAACTTGTAGTGATTTTTCATAACAACACACTATATGCCATTAATACAAGGTCGCCATTTGTTCTTTGTGCTTATTATCCATTAATGTATCTAGAATGCGCGTGGTATATCTTAACAGATATTAAAGATAGGCGTGTAAGCTAATGCCAAAGTCCATTTATTTGATCAATCAACAAAAAAACGGTAAATAATTAATTACAACTAAGCTTGTAACTAGTTGTAATGATAGAGTGGACAAGTACAGATGACGTGTGTTAACAGTGTATGTTATTTATGAGGACGTGTTGAGTTTTTTGTACCGACTAGCCATTATAGATGACATGCTAACTACATGTACGTATAAATTTTAAAGGGGCACAATCGATCAGGATAGGCAGTTAGTGTAGTTGTAACAGGAAATTTTCACACATACATAAGTATTTGGCTGACTTTGATATGCGTCCATTTTTAAGATTTTAGCATGGCAATAGCATTTCAACAAGAATACGTGTATGTAGTCCAATTCTTTTTAAACTTCCTTCAGAATATTATTAGTTTTGATTTATGAATGCCATCACAAAATATCCATATTTTAAAGATCCGTATTAATTCCATAATTATTGTCCATTTTAATCAAAAGTGAAATTCTAAATATCACCTACACAGTTTGTATCCAGTTAAAAAAAATAATGAATTTGCATCCATTTCGTAGTTTTTAGTCGTAGACTAAAACTGGATTTTAGTCGTCATATCATAAAAAATTGACTGAAAATTCGTTTCATAAAAGCTTTTTCCAACTAATGGAATTTTTATTGTTATTTCATTGTAAATATTTTTCCGCAACTAGATATTTATTGTTTCGAATCATCAGCTGTATACATGAATATCGTTTTTTCGCACAAAATCATGGCATTGCCACATCATCCCGCCTAGTAAAATGTATGTCGATGACGAGCTACTTCAGTCCGTATTAAACAATCATAATGGTAATAACTTTACAACTTTTAAAATCCGACAGTCCGCGTTCTGTGTCACCTTTCCTTACCTTTGCCCAAATATCGCGTATATTTCAAGACAATAACCATGTACATACATGTATGATAAATCCCAACAAACATTTATCAGTATGTATTCTCGCAATCGCCAATGCTTATCTGTTTACCTGCGTTAAATAAACACAAGACCATCTTTTTGTGTCATGTGTCATTGATTGTTGCTAGTGTTAGCCAAATTACCGACTTTATCAAAAAAGGCCATTATTATTCTATTTGATCTTAACAGTTTTCTTATTTGAATTAGAGATATCGCTCTGAATTAAATTTTCATCCAATGTTTACTTTCCTATTTTCCGTTTAGTTTACCTGAGTTTCTATTTTGATATTTACAATGGTAGAATTCGAATTTATAAAAATTGCTCTTACACCGAGTTACGACCTGGAACAATGGACACATTTAAAAAGATAATTTATTTAACGGTTTAAAACGATAAGTGGGGTAGGTAAAAGGGCCACGCTCACCGAAGCGGTGATTGCATTGCATTTTTTGGTACTAAGGTCGACGTTTTTGGTGAAAGTAATTTCGTGTTTTCTCAAGCATTGGATAAATAATTTAGCATATCCTTGGTATATTAGGGTCTCAAGATGGATAGATGAAAAAAGGATGTGATTAAAGGTAAGACTTTTATTATCTGTAATTTCTAACAAATCTCTCGGCTATATAATTTAGAATTGTAACAATGCTGTTCAAACCGCCCCCCCCCCCACCGCGATTTTACAGCAGTTTCACCAATATCGAGGTCTCTTCAGTTCTGTATACGGTAGTTTCCATTGGCTTAAAGGTAAAATTTCACATTAACTGACCGTTAAAACTAATTAAATTGAATTATTTATTCCACCTTGTATTGTAGTCCGCTACTTCAACCACAATATATAGTATCCAGGACTGAATTTCACCTTGTCATGTACTGCTACTTGTAATCTCATTCGTTTAACTAGTTTAATAATCTTAATTTGGAAATAAAGGAAACGTTTTTACTTTTCAAATGCATTGTTAGAAGAATAAGATAAGGAAAATGTCTAAATATTAAATTTGTAATAAACAAAAATTTAAAAGGTTATAATTTAAAGAAAAATTACAAGTACATGACATTGTATTGATCATGCATTTTTTTTAATTTACATGTCAAGTTGTTGGTCCGGTCGTGGTGTACCAGTTAATGTAATATACAAAACAAGACGCGGATGGATTCTAGTCATTTTAATGCATTTTATTAAATGTCAACACATGGAAAGCAATTTGATATTGTACGGATCGCTCTGAAAATCCGTTCCTGTTGTAATCTCTCATCAATTTATGCCCCTTTAAGAATAGTAAATCATGTCTCTTAAGAATATGGGATTTAAATACCAGCCTAAACTTCCGAATACCTTATAATGGTACGCCAAGATAAAAGAAATATCAATTGACAATAATGAGGTTCGACATTATGTGTTCTTCAAAAGACCCCTTGAAAGCGAATCCTTTGCCGTAAAAAAATGTCACCCTCTGTGACATTATTTTTCAAACTGTTTAATTCTCTGTCCAATATTTAAATAAATTATTAAGTTGATACCAAATATTTACAAGTGCCGACCGTTCCTTCCATGAGTGTGACAGCGATTAGATTTAATCTTACATTGTAGTTTGTTTTAAAAAAATGAAACGAAAACAATTTCAACGTGAAAACTCGCCATATTAGCAACGAGGAAACCCGAGTGAAATTTTTTACTGACATTCTAAACGGATATAAAGACGAAAAATGGCAGGATGAGCAGCTCTCGGAGGTCCTCGTCCAGTGAGTATGTCCAGCATCGTTTGTACACAATCAACAGGTCGGGGTCCGGGGAGGCCTTCTACATCCTCCTGACCCCGGACCACAACGACGTAAAGACCTACCAGGTCAAGACAGAGCAGTGGAGAGCCACCAAGGACATCAGTAACTTTGGGGTGGCAGTCGTTAATAACTTCCTCTACATCATTGGAGGATTCAACGTGGCAACCGCCAGACACATAAAAAGAGTCGTCAGGTAAGCAATCAAGGGCACTTCATGTGTTGCTCTTTTAGTCCACTTTCTGTTTGTTCGTTTTTGGCATGTCTACTTTTAAAAAGCTCGTTGCAGGTGCACTTACGTTTTAAGTCCCATTACGTTTTATTAAACTATCAATGATGTCGTAAATTTTATCGAGAAGCTTTCAGGCCCTTTCGATGCGAAGTTTTGTTAAGCTATACTTCGTTATTTAATTAAGGTGATTTCGTTTTCTGATCTGAATATAAATAGACAGGGTAGTTAACAAATTATCATTCAGATCTACCTAATTTTAGAGATTTTGTTTTTGCTATATTATTTATTGAGTTAAGAAAAATTCCCAATTTTTTAGCTTTAAATTTTGAATATTTTCATGTATCTCTTTTAACAGAATGGATAAGTCTAAAAATTGCCACAAACGTACAGCTTTCTTAAACATATCATTAAAGATCTCTTTATTTAGAATTATAGAAAGCTGCATCACAGACTTGTATTTTTGTTAATTTTAAAATACCGTTTTGACGTATCTAGTTTTGTCGCAAAGTGTTTAAATAAAGTTTTGAAATGCATCTGCATTAGCAATTCCAGTCTGGTATCATTCCTCTTTATTTTGTTAAACTCGATTTATTTTTATCTCTTTATGATGAATTTAAAATTCCATTGCCATTCATATAGTCCCCTTTATACTATGATTTTCCTGGGCATTTTAAATTTAATTTTTTTTCTTCTAACATTGCATCGTAGAGTAGGAATGAAAATGTACACTCCTCAAATAAAAATCATTTCAAATTTTGCATCGGACTAGAGCATAATAATATGTCGGAGTTGGCAAAAAATAGATACATGTAATTATGACATTGCTTTGACTTACCTTGTTATAGATTCGATCCAGATGATGGCATATGGAAAGACGTGAAACCTCTTCGGATAGCGCGCTCTAAGTTCTCCACTGCTGTACTGGATGGGAAGATCCTAGTACTAGGTATCTTAAACGTAGCAGAACAAGATCAATGTTTTATTTCACCGTAGCTACAATAACAGTAAAATAAAAATACCATCACCTTACTCCAGTATTCTAAAGCAGCCAGCGGCGTTTGTGAGCCGTGGCACATAAAGAATCGAGGACAATCTATTGGAACTATAGAGAGATAGTTGGCCTTTGGTGATGCTGATATGTAGGAGCTTGCTTCACAAGCTTGGGGTCTTGTTTAATTATTCTCAGGAGTACCTGACGGCCGTTGTAGTATCATCACAATACAAACACTATTGGGGTCTGGGATTTAAGTGAGCATTTCATAACAAATTACTTCCACAAAAAGGTTTTTCATCTCCCATTCTAATTGAATGCGTTTTGATAGACGACTTGCCTTTGGTCTAAATACCAATGAAGAAAGATACCCCGGGGCAAGGGGGCTAATCCCGTAAAAGCTCTAAAGTATGAAATACGCCTTGATTTTTTTTAGTAACGAATTTCAACTTTTAAATTCTAAAGTTTAACATATGATTTTTTAGAGAGAAATAAAGTTTAATATCGCTAGCATTCGCACATGCAATATATATTTTTGTGTGTTAACGTTTTCAATTGTTAGGTGGAGAAGAGAGCAATGGTAAAGTGTTGTCTTCCTGCGAGCTGTATGACCCAGAGGACAATGAATGGTCGGACGCACCCCCTCTAGTGTCCCCTCGGGCCAACCATGCTTGTGTGGTACACCACAACGAAATATATTGCGCAGGGGGCTACTATGGCAGCAAGAGTCACAGAAATATTTGGTAAGATTTCTAGGACAATGTATTTTACTTTTAAAGCAATGTATTTTTTCATTTATTTATTCATTTATTTTCATCGGTAGTGTTAAGGTCTAAACCTAATGTCACAAAAAAAAATGATAGATTATGAATTTGAATAACGTCATTTATCTGGTCAATATTTATGATTAATCAATTGTTATAATGCTTCAAAAAAATTAAAAAGAATCAACTATCACATTGCTTGAGAGTAATTTGACTATGTGCAATCTACGGCTGACATTGATAACTTTTATTTATTAAAGCTCCAGTGATCACCTTTTTTGCTGCAGTTATTTACCAGTACTTGGTTGATTTGTTTCGAGAAGAAACTTTTTTTAATGATGCTATCGTTCTTTGGGAGATAAATAGTAAATACGTGAGACTAAGCATTATTCATAACGACAATGAAAGGGAGTATTCAATATGCACAAAGTTATTGACATCAGGTAACGCTACTCTCATTTCAATAATTGATTCGCCAGTCAATTGAGAACAAGTCCTCTTCATTTTTAAATGCGTAGAATAGATTGCTCAGATAAACTGTCAGTTTCATGAAAATATTAAATTGACACAAGAAAATGTAGCATTGAGGATTGACGTGACGCATAGTGCTGTTTGTTATATATGGGAATAAGTTTGTTATTCTGCAAAAATCAGTCATTTGCTCAGTGAATGTGTCACTACACCAGGACAATGCAAGTCATAGGTCCAAACCACAGTTGCATTTTGAAAATTCTTTTTGTTAGCAGTTTTAAATCTGACAAAGTTTGCCACCAACCTCTCTCTCCTAACCCCCCCCCCCCCCCCCAAGTCGCTTGAACCACGTCCGGGTGTTTTTAGTCATTTCGATGATGTTTGAGAGTACAAGTACTTTTTGGAATCATTACTTTCTTATATATATTATAAGTCCCCTACCGGTCTTCACCGGAGGGGACTATAGCTTTCCTCTGCGTCTGTCTGTCCGTCCGTCTGTCTGTCCCACTTCAGTTTTCCACACTTTTTTTTCTTTATGCGTTTGAGGAATAATATGAAATTTGCTGAACAGCTTCAAAATGTCAACTCAAGTTCACACTTTTGTAGCGTCTGGTTGACATATTTTCTAGAAAATTAATTTTTTATATTCCAATTTTTTAATGTCCGGGTTCGTTATCAGGTTCGGTGTGTATTGAATAAACGAGGAAAGTATGTGGTCAGTGATAATATCGTGCATTACTTGGACCATTCCTTTTATTGTTTCTAACAAACAAATGAGTTCTGTAAAATAGTGTCAAGCATTGTGTTGTAAATTTAATCGACAGGGTTTTTTGTATTATTACTATCGGGTTCGTTATCGGGTTGGTCTGTTGATTCGGGGTACAGAAGACGGTAAGAAATGATATTCTGCATAACAGTGCATTGTTTTCACAAATTTCTACAAACCGGTAGGGGACGTGTATTGCTTATGCAATACTCTCAGAATGCTTGTTTATTGTGGTTTCATAATTATTTGTGGGCATCATTTTTCGCGGATAAGTGGAAATCATGGTTTTAAGGATATGTAAGATTCTGGTTTATGATCTTATCATCACAAATTGCTCTTCTATGAAAATTTAATGTTGTGGATCACCATAACAACGAAATCCACAAAAAATTAGTAATCAACGAATGTTGATTAAAACACAGGATATGATATAATGCGTTTTATTGCAAATTAAATTTGTTATTTTACTAAAATGTCAAATATTTCCAACCAATTGAATTGATATGACATTAGAAATAGTTTTTATTTAGAAAAGAAGATATTAATGCCTTTGCTGGAATTCAAATTCTGTATCCTCTTTATCAGTTTGTTTATCATATCTATGAATATTTGTAAATGTCTTCACATATATTTAAATTCATAAGAATTAATATGCTGAAAACATAACTCGGTATCTGTTATAAATTGACGTATTTTACTTACCATCTTTAGAAGAAATATCACATTTTCCCCCTGCTTTCATTCATTGGTCTACATGTGAAACAAACCCAAGAACATTACATTTTCAACTATAGTTTTTACAACGTCAAAACAGCGGGTTATTTCTCCAATGTATTATATCTCGATTTTGTTATAAATCAGGCCTGCATCGCTAATTCTTTTTCAAGTGACACCCTGCATCGGCGCCGTATTGAATGTTTCAGCTACCCCTCGCCATTGCCTGACAAACGGTTTCGTTTGGTCGTAACGTGACGGTATAATTTCGTAGTAATGAATAATTCAAAGATAAATGGGTTAGGGAATTATCACGTACCTAATTTACTTTCTTGTTGTGTTGACGCAACATGCATGTGAAAATAGTGTATCATAGTAACTCGAGTTCTTAGACATACTTTTTGAAAATTGGTTATGGTTTATTGCAACAACCCAAGCCTTTCAGTGGTGTTTAATTACTAAGTGTATTCTCTAATGGAATTGCAAGGTTTTTCCATTACAATTTCAAATAGTTTACCTTTGATGATACAATTTTTATTTATTCATTTATTTATTTTTAAGAAATTAAATAAACGCATTAGTTCCTGTCAATGTTTTAATTATTTTTCAATTACAAAACTCGGTACCTGTAATACTGTGTTGAAATTGAATATGAGTATATTGCAGGTGACTCATTGATTTATATTCGTTGTTGCATAACCTCATATTTGATGACGTGTTCTTTTATGTAAAACAATGTAGTCAATTTAAAAATAAAAATAATTATATAATCATTTACAATCAAAGTATATGATGCAAGATGTTTGGTTAAAGAGATGTTAACTGTTGATATTAATTATAAAGAATTTTTTAAACGAAAAAATACTTTAAATACAGTCAAATCTCATGGTAAATCATGATCATTGAATAAATGCTGTGTGTAAATTTCTATCATATTACATGTATTTCTCTTTTTCAATAATTTTATGATCTTTTTTTCGTTGGTTTGTAGGACATATGAGGGTAAGCGGTGGGAGGACCTGGGAAGACCCTACCCACATCAACTTCCGGAGGCTATGGACAGATTTGCCATGACAACCGTGGGTAGACATATTTACTTCGTTGGAGGTAATGACAAAATTTTGATGTTAATCTTGTTGAGCATGCTGATACTGAGATAAAAATAAGAAACGACAAATAGTGTAATAGTATACTAACTAATAATACAACTGAAACGAATAAATGAATTTGGCGAAGTTGCTACTTTTAAAGAAGTTTTAAAATTTTATTTACACGTATTTTGAGTTAAAACAATTAAAATAGGTTTTTTCAATGCCGAAAGTATTAGTTTTTGGTATTTATTATTTTTTTAATTTTGTTATATTGAAATCATTTCACTTTACTTGTAAACAATTCACTATACTTCTGGAAAAAAATTCTATCAACAAAATATAAGTTTACGATCAAGTCTTCGCTTGCAAATAAAGTAGAGATATGTCTTCTGGTTCTAGTGGGACACTGGTTTCCCGCTAGAGTCATAAAATCGATATATGATGGTCTTCATTGTTTGCTTATTCATGTTGATGAAATACTTGCCAAATGAATAATTTTGACATGATGATAAATATTCATTAGAATATAATCTGTCAATTAAAAACCATAGACTAATATAAATTGATATTAATAATTAAAAAAGGACGTAGACTATTTTTTTATTACAATAATTTTTTCAGGTGTTGTTTGCACCATGGACAAAGAGGAAAGGAAGCAGAAATTTGTGACAGATCGGCGGATCGTGTCCTACACGACTAGTGTCTCCGCCATGTCTCGCACGGAACTGATGGAGCCGGAAGAAGACGAAGATACGGACGACGAAAAACCCGTCCTGGTGTCGGACTTTATATCTCCGTGGAACTTAGCTCTTCCCAATATGTCGTTCGGTAGACACAGTCATGGAATTGCAGCAATTGGTAACCAGTTTTCTATAGTCCATAATTTTTGCCGACATTACACAAATATATGCATGCAAACAAAAAATATCTTAAGTTACCTCACTACACCTTGAAATAGTTTCTCAAATCAGCAGAAATTTACTTGATTATGGTAGAAAGAATGATGGATAAAAATTATATATATCAAAGAGGCGAAAAAATGTACAATTTTAGATAAAAAATGATATTTTCAAAAATGTCATTCAGTAAACATGAACAAAAGCCCCAGGTGGATTCGAACTCATTACATGCGGTTCACAAGCCTGATACTTTAACCACTGAGCTATGACGATATACATCTGAATCGATTGATACAAACAGATTAACAAAACATTTAAATCGCCATCTTGTGACGTAGTGTCTTAAAAAGTATAAGTCTCGGTGAAGTGAAGTACCTTAAGGTCAGACGCGACCTATCTTCCATTTTTTCTATTTTTTCCTATCTCCAGAATGTGAAGATTTCCACTTAGTAATTTCATAGTTATATTTTTACGTAATATGATTCTTTTTTAAATAGATTTAAAGTGTTCAATTGAAAATGTATAGTATGACTTTACTTATAAGCATGCAAATGCTTTTTGCGTGCTATTATAAGGAAAATTCGAAATTTCCTTGCTCCGAAACGAACCTGGTAATGTACTCTTAATTTTTGGGAATTAACAGGTTTAAATGTTAATAAATAAGTAATGAAATATCAAGGAAAATTATATAAAATTGAGGAACATCTCGTCTGTCCTTAAAAGAACAATCGACGTTTTTTAAAGAATTTTTTAAAGAATTTGCAATTTTTATTCTTAATAACTTTTTTAAACTTATTTAATGGAATAATTAAACATTTCAAAAGTTTACTTTTTATTGTTTGACTCCATTGTGTAGGAAGTCGTATTTTTGTAATGGGAGGATCTCTTCTGGAAACTGGTCAACAGGTTCGTGTTGTAGAGGTGTTTGATACCGAGAAGGGGGAGTGGGAGGAGGACTTCCGCTTCCGGAAAGGTACGTGCATGTTTGCATATGTATAGTAGAGTGCAACCACGCTTTTTGATTAAAAAGCGTTTAGATTGCCATTTGAAAAGTATGAGATATCCAACTTTGCAAACCAATACACTGTGTAAAAGTGATAGAAAATAATATACATATCCACTTCACTAATTAAATCCTAACTTTCCGTACGATGATACATATATTTCTGGTCGTTTATTGACTTATCCATTGTTTATGTTTAGAGTTGGTCATGTCATGTATTTCTTGATGTTTGTGCAGGTGATGTGTCCAATGTAACATGTGCAATTTTAGAAGTTCCCTACAAACAAGAGGAAAATCGACTAAATGAACGTTTACGATGGATTCTGTGGTAGCTTCCAGTGAAATAGTTCCCTGTACTATTACAATGCTAGAAATCCATGGATGAATAGGACTAGATGTTGTACGGTGTAGATTCTTATATTTTTTGAAAAAGTTGCATTTTATAAATCTAGTTGCAAAGATTAAGATGAGCTTGTTCAATGATAGTTCGTTTAGTGCTTTTGAAAAGTATTTGTTCATAATTGTCATTGATTATTTATACATGATATATTAATAAAAAAAATCACTTTTTATGCTTAGCGTTTTATCATTATCATCATTTGATTGATTTCATTTAAATTATTCAATATAGATGATTTCAAGGCCTCAGGCATTGACATGAAGGAGTACATTGTACTTGTTCTGACAAACTGCCACATGATGATTATTCCGAGCATTTCAGATACATTTGTTTTTCAGGTGTTATTCATATAGACATGAGTTTTTAAGCTTGAATTTAGAAGTATATCTAATTTGTGTTATTAATACACGATCTATACTTGGAGAACCTAGGATAATAAGTTATAGTTGCGGGTTGTTTTATGAAAATATGTTGCATGCAGTTTCGGTATCCATTATATAGCCAAGTACGATTTTGATTATGAATTATTTTTGCTTGTATAAATATACGCTATCACAGCTTAATTATGGCTGCTCGAGTGGTACGTGAGCTACCAGTTTCTGGCAACACAGTTGTCGTGAAAAGAAGGTGGACAACTAGAACAGGCTAAGGTTGTGTGCAATACTATTAGAACCATTTTTAAAAGAGCTTGGACTTTGGATAGTAGTGTCAAACAGCAATGTGACGTAGGCTTAATTGTCAATTTCGTTGCTAGCCACTCAGCCATGGCTTTGGAAATCAACAAGATTTGTCTGGCTTTTGGGCTAAGACTACGCAATCGATGAATATTTCGCTTGAAACCGCGTCATTTTAACTTGTTTTGAAGCAAGGAATAGATAGCTATGCCCTACTGAGAGTCAAAGGACTTGTTGAAATGGTTTTATGATATATATATATATATATATATATATATATATATATATATATATATATATATATATATATATATATATATATATATATATATATATATATATATATATACACACAGGTGGATTCTCACTGTATTCCAGAGTTGTGTTATATAATTAAGAACCTCTTTTTGCATGAATTTATTTGTAACGAAGATATCCGTAGAAGATTATCAAAATAATTTGTTATTTTTTCTTCGTTTTACTCCTCCGAAAAAATACTTTCTTCAATTTTTTTCTAAAATACAGAACAATGTGATACCGAAATTATGGCACGCCCGTGAGGACTGTCTTGTCATGCCTTCCATTCTCTGCTGTTGATAATATCCCACTAGAATTTAATTGAATTATTTTCTATGGACTATATACAGAGGCATTCCATTCTCTGCTACTCAACCCCCATCGGGAAGCCTACATGCAATGTAGGCTACATGATAGTGGGTTGGGGGTAATTAGCATACAATGACTCTACATAATATAATTTATAGCATATGATTCATTTAAAAGCTAGTGGGAAGTTATTCAACAGCTGGGAATGGAACTTCAAGGCCTTAATATATAATAAATAGAATATTTTTAATTAAATGCTAGTGGGAAAATACCAATAGCAGCCTTTGAGTTAATTTCAATTCTTTATTTCTTTAAGCTTTACAGCTTATCAGTATAACATATGTATAACATGAGGTGGTAGTGTATTTACAGGAGAACTTGTGCACGTACAAATAATAACATATACTATACTATATATACAGGCTGAGAAAACAAATCAAAACAAAAAAATTAACAAATATGTAATACAGTTGTCTCTTATTGACATACTTTTTGAAATGTGTTTGGCAAGATTACACAGATCTTTCACATTTTTAGTATTAAAAAGTTAAAATAACTTAAACAAAGAATGTTTCTTATAATAATAGTTTTTCATGTATAATTTACGCAAGGTTCTGTATGAAGGATAACCAAATAAAAAATGGAATTCATCTTCAACACTAGTTTGGCAATGTGGACAAAATCTATTTTCTCTATTTGCGTTATTATATCTACCAGTTTCAAAGCCAGGGCAGGCGATGTGACGGTAATGTACAAGAGGAACACGGCCCAATTCAGCATATAAATAAGCAGCATTTGTACTTTTCTTCACTCCGAGAATTTGTTAACAGAAGTCTTTATGAAGTTTCTCGATATTGCAACCTTTATTATGTCCCCATATTTCGGAACAATAATTAACAATTCCGCCAAAAAACAATCAAAATGCGAGGATAAAGTTTCTATATTAATATAACCCATAACTTCAATTGGCGTATAATTGGGGCGTCAGTGGAGTTTGCTTTTATTTATACTTACAGTGGCTTAAAATTATATAAATATAAGTAATAAGGAATCATTCTTTGAATATTTTGAGGTGATAATTCTATCACAAAGCCCTTCGGGCTTTATTGGATTTGGCACGCCCCCGACCAAAATTATCACCTCACAAAATTCCTTATTTGTTACGGTGAAAACGCAATTCTAAAGATTTATCTTTTACGGGACTACAATCAAAATCGCCATTTGAAACATTAGCTCATCATTTTAATTTAAAATGTGCCAGAAAATATTTTTCGTGGTTGAATAAAGATCGGGGGGCGAAACTAATCTGTTGTGCGAATGGAATCCCCGTCGAATTCACTGGCTACCGTTCGATGTGTGTGCACACAAAATCGTGACGTTTACACAAACGTTGTTATTATCAACCATTTCGACGGTTGAAACAAGTTCAGACGAGGATCAAAACTGTGAAAAAACTTTAAAAATGTCTCAACAAGGCGCTGCTTTACAGAGTTATAATAATGAACTTGTAAAATGTAAGTATATTTATTTTTATTTATTACGGGACATAACGTTAGGCCCTAGCACAGAATTATTCCATTCTTCATTTTGTTTCAAATGAAGTCGATGACCGTAAAGTTTATAAAAGAAAATGCATACATGTATTTATTAATTATATTTTTGACCTTTAAAATATGTCTGTAGCCTCTACGCTACGATATTGAACGGTTAAGTGTTTACGTCTTTGGAGTGGTAAAAATCGAAAGTAAAAGATAAATGATAAATATCAAAATCGAAAGTGAAAGGGTATATTATTTCTTAGAAATTAGACCATCTAGGTCAATATGGTTAGAAGATACTTTGAAATTAATTCGAAAGTGAACTAGTATATTTCTTAGTTTATACGTATTAAGGTCAACATGTCAAAATGTAATACTAACTCAGAGGACAAATAACATTATTAGGCCTATACATAAACGTAAATGTCTCTGTCAGAATTGAGGGCGAGTAGTATACAGAGAGAGAGAGAGAGAGAGAGAGAGAGAGAGAGAGAGAGAGAGATTTGTTTTGAAGTAGGCTAGGCTAGCCTATGTCTATGTGTCCACTTGACATGACAAAATGGATTCAATATTCTGCTGGTTGCTTTTGATTGACTTATAGGCCATTTTTCGCATGGAATTGTTTATTTACATGATGCATTCAGGGATTAATCTATTTTGACTTTTAGGAAACTACCGTTTAATGAAATTGTGAGAATGTTTATCACATAGAAATGATTTGATTTTTATGCCATTTCTCTTCGTATTCTGCATACTCTGGCATTGTGCATGTATTTGACATCAGAAATTTATTTCCTTTTTTCTAATTATACATGTACACCATGAATGATTCAAAATCTTTCTTTCATAAATATAGGTATTAATGATCTGTGTGGAAAGAGAGATGAACTCCATAAACAGATTCTCCAAGAAGAAGAAGAAAAACAAAAACTTCAAAATGACATTAGGATACTCACAGAGAGGTTGGCCAAAGTAAATGAAAGCTTAAGCAAAAAGATGGCTTCAAGGAATGAATTTGATAAAACAATTGCAGAAACAGAGTCAGCGTATATGAAGGTAAAATGTGGTTTTTTTGGCTAGTGGTGCAGTATGTGCTAAATATATGCAAGCTGATTTAGTTGTATTTATCCATGCAGTAATATACAACTTTTTGTATTTGAAACATTAAATTTGAATCGTCGTTATTACAAAATCATTTTGGGACATCTTAAAATCTCCAAACAACCAGAGTTAACAAAACCCTTAAGCAACTAAATATTTTCAGCCGTCTTTCATTTTTTTTTTCAGATATTGGAAAGTTCCCAGACCTTACTGAATGTTTTGAAGAGGGAATCACAGACCCTGAGAGAAAAAACAGTTCCTGGTCAAAGAGCCGTCCAATCGTAGTGTTCTTTGCTGACAGTGCTAAAAATGGGTATACATTTGTGTATGATTTTAATGACTGTATAAAGTTGATATTTTATTCACAAAAAAAAAGTCTGGAGGAAATTCCTGAGATCCTCACCTTATTTTCCTTTGTAATTTTGGGGAAAAAAAACAAAATGATTCCAGGAAAAAAAATTAATACTGTGTGGATTGAATTTATTTGTGGATTTGTCACGTTTGGTAGTATCATTGTAAAATACATGTGTTTAGTTATGTAGTATACAATGTTGACCAATGATTTGTCTCAATTTCCACACTGTGTATATAATTTGCTTGGAACATGTAAATAAATATACACCCATTATTTTTACTTCAGTGATAGATTCATTGCATTTTCTTTTTTCCACAATGTTTTTTTTAGATGTATTATTGTATGTGTACGTGCACATCAAAACAAACACAATTATCTTTTGAAGAAATGGTTTTTCCAATGCATTTGAACTTTTGTTGTTGAATCACTTGTAATTGAGAGTATTTGAGAGTAAAAATAAACATTTTGAATTTAGTTCTTTTTCAATTCTTATACACTTGTATGTATATATTTTCAATGTTTGCACATTATCATCTAGGTTTTCATTAGAATAGTAGGTTTAAAGAAAAAATGAATCTTACAAAACTTCATTTTATGCATTGCAGGAAAAAAAACATCTCCATCTTTATTAGTTTATGTTTAAATTTGGTATAATTTATTGTAATTCATGACTTCGGACAATATGTCTTACTTTTGGGAACACAAGGTAGATTCAGATTCAAAACATAAACTGGGTTGAAACAGTTTTTGTTCTCTCCTTTACCTATAAATGTGAGCAAAACTATATTATCATTACAATCAAGTGAAAATTTATTAGAAAAGTATGGCATGTCAAACGTTGCTAAATTCTATAATTTTCCTTTTGTATTGTATAAATATTCATTTGTATTGTATAATTTTCTATTTGTATTCTATAGTTTTCCATTTTTATTCTATAATTTTCCCATTTGTATTTTATACCGTAATTTTCATTTGTATTCTATGATTTTCCGTTTGTATTGTGTAAATATTTACATGTATTTGTATTGTATGAATTTCAATTTGTATTTTATAGTTTTTCATTATTTTGTATTCTATAATTTTCCATTTTTATTTTATAAATGTTCATTTGTAATGTATAATATTCTATTTGTATTTTATAATTGCACATGAACAATTTTACAATACAAATAGAAAATTATACAATACAAATAAATATTTATTGCATACAAATTGAAAATTATAGAATACAAATGAAAATTATAGAATACAAATAGAGCAACCAGTTTTGTAAGGAGTTCCAAGCACAATACAGGCAGAGACAATAGTTCGCATGCGTGTGCTGAAGGAGCCAGATGGGCGAGGAACTGCTAAAGAAAATTATACAATACAAATAAATATTTATACAAAACAAATGGAAAAGATCGAATATTGCAACGTTGGACATGCCATAGAAAAGAGAGAGATATAACTCTATAAATTTATTTTTAAAAAATTGCTGTCAGAAATAATCAAGAAAAATGCACAATTATAAAGATAGTACTTTCTGGTTTTAAAATTTTGATCAATCAACAGTTAATTTTTTAATGTTGATAAAGTCAGGTTGAAAAATATGTAGTGAATATTTTTTTGAAGTTTCTTTTAAATATAGGAAATGTTGCATTTTGATTATTGGAAAACTGAATACTAGTATATGTATGTATTATAAAAATAAAATAGATATAATTCAACGGAATAAGATTAAGAATACATGGGATAAAAATAAAATTTCTCAAAAAAATTCAAATGAATGTACTCAACTATTAGAACCTGTAAATGTTTTCAAATATAATTTCATACATATAACTTATGATATAGAGTCTAAATGATAACATTTATGCTAAATGTATACAGGGTTATTTTCACCCCGTGTTATTTTCGCCCTTTTCGGTTGCAAAGGTTTCACCCTGTCTTGAAATCGCCTAGCTGCAGGTCTGTAGCTCCCGGTCTGAAAAAAATCAGACCGGGAGATACAGACCTGCAGCTAGAAATCGTCCAGACAAAGTTGTGTTTAAAGAGAGATAATTAAGACAATCGAATACGCAGTCTTAAATTCGCCCGTTGAGAAAGAGGGCGAAAGGGGCGAAAATAAAACGGTGGCGAATATGAATGTTATCATTTATATCATTAAGTTATATGTATGAAATTATATTTGAAAACATGTACAGGTTCTAATAGTTGAGTGCATTCAGTTGAATTTTTCTCCTAAAAGATAGAACCGCAACATCTGTTCTTATAATTATTATTTCTTTGGTTACAAAATGCATACTGTTCAAATCACCCAGATTTTCTTCTTCGTCTTTATTCTCATATATACATTAGGGCTCCAAAATACGATGGGACTATAAAGTACGATGGTCGTTTATTCATTAAAACGTGACGAAAGAGCGTATAATTAAAATATGTTCCGTGTTAAGATTTACGTCTATCGCAATTTAGAAAAGTTTTGACTCCTTTGGTGCATTCATATATTGAGTGTAATAAACACAAACAAAAGGAAATTTGTTTAACAGGCGTCCGATTATGTTCGATATATAATAATTACCAATACGTATATACTCGTACACTATTCAACTTAAGTGCAGAAAAGTGGTTTTGAAAATGACCAAGTACATGAGCAAAATATTCATAAATTTTGCAGGAGCCCACAATAAAAAGATATTTATTTTATTGGTATTTCCGTCTATGGTTTAATTTTGGGGTAATTCCGGATAAATGGGCGACCTACTTGCATTGATCACAAGTACATGTACAAGTATTACGATGGTAATATTTCAATTTAAAGCCAGAATAAAATTGTCGTTTCTCAAAATTTCGTCCGTTTATCTAAAAAGTAAAAAGATAACCGAGATGATATCTTTTGTTAAAAATGTAATTCTTTTAAATATGTTTATACCGAATTGCTACTGGAGGAAGTTTTATTTGCTCAACCAGGAAATCTCAACTAACCATTGTTAGTCAACCATCTCCGATTCCTCCTCCTTCCACGCGGGGGTGAGGCCCAAATTCTGAACTTGCATGGATTTCTGGTTTTATTTTTATTTGTCTTTTCAAATATATGTGTAAGTAATTCGTATGCAGAAAAATATTATAAAAAAAAGAAACAAAAAGGAACTAAAAATAATAAATGTATTTTAAAATACTACAATCAATACAAAAAAACTATCACAGCTAGGGGCTAAGCGTTCGAATCATTGCTAGAGATATAAGATGATTTGTAAGTGGTCAACGATGAGGATGCAGAATCAGTATGTGATTTATAAATGTTTTGGTTTTCAATGGACCCAACTGTAGGGCGAGGTAAAGCAGCTGGATCCACCCCTATATCTCCTCTTGGGTCCATTGGCTCACTGCCAGTTAGTAAATCTGGAATGAAAAAGAGAACATATGAATTATCTAACGACCGATTTGTTGTATTTTTAAGACCGTAACATTCGATGTGGCTAACTTACCAATCTTAAATCAAATTTAACCTATACATAGAGAACAAAACATACCCTTTTCCATATCACAGCCAGTATAAGTCCGAGACTCCAGTATCAGCCCGAGGGCCAAAGGCCCGAGGGATGATATTGGCCCAGGGCTGATACAGGCTGTGATATGGATAAAGGGTATTACTTATCATATTTATTACATACTTTGTAATAAAATTTAAAAAAAAAAAAAAAAAAGATGAACTTGAACAAAATGATATTAAATATCATTTGAAAGTAGTCGTACATGTATCAAATTAAAATATGAGATCTTATTGTTTTACTAAACATGTACCTACGGAACCAAAATATACACAGGTTTTCAAATTAATTGCTCCTAAACAGTTGCTAGCATTTGTAGTTTTAAACTGCACTTTAAAATGTCAACTGTTACAAATGTTTTATTTTTCGTTTGTTAACATGCACAAATGCCGAAACGAAAGAAGGCAGAGGAGTTCCGCACGGGGTGTGATACAGATCCGTATCAGCCTAACCTGTATCAGCCCCGGAGTGCGATGTCATCTGTATCACATATGCAAAAAAACTGTATTTATGACTAAGAATGTAATAAATGAAAATACATATTAGATGCATGTTAAATCCCTTTAATTAGTTTTGAAATCCTGAATGCTAGCAGTATGTCCTATTTATTGTATAAAGATTACATGTGAACTTTCCTTAAATGATTTTGTTGTCTGTCTAATGCGGAAAGGAATATGCATAAAGATGTTTTAACAGGACATGATTATATACTTAGAAAAACATTCAAGCTGTAACTTGAACAATGTTTCAATTTGATCTGTGCAATCACCATTTACTATTGATTTATAGTGTCATTTCCGACATTTAAACTTATGATATAAATCTTGTTGACTAATACATGTACATATATTTTGCGCTTTTTATCACGTTAATTTCTCAAATTAACCTCTATATTTTATAACAAAAAAAAAAAACAAATCGGTCGTCTTTCTAGGACTGATAGATTGAAAGAACTTTATTTAATCTAGATTTATTGAATCTTGTCCCACCCCCACTTCCACTGTCCTCTTTTCTTTATTATAATTACATGCACTGTGTGCCGTATCCTTCAAGAAAATTCACAAAAAAATTTAAAACGTAATGCATCTTACTATGTAAATTTATCTTCTTTCGTTCATATTCTTTATTCAACTTTTCGGCTAGAAATAATTGGGTTCCGTTCTTTAAGAGAGCATCGACAAGCGATTTGTAGCAATTTGGTCCCTTCTGGACCAGAATGTCCAGGAACCTCTCGGCTCGCCGTTTACTGGTCACTTCTGATTTGATTAACTCCTCATCCTCCCTCGTCAAGAGATGTTTAGACCTCAGGTAGGCAAAATGATCTTGGGGATTCAGGTGTTTACAAAGGTAGTGCCTCTGTTCTTCTAATATCTGAAAGACGAAAGAAGAGAAAAGGGGTAAAAATTAATATTTTGACTGATACAGCGTGAGTGCACATGTATTAGTTTGTGGCTAGTTTATTGAATATCAGGCATAAGTCTTTATATAAACATTAAAAAGGGGTGAAATTGTATTTATTTTAACAAAACCCGTAATTGGTAATATTGATAATGACTTGCCCCTAGGTTAATATATTGAAATGTATTGCCCCTAGAGGTCTTATAATTTAGTTGATGGATAGAATTGTATTCGTTCACATATCTTTTCATGTCACAAAGATAGGCACCGGAAAATTAAGCAGTTGTTGATAAAAGTGCAGGTAAATGTTGGACATGTAATGTAAAACGGTAAAACGGTAAAACATGTATCATAATTAAATTGATAACACACACACACATGTACCTGTGTTTGATTCGGGAAGTTTTAACCAAAAAATGATAGAGGTTTAATACAGTAAATTCTTTTTAAAGTATATAAGTAAACATGCATGTGTGAGACGAATTTGATGCCCTAGATTTAAAGTCGTTTGTACATAATAACACGTGTCTCGATTTCTCTTGAATGATAAGAGATTAAAGGAAATCTTACTCCCTGCAAGATAGGAAGTAATATATAATACATAAAATACTTACGTTCAGCCTGACCTCGTGAAGAATCTCTTCCTCTTTTATTTTATTCCCATTCATCCTGCCACATTATTTGGCACTTTATATGTGTTATGGGAACTGAACGCTCGTCCAAAGTTATATTTGTTTACGAATACCTACTTCCTTGTTCCAAATATCGAGGACGATTTATGGTAAGATTTAAAGTCCTGTTTCAGAGCTTCAAATTCCGGATTAGGTTTGTATTCGGGGGTGGTCTCGCCCACTCGCACTTTGTCTTCATTATCATATATCTTTTAAAGTATTTTAACTGCCTAAAGGAAAATATTAACTACACTTTACTTGACACTGTGCAACAACAACACAAATATATGTATCAAGATAGTACAAATGATATGCAAATTGTATGCATTCTACTTAAACTGCATGGTGCTCTCTGTTCACTTGCACGTGCTGTGCAACTTACCAGCAGTTATTGTTTACGTTTGCCAACTTCTTAATTAGTCTATGCTGGCTACAGCGATTGTCAGGTCCAGTATCTGCCACGGATGCTCGTGGCGTATCGACTAGATACTACTTAACCTACAGATTGTCTACCGTTTTCTTTCAGAGTTTACAACATGACTACCGGAAATGTCCACGCACTTCTTGCAATCGATCATTCCTTACACTTACATGTTGGCCTTACGCTTACTTCCATGAAAACTGAGACAGTACTGCCACTGCTTACTGTCCATTACTGCATGAAGGCAATTTGTGAGAAGTGTTTGTATTATACTATCTCAGGAAAAGCCAACTAAATATGGCTTACCAACAAAAAGTGTTCTATATGAAAGAAAGTAAAAACATTTTTAAAAGTTACATCTCATAGCTTTATTGTTAACGGAACAACATTTTACAAAGGAACTCCATTGCTGATCATCCAATCAAGGTAATAAGCAATTCTGACATATACGGAAGGATAAGCTCCTGTGCAGCCCGTGATTACCCAGGATGCAATGCCAACCGCGACAAACTCGTCATTTGGAGATGCTCTGCATACCATTGGTCCACCAGAGTCTCCCTAAAATGGAATCGGTTGATAATAAATAGAGACAGATTCTAAATTCCCAAATCCATGTTAAAAGAAAAATTAGATAGGGCTTTTAGTATGCAATTGGGAAAAAACATCATGATGATCAAACTAAATACCAGTATTTAAAATTCACATGTAAATTATTCTTTCATGTAAATTATTAATCATTATACTCTCATAGCGATAGCAACACACTTTGCAACGGGTAATACCACGGATTGTTATATGCGCATTTATTATGCGCGTACGGTTCGCCATAGTTCATGTACGTCATTCCTATATATATATAAAATTTTAAAGTTGTGAAGTTTTCTTTAAAATCGAAACATTCAGTATAATCAGGCACGAAGCATCGGGGGGGGGGGGGGGGGGGGGGCGGGGGGAGGGGAGGGGGGCTGCCCCCCCCCCCCCCCACTTTTTCACTAAGCAACAAATTTTCTTAAATTTACATATAAAAAATTGAATTATTATGGAGTTGCGCCCCCCCCCCCCCAAACACTTTTTTGGAGCATGTAAAAAAATTGAATAAAAATAAGGAAATTACGAGTAAAACTGAAGTTATAGATAAACTACGTCAGCCCCCCTCCCGGATTATGATTTTTAAAAAACGATGCTACATGCCTGATTATAAAACAAATAGTGTCACCCAAACAGGCAATACTTATATATTATAAACATATTGTATGTACGTCAACATCTTTGATAAGTTCACTCTAAATGAAATTGGTTATCTCCGTCGTTGTACAAAATCAGAACAATCTCATTCAATTACCTGACATGCATTTGTGCTTGCATAGGCATCAAAGTTGCATGTGTGTTGATCAAAAATGGATGCTCCATTGATTCCGGACATTCTGGTTGCACACTCGGTGTTAGAGATGGCAGGGATCATGGCCTCCTGGAGCGTTGTAGGCAGACTGTCTATTATAACAAAGTACAAGTTAGATGATGATGTAGACCGTAGGCAGACTGTCTATTAGAACAAAGTACAAGTTAGATGATGATGATGTAGACCGTAGGCAGACTATCTATTAGAACAAAGTACAAGTTAGATGATGATGTAGACCGTAGGCAGACTGTCTAATATCTGCTTCAATCTAATAACAAAGTGTAGGTCAGACGTTGATGTAGACTGTAGACAGATTATCAATTATAACAAAGTATAGACAGACTGTCTAATAATATAATGCCAAAATGGCAAAGTACAGGTTAGACAAATATGTATCACTCATATGACAGAAACCGTTCCCTCATAAGAGAGGGTAATAACTTAGCACTGTAGTTTTATACGGGATCAATATATTGTCACACTAACATACTATTATGAAGAAAATCAATGAATAAAGTTGTCTCCATACTTTGGTTTCCTCTGATTTTGCCCCAGCCAGTAATGTAACACTCGTGGAGGTCGTGGTTGTAGTATCTGTTAGGGGGGAGATTGGCGGCCTGCACAGTGTCGGAGAAGACGAGAGAGCTCTGGGTCCTCAGGATGGCAATGTCATTGGGGAAACCCGCGGAGCTTCCGCTGTAACCGGAGTGCTGAATGAAAAAAAAACACCTTTGTATATATACTAGTACCAGTTTAAGGTATTCAGCATATCGGTAAACCTATGAGCAAACTACTTTTCAAAAGAACTTTTCTTTTTTCAACTGGTTGCAATTTGGGGTTTTTTATTTCTTTTTTGCTGGTAGCAAATTCAAAATTTAGAAAAAAAATCATCACCTCAGTAATGCTGCTGATTTTGTAAACAGTGCCACTTCCTCTGTTGGATGACCCAACTTCGATATCGAACAGGGAGGAACTGCGAACATATACAATGTCATGTAAACATTGCTTACTTATGTCTCCTTTAAAACTATTCTTAAGTGTTGTAATTTCAACATTTTCGCTGCCCAAAGGTGACAGAACCCATCTTTACTCCAAGAGATCAGTCACCAAAGAGGTAGCCGTATCAAATTTGAAACTCAAAATACTAGTATAAAAAAAGTTTGTGGTATAAGGAGCAACTGTCAAAGAGATGATACGTTTTCGGTGGGTTTTTTCTTTCTAGAAATAAGTTATATATAAAAAATGAAGACTACTTACATTCTCCCGCTGACACAGTGAGCAGCGGTCAAAAGATAGTTTGGGCTGATGATGATGGCGCCACAAGTATGTCCGCCATTGTAGCGGAGGGATGCTTGCCATGGCCACTGGGCGATGTCGGTATTACTGCCTCCTACCACACGCACCTATTGGTGAAGACAAAAAGGCAAAGAATGTTGCATTAGAAAAGTGACCCAGGGCCAAATATTGACTATGTCTATTGTAATAAGTTCACTGCTGGCATACATACTGAAATTAATGCTGTTTTTCTTAATGATGCAAAGAAAATAAGGATATTTAAGATTCCCGATTTCAAAGATCAGTCTCAACATACGCTTTTAAATAAATAAGATACTAGAGATGGGAAATTTCAAAAGGTAACTCACATTGAAGTCATAAATAGGATCTTCTTTTCCAGGCTGAACAGGTTTCAGCTCCTCAGCCAAACAAACCCCTGCACATTGATAAAATACATTCACAGTTTCTTCGGTAAAATTACAAAATTTTACATAAATGTAGAACAAAGAGGCTAGGTAGCCATGTCACTCTTCAGAGCAGCAATGTCCAATGATTCATGTAGCTGAGTAATTATAAAATTACTTTTCTCTTTCTGACCCATACGTTATACTTAATTAAGGTGATATGGGACACCACCATAATGTGACGTACTATTTAATATCGAAATAAACAATAAATAAAGTGTAATTTAATAAATAGTTTCTTTTACAAAATTGTCACCTAACAGCGTAGCGCTTTGGGTTAGGGTTCACTAGAAATCTGGAAATCCCGTTGGAGATTTAAAAGTTTTAACTTTTCCTAAAAAATTGAAATGCATGTTTTGGTAAAACATTGTAAAATTTGAAAATTCTAAATTAATATTGACAGATGTTCCATACCATCTTAAACTTTAAAAATCATCAGACAAGCTTGCGTTTTGATATGAGATGATTTTATTTTTTTTCTTAAGCTCCATTTCTTCAAAACACCGTAACCCTTCGCTACGAAACCCCATTACACCCTAATGTAGCCCCTCTTTTCCTCTCCGACAACTTATGAATAAAAAATACAGTACATGAATATATACGTAACATTTTTGTTTTCATTTGGATCCCAACACCACCCGCCAATTCTTATGGATCCTCTCAGACCACTAGGGACATGATATATTTGAATTTTAAGCATCGAATTATTGCGTGTATACCTCGCTACCTCATTTATAAAATACGTACAAGTGTTTTCACAATCTTTCAAATATTTAAAATATTTCTCCCTGTTATGATTATTTTCTTTGTGTCTTTCCTTGTATATTGGGCTAGTCATAAACTAAAGGCCTTTATCCAGCAAATTATAAAGCTGTATGCCAAGTTTGGTTGTAATTGACTCAGTGGTTCGGAAACAGAGGTTTGTTAAGGTCAAGATCTAGTAAATGAAAGATGCTTACAGGTTTATGAAAATCAAGATATGAATTCGTTTAATAATGCTTCATAACAATATCTTTGTTTCATAAGGTGTACCGGGGTTTAAATTTTTGGTAAATACAATGAAAAATCATGTTTTAAACTGTCATTTTCAATTAAATATGAAGGATAAAAGTAACAAATCTCGGAGTTTTTGACCATTTTTGACTAATGAAATATATCTACAATGCCTACAGTCTCTCCAAAAACGGCATTAAACAAACCCTTGTCCTTGCGCCTTTCATTGACTAGATCTCGACCTTAACATTGTTTAAAGTTAACAGACAAACCAACAACAGACAACATATGATCAACAAAGCTCACTTAACACTGATTTGATTGAATTGCAGAAACCTTTATAGCTTGATGAAACACCAAACAAAATTATTCATGTATTGCGCGTAGTGTAACAAAATTTATGCGCAAAGTGTTAGAATACATGTGCATAACTGTATGAATATCAAATATTAACATTTATGTTTTATCGAAGATGACATGCAATAAAACTCAAATTTGAAATACTATACCAAACACAAAGGACAGCAACAACAAGCCGTTCATGGTGAATTAACTGTAACTGTGTTGGGCAAAGTTCGTTTTCTTTTATATAAAGTAATCAAAATCAAGCATGTGTCTTTTCACATTGTTAACTAAAATGTGGTCAAGACCATGCGTCTATAAAACTATATAAACATCTAAATTTATCAAGACGTGAATTTTAGGAGTTCTGAAGTGTCCTTGGATTAAATTCGATGTGCCAGATGTATTTTACTATACCCATGAAATATGAAAATTAACTCATGTTCAAGTTCACATAATTACAGTTAACTCAATTTCCGTGTCGGTTGGTATTTTATCCCCTTTAAAATGAACTTTAACCAACTTATAAATAGGCTTATAATAAGGTGTACTATGGAAATTACATGTTAAAAATGTATTGCAACACTGTTTACCATTGCCTGGTAATCAAGGATGCAGATATTACGAAATGGACAACAATTAATTTAATTACTAGAAAATTACAGTCGAAGAATATTTTAAAGTAACGAATTTTAAAGTTTCAAAAATTGTCAACATTGATCAGAGTTTTAATTTTTTTTTAAAAACCAAGAAATATATATCATACAGAATGAGATTTCTTTTCAACTGATAATCAAGGTGCCGTCAAAACTTCAGTCCCGGTGAGAGTTAAGTACCGATGAAAAAACTACTTGAACATCTTTATACGATCAGCGTTTTGGTTTGGTCAACTGGAGTCAAAGACAACATTTACTCAAATCATTTTTTGAATTAACAGATTAACTTGGGAACACAAGCACCTGACGTTAAAAAACATTTCCAGTACATGTATATAATTTACTGTACAATAATTACAGCACATATTAAAATTATCTACCCGTAAAAAAATGTTTTAATGTTAGGTGCCTGTGGTTGGAAGAAAGATACTTTATTTGAAACTTAAAACCTTACAATTCAAGACTCAAATAATGGCCTTTGGGTAAGTAACGCCTGAGAAAGTATGAAGTTCAAGGTAAAATGTCATATCTCCAGACCATATACAAAAAACTAATATATATGCATGGTTTATACGAAACACACACTTATTACCTTTTGCAATCCTTGGTACAAGAGTTTGTATTCTAGAAGGTAAGGCAAAGAGGTCAAATGTCAAGGTCTTTAAAAACTACATATCCTTTGATTAGTCTGACCAACAGGCTGACTAATTAAGTTGAGATGAAACTTCAAATGCGCTTGCGTAAATTGGATTTATGGGAAGGATTTAGATAATCATTGTTTTTGGATTCGAATAAGTTATGAAACTGGTCAGTTTCAAAGTCAAACTGCACATTGTCACATCGTCAGTCACGCCCCTGTATTAGAACACTGTCCAGAGGGTATCGTCTGCAGAAACGGCCCGTAACGGTATATCTCCCAGACTCTTTTAATGAGATTGGAGAGAATATATAAACTGGCTGTGGTTTGCGACCATGGAATTCAGAGAGCAATCTTTGTAAAGTTACAATTTAAGACAGCATGCATAGTTGCTCTAAATTACTTTATAAAGAGTACACCTCTACACGATTGTCTCATCACATATACTCATGATATACAATCTATAATTGTACACCGAGACCCACCTGCTACTCCAGGAAGGGCTATACACAGTTTAGAGCTGGAGGACATCCGAAAAACACATCTTGATGAGTAGCAATTAATAACAACCAAATTATGCAACCAGGGCTAAAATTCATTCAGGACGTATTTAGATGGAATATTAAACAAGCGAGTTATTTCTTTCACAAAAACATCCAAATAACAATTTTAAAGATTTTTTTCCACAGCATGTATATTTTTTTGTATGTTGATGCATGCGTTTATGTTATAACAAATGACATGAGAACTTGCATTGATATTCAACAATGTGAACACTTTTATTGGCTACTGATCAGAAAGATTAAAAATAAAGTCAACAACAATCAGAAAGTTTTCAAAATGATGTCATGGACTTATGACAATGGCTTGAAAAGTAGGACAAAAATTTTGACAAAATCCAGAACTGACAAACGACCAGTAAAAAACTAAAAATAGAGTTAAAAAGATTCTGTGCCAAATAAAAACACATCTAGCAAACATGGTCTTTAATACAAACATTTATTTTCATTTATAAAAGTTAAATTTTCAGAATATCTTGAAATTCATAGATATTTTCCATGCCCTATATATATATAAAAAAAATTTGGAAAAATAGTTTCACTTTTTGCCAAACAAATTTTTACCTTATCATATGAAAACATAAGCACTCAATGTAAGCATATGTATAAATGAAAGATTGCCAGTGTGCATTATAAGTAGCAGTCAGTCTGTCCTGATTACTGTTCTATGTTTATCATAAACAGTGCAACTGAATACAACATGCAAAAGCCATAGTCTGATGAATGAAAGCAAAAGAATCGGCTAAGCTTATTTAACTGTGGTTTTGTGTTTTGGTTTGGTTTTGTTCCTTTATTCTTAAATCAAAACACCCAGGTGCTAAAAGTATGTCATTTTTTTCACTATATATTTCCTTGAAAATGTTGAATTGTTTAAAAGTAACCCCTGGACTGATTTTATAAAGAACTGGATTGATAAATTTAGAATTTCTTTAACTTTTTTGGCATCAAACTTAAATATTTTAACAACCTTCTTTTCCTGAGATTTGATATTAACAATCCAAATTAAGATTTTTCGGCTCAAAAGATACATACCGGAGCTTTTAAAAAACATCTTAAGTGTTGAGTTTAAAATATCACATCTTACAAAAATTTTCAAAAATAAGTCTTGTTTTCAATTAAATATATATGAAAAAAAGAAAATATTGACATACTTTTGAGTGTACTTGTCCCTTATTTTACTATGGTAAGTTTCTACATACAATGACCTAAAACACATACTGTAATATTTCTACTCTGTATATCTTAATGCTGTCCCTCCCTACAAATTGTCTTATAAACTCGGTCAATGAATACCTAGATAAAGATATGCATTACTGTACCTTTCCATACAGCTTGATTAGGATTCCAACTGGCATCTGGGTGCCTGTCTGCAGTGCAGTAGAACTGATTTGTCTCAACATCTACAGTAAAACACGCTTATAGCAAACTGCCAAGGACAGGCAATTTGACTTCGCTATAAACAAAATTTGTTATATACATTAGCTTAGCAATATGTTTAAAACACACAGAGAATGAATATCACTTCACTTTAAGCATAAATTCATTATAAGCGTGTTCGCTATAAGCATGTTTTACTGTATCAGGGCATAATTTTTGAAAATCAGAGGAACGGACAACCTGGATATTCAAATCATTGTCATATCATAACTAATTTAAAAATACATAACAAAGGTACCAAAACAGATAAAGCCTAAACAATGGAGTAACAAAAAAAAGATGTCACAAAATACATAGAGATAATAGTCTAAATTCTAAAACTGATCATTAACGAAAGTACATGCATATCCAACATCCATTGCCCTACAATCCTACATGAATTCATGTAGAGACTATTTCATATTATAGACTTGAAAAAGAAGTTATAAGCATATTTCAAACACATGCCACTCTTGTTTTAAATTATGAAAATCAACACTAATATACTGTGTTCACATTTCAAACAAATATTATCACACAAACCTAACCTTAATAGTTTCATGTGCAGTGTAAAACAAATGAATACAATCATTTGATTGTTAATCCACTCATTTTTTAGGCTTATGCAGTATTAAAAGTAAAACATCCCATATTCCCTCTCATGTAAAAGTTAAAGGTATAAAATTAACCATCCCTCCACAATTTCAACACTAATTGCTCCTTTATAGCTTGTAATTCGAATATAAAAAGACATTTTATTTAAATTGAAGTGATTTAAATCAAATCTAATAAGTATTGACATCATGTAGATTGTCTTCTTCAAATTAATACAAAATTTATGATTAAAAATTAAAGAACAGTGTTTGATATGCCTAAATAGTACTTTGTATGCCTATATTGACATGATTAAGTTTATTTTTCTTCATTTTGTGTAGATATTCAAAATATTAACGACAACTTTTTCGTAAATATGTGCACTTTGATACCGAAGCAATAGTTAAACTATATAAAAATTAAGTGGTAACCCTCCCCCCCCCCCCCCCATCCCTTCCAAAAATAAAACAATAACAAAAAAAATCTAAATGTCAAAAAAACAGAAAAGCTTAATAGGAAGATTTCCTTTCTTAAATAAAAGGAAAGATACATGAGATATTTACTAAATGCTCAGATTGACATCTTTTTCAAATGATCTATATGTGGAGATACATGCATACATTATAACAATTAATATCACTCCATAATACATGTCATCTATTAAGTAGATATTGCTAGGATTCTTAGAATTAAAAAGAAAATGACCCTGCATTTTTAAAAAGACACATGTACATCATGCCAAAATCCAGTAACAGCACAAAAGAACAAAAAAAAAACAAACAAACAAACAAATAAAAGCTATTGTATTTTACAGATTAAGGATTCTGACTAAATCTATATACCAGATTAGCTATTTCTGTTTTCCATAAATCATCACAACAATGTTCTACAATTCAAGTTTCTAGGAAACTAATAAAGAAATCATCACCCTAAGCTTGCTACCCATACAGTGGCCAGCTTCAATCAGACAAACAGATCTTCGGGGGATTTTGGGATTGACTCTGGATCTAAGTATAAAAATATGTGTGCTTAAAATGTGCTTATTTTCTTGATATAAAAAAACTCGTAAGAAACAAACATTGAAAATCACAAATATCATATACAATGTAGCACATGCACATAGAATTCAAACACTTTAAAATACATGTACATATAAAGTTGTTTTAAAAACTAATCACATAATATCCATGGCAACGTCTATCTTTTAAAAATATATTGCAATCTCAGAATTTACTGTGCTTCAATGTCACTAGCTCTGTGTAAGTTTTTATTGTCAGCAGCTAGATCAGTTTCTGCCTTCAACGAGCTTTGAGAATTGGTTGCCATGGAAACAATGTTCGTTGTGTCCTGGACACTATTTTCCGAATCAGATTGAGGTTTCCCATCTGAGCTCTGACCCTCTAGGGTAACTTCTGGATTTCCAGTACTAGCACCCAATGTGACATTGTCTGTCTGACTGTCCATATTTAACAAAGCATCCTCATCGATCTCCTCTTCCTCGGCCACTTTCGAGATTTCCTGATCCATCCTTACAGTTCCACTCTGCTGTTCAAGTGCTGAATCTACACTGACTAGAGTAGGTTCTGACGATGTTGAACCAAGACTTTCTTTCTCAGACTTCAAAAGAGAAGAAAGGTATCACTCAAAATCAACAATATAGAAGTACCTGATTTAACTTACAATTAGCCTTTATATATACTTATACCATATATGCATATACTAGTAACTAACATTTTAACTTTCGTGTAGGTGTTTTGAAAGTTTTATGTACCGGTACACTTAAAATCATAGATTTTTATTCATTGTGTATTAAGATAATTCACAGTAAGTGAATATGTTGGAATCATTTTGAATCACTGTTTTATTATCCATTTCATAAAAAATTACTAACATCAAAGCTTGTGTGAAAAATTACTTTTCATAATGAAGTCATTTCGGATTGTCATTAAAGACGTATGGAGAACATAGTGAATTGCCATTGCTGATAATTATCACCAAAGTAATCAACTTGCATGTCATGATTACTATTCTTCTCAATTAGCTGTTGAGAGAAATTGAACATCCTTTCATAAAATTCTACACACAATCCTTTCTGTGTGATTGTAACCTGGTTTATATAAAAGCCTTTATTTGCTTTTCTAGAAAATACTGATAGATTCTGAAATTCTTTACATACCTGGCCTCCTTTTAATTTAATGTTTTCCACTTTCAGTTCTGAATTTTCTTTCTGTAGCCTTTGTAGTTCTTTTTGTAAACTTTCAATCAAAAGATCTTTTGAATCCTGCACAGAGAGTTTTATGTGTATATTGATAAATAAAGTATACATAATAGATACACAGGTCAGAGCATCATGTTTAGTCATCCATCAGATTCAGATAATGTTTGGACTTTCTGAAGTAGTCTATCACCAACACTAGCACTGAACAATTTATTCTGATGTCATTAATAACCACCTAAAATTTATCCAATTTCATATACAGGTAAATGTGTGATATATAAACATAATTGAAAAGCTGGCCTAGGAAACTGTTTGGTGTTGAGGCTTTTTGATTGTTTACAGTTGGTTACAAAAAAAAATCAAATAGTGAACCCTGCATGGATGACTTAAAATTGTATACCTCATATGACAAAAAGAAAGGAAATTGTATATAAAATATTACTTGTACAAATTAACTGATAACATGATAAATATGTATGAAGACAGAAGATTGTTCTACATTCATTCTACTAAATATCATATTTTTTCCCTTGAGGTCACATGTATAAATCTTGTTTTTCTTATAGATGTAAATTATAAAAAAAAATTCTAAAAAAGAAATACAAGACAAATTTATTATTAAGGATGCTGGATGGTCAACAAATTAACCATAAGATCTGCCTTCAAATTTTCAAGTTTCAAATATGATATTTTTGGCCATATTAAAGCTATTATTTACTTAAGAAAAAGCCCAAAAATTTTAGCTTTAAAATTGAACATATTTCTATATCTTTATACAGAGCTCTTCTTTAAAAGGAGGCTAATATAGCATTTAAATGGCCATGACCATTCAGCCCTCTTAAATATGAATACATAATTGACTTGCATTGCAAATACTTTAACATCTATATTTTGGGGGTTTTGTATAAATAAATGTATTGGTATTGAAAATCATAAATAAAATGCTCTTTCAATTGAAAAGATAATAAAATTAGTATTAGACTACAAACCTTTTTATTGCTTGTATGGTTCTTTGGGTCAGTAAGTGCTATATAATTGGGGCGTATTATTCTATCATATGGTTTTTCTCTATGCAGGACTCGGGTTTCTGTTGGAATGACAAGTTTTGATCCCTGGGTGCTTGGACATGATTCTGCAACAGACACCATAGTAGTTTCACTACTCTGTGGGGTATTGCTAGGACTTTCTGTAGTCAACTCAGAACAAGGAGGAGAACTGGTTGATGTTTCATGGACAGATCCACTATTCTCTGGGGTCAGGGTAGGTTTAGGGGAGGCACTTGCTTCCTGGGGACTCTGGCTAGATTCAGATGGTTGTCTTACCTCTGTCGATGATGAAGTGGTTAACTGAGAATAATTGGAACTTGTGACTATTGTATGAGTCTGTATAGGAGAACTGCTAACTGTTGAAGTAAACATATTTTGGCCATTTTGAAGGACATAAGCCGGCCTCTGGATTTGAATATTGTTTCCCATTAGATTTCTCACCATTGCTCCATTACCAGCCTGCTGAGGTGAATTCAAATTCACCCTAGCATTCAGTAACTGCGCTTGTCCTTGATGATTCATATTAACTCTTTGTCCAAGAAGAGCATTGACTTTCATACTATTCTGTCCTTGCAAATTCAAGTTATATCTTGAACTAAGCATTCCACTGACAGGTACTTCAGTGAGTCCATTATGTACAAATCCCTGAGCCTGTTGTTGCAACAGATTTGTCCCAGGCTGTCTCAGAAGCAATGGCTGACCCTGCCTTAACAAGACCTGGCCATGTTGAGCAATGTTCGGGTGCTGAAGCATCATCGGGTTTCCAGACAAGACTGCCTGACTTGGTTGCATTGTCTGCATGAGATTGAGAGGAATATGAGAGAGACCTGCATGACCTCCGACTATTGGTTGTCTTATGTAGGCATAATTTCTTCCCGCACCAGCCATTTGGTGGGCTGCCATCGCATTTGGGTGAAAATTCATTTCAATATTGTTACGTTGTCAATGTATAAAACCAGGAGTTCTTAATCCTCATGTGACATCAAGCATGGCTATCTGAAGAAAAAAGAAATTGAATTAATTTAACACTACAACTTAAATTTAAACGAATCGTTGATACATTACAAGTTTCCTTTACAACACATCATTTATTGATCCATCCATTGTACTTGGCATTTATTTATTTTACTAACCATAAATATTCAGAAATTTATACCCTGGAGTTCAATAAAACATACAGATATTATCACTTTGTTAACTTTGTAAATGGCAAAACAAGCTGCCTATTTATGCATACCCTGAGTCAGTTAGTGCACTTGCATTGTTATCACGGATGCGCGTGCATACATGCATCCTGTGCCTTTTTTAAAATAACAGAACAACACAATCCATAATATTTGATATCGAGTCTTTGTTATACTATATACTCAAGAATCTCAAATGATCAATTTCGGGGATTATCTTACCTTTTGTTCACTTCAAATTGTTTGTTTTGCGTTTCAACGAGTGAAAGTGAGAATTTTGCTTCCGGAAATGTGCTGCGAAAACTAAATTTAAACCTGTAAAGTTAGTTATGATTATTCCGGATTCATTCAAAGTACGAATCATGACACTATTGTCTGATGTCACATTGTACCTAAAATTTGATCAATATTTATCATTTCAATTTCTTTAAGAATAAATTTACATTTTTCAATTTTTTAAATATTTTTTTGGTTGAATCAGAGACATAAATAAATTTATGTCTCTGTTATTTATGTCTCTGCTTGAATTGTCTTTTATTGCCTCGGCGAACCCATCGAAGTAACATTTAAATCTTGTTCGCTTGTTTTTATTAATTCGATACATTCTGACGTGTAATATGCATTTATAGTGTGTACAATCACGTGTATCTTAAGAAATGGTGAAATATTGCAACAAATTGCAATGCATCCATATTATCTTCATACCATGATCACATCACAGACACTTGAAGTATTTTTTTTACAGAGCCGGTAGATTATAATTTCCCTTTATTTTAATAAATTATTCTAGAACAGGTTATAATCAAATACTATATACAAATATGTCTACACATAAAAAAAAACGTTATTACGTAACGTGAATTGGCTTTATCATGGCTTTATTCATACATTACATCGCTTTTAACCCATTGCATTTTGGTGTGAGAAAGGCCTGGTCATATGTAATGGGCAATCCTACTGAAAGTGACCACAAGTGACCACTGGTGTTATCAAGCGTTGGTCAAGAATTTCGGACACATTTTAAGTTAATGTAAACACTCGAAGATTAGAAAATGAAAACTTGTTAAAAATGACGCAGTTGTTAGTTTCATCACCTAGGAGACTTAAATATTTTGAAAATAAATCCAAAGCATCTATCTCATCAGAAAATTCGGCATAATTTTTTGGGGGAGATGATTGGTAGAAGATATTCAACGTTATCGGCTCTATACATAGCCATTTTGTTTTGTCTGGGTTGTGAGGGCTTCACTGACCGCACCCTAGAGGAACGAGCAGTGGGGGCAGACATCGTACAGGCCGTGGTGGACATTGTCCGCGAGAATTGCATCTACCCCAATGACCGGGTCTTCCTCAGACGCCTCGCCTATGTTCAGTCCCAAGACGGACTGGACGTGAGGACATTCCGACCCGACTTTTACGGAGGAATCTGGCAAGTACGTGTAGAGACTAATTGAAATTTGAGAGATTTTTTAAAATTATATTTTCTTCTGTTTTTCAACACAGTCATATAATAAACTGGTACTTGGAAGGAAGAAATGTTATTGTAGATAACCAACGCATGCATAACAGATTCTTGAAATATTGATTAACTGATTGATCTTTTTAGTTACTCATTTAAAAAAAAAGTTTTTAGAATAAAGGATTTGGTATCCAGGATTCCAAAAAAGCAGACGATCGACTTATTCATCATTAAAAATCGAAAAAATAAAAAAGGCGTTTTTTAATTTAATATTATGTACTAGTATTTCATATGAATAGATTATCTTCAAAACCTGCTTAAATGTTATTTAAAAGGGGTTCTTAAAAGATATAGGGGTTTTTTTTGGGGGGGGGGGGGGTTTAGGGTTTTTTTTTTTGCTTTTTTTCTTTCTATAATACAGTTACCTGATTTACATAAAGTGTTATCTTTCTTTCTTTGATCATAAAATTGATTTTTCAGGAACTTTCATGATTGTAAATAAAATTTTAAAATACATTCGAATTAAAAAAAAAAATTTAAAATGACTCTCGGGTAGGCATTGAGGCACTGCTCTTTTTCGTATAGTCAAAAACGAGCCGCTAGGGTGGTTTTAAACTAATATTTTTACTCATCTACGTCAGAAATGCTACAGCAATTGAATTGGATGCCTCTTGCAGATACTTTGTGTACAGAACAATTATTCTTGTTTTTAAGGTTTTACATGATTTAACTCCAAATTATCTAGACTTTTTTAAATATTTTAATTAA